>NC_081522.1:32816519-34016519 GCF_030273125.1 Centropristis striata
TTGTTTACACAGAGCGGGGGGAGAGGACGGGAGAGATTGTTTACACAGAGCAGAGAGGAGAGGACAGGAGAGACTGTTTACATAGAGCAGAGAGGAGAGGACAGGAGAGGCGGTAAAACAGGCAAAATCCTCAATATGTGCTGTAAGGAGCAAACTTTTTTTATAACATTCGTGCACTTTCATTCGTGCACTTGTTTGTATATATAGATTCTATTTTATTACCATTTTTTTTTAAATATCAGAGAATTGCAACTTGTGTTTTCTTTTTTTATGATTTATGTCATTATTACTGTGTTATTCTGCAGAAAAAAAGACATTTTTGAGTTCTCTCTACTTCTGGTCATGATAATGTCTGTTTTTACAGTTCCTTTCTATGATAAACAGGGTTTTTTCATGCCATTTTCTTAAAGGAAACAAACTTTGTTTCAAACACTGTATATACCATCATATGAACCTGCTGCCCCTCTTCAGTCCCTGACCAGAGCTCAGAAAGCTGCTGGACGCCGTCCGGCCTCATTAGTGCCGTTCTTCATCAGCCCTGTGTGCGAGGGCGTCCCACTGCGGCCCGATAAAACTCGCCGTACAGCCGGTCAAGCGCACTGAGGCCGGTTTGGGAAAAGCAGAAGGAGGTGTGTGTTACCCAGACTGAAGGAGCAGATGTTGATGCCACAGCAGCAGACACCGGTCAGGCAGCGGACGGCGAGGAAGATGAAGGGCTGAGGAAGGACGGCAGGCACCAGGCCACAGATGGCCTGCACGGACACACACACCAGCAGCACCGGCCGCTTCCCGTACCTACACACACACACACACACACAAACATTTTAAACAAGTTTTAAAAATTCTACGACAACAAATTCCCTTTATATTTTATGAAATTGAATAAAAAATACCTGTCAAATGAGTTTTTGAAAATAAAAATCTTTTCTTAGTAGAAAAAACAGAGAATAACAATATTTTATGGAAGGTTTATTATATTCAGAGAATAAAGTTGCATTTTTTTTTTAAATATATAACACTTACTTTTAACAGTTCTGATATTTAAAGAATAAAATAATTAAGTACTTAAAGTATAAATAGTAAAGCTTTAATAACTAGAAAATAATGTTTTCAAAAATTTATTTGTGTATATTTTAAAAAACAAAGTCGTAACATTTTCTTTTAAATAAAGTTGTAATATTTGGAGATATTTGCAATATATGCAATATTTTGTGAAATTAGATAGTAATACTTTTTTTTTTTAATATATTTTTTGGGCATTTTTTAGCTTTTATTGACAGGAGAGATTGAGAGTGAAAGGGGGAGACAGAGGGGAAGACATGCGGGAAAGGGCTCCGAGCCGGATTCGAACCCGGGCCGCCCGCTTACGAGGACTGGGCCTCTGTGGTATGCGCTCTACCAATTAATATATATTTGGATAATAAAGTTGTTTATATGGTTTAATAACACTTTTAAAATGAAGTTAAAATAAAGAAAAAATAATAAAACAAATAAAATAATAATAATAATAATAAAATAATAATAAATAATAGTATTTATATATATATATATATATATATATAT
Organism: Centropristis striata; assembly: GCF_030273125.1. NCBI lineage: Eukaryota > Metazoa > Chordata > Actinopteri > Perciformes > Serranidae > Centropristis > Centropristis striata. Next base: position 32,818,083 of record NC_081522.1, read on the forward strand.
ATATATATATATATATCTTCAGTAACTATCCTGGAAATAAGTTACTAATTATATAATAGCACACGTGTTTTGTGTGTCGTACCGGTCCGATATGGCTCCTCCCACCAGAGATCCCAGCAGCAAACCGACCATGTAGAGAGTCTGACCGTACGACAACCAGTCTGTCCAACCACACACTGACTGACACACACACACACACACACAAATGACTAACATTTAATTAACAAGATAAATATCTTAATTTATGAATTACCAAAAAATTATATAATTATCTGAGTTTTTAATTAATAAGATAATTAACATATTTTAAAAAATAATATAATGATCTGACTTTTTAAATTAATGAGATAATTAACATAATTAATGTATTAGTGTAATGACCTTAGTTTTTCTAAATTAACAGGAAAATAATAATCAACAAGATAATTATCTTAATTTCTGAATTAAAAAAATATATAATTGAGTTTTTTTTAATTAAAGAGATATTTAACTTTTTTTTAAATATAACAATATGAATTTTACAAGAAAATAATAATTAACAAGATAATTATCTTAATTTTCTACATATAATTCTGAGTTTTTAATTAATAAGAAGATAAACATAAAATATATAAATATAATGATCTAAGTTTTTTAATGCATGGAATCAATAACATAATTTAATGTATTGATACAATTATCTGAATAAATAGAGTAATTATCTAAAATTAACAATATTATTGTCTGACTTTTTCTGAATTAATAGGATAATTATCTGACTTTTACATAATTTGCATAAAAATATTTCTCAAAATGCTGGTATGATTTTTATAGCTAATTCAAAAACAGGACAGTTGTAATTTCTCAGTGAAAAACTGTCCTGGGAGGGGGAAACCTTTCTCTTTAGCTTTTAAGTACGTGATTTTTTTGTTTTTCCTGATCCGAAGCAGATAACCTTGTCATAATGAATGAATGAATGATCTGAAGCACAGGTCAAAGGGCAGTGTTCCAGTTGTAAAGCTGATTAGTGATATCAGACTGTAAATAAAATGTAAGTGAATACAAACTAAACACCAAGGTACTAAGTTAAACCTACTGTCTGAACTCTTATTTTCCACATTGATTAATTACTGTTATCTATGTTATTCAGTTCAATGGAATGTCAAAATGTAGTCTAAAATGTTGGCTGTCTGAAAGATAATCAATATAGTTTGCAATGCAAAAAAAATGCAGTAAAAGCACTAAGTGGTCATATATAAGAAGCTGCACTGGAGCCAGCAGCAAATGTTAAAATGAATATCAGAATGACTGCAGGTTACATTTTTTTCCATCTACTAATTGTTTTGGCTCTTGAACTCTAACTGACTCGCTAACAAGAAGTTAATCAGAAAGTTGTTGGAGGTCTATTTTCTTTTCTTTTAATGGAGCTTCTTCACTTTGCCTTTTATAATCTCTTACGTACTGTTTTATATGACTGTATAGTATATGTTCTCATTATGCATATACAGTTCACTCATGGATACTGTCAGATTTATCGTACTTTATTATATATTCATGCTATATTTAAGTTTCACTTGTGTGTGTGTGTGTGTATATATATATATATATATATATATATATATATATATATGCATACATATTTAATGAGAGTGATGTTTTCCTTAAACATTTCACAGAACCCCTTAACATTAACAGCTTCATGTTGCACATTATGTTTAAGTAACTACTATGATTAACTACTTTACGATTTAAATAAATAAGATTTAAAATATATAAGATAATTATCTTTAGTCTTTTTTTAATCTTTGAGTTTTTCCTCAACTAGCAAGACAACTACCTACATTTTTCTGAATTATTTTTTCTGAATGAGTTTTTCTAATTATCAAAATAATCATCTAACTTTTTTTTAAATGCACAAGATAATTATCACACTTTTTTAAAAATTAACAAGATATGTTTTGTTTATTTAGATACTTTAAAAAAAATATTTAAATACCTACATATACATATATTATGAGAACTGATCTCCTCCTTTAACACTTGACAGAAACTGTTCACATTAACAGCTTCATGTTGCACATTAACGCTGACTGTTAATCTGTGCTTATTTGTTGTGTAATGTTGTTTTTGTTACCCACACTTGTACTGTTTTTTTAAACAGTACAAAACTTGATTTTTCCTACAATAAGTGAAATGCCATTAAAAAAAGGGTGGCCTAAATAACTTTTATTTCAAATTTGATTACATATACAGTCATGGGAAAAAATATTAGACCACCCTTGTTTTCTCCTTGCTTTCTTGTTCATTTTAATTCCTGGTACAACTAAAGGTACATTTGTTTGGACAAATATAATGATAACAACAAAAATAGCTCATACGAGTTTAATTTAAGAGCTGATATCAAGCCATTTTCAATGGTTTATAATGACTTTGGTTATTATCAAGAAAACCATGGAAAATGGCTACGCATCAACTCTTAACCCAGTCCAAACAAATTTACCTTTAGTTGTACCAGACATTAAAATTAACAAGAAATTGAAGAAAACAATGGTCTAATATTTGTTTATATATTTAATTACTTATTGATATTTACTGTTTATTAACAGGGTTTTTAAAAAAAAAAAAAAAAGATCTGTAAAATAACTTACAGTTGTTTACTGTTATTTGATAGTAAGTGTTTGGCAAGTGTTTTTTATACACTGTATCTTTAAAAGTGTATAAATACTGAATAAAATGCTAAAATATGACATGAATATCACTGAAAAGTTTTCATGTTTTCATCACTCACGTCTCCGTTCCCGCTCTCCGAGTCTTCCCCGGGCTCTGATTGGTCACTGTCGGCGTTCGACGAGTCACCTAGGGTGCCGTTGCCATGGGGACAGGAGGCCGCGACGACGGCGGCCGTGAAAATGTCGAGAAAGAAGAGGAAAGAGGTGAAGAAGAAGACGAGCGAGAGGCGCCAGTAGACAGACAGCTGCAGCGGAGACATTGCGTCTCTCAGGTCGGTAACGAGTCTCGGAACTAACTTCTTCTAACTCCCTCCAGGTTTCACAGAAAAACAAAATCAAACCGTCTTCAAGACAGAGAGAGAGAGAGAGACGCTTTTTCAGGAGCGAGACATGTTGAGAGTCCGTTTGAGAGGACCAGCTGCTGCTGTCACCAGCACGCACACACACACACAAACACACACACACACACACACACTCGTTTCAAATTAACAGTGAACTTTCATCTACAACTTCTTGTCCCCGCCTTCTTTTCCTTATAAGGACTTGACGCAGTGGAAGGGTTTGAGTGACACCATGTGGCTGTCTGGTGTATTACACCTGCATTGACCTAGTACAGGGGTGGGCAACCTGCGGCACATGTGGCTCTTCAGGCCGTCTGCAGTGGCTCCCTGTGGCTGTGACAAGATAATTATACGAGATGAATTACTGTTTTCTTTCCTTTTTTTTTTTTTATTCATCATTGACGTCAGCCCATTGGAGTTTGTATTCAATTGTAAAAATGTGCAGCTAATATATGGTATTAAAAAGTCAATTAACATGTGCACCAGAGCTTTTGAAACTCACAAAAGTCTACGGCCTGGCGCCTTAACCTCTAAATTTTGTCAACTTCAAGTCTAGTTTTGAGTTTTTCTAGCTAGGCGAGCTTATGAATCCAAATCTCCTGAGATGTTTCTTACGAAATCATATGAATAATACGCGCATTATGGCCTATTCGTAATATTGGTAGGCTAATTAAGACTGAGTAGGTTGTTTTACCTTCATTGTGAGGCTCAAAATAAGGTTAGCGGCTCCATTCAGACATTTTTTCTCTTTTTTTGGCCAACAATGGCTATTTTGTTAGTAAAGGTTGCAGACCCCTGACCTAGTATAAGATTATTTTATTTTTATGTCACCTATATTCCACCAGAATGTCCCACTGAGATCAACAATCTCTCTTATAAGAGATGCCTGGACAAGGAAATAGCGATACAAAAATGACAATATATTAAAAACACAACTTATATTACGCAACAGGATGTACAAAAAATCACAATAAAATAGACAAACAGCTATTCAAAATCAATCAAATCAAATCAATCAAAATTACTTTATTTATCCCTGAGGGGAAATTCAGTTAGTCTGGTAGAATGTCTGGAAGAATGAGACAGCTTGATGGCTGTAGGAGCGATTCATAGACATAGCTACAGAATTTTTGAAAAGACGAAACAACATGCTGTGGGTAGTTATGAAAATATAAATGTATTTTGGACCAAAAAGTCGACTAGATTAGATAAACTGGAGCTCTGCCAGGAATATTATTGATTACTGGATTACTATGAGGCTTCAAAGGTAAGTTGCTGATAAATAAAGTCGATAAATTCGTCTGGAATCACAAGAATCTTAGCTTTCCAATGATATGCAGCATGAATGTCAACTCAAACACAGTGGTTGTGTACATAGCGTGACAGTGTAATAACACCCATTAACAGGATAAAGATAAGAACTTTCTCACCGAAAAAATAAATAAATAAAACGTAATAAAGTTTAATATAAATCACGTTCAGCCTGGCTGAAAATGTCGTTTATGTAATGCATCACACATTCACATATATTACAAACTCACATCAGAGACGTAGAATTAAAAACTGCTTGAAAATTTGTTTTATTTTTATATAAAGTTCAAAGCCATCCATAAAGTAAAGAATTAAAACTAAAAGAAGAACCCCATTTTTTTGTTATAAAAACGGATTCCTTCTTTGTTATAAATAAGAATAAAAATGCTGCGATATTAATAGATATGACATATTCTTATCACTCGATGTGACTAAAACCTTCTAAACGTCTTTAACTGCTGGTTGTGATGGGGCCCCGGGGCCACAGGAGGCCCACTGGTCCACTGTGTCTCTGTTCAGGGGCCTGTCCACGTCCCATCATGCCTTGCTGCTCCGGTGGACCTCTGTCACCACTGTGGACACGGCAGAGGGGGTGGAGTAGGCGCAGGCCATGTTCTGTAGGCCGAGCATCAAACAGCGCCAGCTGAAACGCATCGCCTTCCTCACGTTCTGCCACAAAACCACAGAAATAGAAACTTTCAGTTCTGAATTTGTTGCTGACATAACGGCTGAATTCATCTTCTCCCCTCTGGATCATGTTTCATAACTTTTAGATTTCATAACTTTCTCCTTTAGCTCCACCTTGTGGTTAAGAACTGTGGTTTTATATGAAATAACTCAACTTTTGGATGAATTCTGATGAAATGTGGGTAGATATTAATTTTCTTCTCTGGAATAATTTATTACTTGTTTGACTTGATTTTATTTATCATCACTTGGTTTATATTTAATTTTGTTTTACAAGCTGATATGTATTCTTTTTTAATGTATAAATTTTACTGATTTACTTAGATGTTATCAATGAATTTATTATTTTTATTTTTAATATCAATGTTTATGATATTTCATTTTTTTAAATAAAATTGAAAGCTATTTCTTTTATACATAAATTGAGATTACATTAATTTTGTATCGTATTGCATTGACTTATTCATATTTTATATTTCAATTTCTATATATATTTTTTGGGGTATTCAATTTATTTCTTAATAATTATTGTATTTGTTATTTTTGTATTTGTATCATCATTTGTAACATTTAATTTAATTCATGTTCCTCTCGGGATGAATTTCTTACTTGTTTTGTTTAATTTAATTTAATTCTCACTGTTTTTATTTAGATTGTATATAAAATGAAATAAAAAAAAAAAAAATATATATATATATATATATATATATATATATATAAATAATTTTCTTCTATTTCATCAATTCCTTTATACTTTATCTCTTAATTGCATTGTTTTCAGTTTTTCCATTTTTAAATTAATTTTATGATATATTTAGATTTGTATACAACGATGTTTTTTAATTCATTTATTGATATATTTATTTAAATTTCAATCTATATATTTTATATAAGTTGATATTTATTCACTCTTCTGATTATTTGTAGTTTAAATTTTTAAAACATTTTTGGTTTTATATCTATACTTTGTATATTTTTTAATCTTTCTTATATTCTTATGTCATTTTGCAAGATTTCTATCATCACTGTATTATATTAATATTTTTCTTATATTTAATCAATCATTTCACATTTCTATTTTCATTGTGTATTAAATGTCAATTTTTAATTTAATTGTATGGTTTTTTACACAAGTGGATATTATTTATATTTTAATAATGTATTTTATTTTTATATATATATATATATATATATATATATATATATATATTTTATTTCTGCATAAACTGGATGATTTTAATGTGTGTTCCTCTCAGGATGAACTGTAATAACTTATTGATCCCTGCAGAACTACATATATTCCCATGATCCTCGGCTGCAGGCTGAGTTTACTGATAATTAGTGAGCAAACATCATGTGATGGCTGTCAGTTGTGGTGTAATCTCTTTTTGTTTCTGACTTTTATTACTAATGATTAATGATTTAACCACCCAGACACTTGTACGCTGTGGTTTTAGTACTTTTACTGAAGTAGCCAAGAGCTTCTTCCACATCAGGCTGATAAAGTTTTGTTTACGTGTTGAGATCAAAGGTCAAACTGCTGAGTCACCGTTTCGCCTGCAGCTACAAACTGTTGACAGTTTAAAAAGAAGGTGTTGATTTCCCCCTTTATACTGCAGATACATGTTTATATTAATCTTCTAAATAATAATTTTAAATATATATATTATATGACTTTAAATATGATTCCACTCACTTTATTTAAACAAACTCTGATCCTTTCAGATGTTATTATTTGTTGCACATTTTCTGTTTTTGTTTTTCAGCTTTTTTGTTTCAACCAACTCACATTAACTTTAAATTTAAAATGTAACTAACTATTTATTTACAATTATTTATATTTCTTATATCATCTAATTTTAATTCTTGTTTAATTTGATCATTGCTATCTTAATTTATTTGTTTTTTTACATAAGCTGCTATTTATTTAAATATATATTTCAAGATTTATGTATATTTTTAAATTTGTATTTTTATGTGTCTGTTGCTTTTTATTACATATATTTGTTGTTTTATTCATTTAATTATATTTTTGTATATTACATTTTGTACATTATATTTTATTTCTTATATTCTATTCTTTTTATTATAATTTTCCATTTTTAATTCCTGATGTTTGATTTTATTAATCATTGCCGTATTTTAACTTTATTTGGTATAGAATCTGGAATTTACTACTAATTTAAATATATTTATCAATGATTTATGCATTTTATTAATTAATTGAAATGTGTTTTAATGTCATTGTGTGATTTAAATGCATGTTATATTTGTATTACATTTGTATTTTTCAATTATATTTTTGTTTTTACACATGTATTTGCTTTATTTCAATTTACACTTCAATGTTTTTTTTAATAATTCAATTATATATTTTATATAAGCTTATTGATTTTTTTTTCTTATAATGTTATTACATGTTATCTTTTTTCCTACATAACTTGGCATCGTATTTTTTTAAAAACAGTTGAATTAATACATTTGTTCATTACTAATAGATCACATTCTCGCACCTCTTGAGGTTCTTACCTTCCTGTACTTCTTGTACTTGGTCTTCTTCTTCCTTTTCTTCTCCTCCTTCCTCTTCCTCCTCTCCTCTGGCGTCTCCTCCTCCTCTTCCTCCTCTTCAATTAGAGGGTCGTATCGATCCGGCAGAACTGTGAAAAAAACTTCTTTGGATGTTTTCTGTTTTTTCTTCTTCTCTGCCAAAGGAGCCGTGCTCTCCTCCTCTCCCTGCGCTCCCATGCCTCGTTCCTCCTCGTCTGCTGGGCTCATTTCTACTCTGAACTCCTTGTGTTCAGGCAGGAGGACCTTTGAAACGAGGAGGAGTCAGACTTTATTAACTGCCTGAGGTGCATGTCAAACAGGAAGCGCAGTAAGAGCAGGACAGAAGAAGAATGTGAAGTTTGATTCTCTGCTGTTTGTTTTACAGAATAAACAGAAAAACTGTGAGAAAAAAACCATAGAAAAACAAGTCCGGCGGGACGTCAACTGTCAACAAACAAACCTTTTCTTGAGCCCAAAAATTATACTATGTTTTTACTTTTAAAAAGAGTTACTTCTTGATATTACACTACTTAAAAGTAGTGGTTTTTAAGTGTTTTTCCAACTTTATATCAGTTTGTGTTTATCTCCTTTTGCTGTTTCAACCATATACTGTATAAAATAACAACATTTAATTCAATTAAAAGGTAAAATAATAGAATAGTTTCCCTGAAGTGATGACAGAGACGGATATTATTGTAAAGAGCTGCAGACAGAAAGAGAGCCTGAAGCATCTCATGTTTACTTTTCTTCTTCTTTTTCTAGATGTAATAACTGAAGCTTTGTTTGGCTTTGAGACCTGGAGGGAGGAGAGAATGAGAGGATTAAGTAAGAAAAACAATATCTCAACAGACCTGAGCTGAAAGAAATGAAGTATAATACAGAGCTGATCTCAGTCTGACAGAAAACATGGAGCTTTGCAGCAAGAAACTTACATTTTTCCAGTTTTTAATGCAATGTCTTCATCATGCTTGAATGATACTTTCAGAAGAGAAAAGAAACACTCAAATCTACTGACTGCACTGAAATGTTTTCCTTTAATGTTCAGCTCGTCAAAAGATATACAAAAATATTTTTATTAATACAACTGCGTATCTTCTGATACCAGAACAGCAAATAAATACAATGTAATGATATGAAGCTTTACTTAAGTTGACATGCTGGTTAAATACCAACTAAAAGTAAACTTGTCACAGTTTAAGCCTTAATAACAACATTTATCTAAAAAAATATCTGTGTGTTGGTACGTAGTGTGTCGCTCTGGCTCTGGTTCATAAAGCATCAGGAGGTCTTGATGAACCTTCATCCCTGAAAGAAACACAGAGATGAAAAAAAGAAATGAGAATAAAACATCAGAAACTTGATCTTCACTTCAAACTCGAAATATATTTTTAAAAAACTGTTCATTTTAAAGGATTAGCTCAATTGTTGTAATAATGGCGCCTCTCTATTAAACTAAACTTGAGTTTAATTTGGGACTCTGTCCTGTTTTGGACTTGTTGGGCTTGATGGTCTGAAATTTGAACCTGACTTTGGATACCTTGGTCTTGGCTTGGAATTTGATTTGAAGGTTTGGGGTCTTGACTAGGGACCTGTCTTGAGACTTGATTCAGAATTTGTGGGTTTTAGCTAGGGACTTGAAGCACATTCTGACTTGGTATTTTTTGGTCTGGACTTTGGACCTTTACTTTGGACTTGATATGGGGCGCTTGGTATTGATTCAGTAAATAATGTGGAAGCTGACTTGGGAGTTGTGGTCTTCACATGTTAATTGACTTGGGTCTTGTTTGCTTTACTTGGGACTTGTAGGTCCTGACTTGGTACTTGTTGGTCTTGATTGAGATTCTGATTTTCGAGTTTTGGTCTTGACTTGGTACTTAATGTGGGACTTGACTTAATTTGAAGACTTGATTGTAATTTGACTTGCTGGTCTTGTCTTGTCTTTGTACCTGACTAAGGATTTGAGACTTTATACTCTTAACTTGGGACTTGTTGGCACTATGATCTTTGACTTTGTCTCCTGGTCTCTGAATCTATCTCCTAGTCCCTGATTCTGTGTCCTAACCTCTTACTTGGTCTCCTCGTCCCTGAATTGGTCTTCTAGTCCCTGAATATGTCTCCTAGTCTCTGACTTTTTCCCCTAGAAATCTGAATTCAGACTTTATATGGGACTTCTGGTCTTGACTTGGGACTTTTTGGTGCTGACTTTGGATTTAACTTGTGACTTGTTGGTCCTGGCTTAGGACTTGTTGAGGTTGACTTTTGATTTGATTTGGTAATTGTTGGTCTTGATTTGGGATTCAACTTGAACCTTGTTGGATTTGACTCTGTACCTGACTTAGGACCTGTCTTGGCCCTTTTCATCATTAACTTGGGACCTGATTTTGGGACTTATTGGTCTTCACTTGGGTCTTGACTTGAACCTGAATTGAGACTTGATATATGACTCGTTGGTCTTTAATTGAGACCTTTTGGTTTGGCTACGCGCTTGACTTGGGACTTGATGTGGGAGTTGGTGCTCCTCCTTCGGGAACTATTGGTCTTGGCTCGGCACATGAGTCTGGACTTGATATGGGAGTTGTTGGTCTTAATTTGGGACATGTTGGACTGTCGATCACCTAACTTGACACTTCATTTTAAAGACTTGAGACTTGTTAGCAAATAAACAACTTGGTCCCGCCTCTGCTGGACATCACAGAAGACACCTGACCACATTGGGACTTGACATGGGACCTGCTGTTCTTCAACTGGGAACTGTTGATCTTAACATGACACATGACTTGGAGCTTGACATGGGACTTGTTCATTGCAAATAAATAACTTGGTCCCACCTCTGTTAGACTGTCAGTTCACATAACTTGGCGCTTAATTCCAAAGACTTGTGATTGGTAATATGCCTTGACTCATCTTCCTGTTGTTTTCTTGTTACTCAACTTGAACTTAAGACTTGTTGATCTTGTAGATCTTGTAAAATATTGATCGGTACATTGATACAAAAAGTCTCAAAATTAAAACAGTTTTTATGAAGTTTGTCTAATTAAATTGAAACAGGATGAAGTTGAAGCTGATCAAACTGATCAAAATCTAAATGACAAACTAAAGCCGATAAAAACTGGTGACCACACAAGTGATGGAAAATGTGGCTTACTGAGGTCAGACTACATTTGAAATGTCAAGTCACAGTTTATTCAGAAACGTGATGGCTGTGACAGGAAGTGTGTGTTTCCTTGTGTGTGTTTTGTGTCTCTGTGTGTTTGGTTTCAGTGGTTTTTACTCATTCAGCCTTTAGTTTCATTTCTGAAGTGACTGACCCGAAACACCGAAGCAACACACTCAATCTGTCGGCAGTTTGACTTCAACTGTTAAAATACTAAATATGTAAAAACAAATCAGACACAGATGGGCGACATGACATCAGCCTTTTAGAAAGTTTTGAAGTAAAGAAAATATAAATTAAATTGTAGAAAAATACTTGAAAAAAGTAAATTTTCATTGGAAAAAGACTAAAATGTTCCTGAATAGATTTTAGTCACAATAATCGACTTGGGAGTTGTGATCTTGATGTGTTACTTGACTTGGGTCTTGGGTCTTGGATCTACTTCACTTGTTACTTAATTTCCAAGGCTTGAGACTTAATTGTAAATTGATTAAACTTTTCTTTACCTAATTGGTCTCACCTTGGAATCTGATTTGAGACTTTATACAGAACTTCTGGTATTGACTTGAGACTTGTTGGTGCTGACTTTGGATTTAACTTGTGACTTGTTGCTCCTCAGTTCTTGGAATCTGGTCTCTTACCCCCCAAATGTCTCTGAGTTTGTCTCAGAGTCTCTAACTTTGTCTCCTGCTCTCTGAATCTGTCTTCTAGTCCTTGCCTTCGTCTCCTAGTCAAAGCACATTTCCACTTCACATCCATTCATTTCAGATGAGCCCTCTCTCATAGTCTATTATTTATTGTTATTATTTGTCTCAGAGTCCCTTACTTTGTCTCCCGTTCCCTAAAGTTGTATTTAAAATGTGGATTGGTCAGACCACAGCACACTTTTTTCACTTTGTCTCCTGGTCTCTGAATCTGTGTCCTAACCACTGACTTTGACTCATTGTCCCTTAAAGTTTTTTCATTTGAACAGTATATATAAATATTTTGTCATTGTACAGTTTTCAGTTGAATATTTGTGTTATTTATTTGTGTTTCTTACACTCTTGTGGGGCAGAGTGACGGTCAGCACAGCTGGGGTCTTCACGCTGAGACTCAGCTTCTTCTTCCACAGATAATAAAACTCGACACACTGAGGGAGCGACTTGGTCTTAACCTGAACACACACAACAACAACACATTACACACAGACACACACACACACACACACACACACACACAAACACACACACACACACACACAGAAACATACAGCTGATGATTTAACACAAGTTTACACTCACAGCTTTCTGGATTCTGCTGAAGTCTTTCTGATGCAGCTGCAGAGATTTAACCAACAACCTCCTCTCGGCTGCGCTCCAACTGACACCTGGAATATACGGGGAATATATTTAATATTATATATGTATAATTTGTCTAATAAATGTATTTTGCATTTTTATCTGTGTTTTATATAATACATATTTAATCTAGTATACATCATTTTATACAATAAAACGTAACATTTACATTTGAATAAATATACAGTATATATATATTTCATATAATAAACATTTGTTATAATACCTGTTATAAGAACTAATAAAATAAGATATTCCTTTATAAATATAACTGAGCCTCAAATAAATCTTGTGAAGTAAAAAGTACAACCCCAATTCCAAAAACTTGGGATGCTGTCTGAAATGTAAAGAGAGTCTGATAATCTGCTATGTATTTAAAAATTGTTCTTAAGTACTTGAGTAAATGTACTTAATTCCTATCACTGTGTGAAACAGAATATATACTTGGATACTGTTGAGCTGGTTTGATGTTGTTGTTGTTGTTGGGGGTTTCAGGTGTTGACAGAAGCTTCTCCACCGTCAGCTATAAGACAAACAAAATGTGGTATGATTCACATTCTTTGTACAGGTAAAAGAACATTTCAAGGTTTTCGGAAACAGTTCTGTAGATTATTTCAATCTATGAGTTCCGGCTGTGTTTAGAATAACTGGGCCTGGCTTGGGAATTATCGGTCTTGACTGAAGATTTAAGTCCTGTGAGTTTTGACTTGTTCGTCTTAACACTCTTGGTTTAGATCTTGTTGGTTTTGGCTTTATGATTTAACTTGGCACTTGTTGGTCTGACTGTGTTGGTTTAGACTTGGGACTTTCCTTTGGATTTATTTATTTATTTTTCTTGTAGGTCCTGACTTGGGACCTTTTGAACCTGTCTTGGGAGTTCTTGGTCTTAAATTAAGAGTTGATTTAGTTCTTGATGGTTTTGGCTAAGGACCTAACTTGGTTTTTGACTTGGGACTTGTGGGTATTCACTCCTGACCTAATCAAGGACTTGATGGTCGGATCTTGTTATTTTTTTATTTAGGACTTGATGTCTAAAATCAAGGCTTCACATGGGACCTAATGTGGGACTTGCTGGACTTGGCTTGGGCCTTTTTTTGGTCTTGATTCTAAAGTTGATTTATATCTTGTTCGTTTTGGCTTAAAACTTAACCTGGAACCCTTTTGGTCTGATGTGGTTGGTCTTCAATTGGGACTTGCTTTTGGATTTAACTTAGCTTTTGTAATTCCTGACATAGAACTTTTTTTGATTTGGCTTGGAACTTTGCTTAGGAATTATTGGTTTTGACCGAAGACTTGACCTGGGATGTTTTTGATAGATGGATGGATGGATGGATGGATGGATGGATGGATGGATAGATAGATAGATAATGGTGCGTTCATGGTCTACACGAAAGTCAGAATTTTCGACGTTGTTCCGAGCTCCAATTTCCGACTTTCAGTGTAAATTGAACACACCATAAGGCCTTACGGTAAGAACGTGTTGGACCCCCCTTCAAAATAAAAGCAAACACATGTAGCTTTCAAAATAAGAGCACATGGATGTGTTAGCAGAGTCCACCACAAAATTTACATGTAAATTCACAATATAATTCATAAAAATATGCAATGATTAAGACGGAATAGTGGCATTACAATGTGCGAGAGGCACCAAATTTAGGCTTTTCGGGGAAAAATGTTCTCCGGGGGAGCATGCCCCTGGACCCGCCTACTTTGTTGGGTCCCCCATCATAGTCTCAGAAAATCCTGTGGAAAACACTGTTCTAGGCTTGACAGACTGGACAGACAAGAAATTGTCCAGCAGTATGGTCAGGGTAGTGAAAGGAGGAGAGATGTTTTTGGGTCCTTCACTGAGTCAGCTTGAAGTCAGTACATTTGTTCAGCTGCACTGGGAGTTTCATGTACAAACTTCTTTTTATTTATGTTAGTATGTTGGTTGTTGTTCACAGTACAGTTCATTTAAAAATGTTTAAATAAAACATATTGTAGTTAAGGCATGGAGTTAAAATCATTTGCTGACAATTTCATCCCCCCCAGTTCAAAAATCCCATCTGCGCCCCTGCTGACCAGGGATCTAATTTGGGACTAACTGGACCTGGCTTAGGACTTTTTGGATTTGATTTGGGACTTAACTTGGGACTTGGGAGCTTGAGGCTGGTGTGAGGACGTGTTTAGCCAAGCTTAGCACATGACTGGAAGCAGGGGGAAATAGCTAGCCTTGTGATTTTTAGATATCTGAAGTTGATGACATCTTATTTACTGATGGATCACAAATCTGTCAAAAATCTAAATCAATCAAATCAAATCGCAGCCTACAGTTTAGAGGAAGAGATTTTACCAGGAAGTCTCTTCTGCACTCTGATAGGACATGGAGGGCGGACTCTGGGCTGGCCCCACCCCCTGGCACCACACTGGAGCGAGCCATCGTCAGGAGAGCTTCAACTGAACAAAGACTGTGTCAGTCAGGAATCATCTGATGGTAATCGTGATTATAACAACAATTATAAGAATATGTATCTACCTCTCTGTTGGTTCACAGGATCTTCCAACTCGTCACACGGTGTCCACAGCAGCAGTGCATTGTGGGAATCGGAGTCCGCGTATTTTTGGACACGTAGTTTTGGGATATCGGCCTGGAAGTCCCGCCCCTCGTTGATCTGCCTGTGATTGACAGCTCAGTGTGAACAGGTGAACATTATCACGAAAAAAAAACATGTTTTTTTGAGAAGTGAAACATTTTTCGTACGGCTTTTTGGCTAGTGTCCCAGGAAGAGGGCAGGCTGTCTCGATGGCAACGGGATCGTCTGTCAATCAGAGACACAAAGTGTAAAACCACATGATGCCTCCATGTGGAACCAGCAGGATTCAGAGTTTGCTTTCATGGTTTATTGACTCACTGTGTGTGTTATGAAGCTGCACAGTTTGAACTCTCTGCTGCCTCCTGGTGGTGATGGAGCAGAACAGCCCTGGCCCCGCCCTCAGGGGGTGGAGCATGGGCGGGGGGGTGTAGCGTGCAGCTTCCTCTCCTTCTTCTTGGTGCATCAGGCTCCGGTAGAGCAGTGCAATGCCTCCGGTGGTCGGAGACATTGGTCTGCATCCCTGCCTTTCACTCTGACACGCCTTGGGCGAGCCTCTGCATTGGACGGGCACGGAGACCGGCATCACCAGGGAGGTGGAGGGTTGGAAAAGAGAGGAGGGGTCCTCACCCTGGAGACAACAATCACATTAGCCCTCTAATTTAGTCATTGTGGCCTTGTATTCCACTGCAATGTATATAAAATATGCAAGTCCTGCAGCTTTATGGAATCATAGAGGACTATGGACTGTTCGTCTCAGCAGAATCAATCATGGCTTCACAGTTTTGCTGAGGAGCGCAGAATTTAATGTTTTTAACAGGATCTGGTTAGCTTTAGGGCTACATGGTCATGTAGTGGTTAGCACTCTTGCCTAGCGGCAAGAGGGTCGCCAGTTCGACTCCGGGCTGCGGCTCTTCTGTGTGGAGTTGCATGTTCTTCCCGTGTCAGTGTGGGTTCTCTCCGGGTACCCTGGCTTTCTCCCACAGTCCAAAAACATGCACTTAGGTTTAATGGGTGACTCTAAATTGCCCGTAGGGGTGAATGAGAGCATGATTGTCTGTCTCGCGGATAAGCGGTTAAGATAATGAATGAATGAATGGTTAGCTTTAACTTTGGACAAGTTTTAAATGACACATGTAGAATTAAGTGATTTTGACAGAAACTTCAAAATTTTTTAGCTTTTTTTTTGTTACTTTTTTAACAGAAACGTTCGTAACAGATGATCTGTTCAGGGACTGTGGGAAAGTTAAAACTCAGATGATAATGCCTGTTTTACTAGTTTTACTAGTGCCTGGTCATGGTGCGGGGGAAAAGTTGAGTTAGGCATGTTGATTCTGGGTAAAAATAGGTTAAATCCCCAGGGAATAATATAATTTAATTTAATGTCATCCAGAGTGATGTTTTTGTGTGTGCGTGTGCGTGCGTGCGTGTGTGTGTGTGTGTGTGTGTGTGTCAGTACCTTTTTGAAGCATGCAGCTGATCTGGATCCGCTGTGGGAACGCATGTGTCCGTTCAATGCTGGCAGACTCTGGAACACACGCTTACACACTGTACAAAGCAACCTATTACACACACGCACACGCACACACACACACACACACACACACACACACACACACACACACTCGCACACACGATAGAATTCATTACATAAGAACATAATTTACATCCAAAATGCTAAAAGCCATCATCATTCTGATTTTACAACCTTCGCTGAGGTTACCTGGACTTTACAGCCTCTGTGCTGCTTTCAGGTTTTCGTCTTCTTGACTAAAAAGAAAAGAACAAAACATTTGAATCAATTTCAAAAGTTAAAAATAACATTTTTTTTTAAATGATAGTGTAAGATATTTTTTTTATTTATTGAACCTTTTAATTAGTTACTTATTATTTACTTTTTTATCTATCTACACACTCATGCACTAATTTATCTACACACTTATTTACAGTTATATATACAATTAGTTATGCAGTTTGCATGCATTTACTTATTGATGCACCAGTTTATTTTCACACTGATTAATTTGCGCACCTATTCACACATTATTTACGCACTCTTTATGCAACTTATGCACTAACTTATGCACTTATTTATTTAAACATTTATTTAAACACTTCTTTGCACATTTACTTACTTATGCATTAATGCACTTTTTTTATTTACACATGTATTAACACACTTATGTTATGCTCTCTATTTATTTGTGCACTCATTCATGCACTTATTTATTCATGCACTCATCGTTTTTTGCATTTACACGATTGCACTTATTTTTTTATACACTTATAAATGCATTTGTTTAGGCATTTTATCAGTATTAGTATACTTATATATGCACTTAATTTTTTCACTTACTTTTTATGCACTTATTTATTTACGTACTTACTTATAACTAACTTCAAACGTATTTATACTCTTATTTTTTTGACGTGCACTTTAAAAAAAAGATATTAAAATACTTCCTGATTTATTCGTTAACTTTTAAATTAACAAAAAAATAATAAAAAAAACTTTGAATACTTTTGGAATATCATCTCCTCTTCTTCTTCCTCCTCGTCTTCCTCCACCCCTCTCCTCCTTCCAGCTCAGCCCAGCGGGGAGGTCTGGGGACTGGGCAGCGCCGCTGACGTCCTGGCCTCTTCCCTGCGGAGGGAAACAGCTCTCAGAGTTCCTCGCGGCCCCCTGGAGGAGACCCGGCTTGTCCTGGATGAGCTCAGGTTGGCTCTGGTCGAGGTGTTGGGTTGCCGGCTGAGGTTGCTGGTGCCCGGGGTCAGAGGTCATAAGGTAGCTGTCATACTCGTGCAGATGGCAGCTTTTATCTCTACTCAGCTGTCTAGATGTTTGAAAACTCAGTCGCTCTTTACCATGGTGCATTTGAGGATCCGGGCTGGAGATCGTTGGGGTTTGTGGGTAATGAGGACTCGGGCCGGGGGTGGTGGGGCTAAAGAAAGGCTGGGGGGCGCTGCTGTCATTGTAACTGTCGTCGAAAAACTGGTTGATGGAGAAGTCTTCAGATGATGAGTTGAACTCAGCGGAGCCCCATCTCCCCAGAGCAGCTCCTCCGGTCATGGAGCCAAGCTGGGGCACAGCCGGCCTCCAGGGGTCCTGGACTGGACTGGGTGTGTCGCACTGCTCATACACACAGCTGGTGAGGTATGTGTGACTATTGTATGGCAGTTCATCCCTGTGGTGAGTCGTGCTGGGACTGAACTGGTTCTGGAGATCAACGTTGGCCGTGGACTGGTTCTGTTCCAGATAAAACAGATCCTGGTCAGCAGATTTTCCGGTTCTGGTTTTTGTTTTGTTTTAAAATAAGAGAAGAGATAGCGTTCTTACCTGGTATGAGTAACAGAAGCTCCTGGAAATGTCAAAAGGTGGTTCAGATCTGGTCCAGTCAGGGTTATTTAAACCTGGATCGTGGTTTTGGTTGTAGAGGGTGTGCTGTGGCGGGGAGAGGAGGTGAGGGGAGGTAACGAGGGGGTAGGGAACCTGAGAGAAGGGGACCTGGGGGTTAGGAAGGTGAGGGGAGGTGACATGGGGACCTGGGAAGTGCTGAGTCACATTGTGGAGGTGGGGGGAGGTCACCTGGGGGAGGTGATGAGTAGTGAGGTGGTAGGGGGGAACCTGGAGGTGGTTTCTGGGTGAGAGTGGAGGTGACGACTGATGCTTGATGGAAAGAGAACGAGATAACAACAAGTCAGACAAGGAATCAGACACACTCATTAACTCTGCATGTGTTTATATGCATGACTTTGCGTGTGTATGTGTGCGTGTGTGTGTTAGTGTGTGTGTGTGTGTGTGTGTGCGTGTGCGTGTGTGTGTGTGTGCGTGTGTGTGTGTGTGTGTGTGTGTGTCGGTAACAAGTTGTGTGTCTTCATGTGAATCTGATGAGCTGCAG
The DNA here is from genome assembly GCF_030273125.1 of Centropristis striata. Taxonomy (NCBI): domain Eukaryota; kingdom Metazoa; phylum Chordata; class Actinopteri; order Perciformes; family Serranidae; genus Centropristis; species Centropristis striata. Next base: position 32,836,643 of record NC_081522.1, read on the forward strand.
AAAGACAAACAAATCCAGGACTTTCACCCAGGAGAACAGTGTTCGTGTCCCATGTGAAAAACAAAAGTGAACCATGTGATTCAATCATCACTTAACTTCCTGCATCACCTTTTTACTTCCAGTACTAACATCGTTCTTGGAACTACTTCACTTCCAGCATTTACATAGCCTGGGTATACCCCGACTGCCTTGCGCGCTCAAATTTAATTTCGGACTGCGGCGGGGTCTGGAAACTAGGAAGCATTCTTAGCCCTGTTTTAGGGATCCAATCACAGAGCGGGGAGGGATGGCAAGACGATGACGCATACTACTCGGCACTTGGAAGCTTGTAGTTTTCCGGATCCAACATGGCTGCTGCAGACGCGAAACTCTCTTTAGCTGTAGATGGTGTTTTAAATAGTTTAGAGCGAAAGTTGAAAGGCAAAAGGTCTCTCGCCGGCTCCGCTGAGATCACCGGCGTTATGGTAGCAGGGCTATTATCGTCGCTAGCGGCTATTAGCGCCGCTAGCGGCTAATAGCCCGCTACCGCGGACAGCGGAGCCCCCAGAGACCCGCAGCAGCTTGTTTATTGCCCATAAAATCAGTGGATGTGTGTGGCTGAATGACATGAGGGGGAATAAAGCGTGAAAATAAATAATCTTGCAGAAAGCGAGAACTGGAGAAGCAAAGCAGCAAGCAACACTCTCTCACAGACACACACACAACAAACATCCATTTCTGTTGCTCTACTACGTCATCTGGTATAACTGATCTGATTGGCTAAGAGCTACCTACAGACGCTTTTGATAGACATTATAAGCGTCCAATAAACGGCTCTGGAGGATCGTAAACCACACCTCCTCTACGGAGAAATCCATTGCTCGTTGCCAGACTAGACCTCATTTGAGAATAGTCTGGTGTTAGCCAGGCTAGCATTTACATGCATTGATTTACTTTTTTTAGCCATCTTTTTATGACACCATTTTCTTTACAACAGTAAACCTTATTATGTCCTGCAACCAGTAGGGTGACTATTTTTAGAAACACTCCTGTGTGTAGGCTATCACTTGCACACAAAATTGGATTTTGGCATAATGCATTGCATGTAATTTAAAAGTGTTACTTGTATGCAGATTGGTGAGACCTGGTTGCTACGACGACCCCTGATGTATTAACTGTATTTTGTTTTTTGTATCATTTCATTTGTCATTTCATTTATTTTCTGGCAGGAATTAGCTTAAAGAATCAAACTTGTTAACATAAACATATTAAACATATTTCACTTTTTAAATATTTGACCTAGTTCGTGTTAAGCTTGACTTTAGTCTGTCCGTTCTTAAAATGGTCACCAGTCATTACTTTCAGTCCCAACAGACGGGAGTTTTAATTCAAATGTAACGTCACTGCTCATTAGAGGACAACTGACAACGAATGAACAGGAAACTGCAGCCTATAAAACTCTGTGTGTCTGTGAGTGTGATAAGAGGACACTTCTAAGAATTCACACCCACAGATCATTTACTTCTCTTAAAGCGACACTGTATATATATATATATATATATATAAACTTTATTTTGCATGAAAACCAACTAAAGTTACATGTTTTAATTGTTCTCTCTGTCTACCTGCATATCAGTTTGTCATTCAGATAAAACATATTACAATGTTACATAAAACAGTCAAATCTTTTATCATTTCATCTTTAACCCATCTCTAACATAGTAACTATTTAAATCATATGATTTATAATAAAATAATGTCCATAAAGGATTTATGAATGAAAGTACAATAAGACAAACAAACGTCATTAATCTAACATCAACATTTAGTTTAAAATAAAATCCCCCCTCACCTGAAACATCATCGACTGCTACTGACTGACTGCCTGAGTGACTGTGTGAGTGTGTGAGTGTGTGAGTGTGTTTGTGTGTGTGTGTGTGTGTGTGTGTGCGTGCGTGTGTGTGTGTTGTCAGGATGTGGTCACATGTTCTTCCTCTCTCTGGTCGACTTCTTCTCATGATGATGATGTCAGAGGCCGCTGAGACAGACGAGCTCAAGCAAACAAATTTAAATATAATAAAAAAAAGAATACAAAAAAAAATTAAATGTATTAAATAGTAAATACTTCAATACATATATATAGTTTTCAGTATTTTTTATTCAAAGTAAAAAACAGGTGTCAAAATGTGTTTATTTTAAATAAATTAATCCTCCTGTTTTGTTATCTTCACTCATAACTTCCAGATTTTTTTAGGTTTAAAGTTACAAACATTTTACAACTAAATAGTCTGACTAAAGTTGTTGTTAATATAAATGAAACTACAGACATTATATTTTCATTTAGATAATAGATCTTTTTTTTTTCCCACACAAGATTAATTTATTTGTCATTTTACCCCTTAAGCTACAAAATAATAGGTGATTTATATATATTTCACATATATTTTAATTTGATTAAATAATTCAGCCAATGTTTTTTTATTATGAAATAATATTTTTTAAAAACATTATTATGTTTATTTCCTCTTTTTGGTTTTTGGTGTATGGAGGCTGCTAAAATTAAATATTTAAAAAATAACTAACTCATTAAATTAATTAATATGCAATTATATGTACCAAAAATAATATTGAAAATTAATACAGGTATTGCTTAACTGGTACAATGACATTTATATCATTTATTTTTCCTTTTTAATGAGCTTTTTTCAAATACGTACCATTTATTAAAATCCCATATTTATTTAATTTTCCATTCCATTTTTTTTTACAAAATGTATTATATATTTATTTTCATTATTTACTATTTGCTTTACATGTTTTACTAACAGTTGGAGGTGAAGTTGACCCCATGACACAGTTTGAATGACCCCTCATTTTCGTCATTTATTGAAAAAAATAAAGTGAGAAAGAGATTGGGGTGAGGAATGCAACGGGAGAAGTGGCAATAAATACATAACAAATGAATGCAAAATAATAAACATATTTTCAAAATGAATAAATAAAATTAAATAGGAAAGTAGATGCTTGTTACAAAGATATATAAATAAAGAAGCTCTCAATTAATGTTTGCAATAATATGTTTAACATTGTTTTTTGTACATTTAATGACGTATCAATGTATTAATTTTAATTTATTCTTTTTATTCATTAATTGTTTCGACTTTTGTCATATATTCTGTATGATTCTTCTGGAAAATAATTGTTTTCGTTAAATATTTTCTATAGGCCAAAAATGTAAAATGATTAACGCTTTAAAACTAATACATAAATAATAATTGTAGTTTTCCATTACGCACTTTTGCGTCGCTTTTATTCTGAAGTTTGATAGCGGAAGTTGTCCATCTCGTTTACTCCTCCGTTCTTCCGGTCGCCGGTCCGTCCTCTGTTCAGGTCAGCGTTACACAAACTGTCCTCAGCTTTATTTATAACTTTAGCAATCAAACTGTTTGTCAACTTCATGTGTTTATTTGTTTGTGAACGTATAAAAACAGGCTTTAATTCGGTGAAAGTGACAACAGCAGAGTTTACGGCGAAGCCAATGCTAATGCTAATGCTAACAACACTTCAAGTAGGAGGACCACTGCACACGAAGAGCGTTAAAATAAAAAATAAAATCAAAGATTTAATATTATAAACATACATATAATTAAACTTCACATGAAGACCATTATTTTTTGTATTACAAGCCTTATTTATCTGACTCAATATGTGCTTTTTTTCCAAAACAGAATTTTAATTTTACATTCATTTCTTTTAAGTTTTAAACTTTTATTATGATTATTATTATTATTTATTTATTTATTATTAACTTAATATTATTTTATAAATATTATATTTTGGAGATCTCCATATATAAATAAATTAAGGGAAAACAAATAGGAATTTAAATAAAACTAGGAGTTAATACAAAGGTAACTATATTTTGAAATTTAAAATAATTAAAAAATAAATAAATGCGATAAATAAACAAATAAATAGTCAGTCACAAAATGCATAAATCATTATATCTAAATAAAGCCCTCAGAATTTGGAGAGGAATGAATATGGAATGTTGAGAAAATTACACATTTTGACAGAAACGTTTACTAAATTTTTAATGTAAAAAATAAAGTTTCTGGTGCATTTACAATATCTTCCCCTTCTTATTGTTGTTATTATTATTATTATTATTATTATCCAATTACTTTTCTTTTTTTTTACACAAAAAAATAGTTTACATTTTCATAAAACAATTTAGTTTCTGGTGTTTTTTAACATCCCCTAATAATAATAATTATTGTAATTGTTATAATAATAACTATTCTAATTATTATTGTTGCAGCTGGACTGATGCTGGTTTGTTGTCTCACTGTAGAAATGTCTGACATGTGGAGGTGAAGACGCTGTTTGAAGGACGCCATGATGTCCCACTTCAGGAGTGCATGCCGCAGCCTCTCAGGTGTCTGCAGGCGTGGAACCAGCATCCCTCTGGTCCGGGCCAGCTCCACCTCCAGCAGCGGGCTGATCCTGCACTCCCAGTCCACCGACGTGTACCAGAACCTGGCTCTGGAGGACTGGATTGACGCCAACATGGACCTGGAGCGGTGCAGCGTCCTGCTGCTGTGGAGGAACGGGCCGTCCGTGGTTATCGGGCGCCACCAGAACCCCTGGACTGAGTGCAACCTGCCAGCCATGAGGAGGGCAGGTGTCCCTCTGGCACGCAGGCGCAGCGGTGGCGGCACTGTCTTCCACGACCTCGGGAACCTCAACCTGACGTTCTTCACATCAAAGAACTCGTACGACCGGCGGAGGAACCTGAAGGTTGTCACCGACGCTCTGAGGCGGATCCGGCCGGGACTCGACGTCCAGGCCACCGATCGGTTTGACATTTTACTCAACGGGCACCTCAAGATCTCAGGTTCGGGGTCAAGACTACAAGTCTCAGAGCTCCCTGCAGCATAAACACGTTACAGACACAAAGAATTACATTAATTATTATATACAGGGCTTGAAGACCTCCGGCACGGTGCCGGAAATCCGGCTCGGGATTTTTTTTGGTGTTTTTTTTTTTTTTTTTTAATCGTGTTTAAAACCCTTAGTTAGTTAGATCTGGGTATGACGGGGAGGGCGGCATTACGGTGGATAGCGTACAGCCTGCCGGAGAAGAAGAAGGCGGCTCATCGGCGAGCGTGCTTTAGACCCACGTCATTACTATTTCTCAAGAAAGTGACGAGAGACAAATCCAGCGACTCCTTCTTACTCTCTTTTTAACGACCCGCTAAGGAGCCGGAGGCCGGCTCGTTAGGAAGAGCCGCCGTTAGCGGCAGTTAGCTCTGTAGCAGTACAGTGTGTATGTGCTGCTGCTGCAGGAGAAACAGCGATCTGTTTGTTTACAACAAGCACCGGACACTCTGTGCACAGTTAGCGCATACCGTTAATTCACATAGTTAATTCACTATGTTTATGATCAGCGGAGACACTGTGCATAATAATTAGCCATGCTGCTTTGTTTATGATCATTTGCTGTGCACAGTTAACGACGGCGAAAACCATACGTCACCTCCAGAGTCTCTAAATCGCTCTGGGGGCTAACTTGTTATGGAGACACGCAGAGTGAGCGGACATTAGAGAGGGTGTGGCATGAGACTTTCCCGGTGGTAGTAGAAACACGGCTATACGGTCCGTGCATGCGCTCTCCCACATTTCCACCGGCGCGGAGCGGCTCCGCCGCGGGTTTGCTCCGTCCTCTGCACGGCGTCAGTTCCCACCGGACGCGTAACGGCAGCGTAGCGAGCCAGCCGTATACACGCGAGATAACGAGAACACGCGATAATCCTGACCATACGGGAGACCGCGAGATCCCGTGATGAACGGTGTATAAGGTAAACAACAACAACATACAGCTTACTTTGCTTCTCCGACGTGGAAGATCTGTTGATCTGACCATCTATCCTTATAGAAAGAATGTTATGTCATCAGTGGCGCCTCCATGGTTGAAAAAGCGCTCTAAAGTGCCTCTAGAGTGGTGAAAACAAGAGGAAGTGCCTTATTGGCTGCCCTTTGCACGTGCAAAAAATTATCTATTATCTCTAAAAAATTATCTCTAGATGTTTGCTCTCATTAAGCTCTCAAAGTGCACAAAATTTATGCATTTTACTTAAAAATGTACAAATTTTCTCCCGGGGAGGGGGGCATGCCCCCGGACCCCCCGGACCCCCCTAGATGGTTTGATTCGATACTTTTAATTGTCAGTACCATATCATTAATGACTTTGATCTGGATCTCCTTTTAACTTAATGCTAATATTTCATCATACATGATGCATCAGAGCTTTTTGCGTGCTTGTGGGGTCCCATGTTGTGCAGAATGGGCCCTTTTTATTTTTTCACCCCTGCCCTTCTAACAGTTAGAGTTCCCCCCCCCCCCCCCCCCCCCCCCATGCATAAAAAAAATTCAGGCACAGGATTTTTTTCTGCTTCAAGCCCTGTATATATAATCTCTAAAAAATATTAGAGGAATGTCAAAACAGAAGAGGATATAGGTTACAGAAGATAATTCTGCTTAATTAATCTAATTAATTGTTAAAAATCTTACTAAAAACTCGCTTCTGGTGGAGGTTCTCGTGGACTCTGAGCTGAACTCCACGTACAGGATCCTTATATATATATATATATATATATATATATATATATATATATATAAATAAATAAGTGCAGAACTAAATATGAAAATTAATTATGAGAATAAATAAAAAAATACATCATTAAATGCAATATAAAAAACAAATAGAAATTTTAATATTTAACAGAACGAAAACAAAATGTAAAACTGAATAAATGAGTAAGTAGGAAAAAATAAGAGAATTAATGCAAAGTAAAAAAAATAAAGAAGCAATTTGAAACTGAAATGTTAATTTATGTCACATTCTATCCTTTCATAGTGCTGTTTCAAGCACAATATTTGTACATTTAATGATTTATTAATTTATCAATTCTTTCATTTTTCTATTTGGCAGCTTCAGCAGTTAATCAATAAATCGTGTTGTTTTGTTTTTTTGTTTTTTTCCAGGAACGGCATCCCGGCTGAGCAGGAAGTCGTCGTACCATCACTGCACCCTGCTGCACTCTGCCGACCGGTCTGCCCTCGCCGATATGCTCCGCCCCTCCTGCCCTGGTATCCATAGCAACGCCACACCTAGCGTTCCCTCGCCTACCGCCAACCTGCTGGACCACGCCCCCACGCTGCAGTGGGAGGAGCTGCTGGACGCCATGGTGCACCAATACAATGAAGGTACCCTGCTGGCCACACTGTGTCATTACACCATAATAACACGGTTATTATTCTTCATTAACATTGTTATTAAGACTACACACTGTAAAAAATAAAGTGAAGTTAATAGTTTAAATATATAGAAATACAAAAGCTTATAATGTATGAAAACAAAAAAGAATTATTAATGTTTAGTTCCCCTCCAATACTGTAATTTTAATTAAAATAGTATATATATCAGGTCCCCGGGATTTCACGATTCCATGATTCCGTGACCCTGAATGCACCACTTAAAATTGAAACTACTGTGTGAAATCGACCCTGCCAAAGTTTCTTACAGTATTACAGTAACGTTAGATGACGAGCTCCATTCACGCTTCATGCCGACTTATACCTGCAATTAAATCTCCTGCAGAGTGAAGCTCAAAGACACACTGGGACCCTTGATTGACTAATAAGCGTGTGGTAAATATGTTCAAAACACACATACAGCGGGATATTTGTGTGAGTTAATCAGCTGTATGCAAGAAACGGAGTCAGTGAGGATTGCACATAAAAATATATACGTGATGTGAGCGTCTTGCTATCTTTAGATATTCCCTAAATATTAAATACGAATAGTTTAATAAATAGAAACAGTCCAATAAATACATAAATAACTTAAGTTCTCATGTGTATCATCTTTTCTGCAGCTTTGCTTTGAGGAAGTTAAGGTTATTGCAGTAGTATAAGTAGTCTGAAAGTCCACTATGCAATTCTCCAGGGCCTGATATACATGGAAAAAAATACAATGAATAGAAAAAAAATTTAACAATAATAAGAATACTATATAAATACAAATAAAAGCACAATGCAATAGAACAATAGGAATATAGTCTAATACACACACAACAAACAGTCATATAGAAAAATATAAATATAAAATTTTCAGAAAAAACAAAAACATAATCTATAGAAAAATAAAATAGTGGGGCGGATTAGCTGAACAATCGTTCATTTTGTGATAAAAGCATCAAATTTGGTACACTCATTGCTGAATACATGTTTAATGAATCTGGATATTGGGCCATCGCAAAAAAAAAATTCTGATGGCTGTGTGGCCGGTGGTTACTGGCGTGGAATTCTTTGCCTACCCTACAGCTGCTGTTTCATGTTTTCAGCACCACAAATATAATTTAGAGACATGTTAAAGTGACAAAAGCTTTATTACAGTCTAATAGAAAAGAACATTAACTTTGTATAACATTTTATTAGGTCTTGATATTCCCATTCACAGGCTACGGCCTCCTCTTTGGCTTGTATTCTTCTGTTAGTGGAGCGGCTAAGTGAAATAATCTTTCAGTTTATGATACAAGCGTGTAAATTGGCATGAACACTCTCCATGGGTCACTTGACAAGAAAATTGTCCGAGACATTTAAAATGTTAAGATGGCGGCCATTTTTCAAGATGGCCGACACCCAGGTGGAGCAGCTAAGTGATATAATGGTTTATTTGGTGATACAAGCATAAAAATTGGCATGAGCAGTCTTTGTTGGTCACTTGACAATAACCCACCCACAGTTACTTGAAATTCCAAGATGGCGGCCATTTTTCAAGATGGCCGACACCTTAGTGGAGCAGTTAAGTGATATAATGGTTTATTGGGTGATATACGCATAAAAACTGGCATGAGCAGTATCTGTGGGTCACTTGACAATAAGCCAGCCACAGCTACTGGAAATTTCAAGGCGGCAATTTTTTTTTTCAGGATGACTGCCACCTGCCATGTGGACCTTTAAATTATGAATTTCCTCATAGAAATGTATTGGGTTCCTCAAGAGAGGTTGTTTGACCGTGCTTTGTCTGACTCCTTAGCCACGACCTGTCCAGTTTGGTAAAACCTGTCAGGAGTTCCCTCCCACCGGCGTAGCTCTCCGGGTTCACCGAGGTACACAGGCTCCCTTACCATGAAGGCTTTTTTAAATACTTTTTTAAATTACTTTTTTCATAACTAACCATTACTACTGCCATTAAACATGCCAAATACATTCTCAGGGGTGCGGAAACACAGTTGTGGTGCTGAACGGACAGTGCTCCAAAATAATAATTGAGTAATGGTTAATACTGAAATAAAGGCAATAATGACAGATCCAGAGGCAACAGCAGCTCTGGCTGACACAGAACCATGACAAACAGTATCTGAAACTATACTAGGGAACTAAACTGAAAATGTGAAAGCAATGTTACAAAGTAAAAACTGAACATGTCACAGTAACAGGCTGGTGACAAAATAGAACATAATGCGCCGATGTGGCGAGGGGAAGCCGAGCCATAGGCCTAGACAAAAACACAAAGGACAACAAGGAATAACACTGGCAAAAGAAACAAGCAAATAAGTTCTAGCAGGGGCAACTGAGTCCATATCTGTAGCACTTACACTTTCCAGTACAAGCCTTGGTGCACCCACATTTTGTCAACTCCCAACAACTCTCCGCAATAGGTGGAAGTGGAGTCCAGAAGACTTTCCACTCCTTGTCCTGTTTTACTCATCCCCAGTCGGACGGGCTCGGCATTTGTGGGTGTCTTTTCAATGCCTGTCCCCACACATATCCAGCCTCATAAGAAGTCTGGGATCTTCTTGACCTCTTGACATGGATATCTTTGGTATCTTTAGTGTCTTTAGCAGCAGTAGATGCTCTCTTTTGTGCCCTTTCCAGCTGTGTGTTGTTGAACATAAGTTCACAGCTTGAATGATATTTTGCTCTGTTTCTTGTCAATGTGCTTTCTATGCCATCACCTTCATCTAGTCGGGTTGGACTATGTAAGATAGGCAGAGCATTTATTTTATGAAATAATGGAACATTTCTTGCAATGGTATCATAACCAGTATGATCTTGGTGTCCTGCTGTTTGTTTTCTCAACTGTTATGATGGCTTCTGCAATGTCTGCAGCAAATTCAAAGGCAGAGGCCGAGGGTTTAGCCTTTTACCACCTTTTAATAAGCACTTTGATGTATGGGATACAACTAAGTTCATGCCTTAACCCTACACTTAGTCCAATCGTTCATCCAATGCCATTTTTACCCTGTACGATCTGTACACCACCCGGTTAACTCAAACTACTCAGAGAGTTGTCGTCTCTTCTTTGACTAACTTTACAATTGGCTGACATTGAACCCCACTCTGAGTTTAACAGCAGTCATATATCACCAGTGTGCCCTGGTAGTGCAGATACTCAGTCTTGTCTAATCTGTCTATGATCAACAAATCAACACAACTGTATTATGATGTTTTAAAACTTGTTTTCCAGAATAATCTAAATTCCAATACATTTCTATGAGAAAATTGATCTTTTGAGGATCCAGGGGGCGGCCATCTTGAAAATAGACATTTCAAGTGGCTGGGAGTGTCTTTTTGTCAACCCAAGTAACTGTGGGTGGCTTATTGTCAAGTGACCCATGGAGACTGCTCATGCCAATTTTTATGCTTGTATCACCAAATAGATCATTATATAATTTAATTGCTCCACTAAGGTGTCGGCCATCTTGAAAAATGGCCACCATCTTGGAATTTGCAATGGCCTAATATACAGATTTGTTTGAAACAAATCCACCAACACATCCACCAAATTGTGTGCTTCTATCACAAAATAAACAATTCTTGTGATTTATTGAGCTAATCCGCCCCACAGGGGATGCACATTTTTGGGGGGTGCTACCCACACGTTTAGCCTCGTTGCTCATTCAATGAATGCACGATCCTTACAAGCTGTACCTCGTTGTAAAGGTGACTAATCAGGCTTTCCAAAAATATACAATTCATCACCAGTTGGTATTATTAAAAGGGCAGTTTTTATTCATCATTGATTTATTCGTATAACAAATGCCTGCCACGGCCACTAGGGGGTGCTTTTGAGGTGGCCCAATATCCAGATTTGTTTGAAACATATTCACCAACACATCTACCAAATTTCATGCTTTTATCACAAAGTGAACGATTGGTGTAAAATATTGAGCTAATCCGCCCCACTAAAACCCAATATGATTTGAAGAATTTTTCACTGTCTGCTGTGGGGGTCAAAGGTCAGAGGGTACAGTCTGTAAAGCCCTTTGAGGCAAATCTGTGATTTGTGATTCTGGGCTACATATAAATATAAGTTAAATTTGATTAAATTTAACTGAATTGAATTGAAGGTCATTTCATCATTGTTTGATTGGCCTCATTTAGACTTATTCAGACTTTATTGTCTTTCAGTTTTACATACAAATATGCACATTGAACAAAATTCTGATTCTGATGGTACTCCGGAATGTAAGATAAATAAAGTATAAATATATAACAGTAAAAATAGAATATTTATATTGCGCCGAAGTGTTGCAGCAGAAAGTGTTTTAGTATACAAACAATAGATATAAAAAATATAAAAACAAGTTCATATAGTGCAAATTATTAAGAGTTTTCCTTCTGCAGTGAGAAAGAAATCTCTCAGTTATTGATAAAATAAACTTAATCAGCAGCTGATCGTCCTGTTTTTGCAGCGATGATGCAGAAGTTCACTCCAGGATGCTCCGCCTTGTCTTTGCTCATCTGTCGTTTCATTCTGATCCTCAGAGTTCAGCTTCAACGCCGTCTCCAAGACCGTCCACCCGGCTGACGAGTCTGCGTTTCCTGGTCTCGGCAAGGCGGAGGTGGAGCTGCGCAGCTGGGACTGGAGGTTCGCTAGGACGCCGAATTTCAGCGTCCAGACGCTCCTGGAGCTGACGGACGACGGATCGCCCGCTCGCTGCTCCGCTCGGCTCCACCTGGAGGTGAAGAAAGGCGTGATCGAGAGCTGCGAGCTGGACGTTCCTGCAGACTGGCTCCCTCGGCGGCTGAGCGGCGAGCTGAGCGACGTGCTGGTCGGCGAGAGGTTTTGTCCTCACCGAGCAGCCGCCGCTCTTTCTGCGCTGCAGCGGCTGGAGAGCGGAGAGCTGCAGAGCAGGATGAGCAGACTTTGTGACGCTTTGGTGTCTGTGATGGGCTGAAATAAACCTTATTTTATCTTTTTCTGAAATTATATTTACATTTTTTAAATGTGAAAAAATATTGGAAAATGTTTTTTACGTTTATTCATTGCATTTTATAACATTATCATATATATTTATTTAATAATAATACATTTTATTTACAAGTGCTTTTCTAAACACTCAAGGACATTGCATAATTATTATTATTTATTTAATTAATAACACAAACATATTCTATTTACTGAGAAAAGATCTCATGTCATCCATACAATCACTTCCTCTGGTATAATAAACCTTTTTTAGGGCCCGAGCACCTACAGCACACTATTGGAATTGAAATAATTACTATTATTATAATGTACCAACTGAATTGCCTTTTTGGAAGCTTTAACATACAGTCATGGGAAAAAAAATTAGACCATTGATTTCTTCACTTTCTTGTTCATTTAATGCCTGGTACAACTAAAGGTACATTTGTTTGGACAAATATAATTATAACAACAATAATAGCTCATAAGAGTTTAATGTAAGAGCTGATATCCTTATATTTATCCACACAAATGTACCTTTGGTTGTACCAGGCATTAGAATGAACAAGAAACTGAAGAAAACAAGGGTCTAATAATTTTTTCCATGACTGAACCTAAAAAGACGTGTCAGGTTTAGTGAGAATTTAAATATTTTACAGGTCAAAATACCTCAGTTCCTCTTACAAAATGAGTCAGTGACGGTTTTGCTGTGTCGGTGCAGCAACATGAAACAAGAAGTTGTTGTAACTAAGGCATGCATGATCCAATCTGCCCCGAATCACTCATGCACGATGAGAGTCTAGACCTGAAGACATCCCCATCTCAATATTGACACGTAGTCATAGCGCCCCCAGCTGGGGACATAAAGTCACATGGTTTATACAGTGCTGTCCTGCTCATTTCTCATAAACTGTAACATACTGTATGGTGAGATAACCGCGCATTAACTCTCCTGTTATGTTGCGATGTCAAATTGACTCATTTTAAAGTTTAAAAATCTAAAAAAATATATCAAAAAGTATTTTTCCGGGGTGAAACTTCTTCTGCTTGGCTTAATAAGTGTAATCAACATATAAAATGAAAATGGTTCATTTCACATACACTGAAAAAAAAAATTGGAGTGACATTTAATTAAAAAAGAGCTAGGCAAGTTTTTCCACACAGAAAGTGTTTGTAATCTTTACTCAGGCTGTTTCTAAGTAATATTTATTTAATAAAACCACTTTTTTTTAAAAATGAAAATACGCAAGTAAATTGCAGATTCACTGATGAATTACATTTTACTTGGAAATATCAACTAATTAAGCCAATGAACTGGTTTAGTGAATATTACTTGGAACGAATGATTCAATTTACATACAAAACTGAGGACACATAATAACAAACAATCACTAAGTAATGCACTACATGAAAAACTGCTATTTTAAAGTAAAAGCACTGAATTCGTATTTCGTTGTAGAATTTATATAAATTATTGAAATAATAATTACAGGGCTTTTTTTTCAGTGTATTTGCATGTTTATATTACATAGATACTGTTCAATGGTCAACCTGACCCTGAACAGTAGAGGTGACTCATGTTAATTTATCAACTCCATAAAAGAAAAAATTAAAAAATGTGAAATAAAATTTAAAAAACTAAAAACACTTAAATCAACATAATTTAAAGCAATTTTTAAAAATACTTTATTCAAAATACACAAGTCTAACACATATTTAACTTATAAAATTAAAAAATAAACATACATATAAAAATAATACAGGCTATATATGCATAGAACTTAATTTAAATTGACACTGACATTTTAACTAGCCTAAATGAAACTGAAATGAATGACAGGAATTCCCTTTGGATGAGGGCATCGTCAAATCATAAACAACATTGTTGGTCCAACTCTTACAAGTTGTTTACACCAGTGATTCTCAGAGTGATGTCTGGGGATCCTTTAGATACATTCATATTAATTATAACACTTTTACATTTTAACAAAAGGTTTAGTTCTAAGAACAATATTTAGATTTTTAAATCTATAATAATGATTATATTATATGATAACAACTATGTTTAATACATGCCTAATATGCTTCTGATAGGCCTATATTTTTCTTGTATTGTTCTTTTACACTATAATATTATAGAAATGTACAGAATAGACCATGAGAGGGTCCCCATGCAGTCTCTGTCTTGTAAGAGGTCTTTGGCTGAAAAACTTCTTGTAACACACACAAAATAAAAGTGCATACACAATGGGGAAGCTTTGCATCATCTAGCCCAGGGGTCAGCAACCTTTACTAACAAAAGAGCCATTGTTGGCCAAATATAGAGAAGAAATTTCGAAATGGAGCCGCAAACCTTATTTGAGCCTTACAAGAAAGTATATAGATAGTGTCCCTTAGTAATCCCACAGTGCTTTTAAAATGATCCCATCTTCTTTTAATTTATTTTAAATTTAAATTTGTTTTGTTTCTTTCTTTTTACCTTTGTCAATTCTGCATTTTATTGCACTTTTTGCACTTTTATGTGAAGCACTTTGGTGCGGCTTAGCCGTCTGTAAATGCGCTTTATAAATAAATTTGACTTTGACTTTGACTCAAAAATAAACTTGAAGTTGGCAAAATTTAGAGGTTAAGCCAGCCTGTAGACTTGACCAACAGCTGACACAAGTGTTTTAAAAATTGTAAATACTGTGTATAAGCTTCACATTTTTACAATACAAGACTACAGATTGCTTGAGGCCTACACCAATGGTAAATGAAAATGAAAATCTAAATAAATTAACGTTTCATTTCGTATAGTTTTTTTTGTCACAGCCACAGGGAGCCACTGCAGACGGCCTGAAGAGCCACATGAGGCTCCGGAGCCACAGGTTGCCCACCCCTGATCTAGCCAGTTCCCACTTATCAGTCTCATTAATAGCAATTGAGACTGGTAAAGAGTGAAATGTAAATCAACATCTAATAAAATATAAACATATATTTAGACATAACAACGTTTTAAATAAAGAAATAAAAAAATAGAAAGCAGTCTAGTCAAAGAAATCTCAAAAAAATTGGCTGACATTGACTGTGGAAGCCAGGATCAGGACTGCTTTGATTTGAGGAGCTTCTCCAATAAGTCCAAAGCGTTCTGGATGTCCTCTGGAGTCATGGTGCTCAGGTCTGGCAGGTCCTCAGTGCGCAGTGTCCGCCTCGTCCGGCCAGCCTCCCCGCTGCTGCCCCAGGCCGGCGCCGTGTGGACGCCCTGGAGCCTCATCTGGAGCCAGTCCCGACGCTCCTTCACCTGCCGGAGGTCCCCGAGGTTGTGCATTAGCTGGACCTCACTGACCGTCCTCTTCCTGTGCAGAGAATCATCACACGTGCATTGGTTTTCAGTGTTTTCAGTTGTTGTAATGACTTTTTTGTTGTTTTAATGAGCAGTGGTGTGTGTAACTAAGTACATTTACTGTCCTTAAGTACAATTTAAAGGTACTTGTACTTCACTTGAGTATTTCCATTTTATGTATTTTTATACTTCTACTCCACTACATTTAGCTGACAGCTTTAGTTACTTTTCTTGTCAAGATTTAACATGAAAAACATGATCAATATAAAATAATTATGTTTTTTTTTTTTTTTTTTTTAAATTAAACCACATAACAGCATATAAAGTAGTTACAATGAACTCTACCTGTACAACTGTAAAATGCTGCTTACAAAAGTGCATCAATACAAATAATGTAATAATATATTTAGAATATATAAAACAATCTGAGTGGGTCCATTCTGCATAACGAATTCTTTTACTTTTGATACTTTAAGTACATTTTGATGCTGATACTTTTGTACTTTTACTTCAGTAAGTTTTGAATGCAGGACTTTTACTTGTAGTGGAGTAATTTCACAGTGTGGTATTAGTACTTTTACTTAAGTAAGGGTTCTTAAAACGTTTCCAGGTTTCAAAGTAAAATTTCTAATACCACACTGTGAAATTACTCCACTACAAGTAAAAGTCCTGCATTCAAAACTTACTGAAGTAAAAGTACAAAAGTATCAGCATCAAAATGTACTTAAAGTATCAAAAGTAAAAGAATTCGTTATGCAGAATGGACCCAATTATGTCATTTTATATATTACAACTATATTATTGGTGATGCATTTATATAAGCAATGTTTGAATATTCTCAAGATAGAGCTCATTTAATCTACTTAATATATTGTTATGAGTTTTCATTTAAAAAAAATTCTAATCACTTTAAACTTAAAACTTGTGTTTTTTATGTTAAATCTCGACCTGAAAAGTAACTAAAGTTGTCAGCTAAATGTAGTGGAGTAAAAAGTACAATATTTGCCTCAAAATGTAGTGAAGTATAAAGTTACATAAAATGGAAATACTCAAGTAAAGTATAAGTACCTTAAAATTGTACTTAAGTACAGTACTTGAATAAATGTACTTGGTTACTTTCCACCAGTGGTTGCGGTCATAGTATGACCAATATATAAATACATTAAATTGAAGATGTTGTGCTTTCCATGTTTTCATTTCATAAGAGTTAAGAGTGTGGGTATTTCTTTTCAATAGAAGTGACAACACACCAAATGGCACATTTAAAACGCAATTAAACAGGTAACTTTGAAAGTAAGTATTAGTTAGTACCTTAGTAACGTAACTAGTTAGTCTTAAAAGTAACTTTCCCCAACACTATTGGTGTCACATTGCAATAAACATACTGTGCTGATAAATAATTAATTAAGGCCTAATTACCTTAGTGGGCGGCCTTCACAGAGTGTGAAAATGCAGAGTGAAATGAACATGATTTTATAATCCACATTACGCATGTTGACGACGATGATCTGTAAAAAAACAAAAATTTAAATAAAAAATTAAATATGACCAAAATCCATGATTTTAAAATATTGAAATCCTCATATTTCCATAGATTCTCTTTAATTATATCTAAAAATGTTTTTAATATCAAACAAATGAAATAAAAAACTTGATGTTAGGTTTATAGCTGAACATACCTTTCGGGCTGGCTGCTCCTCAGTCTGATAAAAAAGTAAAAAATTGTGCAGCAGTGACATAAGATGAAGTCAGTCTGGTATGGTGGTGAGCACTGGACTGCCCAACTTCCTTTTATAGCCCCCGGGCCCGGAGCCTTGATGAGCTGCCTTCATTATTGCTGTTGATGTCACACCTCAACTCCTTGAGAGGGCAGGGCAGGAATGACAACACCTCCTCTGAGTTATTGGCTTCCACCACTGTCATATGAGACCAAACTATTGGCTTTGCATGCTGAACCAGAACCCTTACACCCAGCTCACATGAACAAACACACACACACATATACATAAGTTACAACATATGTTTGAAGGAATGCCTGTATTTCCCATTCATAAATCTATTTCTACTGGGAATCGATGCCTATTCTGACATGTTATTGCTCCTATGTATCTCTACATTGTTTAATGTCTGTTGAAAAAATTGTTATTTCAATAAGAGTGACCATTAAATGAATAAAGCATTTTACACAAACCCTGTTCCCAAGACTAAAACTTCATTTTCCAAAGCACTTTAGTATAAATTTTCCCCTTCTACATTTTCAATTTTGCACGCTTCTTGGTTAACTTTTGCCTACTTCTGCAGAGTGGCCAGATATATTAGTCCTCATCTGATGTGACCTTTTTTGTCTGACTCCCAGCCTGCCTCACAACAATAGTGCTAACATTTGGATGGATTTGACTCTCACTGACCGTTTAGGAGTCGCCCTGGTTACATAGGCACTTTCCTCAGGAATTAACATTGTTTTAATGAGTTCAGCTCCCAAAAAAGAGCTTTTACACTGATCTGACGTCAGAGAAAATAGCCTAAATCAAAGAGAGTTCGAGGTGAGTCAGTGGTGTGACGCGGTTGCCGTCACCGTTTTGTCATGAGTGATGTGTCCTTGAATATGCACATGACTGCTCTTCTTTCTTCTTTTTTTGTTGTAAATTAAAAAAAAAAATGCTTGTTGAAATAAAGAATATCAAAAGCTTATTGCACACAACATACTTCCTTTGCATTCATTCATTATAGTCTGAGTGATAAAGTATTTGAACAGCTGAAACAATATATTTTAAAGTAGATTAAAAGACAAAAGACAGAAGTCATATGTCGATTTTTGTCAAAAATGGTAAAACAAAAAAATGCCTAAAGATGCTTAAAATGGGTCAATTATAGTCTGTTGATACATGTGGTAGTATAGTTTTTCAAAAAATAGTGAAAAACACTTTATTATGGGACGTCCAAAAACGACCCAAAAATAGTCATGTCATGTAGCATGTCGTTTTTGGTTGAAAATTGTAAATTTTTAAAATCTCTAAAAATGCTCCAAATGGGTCAATCATAGTCTGTTGATTCATATTAGAGCATAATATAGCCATAAATGACAGAAAAACCCCATATTATGGAACGTCCAAAAATGACCCCCTCAAAAACAAGTCATACTATAGCATGTTGATTTTTTGTAAAAAATCGTCAAATTTTAAAATGCCTAAAAATGCTCCAAATGGGTCTATTATAGACTGTTGATACATATGGTAGTATAGTTTGTCCAAAAATAGCCCCCCCCCCCAAAAAAAAAAAAAAATCATACTATAGCATGTCAATTTCTGTCAAAAATGGTCAAATTTTAAAGTGCCTAAAAATTCTTGAAATGGTTCAATCAAAGTCTGTTGATACATTAATATGTTCGTCCATAAATGACAGTGAAAAACACCATATTATAGGATGTAGAAAAATTGGACCTACTTATTAAGATCGTCGTTTTGTGTCAAAAATGGTCAAATTTTAAATGCCAAAAAATGCTTCAAATGTGTAAATTATAGTCTGTTGATACATATTAGAGTATAATATGGTCAGAAAAACACCATATTATAGGATGTCCAAAAATGACACTCTCAAAAAAAGTCATGTTGTTTTTTGTCAACAATGGTCAAATTTTTAAAATGCCTAAAAATGCTAAAAAAACAAACAAACAATAATAACAACTTTATTATAGTCTGTTGTTACACATTAGAGCTTAGTCTGTCTATAAATGACAGAAAAACACCATATTATTGGATGCTGAAAAATTGGACAACAACAAAAAAAGTCATACTATATAACATGTCGTTTTTGGTCAAAAATGGGCAAATTTTAAAATGCCTAAAAATGCTTAAAATGGATCAATTATAGTCTGTTGATACATATTAGAGCATAATATGGACAGAAATGACAGAAAAAAACCATATTATGGGATGTCAAAAATTTTTTTGACTAAAACAAAAAAGTCATACTATAGCATGTCAATTATTGTCAAAAAAAGGCAAATATTAAAATGCCTAAAAATGCTCCAAATGGTTCTATTATAGTCTGTTGGTACATTGTTTGTCCTATATATATATATATATATATATATATATATATATATATATATATATATATATATATATATATATATACATATATATATAAGATCATTCTGACTGTGCTGCACTTTCAAAATAAAAAAGTGATTGTGCACAAAAATGAGAAATGTCATTGTCATGAAAAAAACCTGTTATTGTTGGTGAGTCTCATTGTTTAAATCAGTGTATTTGCACCTTCCAAATATACTTAAATGAGATGTTTAAATAAGCTAAAATAAAGATTTTGAATGCTTAAATAGCATCTTTGCCATTTTTTAATGTGCCCCTCTGATGAAACACTGGCCCCTCCTGGGCCCCCACAGTAAAACTGGTCTAGAACCACCACTGCTCTGAAGTCAGCCATTACACCTGTTATTTCATCAGAAGAGGCTCAAGTAGTCAGTGATGTATGGTGACTGGTGGCCCGTCAGAGACATTGACCTCTACTTGCTTTCCTTTGACGGGCTACTTAGATGACACCCGCTGAACACATCGACCTCTGACCCCAGGTCCCCTTGCCGTCCTCATGACCTCATGTTGCCTTAATGTGTAGCATGTAACCTCTGGCTGGCAAAGGCAACAAAGTGTGTGAAAGTACAACAAGGAAAAGCAAGAAACTGCAAATTGGCAATCTCACGACTGCAGAAAGAGGTCAGACGGTAAAAGACACAGGCAAAATCATTTGTAAATTATAATTTCTGGAGCCACTGTGCTAAGTGGAGCTGTAAACAAAGGAATTGCTAACGTAGTGGGCATGGCCGTTAACCTAGCATTCACAGCTATTGCAAGGCAAGGCAAGGGCTAAGAATATGTAAAAGCGAGTAAATAAGGAGAAGAGGACCGCTATTTCAAGGTTGGCTTTGACTTTTATAGAGGGTGACGGCATGTCCTGAGACGGGTGACAGAGAAGATAAATAACATTGCACAGATGCTTCTAGCCTCAAGTCACCTGACTGAACTGAAGATTTGAAGAAAATAAGAGCGCAGCAAACATGCAATTCATCTGATAGAAGCACTTGTGAATTAAAGGATTTGGTTGGAGTAAAAAAAAAAAAGGATACTGTCTGTTTGTTTTCAAGAGGATATGATATGATTAAAAATATTTGGACAAAATAGCTAAAACAAAATCATATAATAAAATCTAGAAACTTAAAGCTGCAGTTGATATTAATTGCCATCTAAGGTTGGTTTTGTGATTCTGTTAGAAAAAAGTTGCCTATTAATACTTTTATCAGCCACTTTCTTTAGAGTGAATCAATGTTAGTTCAGTATGCCTGATAACCAGTGTTGGGATGTAATTAAGTACATTTACTCAAGTACTGTACTTAAGTACAATTTTAAGATACTTGTAGTTTACATTAGTAATCCCATTATACTTCTACTTCACTACATTTTGAGGCAAATATTGTACTTTTTACTCCACTACATTTAGCTGACAGCTTTTGTTACTTTTCAGGTCGAGATTCAACATAAAATATGATAAATTTAAAATTAGACATGTTTTTAAATGAAACCTTATAACAGCATATTAAGTAGTTAAAATGAGCCCTTTTTTGAGAAAATGAAAACACTGCTTACACAAATGCATCAAACATAATGATCCAATAATATATTTGGAATATATTTAAAAGAAATCTGAGTGGATCCATTCTGCATAATGAGTACTTTTACTTTTGATACTTTAAGTACATTTTGATGCTGATACTTTTGTACTTTTACTTCAGTACATTTTGAATGCAGGACTTTTACTTGTAGTGGAGTCATTTCACAGTGTGGTATTAGTACTTTTACTTATACAGGATCTGTGAAAAACTATTATGAAATTGGTGGCATTCTGAAACTTCAGCCACATTTCAAGTATTGCGTAAGCCTAAAACTATTCTTAAATAAGCCCTATAATGTTTCTGTCAAATCTGGATAATCATTTTGTATTTTTGATCCAGGGAAATGTAATTGACTCTCTCTCCTGAAAGCTGCTCTGTAAAAAATCTCCCTTAATATCGTCACACTGTTAAAATAATAGTAATAATATATTTAAGTAATATATATATATTTATAATATATATATAATATATATATATAATATATAATATATATATATATATTTTAGTAATAAGTAATTTTTTGTCGAAATTATTATTTTTTTGCCTACATAATTTACACACAGTGTTATTACTATGCCAATAACCATCCTTTGTTACATCCTTTTTGAGTGAAATGGTCAATAAATGTCATATGTTACACTTTTGGTGAAGTTTTTTGTGTTTCCTGCAAAACTTGAAAAAATGAGTTAGGCGATTATTTTAACAGGATGACGACATTCGTCTCAACTACGAGGTGTCCAAGTTATCTCTGATTATTAAAAATACCTGAAACACTTGAATGCAACATGAACTCTGGGCAACGGAGCCGGTCTCTTTGAAGTTGAATTTGCCGGGACCGGAGTTGAATCAGTCGGATTTCTGAGGTAATTATTATGGCTTTGCAAACACGTTTTTGTATAGTGACATTTAATGTTACAGCCTATTATAGCCCTCAAAATTACATTTAAAAAAAAAGTATAGGCTAATTACCTTTTTGAATCACGACAAGATACGGTCAAATGGGCAGAACGTTATTTTAAACCAGTCAGGGTTTCAGCCTCGTTTTGCTATAATTTCGACGAATTAAATAGATATATTAAATAGATTTCAGCTAATTAATATAAACTAGATTTAGCTGTAAAACTGTGAGGAAATGTTGTGTACAAAAATGTGGGTTACGTAGGCTAAAAATAAATCTATACTATCATTTTCAGTTCTTCAACTCGATACAGCTACATTGTTTCAGACCGCTTTTATATGCTAACAATCCCAAAGGGAAATGCTACCACTTTCGCATTTCGTCACCCTGTTAAAATAATCGCTAACTCATTTTTTCAAGTTTTGTAGGAAACACAAAAAACTTCACCAAAAGTATAACATATGACATTTATTGATCATTTCACTCAAAAAGGATGTAACAAAGGATGGCTATTGGCATAGTAATATAATAACACTGTGTGTAAATTATGTAACTTAAGAGAAATAAATGACTTAGGCAATTTTTTGAACATGCCTTTGTGACTTAAGCAAGATATGGTAACACTTTATTTTGAAGGTGTCTACAGAAGAGTCACACAAGCCTGTCAGAAACATGACATGACAAGTATCATGAGCATTAATGTTACTTCAAAGTGTCATTAATGTTCATGACACATCCCAAACATGTCATGTTTATGACATGCTCATGTCACTCTTATGTAGACACCTTCTAAATAAAGTGTTACCATATCTTGCTTAAGTCACAAAGGCATGTTGTTATTGTCATTTCAACTTTTTTCTCGAACAGCATAATGAAAAAATAAAAATCCTCCTCTCATTATTTGTTTCTCCTACCTGGCCCCAATCCTCTTCAATATTTCCTTCGCTGAATATTTTTATAACTTTGGAGGTTTTTTTGGCACCATCCTGACAAGCTATATGTGTAGCTTTCAAACTGACTAAGCCTTTGAAAGAAAAAAAATTGTCAAAAGTTCACATAGCATGAACCCCTGAGTGTTAAAAGTGCTGTATGTATCTTTTTTTTTAATTATGCACTTTTCTCTTTGTGTTGAACAGATCCATGAGTAACTGCGGAGACACAGACTTCTTCTGGGAGTCGATTACTTCGACACCTGCCAATGGAAAAAAAAAGAAAAAGAACTTCAAAAAGGACAAAATACAGTTAAAATATGAAGGGAAAACAGATACAAAAAAACAGAAAAAAAAGAAAAAGAAACATTCAAAATTCACAGAAGCACTGGAGGAAAGAAGAGAAAAGAAAAAAGAAAAGAAAAAACGATTTTCGGCTTCAGAATTAAATTATTTTATATTCACACAGGGAACTAGTGCACCTGCTAAACCTCCTGTGAAGACGGAAACACTCAATCCACAATGTAGTAACACTCTTAAAAATGACAGAGAGGGCAAAAAGAGAATTAAAAGAAAAAAGAAGGTGGCTTTTGACTTACCCCCAGGTTACACCTGTGCCAAACGGCCTAAAATCGTCTCTTCAACTCAGCAGGACTCGCCCAAAGAGAGCGTCCTCCTGGAGAATAAAGCTGTGGGACACGATGAGACCTATTCCCAGATCACAGACAGCCAGGCTCAGACACATGTGGATGAATCTCAATGCAACACTGAAGATTTAAACAGCCAGGACCTGTTTATCACACAGAAGACATTCAGAGTTCTGCCCTCGGATTCTTCCAGCGGTGAAGCCAGTGACAAAGCGGTTACCTCAAGTCCTCAGATGTTTACACCGCAAGACACGCTGCACACATCCGTGATATGGATAAAACAGCCTGTTGAGGGATTATACAAATGTGTGCAAGACTCAGATTTAGAGCAAGAGCATATGCAGAAGCAAAAGGTAGCACGTCCCAAGAAGGTGTCCTCCAAGACGCAGATGCATTTAGATGCAAACCTCAATAAGGACACTAGAGTATCAGGCCCTGCACGTATAATGCCCGGCACTGTGAAGGCACGCCTGGGTGAGCCACTGGATGTAATCCTGGATGTTGCAACGTCAAATAAACATCACCATATTTCAATTGAACAGTCTCCCATGACAGATGAGCCACCGGTGCTTGCCACTATGTCCACTTCCACACAGACAGAGAATTTATTCACCACTGAACTCTGCTCCTACCTGAACTTTAGTAGAAGAAGCAGAGTGAATGTTCGCCCCGAGGACTTGAAACCTTTGGACCTGAGCCTGCCGCAGAGGGCCAGAAGAGAGCTCGGGATTTGTCTGCCGCTGTTGTCTTTACCAGAAGACAGCAGCGGCAGCAAACACAATGAGCCCGACTTGCATCCATATTGTTATTTAGACATGAACACAGAGGTAGAATCCAGCGAGGACGAGCCACTCTGTCACAGTGTCAAGCTGGAGCGGACTCAGGTAATACCACAGACTACACTGTTCACTGCAGTTACCAGAGTTCATACGGGTGCTTGAAATCCTTGAAAATGCTTGAATTTAAATGTATTAATGCTTTTATCTAAGTGTCCTAACTTTCAGATTCACTCATTGATTTTCTGTTTATACATCATTTTGTGATTATGTGTACTTTTGTAAAGACAGGGCTCATTTAACTACTTAATATACTGTTATAAGATTTAATAAAAAAAAAAAAGTTGAATCACTTTAAACTGATCATGTTTTTTATTTTAAATCTCAACCTGAAAAGTAACTAAAGCTGTCAGCTAAATGTAGTGGAGTAAAAAGGACAATATTTGCCTCAAAATGTAGTGGAGTAGAAGTATAAAGTTACATAAAATGGAAATACTGAAGTAAAGTACAACGACCTAAAAATTGTACTTAAGTACAGTACTTGAATAAGTGTATGTAGGTGCTTTCCAACACTGCAGTATACTATACCTTGTTATCTGAATATTGTTATAAGATACGTAGCAAATAAAAATAAAAAAATGCTTGAATTTAAATGTTGTATTTTCAAGGTTTAAAAAGTGCTTGGATTTTGGATAAAGTGTTTGTAAATGCTTGAAATTCTTACTGTATTCCTCTTGCAATCTGACTATATCCATCTATAGACTATAGATAATCACATGTTCAATGTAAAAAAATAACGAGTAGCCTATCTGAAATGAAGACCGTTCCTCCTAAAAGTGTAATACCATCGCCGTTGGTATGGTTAAGTGAAATCTCCCCCTTTTAGTATGTAAGTACTCATCTAAAACATGCAATTAACAACAGGTGTAAGATACTGGAAAAGCTTGAAAATTTACCTTGAAAGTCCTTTAAAAATGCTTGAATTTAACCACTGCTAAAGTGTACAAACCCTGAGTTACACTGGCCCATGCAGCTGCTACGTATCTTTTAAATAACAATATTCATATAACAAGGTATAGTGTACTGCAGTGTTGGAAAGTACCTAAGTACATTTATTCAAGTACTGTACTTAAGTAGAATTTTGAGGTACTTGTATTTCACTTCAGCATTTCCATTTTATGTAACTTTATACTTCTACTTCACTACATTTTGAGGCAAATATTGTAGTTTTTACTCCACTACATTTAGCTGACAACTTTAGTTACTTTTCAGGTTGAGATTTAAAATAAAAAACATGATCACTTTAAAGTAATTAAACTTATTTTAAATTAAATCTTATAACAGTATATTAAGTAGTTAAATGAGCCCTGTCTTTACAAAATTACACATAATCATAAAATGCAGTATAAACAGAAAATCATTCTGCATCCCGCGCTGTTGTATGCTCACTGGTTGTGGTTGTTGTTAATGTCAATGTATTATTTATTTTTTCTACTGTTATTTATATATATATATATATATATATATATATATATATATATATATATATATATATATATATATTTGTACTATGGACAGGCTGACTGTAAAACTGAAATGCCCTTCTGGGACTAATAAAGTATTCTGAATCTGAATCTGAAAGTTAGGACACTGCTTAGATGAAAGCATTAATACAAATAATGTAATAATATATTTAGAATATATAAAACAATCTGAGTGGGTCCATTCTGCATAACGAGTACCTTTACTTTTGATACTTTATGTACATTTTGATGCTGATACTTTTGCACTTTTACTTCAGTAAGTTTTGAATGCAGGACTTTTACTTGTAGTGGAGTAATTTCACAGTGTGGTATTCGTACTTTTACTGAAGTAAAGAAACTGAATACTTCTTACACCACTGGTATTCTGCCACCTGACAACAGCAGAAAAGTGAAGGAAACACTGATTAGTAAGGCAGCACTGCCCTCTGCTGGAGGAAACATATCAATGCAGGATCTCAAAAGTGTCTGATGGCCAAACAGGTTGTTTGTTAGAGCCAGGTCGGAGAAAAAAAATACATCATTATTAACTTGGAGAAAAAGTCGAAATGACAATGAAAAAAGTTGAAATACAATGTTGAGAAAATATGCATACAATATATAATATAATACAATATATGTCTAAAAAATTCACACAGATTCCATAAAAGGAAATTTTCCCCAAAACAAAAGTTGTGGTAGCCTACTACCAAGAATAGCTCATTTATGTGTCGGGGGATTTTATTTCTACTACACCCTTAAATATTGTAGTTATTGCTCATTTTATGACATTAATGAAAATCAGGTTTTAGCTTGCAGTCTACCTAACTGTTCAGATAGAAAACAATGTTCCTCTGATGATTTATTAACACGAATCTGTGAATATCTTTCCAACTTTACCAAAACTAAAAGTTTACTTTATTCTCGACATTTCGACTTTTTTCTCGTGCTCGTATTTCAACTCTATTTTCGACATCTCAACTTTTTCCTCAAAATCCCTCCAGAAAACCAAATTCAGACACCAAAACCTGGAGAAATACCATAGGAAAAATCCATGTTGTGATTAGGTAGATTTGTGTAATTTAAAGCCTGTTTAGGTATTGTATTATTATTTTTGATGCATTCATGTACGCTTTAATTTACTGTTGTCAGTGTAGGGCTAATTTTAACTACTTAACATACTTTTATGTCGTTTAATTAATAAAAAGAATAAATGTATTATGTTTTTTATGTTAAATCTCAACCTGAAAAAAGTAACTAAAGCTGTCAGCTAAATGTAGTGGAGTAAAAAGTACAATATTTGCCTCAAAATGTAGTGAAGTAGAAGTATAAAGTTACATAAAATAGGAATACTCAAGTAAAGTACAGATACCTCAAAATTGTACTTAATTTTGTAAAGATAGGGATCATTTAATGACTTAATATACTGTTATAAGATTTAATAAAAAACAAGTCGATCACTTTAAATTTATTTTTTAGGTCAAATCTCGACCTGTAAAGTAAATAAAGCTGTCAGCTAAATTTAATGGAGTAAAAAGTACAATATTTGCCTCAAATTGTATTGGAGTAGAAGTATAAAGTTACATAAAATAGGAATACTCAAGTAAAGTACAAGTACCTCAAAATTCTACTTAAGTGCAGTACTTGAGTAAATGTACTTAGTTATATTCCACCACTGATGTTCAGTAACAAAATGACTTTTTGTGTATCTTCAGGTGAGGGCGGTCCAGATGAGACTCAACGAGTCCTTCTTCTTTAAGAAAAAAGGAGAGGGAAGATCGCCCAAACCAGCGTCTCCACTGATGAAACTCAACCAGGGCAGAGAGGTGAAGAGCAGGAAAGTCACATCAAAGTAGCAAGTTAAGGACATTAACCTGCAGTAAGTGGCTGCTGCATAGAGGCCATTTAATGTCTACAACAGTATTTTTTTATATGTGTAGATTAAAGAGCAGCCATGCATCAAATTAACAGGTAAATTCAAATGAATCTATTGATGCTAAAACTCGGTCTGAACGTTGTCTTTGAAGGCTATAAATCTTTGAGTAGAACAGTGTGATGTTAACAGTGGGACACTAAAGTAGAATGTTCAAGTTGTTGTGATGAAAAGGAAATTCTCTCACACAATACTCATATTCAGGATATCTTCATGTATTTCTACTTAGTTTGAATTTTTAAGTGTTTCAATGCACAGAAGTTGTGTGTTACTCTAACATATCAATTTTAGTTAGAAATTGACATTGTTGTTTGTAGTCTTTTGTTATTTGTTCCGTGTGAAGAGTTTTAAGTGTTGTTTTTTTCAAACCAAGCAATAAAAATAATTCAATATCAACTTGTACACTGTTCTTTTTTATTAATTTCAGCCATATAGCAATGTGTATATGTAATCTGTCACATGGTATACACAAATAGTGGTGGGAGAAGTATTCAGATCTCTTACATCAGTAAAAGTACTAATACCACTACAAGTAACAGTCCTGCATTAAAAAAACTTACTGAAGTAAAACTACAAAAGTATCAGCATCAAAATGTACTTGGTACAAAAATAAAAGTAGTCGTCATGCAGAATGGACCCACTCAGATTGTTTTATACAGTCATGGAAAAAAAATATTAGACCATTGTTTTCTTCCATTTCTTGTTAATTTCAATGCCTGATACAACTAAAGGTACAATTGTTTGGACAAATATAATGATAACAAAAATAGCTCATAAGAGTTTAATGTAAGAGCTGATATCTAGACATTTTCCATGGTTTTCTTCATAATGATTTGTCCAAACAAATGTGGCTTTAGTTGTACCAGGCATTAAAATGAACAAGAAATTGAAGAAAACAAGGATGGTCTAATATTTTTTTCCATGACTGTATATTTCAAATATACTATTCAATTATTTGTATAGATGCATTTTTGTAAGCAGCCATTTACTGTTGTGCAGGTGGGGCTCATTTTAACTGCTTCATATGCTTTCATGTGGTTTAATTAATAAAAATGCATAATAATTTTGTATTGAACACGTTTTTAAAAAAATGTTAAATCTCAACCTGAAAAATAACTAAAGCTGTCAGCTAAATGTAGTGGAGTAGAAGTTTAAAGTTACATAAAATAGAAATACTTAAGTAAAGTACAAGTACCTCAAAATTATACTTAAGTACAGTACTTGAGTAAATGTACTTAGTTACATTCCACCACTGTACACAAATAGCCTTCAATTTCTGCTCAAATTAAAGTTCGGATTTACTCAAAAAGATGACGAGCATCATCACAACCTACCATCCAAATGTTCAGGATTTACTACTTTATTTATTCCATCTTAAGCAAGCAGATTACAACTTTTTAAGAAAAAACAAAAGTTCTATTAAAATCCTTCAACAGCCACACACACACACAAAAAAATCATGGTTACTTTAAAAAATGAGCCTTGTTGAAAGTAAGAACTGCAATAGATTTAGTTGCATTTCAATTTTTATCATCAGGATGCCCTCCCTGTCTAACTCTGCATCAAAGTGTATTACAGCAGCATTTCATTCTAGTGCTGGTAGTAAAAAGCAACATTTCCATTTGTTTGTATTACACCGATTCCAAAAAAAGTTGTGATGTTTAAAATGGAATGCAATAACTTGCCAATCCTTTCTGACACATATAATTGAAAACTGTACAAAGAAAGTACATGTTATTTTCAACCTGATAAACATTGGATGTTGTAAATATACACTGAAATCTGAATTTGATGCATTCTGTTAAACTGCATCCCAACTTTTCTGGGAATCTGCGGTTTAATGTGCTGATGTAACGTCAAACCTTTATATTATCTTTTATTAAGCAAATTAAGGAACAAACGGCTTCAGAAATGCATCAATTACATCACAAACAGATGATTTAACTGTCCTGAATTTTATTTGAACAGAATTAGATTAGAACAGATTAGTTGTGTCGGAAAAGCTTGATCCCCATCCAGCTCCAGAGGTGAAAGAAGACGTAGACCGGGATGGTGACTGGGAGCAGCAGGCTGTAGAAACACAGGCTGTTGCTGCTTGTGCAGCCTTGAGGGAAGTTCTCATCCACTGCAGCGGAGTAGAACAAACCAAAGAGCGACACTATTGGGACCAGCCCCACCATGACGGACAGGGAGAACATTCTGATACAGGTTACAAGTGGAGTAATAAAATAACACCCTGAGGATATATTAGGAGATGTTTTAGTCGGGAGTTTTTACTGTGCTGCAATGCAAAATGTCATTTGAGCCGAGCAGGATCCAGTTTCAGCTTCTCTCATTCAGTCTAACAGCCTTGAAAACACAACAATGTTATATCTGTTTGCTCGGGTCAGCTAGTGGTGTTATGATGAAGTTTCTAATCTTGCGCTGGTTTGGTTGAGGTGTCGGCGTCTTTCTCCAGGAGTCTGGCTTCCTGAGGGATCATGTTGGGGATGCCGTCAGTGATCGAGTAGACGATACCGAGCTCCTTGTTGATCAGCTCGTTGGTCTTGGGCTCATAACTGTGGAAAGAAAACAGTAGTGAAGGGACAATGAAGCTTCGTGAAGCATTTGCTTTATTTTTGACCCCACTAGATGGCGGTCTTGGCTTGAAAATAAGGCTTTATCAATGGTAATTGAGTGTTTTTTAAGCCCTTTGTTGAACAAAAAGCGCCATCTAGTGGGCTCTGTAAATGAAGCAATGGTTCATGAAGCTTCATTGTCCCTTCACTAGAAAAAAGCTACAGAATTCTTCTATGATGCAC
Source organism: Centropristis striata (assembly GCF_030273125.1). Lineage (NCBI taxonomy): Eukaryota > Metazoa > Chordata > Actinopteri > Perciformes > Serranidae > Centropristis > Centropristis striata. The sequence goes on from NC_081522.1 coordinate 32,867,396, forward strand.
ACTGTTCTAAATAAGTTTTTTTAAGTGTAGCAAGTTAGAACTGATATCAAATAAATACTACTAATTGTCACCTAATGAATCCAGATTCCTGTCACCAAAAGTGTCCCCATGTAGACAGTAGAACATATTTACGTCTGTGTCTGTAACCTTAAATTTCCCCCACAGTATTTTGATTTGTGGTCACAGAACCTACTTTATTTTTGGTGATTTGCAAGTTTTAAAAAAAATGGGCAAAATTTTGTAAATTTCAACATGAAATTTAAACCACCGGTGTTGCACTATACTATCTGGATTTAATCAGTGGTGGAAGAAGTATTCAGATCCTTTACTGAAGTAAAAGTACTAATACCACACTGTGAAATTACTCCACAACAAGTAAAAGTCCTGCATTCAAAACTTACTGAAGTAAAAGTACAAAAGTATCAGCAAAATGTACTTATCAAAAGTAAAAGTACTCGTTATGCAGAATGGACCCACTCAGACTGTTAAATATATTCTTAATATATTATTGTATTATTATTATAGATGCATTTATGTAAGCAGTGTCCTAGTTTTGTAAAGACAGGGCTCATTTAACTACTTAATATACTGTTATAAGATTTAGTTTTTAAAAAGTCTAATCACTCTAAATTGATCATGTTTTTATTTTAAATCTCGACCTGAAAAGTAACTAAAGCTGCCAGCTAAATGTAGTGGAGTAAAAAGTACAATATTTGCCTAAAAATGTAGTGAAGTAAAGTATAAAGTTACATAAAATTGAAATACTCAATTAAAGTAAAAGTACCTCAAAATTCTACTTAAGTACACTCCTTGAGTAAATGTACTTAGTTACTCTCCACCACTGTTCCTCTTACACTTCTTCCCTTTCTAGTTCACACATTCAACCGTCAAAGATGAAAACAAAAAAGCTACGCTCTTGCCAATGCTCCTGATTATTTTATATATTCCAAATGTATTATTGGATTATTATAACTGATGCACTTATGCAGTGTTTTAATTTTCTAAAAGGTAGGGCCCATTTAACTATTTAATATACTGTTATGTGGTTTAATTAAAAGAAAATATGCATAATCACTGTAAATGTATCATGTTTTTTTTTTTTAATCGTAAATCTCCTAAAAGTAACTAAAGCTGTCAGTTAATGGAGTGGAGTAAAAAGTACAGTAGTTGCCTCAAAATGTAGTGAAGTAGAAGCATAAAGAGTTACACTATGTGGAAATACTCAAGTAAAGTCCAAGCACGTCAAAATTGTACCTAAGTACAGTACGAGAGTAAATGTACTTTCCACCACTGGATTTAATACAGAAGAGTCAACACATGCAGTCATGGAAAAAATTATTAGACCACCCTTGTTTTCTTCAATTTCTTGTTCATTTTAATGCCTGGTACAACTAAAAGTACATTTGTTTGGACAAATATAAAGATAACAACAAAAATAGTTCATAAGAGTTTAATTTAAGAGCTGATATCTAACCATTTCCCGTGGTTTTCTTCATAATTATGTTGGTTATTTTCAAGAAAACCATGGAAAATGTCTCGATATCAGCTCTTAAATTAAACTCTTATGAGCTATTTTTGTTGTTATCATTATATTTGTCCAACCAAATGTACCTTTAATTGTACCAGGCATTAAAATGAGCAATACATTGAATTAAAAGGCTGGTCTAATATTTTTCCCTTGACTGTATGATCAGATTTAATAATAAAACGCAGACTTCTTTGAGACGAAAACTATAAAAAGAAAAACAAATATTCGCGTTGTGGGACCGTGAACCGTACGGAAGACGATTAGGGCCACACAAGAAAAAAAATATTTGAGTTCTGACTTTATTCTCAGAATTCTGACTTTAAACTCAGAACTCAAATATGTTTTTCTTGTGTGGCCCTAATCCTCTTCCGTAGAATCGTTCCACACAATGTCACAGTGTTTACTGATGTCGGAGCCCTTAAGCTTCGTCTCTTTTCTTGGTACAAATATTTTTTTTAAAAAAGCTCCAAAAACGTCGTAAGTAAATCCGTCTCACCTCAGTGGCTTCTTGGACAGAGGACAGACCAGGAACTCCAGCAGGGAGGTGTCAAACGACTGCTGCTCTTCGTCCTTCACGCCTGAAAAGCTCCTGACCGACACTAAACCGGGATTTAACGTCTGTATTAAAGCTGCATTATTCACATATCTGGGAACACGAACTGTCTCCGTCACCAGTCTTCCCAAAACAGTCCGAAACATGACCACAAGGACCAAAACAAGCTGGCGACAGCTCTCCGGAAGTGGAAACTTATAGCGGCGCCGTGTAACACAAATTTGAGTCCTCCTCCTGGAAACAAAAGCTACTACTATTAGTTCCGCGTTGTACTTGGCACATTCATTCATTCAAACATCAGCCTGAAAATACTGTTATGTAATTTAATTTATAAACACGCTTAATCACTTTGATAAATTGATAATGTTTTTATATTCAATCTAGATCTGAAAGGAACTAAAGCTGTCAGCTGAATGTAGTGGAGTAAAAAGTAAAATGTTTGCCTCTAAATGTGATGAAGTATAAAGTTCAAGTACCTTAAAATTGGACTTAAGTACAGAACTTGAATAAATGTATTTAGTTACTTGCCACCACTGTTGATGATGTATTTCAGCAGGTTTATCCTAACACAGAACTTGGATCAAAAGTTGGCTAAAGAGTTGTTTTGTATTCTGAGGAAAATCTGGACATGACCAGCAAACCACTGAAACTCCAGACGCTCCTGGTCCTGACGTTTTGTTCCAGACAGTGGTGGAAAGCAACTATGTTGTATTTACTTGAGTACTGTACTTAAGTAAAATTTTGAGGTACTTGTACTTTACTCAAAAGAAGAGTAAATACAATCCTGAGGAAGGCGCAAGCCGACACGCGTTGGTGTTTTTAGATGTAACCCATGTAAAATAAAGGGTTTTAACTTTTGTCAATCCACAGTGCCTGCATTCTTCTTTTGAGTTCACTGTTTACCCATTGCAAGAGCACCAGTGTATTTAGGGACACCAGCAGCGCTCCTGTTATTCTGTTTTTTGTACTTGTACTTTACTTGAGTATTTCAATTTTATGTAGCTTTTAACTTCTATTCCACTACATTTTATAGGCAAATATTGTACTTTTTACTCCACTACATTTAGCTGACAGCTTAAGTTACTTTTCAGTTTGAGATTTAACATAACATGATCAATTTAAAGGGATTAGACATATTTATATATCAAACCTAATAACAGTATACAAAGTAGTTAAAATTGGTCCTTTTTTTATTAGGACACTGCTAAAAAAGCATGAATACAAATAATGTAATAATATCTTTAGGATATATTAAACAGCCTGAGTGAGTCCATTCTGCATAATGAGTATTTTTAGTTTTGATATTTGAAGTTTCAGCAGCATTTTGATGCTGATACTTTTGTACTTTTACTTCAGTATGTTTTGAATGCAGGACTTTCACTGTAGTGGAGTAATTTCACAGTGTGGTATTAGTACTTTTACTTAAGTAAGGGATCTGAATACTTGAATATTATGGAAGTAAATCTGTGTCATCGGAGTGAGCGTAGATTTTCAGTTTGAGAGCATAATTTGTCTTTCTCGTGCTCAGATTTGTTCTCCTCATGCTCACATTTTGCGCTCGCACTCAGATTTCTGCTGCTTTCTTTCAAAATGTGTGCGTGCACTTAAAAATCACATGCTTGTGCTCACATTTCTTCTTCTTGGACACAAACATTTCGCTCGCACTTAAATATGTCCTGTGCTCGCTCAAATCTAAAGTCTACGCGCTCAGATCTCAACTCTGCGCTCTCAAAACTTTTGTGCTCGGACTCAGAACACGCACGTCCTCTCAGGTCGAGGTGTCTGCTCAGGACTGAACGATGTCCCGCCCTGCGCTTAAACTAGTGTGTTTCACCAGCCAATAGGGAGACAGCTAGATAATGACCCGGTCTTAGGTGCGTTGCCTCGCCTTTTTGAGCGCTCTGTCGGGGTGGGTATATGGTCTGTTTGTAAAACTGCTTCTCTCTTAAAATACACCAATTTACCATATTAACCAGCTATTTGAATCGTCACCTATTTAAGACGCAGCATATTTATGTAGAATTAATCTAAAGTAGTCCTAAAAAGAGTTATGGTAGTTTAGATTATATATATATATATATATATATTTTTTTATTATTATTATTATTATTTTTTTTATATGTACAGTGGTGTCACGATAGTCCAGTGGTAAAGGACACTAACATCTGTTGCAAAGTCTTCTTCTTGTGAAAGTGAAAGTATTACCAACATTAGCCTAATTACGCGCTCCCTGGCTTTGACCGCGTAAATAGGACGGTGATACACTGCATTACATGCACCAATGTTATCCTCAAATCATTATCATCATCATCATAGCGTATTTTTCATTATACCTTTTTAATCAAGTAGCCAAGTCTATTTAGACCATCATCTCTTGTTAAACGTTTCAATAAGAGAAGCAGCTGGTTACACGGATTGTATTACTGTTACATTAATTTATCAATTAAAATTTAAAATCATAATAAGACATGCAGCAAGAGTGCAGCGGACGGGATGCGAACCGGCGTCCCATGGTTTAAAATACAACAAATGGTAGTGTCCTTTACCACTGGACTATTGTGACACCACTGTATATGTGCAAAATAAAAAAACATATATATATATATATATATATATATATATATATATGTTTTTTTATTTTTCATTATATTATATTTTCATTATATATATATTATATATATAATATATATATATATATAATATATATATATATATATATATATATATATAATATATAATATATATATATATATATATATATATATATATATATATAAATAATAATGATAAAAAAAAATATATATATATATAATCTAAACTAGGATAACACTTTTTAGGACTACTTAAGATTAATTCTACATAAATATGCTGCGTCTTAAATAGGTGACGATTCAAATAGCTGGCTAATATGGTAAATTGGTGTATTTTAAGAGAGAAGCAGTTTTACAAACAGACCATATACCCGCCCCGACGGAGCGCTCAAAAAGGCGAGGCAACGCACCTAAGACGGGGCCACAATCTAGCTGTCTCCCTATTGGCTGGTGAAACACACTAGTTTAAGCGCAGGGCGGGACATCGTTCAGTCTGAGCAGACACCTCAACCTGAGAGGACGTGCGTGTTCTGAGTCCGAGCACAAAAGTTTTGAGAGTGCAGAGTTGAGATCTGAGCGCGTAGACTTTAGATTTGAGCGAGCACAGGACATATTTGAGTGCGAGCGAAATGTTTGTGTCCAAAAAGAAGAAATGTGAGCACAAGCATGTGATTTTTAAGTGCACGCACACATTTTGAAGAAAGCAGCAGAAATCTGAGTGCGAGCGCAAAATGTGAGCATGAGGAGAACAAATCTGAGCACGAGAAAGACAAATTATGCTCTCAAACTGAAAATCTACACTCAAACTCCGATGACACAGATTTACTTCCATAGAATATCTGATATATATTCTATAGTTCAGCTCTGTAAAGGTAACTTTTTGTTATGGAACCAGAATATGGACATTAAAATGATATGGATTGCATTAATTTGTTTAGTAAGACTGAAATATCAGTGTGTATTTACATTTGTGATATTAATAAACTTCACCTTAGTCAATGCAATTTAGTCTTAAATTGTAATAGAAGTATTGTGATCATTTAATAAATAATAAAATGTCAGAATATAAAAAAATGCTGACATATCTGATGTATTTAATATTGACAGATCTTGCTGTTTTTATGTTGAAATATATCAGTTTGTTATTAAATTATGTAAGGAAAACAAATACAAAGTTCAACTGCAGATCTGAAATAAGTCCTGTTGCCTCTTCTTACTGTGTAATGGAGCTTAATCACACAGATAGCTGGAAGATTAAACTAAAGAAAAGAAAAATAGAAATGAAATGAATAATGAAAATAAATGAAATAAAAGAAGAAACTCACTTTTTTTATTCATTTGAAAATTTATTCACAAACTAAAAATAACACAGCAGACAGGTGAGCCATTTTTTTGTCTGATGTGTAAAACTACTGCAGCTAAATGGTTAAGGATCAGATTTTGTAAATGTTGAAGTTGATTATGAACATATATGTACAAAATGTCCCCCTGAAAACACACCAGAAAGAGATCCCTTATTGTGTCCTTTAATTTAACATGGTACAAAATAAAACCATCAAAACACCTTATTTTTAAAAGCTCCATTAACATATAATGTGTTACATGACTTTCTTGAGTAATTTGTGTCAAAATGAAACTCTTTTTTTTAAACAATGATCAGACAAAAAAAGTTTTGAATTTGACACCCAGACATTTAAAGTTTCTTATTCATGAGTACATTGTTCTGATGATTGAACTGTCTTGAAGGCAGAAAATGCGGTCATTAACATAAATCTGAGACTGAATTTCAAGAAAAAACGAAGAAAAAAATGCATAGATCAGAATCAGTGAAATCAACTATGTTTACTCTTTACGTAACCAGTAAGTACACGTTTATGACATTAACTGATAGTAAATGTTTTTGTAGAAAATCAAACTGGAGATATGATCAGAGTGGCAGAGTTTTTACAGCATGATTGAGAGATGGACTGAAGTATGGGTAGAGTTTCTCAGTGAAGCAGCAGCCAGTAAAGGAGTAGACAAGAGCTGCAGTATCAACGTCATAAAAGGAGACCAGACCCTCCTCATAATCCACAAACACCCCCACCTTCTCAGGACGAGACTTCAGAGGGAGACAGACTGGGGGGCTAGCACCAGCTTTGTACTCATTTTCATTCCTCAAACATATCATCCAGTAACCATTCTGAGGGTTCAGTGTGATGTTTCCCTTCCTGTTGATCGACTCTCTGGCCACTCCTAAATCCCACTCAGTCTTCCCTTTAACCTGAACCTCGTAGTAAAATCTTCCTGAAGAGAAACTCTGCTTTGCTAAGACATTAACACAATGATCAAATCTCTCTGGGTTGTTTGGGAGATTCTTCTCTACATCACCATATTTAACTTGTTTTCCATCATCAGACAGGATGAGCCAGGGATTTGCTGTATCAGGATCAAGTGTCAGATCCACTGCAGACTGCTGGACCCTCTTCAGCTTAGCCTCAAACAGCTTCTCCATCTGTTTACTGAGCGTCTCCTCCAGCTGATTCACAGCTCTCACCACAGTCCCCTCATATGAAGATGGATGGATGCTGACTTCTGTCCAGTCTTTGGTGGGTGGAGCAGCGTTCAGGGAGGTGAAGCTCTGGAGGAGGTGGAGGTGGTCTTCAGATTGTGAGAGCTGCTCCACCTCAGTGCTTCTCTTCTTCAGCTCAGAGATTTCCTGTTCCAGCTCTTTGATGAAGCCTTCAGCCTGTTTCTCTGTCTTTCTCTGCTTCTCTTTGATCGTGTCGATGAGCTCGGCCTGGCTTCTCTCAACAGACTCCTTCAGAGCGGTGAAGACCTGAACACCATCTGCTGTCTCTCTGTCTGCATCTTCCTTACTGAGCTCCACTGAGTGTTTGATCTCCTCAATCTTCAGTCGTCTCTTCTGGATCATCTGATGAATTTCAGTGTCTGTCTTCACCAGCTCGGCCTTCTTTCCTTCATATTCTTCTTTCAGAGGAACAACATCGTGTGTCTTGTGGTCTGAAACAGTGCAGAGCATGCAGACACACGTCTGGTCGGTCTTACAGAACAGCTCCAGCAGTTTATCGTGCTCCAGACACATCCTGTCTTCCAGGTTCTCCACAGGGTCGATCAGCTGATGTCTTTTCAGACGGGACCTTGTCAGATGAGGCTCCAGGTGAGTCCTCACAGTAGGACTCCAGACACACCAGGCAGGACTTCAGGGCCTTCAGTTGGTTCCAGTGCAGACGTCACAGGGAACTTCTCCTGGTTTAGAAACTTGCTGCTCTGAACTGCTGCTGCTGGCTTTCTGTTGAGCTGACTGTCTGAACTGAGCAGCCATCTCAGAGATGAAAGTATTGACTCGCAGTTGAGGTCTTGAATCAAAAACCTCTTTGCAGTTGGGACACTGACACTGGACATTCTTATCCCAGTGCTCAGTGATGCAGGTTTTGCAGAAGTTGTGTCCACATGGTATGGTGACTGGATCAGTGAACACATCCAGACAGATGGAGCACAGAAACTGATCTTCAGTCAGCAGACAGCTGGCAGCAGCAGACATATCTACACCCTGAGGACAAGAAGGGTGAAAAAACCTAAATATAAATACATATAATATCTTATATATTATATATAATATAAATATCTTTTGAGTATTTGGAAACATCTAGTATTTCCAATGAATTGTCCCAAGCAACAATCTGATCATAAAACATTAGCCCAAAATCATCCCAACCACCAATTTGATGTTAAAATGCATTTAAAACAAATATAATTTCCATCCAGCTCCACGAAGGATTAACTCAATAACAACCTGATGTTTCCACTGGATGAAAGCTGATTTTTGTATCAGCGTTTACAGTAAAATTAATGTTAAGTCTGTAAATTAGCTTAAATCAGGCTAACCAGATCCCAACAAACCAAATGTGAGACAAAATGTATGTTTGTGTCATACCCAACCCCATCTCCAAGTAAAAATTGATAAATAACTGTTAAGGTATTTTCTTAGTTTATGTTTCTGCATTTTCTTTCCTTTTTCTGAGTTTCCATCATATAAGGTTAAGATCTGCATAGATTATGACTTTTTGGTGACTCGTAACTTTCTTTTTTGGGTGTAGAGTAAAGACGATGAGAGGTTAACTTGCACTGGACCAGTGGTGGAAAAAAAGTATTCAGATCCTTTATTTAAGTAAAAGTACAAGTACCTCATTGTAAATTTACCTGCATTCAAAACTTACTGAAGTAAAAGTACAAAAGTATCAGTATCAAAATGTACTTAAAGTATCAAAAGTAAAAGTACTCGTTATGAGAATGGACCCACTCAGATTGTTTCATATATTCTTAATATATTATTAGATTATTGTTATTGATGCATTTGTGTGAGCAGCGTTTTACTTTGTTGAGGTAGGGTAACTTTAACCACTTAACATAATGTTATGTGATTGATTTTTTAAAAATGTTTAATAACTTAAAATGTATCATGTTTTTCATCTTAAATCTTGACCTTAAAAGTAACTAAAGCTGGCATCTTAATTTAGTGGAATAAAAAATACAATACATAACAATACAGTTCAGTCTCACATAAAGAGGGACATCTGGGGCCTTTCTCGTTTCCCTCACTTGCGTCGTTTCCTTGCGTCTTAGTCCCGCCCACCGGAGAGGCATGGAGAGACGCAAGAAAGCGAAGTGAGGAGAGAGGAAACGCTTTAAGAGACATGAGATGTTCTTCCCTCCGAATCGTCACGTGAAGCGACGTCCGTTTCTAATGACGGATCAGCTGTCAGGTGAGTTTAACAGCTGTTTGTGTCTGCACAGATACACACATGCACTAATAATAATAATAATAATAATTATTATTATTATTATTATAGTGATAATAATAACAATAATAATAATAATAGTAATGATAAGTGTTAAGTGAATAAGTGTTTTCTCTGTTTAACAAACAGCTGCACATGAATAACAACCTAAATTGTGTATTTATACTGTGAACTATGTCCTGCTCAGGGCAATTTATTTTTATTTGCATCTGAATATAGACTATCCTATTGATAAATTAATTATTCAATATCCCAGAACACGATGTTTTATTAGGTTAGATGATTAAGGTAAAGCATAAATCATGTCACTCATAACAAACCTACACTCGATCAGCCTCACGTGGGACTGAATGAAAATGACAAACCATGTAAAAGTGTTTCTTGCTGACAGACAGACTCTCAAATGTATTTATTTTTACTAGAATAGTATCCATAATAGATCTGAATGGTGGAAATAACAGATCATGAAAGGAAAAAATGCTTCTAGAATGATCTTTCTTGTTATTTATTATAAATGTAGAAAGATGTTTCTGGTCTTTTTGTTGTTCAGACCCACAATAAAACAGATTTTTAACTATAAGGGGAATCAGAAGATAAATGAAATATAAACTTGTGAGTGACACACTTGAGTTTAATCTGTTATCTGTCTTCACTCCGGTATGAAACTACAGTGATGCTGCGATGTATAAGATCATTCCGATCAGCTGCAGCGTCTAATCAATAACCGATATCCAGTAAGGGGCGTGTTGACTGGTAAAAGACTTCCACATAGGATGCTCTCATGTATCCTCGCTCATGGCTCCTCTGATATCCCTCCTCCATCCTCCAAGAACAAATAAGAGCTTTGGGATGGTTCAAGCAAGGATAAAGGAGGGAGGAGACATAAAATAAGAGAACTGAGAAAGGCCCCTGGTCTCCCTAGCTCAGGGGTCAGCAACCTTTACTAACAAAAGAGCCACTGTTGGCCTAAAAAGAGAAAAAATGTCGGAATGGAGCCGCAAACCTTATTCTGAGCCTTAAAATGAAAATTAAACAGCCTACTAAGTCTAGATTAGTCTACCAACATTATTATTAGGTCATATTGAGCATTTATTAATATGATTTGTCAGATTGCAGCAAGGACACAAGTGTAAATGAGATGCTGGACACCGAATAAATATCTGTAGGGAAACTCAAAACTAGACTTAAAGTTGTCAAAATTTAGAGGTTAAGGTGCCAGGCCGGAGACTTTTATAAGCTATGATGGATTTTTTAGTTGACTAAAATATCAAAACATTTTTTTTCATGCTGTAAATAAGCTACACCATTTAACAATTGAAGAATACAAATTGTTTTTGGCCTATACCATTGATAAATGTAAAGAAATAACTGTTTCATATGGTATAATTTTTTGTCACAGCCACAGGGAGCCACAGCAGACAGTCTGAAGACCCACATAAGGCTCCAGAGCCACATGTTGCCCACCCCTGAAGCTAATGCTAATGCTAGCTGTGAGTGTATTCCGTCTGAACTTAACTAGTCAGAGTTCACTCACTGTGGTTTGGTTTTTACCTCTGTTTAGTTTTTTTGACTAAATTCGCACTTTTTAAAAAACTAAATTTACACATATTTATGGTGTAATATTAATTGTATGGTAAAACAGATGTAAAACAGTCAGTTTCTGGTTTGAACTAAACTTTGACTAAATCTTCAGTGAGTGTATTTTGTCTCTGTAGGACAGTTTACTCACCAGTGTTTGACACAGATTCTGCTGCTGTTGTTGAGAAAAACCTGCTGGATTCAACTGAAAGTTTCTTTAGAGAGAAACAGAGAGACTTGTCTCGACTGCAGCTCTGCTGTCGCTCACTAACTTTTACTTTAATTTCTGGAAAGTTGCACTGTGAAAATACTCCACTACAAGGAAAAGTCCTACATTTAAAACCTGACTGAAGTCAAAGTAAGAATAACCAACAAAATGTGCTGAAAGTATGAAAGCAGAAGTGAGTTGTTGTAAGAGTAGCGGCTCCTTTAAGAGGCAGGACAGTAGATGTGTGAGTGGACGAGAGAAGAGAGAGCAGGAGGTGATGAGAGAAAGTAACTAAGTACATTTACTCACTCCACTTTTGAGGTATTTGTACTTTACTTGAGTATTTCCATCTTATGTAACTTTATACTTCTACTCCACTACATTTTATAGGCAAATATTGTATTTTTTACTCCACTACATTTAGTTGACAGGTTTAGTTACTTTTCAGGTCGAGATTTAACATAAAATATGTGAAAAATTCAAAGTGATTAGACTTTTTTAAAATGTATTAAATCTTATAACAGTATATCATGTAGTTAAATGAGCCCTGTCTTTGCAAAACTTTAACACTGCTTACATAAATGCGTCAATAATAATAATCTAGTTATATATTTAGAATATATAAAACAAACTGAGTGGGGACATTCTGCATAACGAGGACTTTTACTCTTGGTATTTTAAGTACATTTTGATGCTGATACTTTTGTACTTTACTTAAGTATAAAAGTACAGTATGTTCTTTCAAATGAATAATTCACAAAAAAAAAAACACTTGTTACTCTGTTCAGTTCAAAGACTTGGTAAATATTTTATGGTTCAGCTCTGTAAAGGTAACTTTTCATTATGGAACCAGAATATGGACATTAAAATTATATGGATTGCATTAATTTGTTTAGTAGGACAGTAATATCATTGTGTATATACGTCGCTGATATTAATAAACTTCACCTTAGTGAGTGCAGTTTAGTTTTAGGTGAGTAATAAAGGTATTGTGGTCCGTTTTCTCAGAATAATAAAATGATGAATACAATATTAAAAAAAGTAATATGTTAGTAATATGACGTTAGGAGTACATATTTTTTAAGTTCACAAAGTCGCTCACAAACTTTCACTTACATTTCAGGAAAGGTGAGTTAAAGCTCACCTGATTCACTGTGGCTCCACCTCCCAGTGGCCCGACACCAAGAAGGAGTGGTGGAGGAAGTATTCACATCCTTTAATGTAACTAACTAATACTACTACTGCACTGTAAAAAAAACCTTGCTGAGGTCAAAGTAAGTATTACCAATAAAATGTGCTTAAAGTTGTGAAGTTATGAGTACTCACTGTGCAGTTAAACGGTTCAGGAGATACTGCAAACTGTAACTGTTTATGTTTTTTTATGTTAAAGTATTCCTACTGTGTTATTAGGTTTGTCTTTATAACATATTAACATATTAAATAACACACATAATAATGCTAATAATAATAATAATAATAATAATAATCACAGTACTTTAACTGAATTCCCTTAAATACCTAAATATGTAAGTCTATTTGTATAAGTTGTTGTATAACATACCTCAGTGTTTTATTTATGCACTAAAAACTGAAATTATTAAAGAAAAAAAAGAGAGTCAAGTTTTATTTTCTGTCAAATATGTTAATTTATTTATTTTAATTTGAGTAGAGACAGACTCTATCTGGAAATTATTATTATGATTTTTTTTAACATTTTAATAAATATGTTAAGAAATTAAGGAAATTCAAAAATTAATCATTTTGATCCTGTAATTCTTGATAATCCCACACAGATTACAGTTCAGTGTGCTACAGTATGTGAACAGTTTAATATCAGAGCATCTTAGACAGATAACTCTTTTGTCTTCCTCCTCCTCGGTATCCTGTGCACAGAAACTTGTCAGGAGGGAGGTGGAGCTGCTCCTCCACCCTCAGCTGAAGAGGATCTGAAAGGTTGGTTCACTTTTCAGTTCAGGTGTTGCTGAAGTTGACATTGTTGACATGTTTTAAGTCAACTGTGAGCTTGAAATGTGAACGTTAACAGCAGGTTTTACATGTTTTTAAGCTTTTAATGTGAAGTCTGGAAACAGAAGGTTGTATTTAACAAGTTTAATCTTCTTAACAGCAACAGCTCTCTTTGTTTGAGATGATGACCAACATGAAATTAGTGACATTTACTGATGTCACAAACTGTGATCTTCTCTTTTTATTTTTTGTCTTTAATTTAAAATTTTCTCCTCTCATTTTAAGGGTACGGTCCTTTAATTTAATGACAAACTGATATATTTCAACATAAAAACAGCGAGAGCTGCAAATATTAAATATATTAGATATATCAGTGTTTTATTTCTTTGTTGGTAGAGTTTGATAATCCATTTTAAAACATTATGTAAGTAAAACTAATACAAAGTTCTACTGCAGATCTGAGATCAGTCCTGTTGGCTCTTCTAACTGTGTAATCTATCTTAATCACACCGACAAAAATTTGAAATAAAATAAATAAATAAAAAGAAGTTGAAACTGACTTTTTTTTTTATTCATTTGAGAATTTATTCACAAAATAAAAATAACACAGGAGACAGTTTTAGCCATTTTTTGTCTCTGATTTGTGAAACTACAGCAGCTAAATGGTTAAAAATCAGATTTCATTCATGTTTAATTTAATTATGAACATACATGTATAAAATGTACCACTGAAAACACACCAGAGAGAGTTTCCTCATTGTGTCCTTTAATTTGAAATGGTACTAAATAAAACCCCTAAAACCCCTTATTTTGAAAAGTTACCATTAACATACAAAGGGTTACATGACTTTCTTGAGTAATTTGTGTCAACATGAAACACTTCTTATATAAACGATGATCAGACAATAAAACGTTTTGAATTTGGCACCCAGACATTTAAAGCTTCTTATTTATGAGTACATTGTTCTGATGATTGAACTGTCTTGAAGGCAGGAAATACAGTCATTAAAATAAATCAGACTGGATTTGAAGAAAAAAGGTGGGGGAAAATGCATTGATCAGAATCTGCAAAATCAACAATGTTTACACTTAACATAACTAGTAAATACACATTTATTACATTAACTGATAGTGAATGTTTTTTTATGGAAAATCAAACTGTTGTCCTACTCAGTGTGACTGACAGGAAAGGATTAGAGGGGCAGAGTTTTTACCAGCATTGTTATTACCAGGCCAAAAGTATGGGTAGAGTTTCTCAGTGAAGCAGCAGCCAGTAAAGGAGTAGATACGATCTGCAGCATCAACGTCATAAAAGGAGACCAGACCCTCCTCATAATCCACAAACACCCCCACCTTCTCAGGCCGAGACTTCAGAGAGAGACGGACCTCAGGGCCAGCACATGCTTTGTACTCATTTTCATTCCTCAAACGTATTGAGCAGTATCCATTCTCAGGTGTCAGTCTGATGTGTCCCTTCCTGTTGATCGACTCTCTGACCACTCCTAAATCCCACTCAGTCTTCCCTTTAACCTGAACTTCGTAGTAAAATCTTCCTGAAGAGAAACTCTGCGTTGCTAAAACACAGGCACAAGTATCAAATCTTTCTGGATTGTCTGGGAGATTCTTCTTTACATCACCATGTTTCACTTGTTTTTCTTCATCAGACAGGATGAGTTTGGGTTGTGCTGTATCAGGATCAAGTGTCAGATCCACTGCAGACTGCTGGACCCTCTTCAGCTCAGCCTCAAACAGCTTCTTCATCTGTTTACTGAGTGTCTCCTCCAGCTGATTCACAGCTCTCACCACAGTCCCCTCATATGAAGATGGACGGACGCTGACTTCCGTCCAGTCTTTGCAGGGTGGAGCAGCGTTCAGGGAGGTGAAGCTTTGGAGGAGGTGGAGGTGGTCTTCAGACTGTGAGAGCTGCTCCACCTCAGTGCTTCTCTTCTTCAGCTCAGAGATTTCCTGTTCCAGCTCTTTGATGAAGCCTTCTGCCTGTTTCTCTGTCTTTCTCTGCTTCTCTTTGATCGTGTCGATGAGCTCGGCCTGGCTTCTCTCAACAGACTCCTTCAGAGCGGTGAAGACCTGAACACCATCTGCTGTCTCTCTGTCTGCATCGTCCTTACTGAGCTCCACTGAGTGTTTGATGTCCTCAATCTTCAGTCGTCTCTTCTGGATCATCTGCTGAATTTCAGTGTCTGTCTTCCCCAGCTCGGCCTTCTTTCCTTCATATTCTTCTTTCAGAGGAACAACATCGTGTGTCTTGTGGTCTGAATGAGTGCAGAGCATGCAGACACACGTCTGGTCGGTCTTTGTTTGAGATGATGACCTACATGACATTAGTGACATTTACTGATGACACAAACTTTCATATTCTTTTTATTTTTGTCTTTAATTTTAGTATTTCTCCTGTCATTTTAAGGTTAGGGTCCTTTAATTTAATAAACAACTGATATATTTCAACATAAAAACAGCCAGAGCTGCAAATATTAAATATATTAGATATGTCAGCGGATTATTTCTTCAATGTTAGAGTTTAATAATGTTTTAAAACAACATTATTAAGGTAAAACTAATACAAAGTTCTACTGCAGATCTAAGATCAGTCCTGTTGCCTCTTCTTACTGTGTAATGTATCTTAATCACACCAACAGCAGGAAATAACTAAAGAAATAATAAAAAAAATAAATGTGGAAACTCCGTTTTTTTTTATAATTTGAGAATTTATTCACAAAATAAAAATAACACAGCATTTGACAGTTGAGACATTTCTCTGATTTGTAAAATTACTGCAGCTGAAAGGTTAAAGATCAGATTTCATTAATGTTTAATTCAAGTTTGAACATATATGTACAAAATGTCGCCCTGAAAACACACCAGAAAGAGATCCCTTATTGTGTCCTTTAATTTGACATGGTACAAAATAAAACCCTAAAAACACCTTATTTTGAAAAGCTTCCATTAACATATAATGTGTTACATGACTGTCTTGAGTAATTTGTGTCAATATGAAACACTTGTTATATCAACAATGATCAGACAATAAAAAGTTTTGAATTTAGCACCCAGACATTTAAAGCTTCTTAATTATGAGAACATTGTTCTGATGATTGAACTGTCTTGAAGGCAGAAAATGCAGTCATTAAAATAAGTCAGACTGGATTTCAGAAAAGAAAGTGGGGGGAAAATGCATAGATCAGAATCTCGAAATCAACTATGTTTACACTTTACATAACCAGTAAGTACACATTTGTTACACTAACTGATAGTAAATGTTTTTGTGGAAAATCAAACTGTTGTTCTACTCAGTGTGATTAACAGGAGATGATCAGAGGGGCAGAGTTTTTACCAGCATCCTTAGTACATGGACCGAAGTATGGGTAGAGTTTCTCAGTGAAGCAGCAGCCAGTAAAGGAGTAGATAAGAGCTGCAGCATCAACGTCATAAAAGGAGACCAGACCCTCCTCATAATCCACAAACACCCCCACCTTCTCTGGCCGAGACTTCAAAAAGAGACGGACTGCAGGGTCAGCACAAGCATCATACTCATTTTCATTCCTCAACCATATTGTCCAGTAACCATTCTGAGGAGACGCTGTGATTTGTCCCTTCCTGTTGATCGACTCTCTGGCCACTCCTAAATCCCATTTAGTCTTCCCTTTAACCTGAACCTCGTAGTAAAATCTCCCTGAAGAGAAACTCTGCTTTGCTAAAACACAGGGACAAATATCAAATCTCTCTGGATTGTCTGGGAGATTCTTCTTTACATCACCACAGCTAACTTGTTTTCCATCATCAGACAGGATGAACCAGGGATTTGCTGTATCAGGATCAAGTGTCAGATCCACTGCAGACTGCTGGACCCTCTTCAGCTCAGCCTCAAACAGCTTCTTCATCTGTTTACTGAGCGTCTCCTCCAGCTGATTCACAGCTCTCACCACAGTCCCCTCATATGAAGATGGACGGATGCTGACTTCTGTCCAGTCTTTGGTGGGTGGAGCAGCGTTCAGGGAGGTGAAGCTCTGGAGGAGGTGGAGGTGGTCTTCAGACTGTGAGAGCTGCTGCACCTCAGTGCTTCTCTTCTTCAGCTCAGAGATTTCCTGTTCCAGCTCTTTGATGAAGCCTTCAGCCTGTTACTCTGTCTTTCTCTGCTTCTCTTTGATCGTGTCGATGAGCTCGGCCTGGCTTCTCTCAACAGACTCCTTCAGAGCGGTGAAGACCTGAACACCATCTGCTGTCTCTCTGTCTGCATCTTCCTTACTGAGCTCCACTGAGTGTTTGATCTCCTCAATCTTCAGTCGTCTCTTCTGGATCATCTGCTGAACTTCACCCTCCAGCTCGGCCTTCTTTCCTTCATATCCTTCTTTCAGAGGAACAACATCGTGTGTCTTGTGGTCTGAAATGGTGCAGAGCATGCAGACACACGTCTGGTCGGTCTTACAGAACAGCTCCAGCAGTTTTTCGTGCTCCTGACACATCCTGTCTTCCAGGTTCGCCACAGGGTCGATCAGCTGATGTCTTTTGAGACGTGAAACTGTCAGATGACGCTGCAGGTGAGTCTCACAGTAGGACTCCAGACACACCAGGCAGGACTTCAGGGCCTTCAGTTTGGTTCCAGTGCAGACGTCACAGGGAACTTCTGCTGGTTTAGAAACTTGCTGCTCTGAGCTGTTGCTGCTGGCTTTCTGTTGAGCTGACTGTCTGAACTGAGCAGCCATCTCAGAGATGAATGTATTCACCTGCAGCTCAGGTCTGGTGTATAAAACCTTGTTACAGTTGGGACACTGATATGGGACATTAATATCCCAGTGTTTAGTGATGCAGGTTTTGCAGAAGTTGTGTCCACATGGTGTGCTGACTGGATCAGTGAACACATCCAGACAGATGGAGCACAGAAACTGATCTTCAGTCAGCAGACAGCTGGCAGCTGCAGACATATCTACACTCTGAAGACAAGAGGTATGAAAAAAACACAACTATAAAAACATATCTTTTGAATATTTTGGTATATATATTTTTAACAATTTGATGTTAATATACATTTAAAGCAAATATAATTTCCATCCAGCTCCACTAAGGATTAAGTCAACAACAACCATATATTTCCACTGGATGAAAGCTGATTTTTGCATCAGTGGTTACATTAAAATAATGTTCAGTCTCTAAATTAGCTTAAACCAGGCTGACCAGATCAAAACAAACCAAATGTAAGACAAAACGTATGTTTGTGTCGTACCCCACCCCCCATCTCCAAGTAAAATTCGATAAATAAACGTTAAAGTATTTTCTTATTCATGTTGCTACATTGTCTTTCCTTTCTGTTAGTTTCGATCATATTCTGTTCAGATCTGCATAGCTTATGACTTTTTGGTGACTCGTAACTTTCTCTGTTGGGCTTAAAGTTGTAAAGACGGTGAGAGGTTAACCTGCACTTGATCAGTGGTGGAAGAAGTATTCATATCTCCCTTACTTAAGTAAAAGTACTAATATCTCATTGTAAATTTAATTCGCTACAGTAAAAGTCCTGCATTCAAAACTTACTGAAGTACAAAAGTATTTGCATCAAAATGTACTTAAAGTATCAAAACTAAAAGTACCCGTTATACAGAATGGACCCACTCAGACTGTTGTATACTGAAAAAACACATATATTATTGGATTACTACTATTGATGCATTTATGTAAGCAGCATTTTACTCTTGTCAATGTAGGGCTAATTTAACTACCTGATCCACTGTTATGAGATTTAATTAATAAAAAGACATCATCTTTTAAATTCATAATTTTTCATGTCAAATCTTGAAATGAAAAGTAATTTAAGCAGGCAGTAAAAAGTACAATATTTAAGTCCAACATGTAGTGGAGTAGAAGTATAAAGTTACATTAAAACTTGTATAAAAATGCAGTTCAGTCTAGGGATGGGTACCTTTCACATTTGAATCGATACGGTACCGGTACCCGGTACCTGGGAATCGGTACCGGTACTCAACGGTACCAATTTTCGGTACTTTTGCGTAACATATTTATTTCTCAAAATATAAACTTTAAAAAATATATCAAAACAATATAAAATCCAGGATGAGCAGTGCTTTATTGTTGAGTGAACATGCATTTTGTAACATGAAGGTTGCAGTGTTATCAAAGGATGCAGAGGAGCTCTCAGGTGGCAAAGCACGGAGGAGAAAAAAAAAAAGTTGCAAGTGCACGTGTGATTTGTTGTGATGACGTCGTAGCTGTGCGGCGCAGCACCGGTCAGACAGTATTGTGGCCATAGCATGATGGAATAAACAAAGTTGAGTCGGGCTGCTCTGTGCACATATCGAGGATGACGCAGGAGTCTGAGGGATTTAATTTCAGCGAGGCAGTTTGGAGTAAAGTGGCCGGTAATATTCCTGAGTTGAAGAGCGGAGTATTAGCGGAGGACCAGAGATGCAGCAGCTAGCTGCTAGCTGCTAATGACTAGTCTACGGATGATTGGAGAGAGCAAACGGAGTAAGGAAGGTCCAATCTGGAGGCAGACTAAGGCCAAGCCCGGGTAGAGACATTGGAGAGATAGTAGCTGGCGGCTAGAAGACCTAGAGCCGGCTGTTGGTCTCTGTTCCGCGGTGGAAGAGGGCAGCAGCTAGTGGTCGCGGTGAGCAGACAGGACCAGACGAGGAGGTAAATACATTTAAAAAAATAGTGCGATCGTCAGCACGCTTGTTAATCAAAGACGTCAAATGAAAACAGGTTGAAATCAATGATCAGTTTAAAGTTAACGCCGTTTAGGTACCGAAACATGGTACCGTTTGATTTTACATGAATCGGTACTCGGTAGTACCGACGGAATTCGGTCGGTACCTATAAAAGTACCGAATTCGGTACCCATCCCTAGTTCAGTCTCACATAAAGAGGGACACCTGGTCTCCCTAGCTGAAGCTAATGCTAATGCTAGCTGTCAGTGTATTCTGTCTGAACTTAACTAGTCAGAGTTCACTCACTGTGGTTTGGGTTTTACCTGTTTCGTAATTCTAGTTAAGTTTACACAAAAATCTAAATTGACACATATTTATGGTGTAATATTCATTATATGGTCAAACAGATGAAAAAACAGTCAGTTTCTGATTTGAACTAAACTTTGACTAAATCTTCAGTGAGTGTATTTTGTCTCTGTAGGACAGTTTACTCACCAGTGTTTGACACAGATTCTGCTGCTGTTGTTGAGAAAAACCTGCTGGATTCAGTTGAAAGTTTCTTTAGAGAGAAACAGAGAGACTTGTCTCGACTGCAGCTCTGCTGTCGCTCACTAACTTTCAGTTTCATTTCTGGAAAGTTGACGTGGAGCAGAGACAAAGAAGGAGGGGTGGAGGAGGTATTCAGATCCTTTAGTGAAGCAAAAGTACTAATACTGCACTGTGAAAATACTCCACTAAAAGGAAAAGTCCTACATTTAAAACCTGACTGAAGTCAAAGTTAGTATTACCAACAAAATGTGCTGAAAGTATGAAAGCAGAAGTGAGTTGTTGTAAGAGTAGCGGCTCCTTTAAGAGGCAGGACAGTAGATGTGTGAGTGGACGAGAGAAGAGAGAGCAGGAGGAGATGAGAGAAAGTAACTAAGTACATTTACTCAGTCAGATTTTTAGGTACTTGTACTTTACTTGAGTATTTCCATTTTATGTAACTTTATACTTCTACTCCACTACATTTTATAGGCAAATATTATACTTTTTACTCCACTTCATTTAGCTGACAGTTTAAGTTACTTTTCAGGTCGAGATTTAACATAAAATATATGAAAAATTTAAAGTGATTAGACTTTTTTATTTTTGAATTAAATCTTACAACAGTATATTATGTAGCTAAATGATTAATGCATTTGTTCAACAACAACAACAACAATAATAATAATAATAATCTAATGATATATTTAGAATATATAAAACAATCTGAGTGTGGCCATTCTTCATAACATTTTTTTACTCTTGGTACTTTAAGTACATTTTGATGCTCATACTTTTGTACTTTTACTTAAATACCAAAGTAAAATACGTTATTTCAAATTAATAATTCACAAAAAAAAAACACATCACTTGTTACTCTGTTCAGTTCATAGACTTGATATATATTTTATGGTTCAGCTCTTTAAAGGTAACTTTTTGTTATGGAACCAGAATATGGACATTAAAATTATATAGACTGCATTAATTCGTTTAGTAAGACAGTAATATCATTGTGTATATACATTGCTGATATTAATAAGCTTCATCTTAATGAGTGCTATTAAGTCTTAGGTGAGTAATATAAGTATTGTGGTCAGTTTTCTCAGAAGAATAAAATGTCACAATATTAAAAAAAGTAATATTAAGTTGAAGTTAGGGGTACATATTTTCTTGAGTTCACAAAGTCGCTCACAAACATTCACTTACATTTCAGGAAAGGTGAGTTAAAGCTCACCTGATTCACTGTGGCTCCACCTCCCAGTGGCCCGACACCAAGAAGGAGTGGTGGAGGAAGTATTCACATCCTTTAATGTAACTAACTAATAGTAGTACTAGACTGTAAAAATACTCCAATACAACTAAAAGTCCTGCTTTCAAAACCTTACTGAGGTCAAAGTTAGCATTTTCCAACAAAATGTGCTTAAAGTTTTGAAAGTATAAGTACTCACTGTGCAGTAAAACTGTTCAGGAGATACTGTAAACTGTAACTGTTTATGTTTTTTCTGTTGAAGTATTCCTACTGTGATATTAGGTTCCTCTTTATCATATTAAATATCACAATTAATGCTAATAATAATAAAAGTTACAGTAATTTCACTGGTTTTCCTTGAATACCAAAATGTGTAAGTCTATTTGAAATAGTTCTTGTATAACAGACCTCAATGTTTTATTTATGCAGTAAAAGAACTGCAATTATTTAAAAGATAAAATAAAAAAGAGAGTAAAGTTTTTATTTCTTGTCAAATTGGTTTATTTATTTATTTGCAGAGTAGAGACAGCTTCTATCTGGAAAGTATATATATTTTTTAAATTGAATAAATATGCCAAAAAATTGAGTAAATCTGATGTCAGTGTCACTTATTGATTAATAATTTTGATCCTGTAATTCCTGATAATCCCTCACAGATTACAGTTCAGTGTGCTACAGTATGTGAACAGTTTAATATCAGAGCATCTTAGACAGATAACTCTTTTGTCTTCCTCCTCCTCGGTATCCTGTGCACAGAAACTTGTCTGACTCCTCTCTCCTCCTCCTCCTCCTCCTTTGTAGTCAAATGTAGAAGTATTGACTTCATGTACTGAAGCTCAGCAGACTTCAGAGATTCAAGCACACACACAAGTTTTAAGTTTAAGCTCTGCTATTCATGAGATACTGTAAAACCCTTCGGTCAAAATTAAGCCCTTTAAATGTATTATTATTATTATTATTTTTAATTTCCAGATCACAGAAGTGCAACAGGTGAGTGTTGGTGTAATATCCAGACTTCCAACTAGATGGCACACAACACCTGTGAGTATTTGCTCTGACGTTGAATTCAGTGAACTTCCATTTGAACATTTCTTTCCTGGAACTTTTAATGTATTTCTTGGACTTTTCTTCAAACTGCAGAGGCATGATGGGACATTTCTGCTGTTTGATTCAATACCACGAGTTCACAATGAATTCCTGCAGGATTATTAAAAAATGTGTCTGAATTTAAAATTTTTAAAAATGTATGTTATTTTCTGTTAAAGTATTCATACTGTGATACAAGGCTAATCTTTATCGTATTAAATAAACCAAATAATAATGATAATAATAAAAATAATATAAGTTAAAATACTTTAACTAAATTCCCTTGAATACCAAAATGGGTAAGTCTATTTGTATCAGTTGTTGTATAACATTACTGAATGTTTTATTTATGCACTAAAAAACTGCTATAATTTAAAAAAAATAAAAAAAGATAGTAAAATTTTTCTTTTTTGTCAAATAAGTACATTTATTTATTTACTTATGTATTTATTTCTTAGAGTAGAGAAAGCCTCTATCTGGATTTTTTTTTTTTTAGTTTAATAAATATGCCAATAAATTGAGGAAAGTTGATGTCAGTGTCACTAAATAATTAATAATTTTGATCCTGTAATTCCTGATAATCCCTCACAGATTACAGTTCAGTGTGCTACAGTATGTGAACAGTTTAATATCAGAGCAGCTTCAACTGATGACTCCTCTCTCCTCCTCTAACCTCCTCCCCTCTCCTTTCTTCTCCTCCTCCTCCCCCCCTCTCTCTCATCTCCCCTCTCTCCTCCCCTTCTCTCCTCCTCCTCCTCTTTCCTTTCATCCCTCCCCTTTCCTCCTCCTCCGGCTCCTCCTCCAAGTTTAATCTTCTTAACAGTAACAGCTCTCTTTGTTTGAGATGATGACCTACATGACATTAGTGACATTTACTAACTGAGATCTTCTCTTTTTATTTTTGTCTTTAATTTTAATATTTCTCCTCTCATTTTAAGGGTAGGGTCCGTTAATTTAATAACAAACTGATATATTTCAACATAAAAACAGCCAGAGCTGCAAATATTAAATATATTAGATATGTCAGTGTTTTATTTCTTCGTTGGTAGAGTTTAATAATCCATTTTAAAACATTATGTAAGTAAAACTAATACAAAGTTCTACTGCAGATCTGAGATCATTCTCTTCTAACTGTGTAATGGAGCTTAATCACACCGACAGCAGGAAGATTAAACTGAAGAGAAAAAAAATAGAAATAAAATAAATAATAATAAAATAAAATAAAAGTGGAAACTCACTTTTTGTTAATTCATTTGAGAATTTAACAAAATAGAAATAACACAGCAGACAGTTGAGACATTTTTTGTCTTTGATATATAATTACTTATGAACATATATGTATAAAACTTAACATTGAAAACACACAAGAAAAAGATCCCTTATTGTGTCCTTTAATTTAACATGGTACAAAATAAAACCCTTAAAAAGCCTTATTTTAAAAGCTTCCATTATCATACAAAGGGTTACATGACTTTCTTGAGTAATTTGTGTCAGTATGTAACACTTCTTATATAAACAATGATAAGACAATAAAAAGTTTTGAATTTGACACCCAGACATTTAAAGCTTCTTATTTATGAGTACATTGTTCTGGTGATTGAACTGTCTTGAAGGCAGGAAATGCAGTCATTAACATAAATCTGAGATTGAATTTCAAGAAAAAACTAAAGAAAATTAGAATAGGGTCCTCGCACTTTCAGTGCTCGGTCCCTAAAAATGCATAGATCAGAATCAGTGAAATCAACTATGTTTACACTTTACGTAACCAGTACACATTTATTACATTGACTGCTAGTGAATGTTTTTTGTGGAAAATCAAGCAGTTGTTCTACTCAGTGTGATTGACAGGAGAGATGATCAGAGGGGCAGAGTTTTTACCAGCTTGATTGAGAGATGGACCGAAGTATGGGTAGAGTTTCTCAGTGAAGCAGCAGCCAGTAAAGGAGTAGATGAGAGCTGCAGCATCAACGTCATAAAAGGAGACCAGACCCTCCTCATAATCCACAAACACCCCCACCTTCTCAGGCCGAGACTTCAGAGAGAGACGGACTGGAGGGCCAGCATTAGCATCATACTCATTTTCATTCCTCAACCATATTGTCCAGTAACCATTCTTTGGTGACAGTCTGATTTTTCCCTTCCTGTTGATCGACTCTCTGACCACTCCTAAATCCCACTCAGTCTTCCCTTTAACCTGAACCTCATAGTAAAATCTTCCTGAAGAGAAACTCTGCTTTGCTAAGACATTAACACAAGTATCAAATCTCTCTGGGTTGTCTGGGAGATTCTTCTTTACATCACCATGTTTAACTTGTTTTCCATCATCAGACAGGATGAGATAAGGATGTGCTGTATCAGGATCGAGTGTCAGATCCACTGCAGACTGCTGGACCCTCTTCAGCTCAGCCTCAAACAGCTTCTTCATCTGTTTACTGAGCGTCTCCTCCAGCTGATTCACAGCTCTCCTCACAGTCCCCTCATATGAAGATGGACGGATGCAGACTTCTGTCCAGTCTTTGGTGGGTGGAGCAGCGTTCAGGGAGGTGAAGCTTTGGAGGAGGTGGAGGTGGTCTTCAGACTGTGAGAGCTGCTCCACCTCAGTGCTTCTCTTCTTCAGCTCAGAGATTTCCTGTTCCAGCTCTTTGATGAAGCCTTCAGCCTGTTTCTCTGTCTTTCTCTGCTTCTCTTTGATCGTGTCGATGAGCTCGGCCTGGCTTCTCTCAACAGACTCCTTCAGAGCGGTGAAGACCTGAACACCATCTGCTGTCTCTCTGTCTGCATCTTCCTTACTGAGCTCCACTGAGTGTTTGATCTCCTCGATCTTCAGTCGTCTCTTCTGGATCATCTGCTGAACTTCAACCTCGAGCTCGGCCTTCTTTCCTTCATATCCTTCTTTAAGAGGAACAACATCGTGTGTCATGTGGTCTGAAATGGTGCAGAGCATGCAGACACACACCTGGTCGGTCTTACAGAACAGCTCCAGCAGTTTATCGTGCTTCGGACACATCCTGTCTTCCAGGTTCTCTACAGGGTCGATCAGCTGATGTCTTTTGAGACGTGAAACTGTCAGATGACGCTCCAGGTGAGTCTCACAGTAGGACTCCAGACACACCAGGCAGGACTTCAGGGCCTTCAGTTTGGTTCCAGTGCAGATGTCACAGGGAACTTCTGCTGGTTTAGAAACTTGCTGCTCTGAGCTGCTGCTGCTGACTTTCTGTTGAGCTGACTGTCTGAACTGAGCAGCCATCTCAGAGATGAAAGTATTGACCCGCAGTTGAGGTCTTGAATCAAAAACCTCTTTACAGTTGGGACACTGACAGTGGACATTTTTATCCCAGTGTCCAGTGATACAGGTTTTGCAGAAGTTGTGTCCACATGGTGTGCTGACTGGATCAGTGAACACATCCAGACAGATGGAGCACAGGAACTGATCTTCAGTCAGCAGACAGCTGGCAGCAGCAGACATATACACTCTGTGGATGAAGATTATAAAAAAACATAACTATAAATACATATCTTTTGAATATTTGGGGAGATGTAGTATTTCCAGTGAATTGTCACAGTGTGGTTACAGTAAAATTAATGTTAAGTCTGTAAATTAGCTTAAACCAGGCTGACGAAATGTGGGACAAAATGTATGTTTGTGTCATACCTAGAGATGGTCCGATCAGGTTTTTTGGGACAGATACCAATCACCGATCACCTAAAGCCTCACCGATCCGATTAGCGATCAGAACCAATCAATCACCTGGGACGATATTAATATTTATATTTTACTCTTGTTTTCCCCCCATCAATTCATCCACTCATGCACAGGCCTATAGTCTTTCATTTATGTTAACCTTGTATTCATTTACTAACTAGATACTACTAGATTACCTAGATTGACCTTCATTTATTGCATAGCAGTAACTTTAATATTCCTTCATAGCAGCAGTGGCACTGTGGAGAACAACATGCCAACATGGCCTCTATAGGGCAGTCAAGAATAGTCAAGAGCTTAATGTTGAAAGTTCAGTCATTTATTGATGCTATCCATTTTAAATGGCTGTATTGTTGCATATATCGTATAAAATAAAATCCAAATAAAAAATTGAGCCTATTTAACAGGCTAAACAATCTCAAAATGCCAGTCTGAACATTGGTGGCATTATTGCACATTGAACTACAGTACAGTGTAACATATTATTATTACTCACATTTCTCTAAATGTCTAAACGCTTGCATAAATTGCCGCTAACGTGTGTGGCATCAGACTCACTCACTTTAAAAAAAAAAAGTAAAAGTTCTGTATTGCAGACATGTTGTCGGTGTGTGTAGGTGCATGCAGGCTGCGTGACCACAACACAACACTTCTTCTTCGTTTTAAAGCGGCAGCGTTTCGGCGCACTACCGCCACCTTTGGATCCAGAATGTATATCACACCATAACAAACACTTGTAAAGCACATGTATAATGCGATCGGATCGGTGATTTTAACCATTGATCGGATTTTTCGATCGATCGTTTTTTTTATCATATCGGGCCGATCCGATCAGTTGCCGATCGATCGGCGTCACCCTAATCGTACCCCAACCCCCATCTCCTAGAAAATATTTAGAATTAACTGTTAAAGTATTTTCTTAGTTTATGTTTCTGCATTTTCTTTCCTTTTTCTGAGTCTCCACCATATTCTGTTCATATCTGCTTAGCTTATGACTTTTTGGTGACTTGTAACTTTCTTTGTTGGGTGTAGAGTGAAGACAGTGAAAAGTTAACCTGCACTGGACCAGTGGTGGAAATGGTATTCAGCTCCCTTACTTAAGTAAAAGTACCAGCATCAAAATGTACTTAAAGTATCAAAAGGTTCTTGTTATGCAGAATGAACCCACTCAGATTGTTTTATATATTCTAAATATATTCTTAGATTATTATTATTGATACTTTTATGTAAGCAGGGTTTTACTTTGTCGAGGTAGGGTAACTTTAACTACTTAAAATACTGTTATTTGATTGAATTTTAAAAAAAGTGTAATAATTTAAAATTTAACATGTTTTTCAGGTTAAATCTCAACCTTAAAATGAACTAAAGCTGGCATCTTTATTCAGTGGAGTAAAAAGTACAATACATATAAATGCAGTTCAGTCTCACATAAAGAGGGACATCTGGGGCCTTTCTCATTTCCCTTATTAGCATCCTTATTTCCCTCACTTGCATCTGAATGGTGGAAATAACAGATCATGAAAGGAAAAAAAGGCTCTAGAAGGATCTTTATTTTCATTATTATAAATGTAGAAAGATGTTTGTGGTCTTTTTGTTGTTTAGACCCACAATAAAACAGATTTTTAACAACGTGGCGAATCAGAAGATAAATGAAATATAAACTTGTGAGTGACACACTTGAGTTTAATCTGTAATCTGTTTTAACTGCGGTATGAAACTACAGTGATGCTGCGATGTATAAAATCAGTCCGATCAGCTGCAGCGTCTAATCAATAACCGATATCCAGTAAGTGGGCGTGTCGACTGGTAAAAGCCTTCCACATAGGATGCTCTCATGTATCCTCACTCATAGCTCCTCTGATATCCCTCCTCCATCCTCCAAGAACAAATAAGAGCTTTGGGATGGTCGTAAAGATGGCGCACGTGAAGATCTTCCGGTTCAAGCGAGGAGAGAGGAGGGAGGAGACATAAAATAAGAGAACTGAGAAAGGCCCCTGGTCTCCCTAGCTCAGGGGTCAGCAACCTTTACTAACAAAAGAGCCACTGTTGGCTTAAAAAGAGAAAAAATGTCGGAATGAAGCCGCAAACCTTATTTTGAGCCTTAAAATGAAAATCAAACAGCCTACTAAGTCTAAATTAGCCTACTAACATTATTAATAGCTCATATTGAGCATTTATTAATATGATTTGTCAGATTGCAGCAAGGACACAAGTGTAAATGGGAGACTGGAAACCGAGTAAATATCTGTAGGGAAACTCAAAACTAGACTTACAGTTGTCAAAATTTTGAGGTAAAGGTTCCAGGTCGGAGACTTTTATAAGCTATGATGCATTTTTTAGTTGACTAAAATATCAAAGTATTTTTTTAATGATGAAACAATTGAAGAATAAAATTGTTTACCATTTACCACCTATACCATTTATAAATGTAAAAAAATAACTGTTTCATATGGTATACTTTTTTGTCACAGCCACAGGAAGCCACAGCAGACAGTCTGAAGAGTCACATGTTGCTCACCCCTGCCCTAGCTGAAGCTAATGCTAATGCTAGCTGTGAGTGTATTCTGTCAGAACTTAACTAGTCAGAGTTCACTCACTGTGGTTTGGTTTTTACCTCTGTTTAGTTTATCTGACTAAATTCACACTTTTTAAAAATCTAAACTGACACATATTTATGGTGTAATATTCATTTAATGGTCAAACAGATGTAAAACAGTCAGTTTGTGGTTTGAACTAAACTTTGACTAAATCTTCAGTGAGTGTATTTTGTCTCTGTAGGACAGTTTACTCACCAGTGTTTGACACAGATTCTGCTGCAGTTGTTGAGAAAAACCTGCTGGATTCAGTTGAAAGTTTCTTTAGAGAGAAACAGAGAGACTTGTCTCGACTGCAGCTCTGCTGTCGCTCACTAACTTTCAGTTTCATTTCTGGAAAGTTGACGTGGAGCAGAGACAAAGAAGGAGGGGTGGAGGAGGTATTCAGGTCCTTTAATGAAGTAAAAGTACTAATACTGCACTGTGAAAATACTCCACTACAAGGAAAAGTCCTACATTCAAAACCTGACTGAAGTCAAAGTAAGAATAACCAACAAAATGTGCTGAAAGTATGAAAGCAGAAGTGAGTTGTTGTAAGAGTAGCGGCTCCTTTAAGAGGCAGGACAGTAGATGTGTGAGTGGACGAGAGAAGAGAGAGTATGAGGAGATGAGAGAAAGTAACTAAGTACATTTACTCAGTCCACTTTTGAAGTATTCATAATTGACTTATGTATTTCCATTTTATGTAAATATATACTTCTACTCCACTACATTTAGCTGACAGCTTTAGTTACTTTTCAGGTCGAGATTTAACATAAAATATATGAAAATTTTAAAGTGATTAGACTTTTATTTATTTATTAAATATTATAACAGTATCTCATATAGTTAAATGAGCACTGTCTTTACAAAACTATAACACTGCTTACATAAATGCGTCAATAATAATAATCTAGTGATATATTTAGAATATATAAAAAAAATCTGAGTGGGGCCATTCTGCATAACGAGTACTTTTACTCTTGGTACTTTAAGTACATTTTGATGCTGATACTTTTGTAGTTTTACTTAAGTACAATGGTACAATACGTTTTTTCAAATGATTAATTCACAAAAAACATCACTAGTTACTCTGTTCTGTTCAAAGACTTGATAAATATTTTATGGTTCAGCTCTTTAAAGGTAACTTTTTGTTATGGAACCAGAATATGGACATTAAAATTATATGGATTGCATTAATTTCTTTAGTAAGACAGTAATATCATTGTGTATATACGTTGCTGATATAAAATTCATCTTAGTGAGTGAAATTTAGTCTTAGGTGAGTAATTTATGTATTGTGGTCAGTTTTCTCAAGAATAATAAAATGTCAGAATATTAAAAAAAGGTGATATTACGTTGAAGTTAGGGGTACATATTATTTTAAGTTCACAAAGTTTCTTTAGAGAGAAGCAGAGAGACTTGTCTCGACTGCAACTCTGCTGTCACTCACACAAACATTCACTTACATTTCAGGAAAGGTGAGTTAAAGCTCACCTGATTCACTGTGGCTCCACCTCCCAGTGGCCCGACACCAAGAAGGAGTGGTGGAGGAAGTATTCACATCCTTTAATGTAACTAACTAATAGTAGTACTACACTGTAAAAATACTCCACTACAGTGGCGGGCGATGCATTTCACACTTAGGCCTTCAGTGATGTCCAACTTAGTCAATAAATACCTTTCATTATGCCAGCATTCATAACACCAGGACTGGAGAGTAGTTAGAAACACACTTAAGCACTACTAGGCATTGCATCACCTCAGTTGTGTACAAAATGGGCTATTATCCGGCGCATTTTAAAAATCAACAATACCGCATTAGCAATTAAAACATCTGATATGCTACTGTCAAAACTTAAAAATAAAAGGGTCTTTAAAATTATCTTTCCAAAAATGTTTATTAAATGAGTCCACAAAGAATATGCAAGCTTTAACAAGATTGTACAATAAATTGCTAAATCGCAGTTTAATATCTACGGAGCCCCCCAGGGGACACGGGGGGGAAAAAAAAGATGGGTGGAAAAAAAAATGATGGGTGAAAAAAAAAAAGGACGGACTTTTGCGAGATCCTGAGATACTTTTGCGAGATCCCGAGATACTTTTGCGAGATCCTGAGATACTTTTGCGAGATCCCGAGATACTTTTGCGAGATCCTGAGATACTTTTGCGAGATCCTGAGATACTTTTGCGAGATCCCGAGATACTTTTGCGAGATCCTGAGATACTTTTGCGAGATCCCGAGATACTTTTGCGAGATCCTGAGATACTTTTGCGAGATCCCGAGATACTGACGAAAGAAGGGGAGCAATGGAGGAGCGATATTCGCCTATTTTCCGGCGTTCTAACTGGAATAGCATCACGAAAACCGCACCAATTTCCCCCAGGATGGTTTTATTTTGTACAGAAAACTAAGACTGACATTTCACAGGCTGGATCAACTCACCAAAATCAGCGAGTCTGGCAAAAGATTAAAGTAACCGGGCCGAATATACGTCCTAGTGCCCAACGGCAGCCAGAGTGCTTAGGGACCGTCGCAAAAGTGCAACGTCTTTCTTTTCTATTTTTAATAACTCACTGGAAATTCATCTAATAAACACCAAATGACTTCTGATGTGTTCATGAATTCATTGTGGATTTCCCACAACCCTTTATTGTCATTAAAAACTCTTTCAATTTTTTTAAAGGCATAAGTAATCAGTATATATAATTATTTCATATCTTAGGCTTTTATTTTGTAATAGCTCACTTGATTTTATAGATATCAACACTAAACCACTTCTGATGTGTTCATGAACTCGTGGATTTCCCACAACCCTTTATTTTCAATAAACCCCCTTTTTTAAAGGCACAAGTAATATGTGTGTATAGTTCTTTCATATATAAGGCCTTTCTTATTTGATAGCTGTTTGAATCAGTCACAACCCTTTAGTTTCAAGCAAAACCTTTACAAGTTGTTTAGATATAAGGAGCAATAAGCGTGTATATTCTATTCATACTTAAGGCTTTTATTTTTTAATAACTCACTTGTTTTTCTACATATCGACTTCAAAACACTTCTGATGTGTTCATGAACTCACTATGAAGTTTCCACAGCTTCTTGCTTTCCTTTAAAACCCTTACAAGATTCTTAGACATCATTCATTTCTTTACATTTCTTTTTTTATTTTGACTTCACTGTTCTTTTTCTTCAAAATTTCTGCTGTTAATTCAGGTCAAGCATGCAAATTGTCATTCAAGCATGACACATACAACCTTTCAAGTAGTTTAGCATTAATTGCAAGCTGTTAAAGCAAAGTGAATAAACAAAAATATGATTACTACAGCCACAAGTATGCATCTGTACTTGACCATCAGCTCGTGATGCTTTCCAAAACAGAAAATCAAGAACAATTATAGCAAGCAATAGTGAGGAGTTAAAATACTAAGAGCAGTCTTTGTCTTTTGTTGAACATAGTCATATATAAATTGGGCTGCACAGTAATTAAATACGTAAATTACATTTTTATTCATTGTCTTACAGATGTCTTATGATTGGTGACACACTGGAAGGAATGATATCTGAAATTTAAAGTGTTTGTTTTACGACAATAAAGGATGTGGGGAATCCACAATGAGTTCATGAACACATCAGAAGTGGTTTGGTGTTGATATCTATAAAAACAAGAGAGCTATTACAAAATAAAAGGCTTAAATATTGTACACACTGAATAAAAGGAATTGAAAAGGTGTGTATTGAAAATAAAGGGTGTGGGAAGTCCACAGTGAGTTCATGAACACATCAGAAGTCGTTTGGTGTTTATTAGATGAATTTCCAGTGAGTTATTAAAAATAGAAAAGAAAGACGTTGCACTTTTGCGACGGTCCCTAAGCACTCTGGCTGCCGCTGGGCACTAGGACTTATATTCGGCCCGGTTACTTTAATCTTTCGCCAGACTCGCTGATTTTGGTGAGTTGATCAAGCCTGTGAAATGTCAGTCTTAGTTTTCTGTACAAAATAAAACCATCCTGGGGGAAATTGGTGCGGTTTTCGTGACGCTATTCCAGTTAGAACGCCGGAAAATAGGCGAATATCGCTCCTCCATTGCTCCTCTTCTTTCGTCAGTATCTCGGGATCT
This sequence comes from Centropristis striata, assembly GCF_030273125.1. Classification (NCBI taxonomy): domain Eukaryota; kingdom Metazoa; phylum Chordata; class Actinopteri; order Perciformes; family Serranidae; genus Centropristis; species Centropristis striata. The sequence goes on from NC_081522.1 coordinate 32,900,549, forward strand.
CGCAAAAGTATCTCGGGATCTCGCAAAAGTATCTCGGGATCTCGCAAAAGTATCTCAGGATCTCGCAAAAGTCCGTCCTTTTTTTTTTTCACCCATCATTTTTTTTTTTTTCACCCATCTTTTTTTCCCCCCCCGTGTCCCCTGGGGGGCTCCGTAAATATCTTTGGCGATAGCGACACAATAAACAAGTCTCTTTGTGAAAAAACTTTTTCATGTCAAAACGTGACGTATCACGACTTTCTGTGACTTGTTGCTTTGAGTACAACCACACAGCTGCGCCAATGCGCCAGATTATTTACATACCGTTAACAGTCCCGGGTGTGACACTGTTGATCTGCATAGCGCTGCCGTGGCTCAAACTAGTAAGTATCCATATCCAATCACAGGACGCATAAATGTCACGTTCAACGTGAGGCCAGCTAGAGGGCCTTACTGACACAACTCGTGATCTGATTGGCTATCGCAACTATCTATCAACTGTATTTGCCCGTTCACTTACAGTGCACAGACGCCCGCATTGTTGATTCTGAAGGCCCGGGCAGATTTCATACAGCCTGGCAACATAAGATAGCTGAATTCTGATTGGATAAAAACTCTAACCTAAAAACAACAGCACTGGAAGGAGCATAATATGACATGAGGAGAATATGAATACTTTTAGATATTTAGGGAAAGTAAATGAAAAATTTAATTAACCTTTATCATAATCATGATCATGATTTCTGGTTATGTTAGGCCAGCAGAGAAGGCCTTGCTGGCCCTGACGGCCCACCACTGCTCCACTACAACTAAAAGTCCTGCTTCCAAAACCCTACTGAGGTCAAAGTTAGCATTTTCCAACAAGATGTGCTTAAAGTTTTAAAAGTATAAGTACTCACTGTGCAGTAAAACTGTTCAGGAGATACTGTAAACTGCAACTGTTTATGTTTTTTTTCTGTTAAAGTATTCCTACTGTGATATTAGGTTAGTCTTTATCACATTAAATAACACTTAATGGTAATGATAATAAAGGTTACAGTAATTTCACTGGTTTTCCTTGAATACCAAAGTTTGTAAGTCTATTTGTATTAGTTCTTGTATACCATACCTCAATGTTTTATTTATGCAGTAAAAGAACTGCAATTATTTAAAAGATAAAATAAAAAAGAGAGTAAAGTTTTTCTTTTTTGTCAAATGATGGAAAAAATATATATTTTTAAATTTCATAAATATGCCAATAAATTGAGTAAATCTGATGTCAGTGTCACTTAATGATTAATAATTTTGATCCTGTAATTCCTGATAATCTCTCACAGATTACAGTTCAGTGTGCTACAGTATGTGAACAGTTTAATATCAGAGCAGCTTCAACAGATGACTCCTCTCTCCTCCTCCTCCTTCTCCTCCTCCTCCTCCTCTCTCTCCTCCTCTCTTCTTCCCCTCCTCTCTTGGGTGTTGCTGTAATCTACATTGTTGACATGTTTTAAGTCAACCGTGAGCTTGAAATGTGAACATTAACAGCAGGTTTTACATGTTTTTAAGCTTTTTAATTTGAAGTCTGGAAACGAAAGGTAATATTTAATCACTTTAATCTTCTTAACAGGAACAGCTCTCTTTGTTTGAGATGATGACCAACATGCCATTAGTGACATTTACTAATATCACAAACTGTGATCTTCTCTTTTTATTTTTGTCTTTAATTTTAATATTCCTCCTCTCATTTTAAGGGTACTGCCCTTAAATTTAATAACAAACTGATATATTTCAACATAAAAACAGCCAGAGCTGCAAATATTAAATATATTAGATATGTCAGCGTTTTATTTCTTCAATGTTAGAGTTTAATAAGCCATTCTGAAAGATTACATCAATAAAACTAATATAAAATTCTACTGCAGATCTGAAATAAGTCACGTTGCCTCTTCTAACTGTGTAATGGAGCTTAATCACACCAACAGCAGGAAGATGAAACTGAAGAAAAATGACTACATAAATAACTAAATCAATAAAAAAAATGTGGAGACTCCTTATTTTTCATTCATTCGAGAATTTATTCACAAACTAAAAATAACACAGCAGACAGTTGAGCCATTTTTTTGTCTCTGATTTGTAAAACTACTGCAGCTAAATGTTTAAAGATCAGATCAGATTTTCTTAATGTTTAAATTAATTGTGAACATATATGTACAAAATGTACCCCTGAAAACACACCAGAAAAATATCCCTTATTGTGTCCTTTAATTTATCATGGCACAAAATAAAACCCTTAAAACACCTTATTTTGAAAAGCTTCCATTAACATATAATATGTTACATGACTGTCTTGAGTAATTTGTGTCAATATGAAACACTTCTTATATAAACAATGATCAGACAATAAAAAGTTTTGAATTTGGCACCCAGACATTTAAAGCTTCTTTTTTATGAGAACATTGTTCTGATGATTGAACCGTCTTAAAGGCAGGTAATGCAGTCATTAAAATAAATCAGACTGAATCTGAAGGAAAAAAAAGTGGGGAAAAAATGTACTGATCAGAATCTGCTAAATCAACTATGTTTACACTTTACATAACCAGTAAGTACACATTTATGACATTAACTGATAGTGAATGTTTTTGTGGAAAATCAAACGGTTGTTCTACTCAGTGTGATTGACAGGAGAGATGATCAGAGGGGCAGAGTTTTTACCAGCATAATTGGGAGATGGACTGAAGAATGGGTAGAGTTTCTCAGTGAAGCAGCAGCCAGTAAAGGAGTAGATAAGAGCTGCAGCATCAACGTCATAAAAGGAGACCAGACCCTCCTCATAATCCACAAACACCCCCACCTTCTCAGGCCGAGACTTCAGAGGGATACGGACTGAAGGGCCAGCACAAGCACCATACTCATTTTCATTCCTCAACCATATTGTCCAGTAACCATTCTGAGGAGACGATGTGATTTGTCCCTTCCTGTTGATCGACTCTCTGACCACTCCTAAATCCCAGTCAGTCTTCCCTTTAACCTGAACCTCGTAGTAAAATCTTCCTGAAGAGAAACTCTGCTTTGCTAAGACACAGGCACAATCATCAAATCTCTGTGGGTTGTCTGGGAGATTCTTCTTTACATCACCACAGCTAACTTGTTTTCCATCATCAGACAGGATGAGTTTGGGATGTGCTGTATCAGGATCGAGTGTCAGAACCACTGCAAACTGCTGGACCCTCTTCAGCTCAGCCTCAAACAGCTTCTTCATCTGTTTACTGAGCGTCTCCTCCAGCTGATTCACAGCTCTCACCACAGTCCCCTTATATGAAGATGGATGAACGATGACTTCTGTCCAGTCTTTGGTGGGTGGAGCAGCGTTCAGGGAGGTGAAGCTTTGGAGGAGGTGGAGGTGGTCTTCAGACTGTGAGAGCTGCTCCACCTGAGTGCTTCTCTTCTTCAGCTCAGAGATTTCCTGTTCCAGCTCTTTGATGAAGCCTTCAGCCTGTTTCTCTGTCTTTCTCTGCTTCTCTTTGATCGTGTCGATGAGCTCGGCCTGGCTTCTCTCAACAGACTCCTTCAGATCGGTGAAGACCTGAACACCATCTGCTGCCTCTCTGTCTGCAGCTTCCTTACTGAGCTCCACTGAGTGTTTGATCTCCTCAATCTTCAGTCGTCTCTTCTGGATCATCTGCTGAATTTCAGTGTCCGTCTTCCCCAGCTCGGCCTTCTTTCCTTCATATTCTTCTTTCAGAGGAACAACATTGTGTGTCTTGTGGTCTGAAATGGTGCAGAGCATGCAGACACACGTCTGGTCGGTCTTACAGAACAGCTCCAGCAGTTTATCGTGCTCCGGACACATCCTGTCTTCAAGGTTCTCCACAGGGTCGATCAGCTGATGTCTTTTGAGGCGTGAAACTGTCAGATGACGCTGCAGGTGAGTCTCACAGTGGGACTCCAGACACACCAGGCAGGACTTCAGGGCCTTCAGTTTGGTTCCAGTGCAGACGTCACAGGGAGCTTCTCCTGGTTTAGAAACTTGCTGCTCTGAGCTGCTGCTGCTGGCTTTCTGTTGAGCTGACTGTCTGAACTGAGCAGCCATCTCAGAGATGAAAGTATTCACCTGCAGCTCAGGTCTGGTGTAGAAAACCTTTTTACAGTTGGGACACTGATAGGGGACATTAATATCCCAGTGTTCTGTGATGCAGGTTTTGCAGAAGTTGTGACCACATGGTATGGTGACTGGATCAGTGAACACATCCAGACAGATGGAGCACAGAAACTGATCTTCAGTCAGCAGACAGCTGGCAGCAGCAGACATATCTACACCCTGAGGACAGAAAGGGTAAAAGAACATAACTATAAATACATATATTTTGGAAGGTGTAGTATTTCCAGTGAATTGTCCCAAGTAACAATTTGATCATAAAAATATTGCTTACCCAAAATCATCCCAACCACCAATTTCATGTCAACATGCATTTAAAGCTAATATAATTTCCATCCAGCCCCACAAAGGATTTACTCCCTGATCTTCCCACTGGATGAAAGCTGATTTTTGCATCAATGTTTTATCTGTAAATTATCTTAAATCAGGTTGACAAGATGCTGACAAACCAAATGTGAGACAAAATGTATGTCTGTGTCGAACCCCCAACCCAAATTAAAAATTAATAAATAACTGTTAAAGTATTTTCTTAGTTTATGTTTCTGCATTTTTTTTCTTTTTTCTTAGTTTCCATCATAATGTCTTCAGATCTGCTTAGCTTATGACTCGTGGGTGACCTGTAAGTTTCTCTGTTGGGCTTAAAGTTGTAAAGACGGTGAGAGGTTAACCTGCACTGGACCAGTTTTGGAAATGGTATTCAGCTAACTTTCCTAAGTAAAAGTACAAAAGTATCAGCATCAAAATGTACTTAAAGTATCAAAAGTGAAAGTAATCGTTATGTAGAATGGACCCACTCAGATTTTTTAAATATATTCCAAATATATTATTGGATTATCATTATTGATGCATTTATGTAAGCAGCATTTTACTCTTGTCTAGGGCTAATTTAACTACCTGACACACTGTTACGGGGTTTAATTAAAGAAAAAGACATCATCTTTTAAATTTTTTATGTGAAATCTTGAAATGAAAAGTAACTTAACCCTCAGGGCCCACTAAGGATATTTTCAGCCATTTCAGAAATTTTTCACTTTATTTTTGGCAATAATTTTGGCTGTGATACTGAAAATGACATGATTTTAAGAAGAAGGATTTCTTTCTTGATATATTTTGAAATTCAAATTTAATTTTTTCTAATGGCTCTAGAATACACTGTGTACAAGCTTACTACCCTTTCGAGCCCTTTCGGGCTGAAAATGTCCACCTCCCAAAAAATGCTATAAAAACTTTACAGATTAATATTTTTTTCTACTTTTTTCTGCATAAACCTCTAAAACAACTTCTGCCTTGCTCAAAACTACCAACATTCAAAGATTTTGAGAATTTTAACTATTTAAATGCCAGTTTGATTGCACAATGTCACTGTTTTTCAAAGAAAAAACACAAAAAGAAAAATAATTTTTTAAAAAAAGAGAGAATTTTTGGCTGGGGCATTGGTTTTTATCACAGCCTTGGGTAGGTCAAAGATTAAGAACAAAATTGATTTTGATGCATTTTTAGTTTTTGTGTAGTGTCAGATTTAACATTTAAAAACCCCTTTTTGGCCACTTGATAGCAGACATGGCCACTTCTAAATAATGCTTTAAAAATATTACTGAAATATATGTTTTTCAAACTTTTTGGGGTTAAATCTTTTGATCAACTTCAGTCCTGATAAAAACTATCAAATATTCAATTATTTTCAGGATTTTAACCCTTTAAAAGCCAGCTTGATTCCATAATGTCACTGTTTTTCAAATAAAAAACACACAAAAATTTAGTTATTTTCCATATAATAAATAATTTTTGGCTGGGGCATTTATTTTTTATCACAGCCTTGGCTATGTCAAAGATTAGCAACAAAATTGATTTTGATGCATTTATAGTTTTTTGTGTAGTGTCAGATTTAAAATGTACTACCCTTTTATGGCAGACATCTCCACTTCCAAAAACACTATGAAACTATTACTGATATATATCTTTTTTCAACTTTTTTGGGTTAAATCTTTTGATCAACTTCCGTCCTAATCAAAACGATCAAATATTAAATAGTCATCAGGAATTTAACCCTTAAAATGCCAGTTTGACTACATTATGCTAATATTTCTTATGAAATCAAGATTTGCTGTGTTTTGTTAGATGTGTGTGTGTGTTTGCTGTTTCATGTGTCTAGACCTCACTGTAAAACTTGTAATGTCTAATAAAGTTACTCCTGTCATATAGAGCCATATATTAACTCTTTCAAGTCAATAAAAACATGGTCCCTCTTCTTTTACTACACTTCAAAGAGGTCACAGTGGAGAAAACAAAAACGACGGTTTGTAAGTTTCTGCACCTGGCTGGAGTCCTGTCACAAACTGTCTGTAGCTTTTTTTTTTTAAGTGCCCATGTTTTTATTGACTTGGAAGAGTGCATATATGCCTTGTATGACAGTAGTAACTTTTCAAGTTTTACAGTGAGGTCAAGACACACAAAACAGCAAACACACACACACATCTAACAAAACACAGCAAATCTGCTTCATAAGAAATATTAGCATAATGTAGTCAAACTGGCATTTTAAGGGTTAAAATCCTGATGATTATGCAATATTTGATGGTTTTGATGAGGACTGAAGTTGATCAAAAGATTTAACCCAAAAAAGTTGAAAAAAATATATATCAGTAATATTTTTATAGGCCCTCATTTATCAAGCGAGCGTAGAAACGAGCGCAGATCTGAGTGTATATTTCGTCTTACGACAGGGTTCACGTGTGATTTATCAATCGATCGTATCTCGCCAACCAGCGTAAGAATGATCGGCTGTTGATAAATGTGGCGGCTCGAAACATACGTAATTTAAATACCACGCCCTATACCGGATTCAGATGACTCGCCTTCAGAGTTTACGACACTGAAGGGCGCAATACGGCCAAAAAGAGGATTTTTTCACCCTCTAAAGTCAGCTTTATTAGCAAAGTGCACCGTTACAATTAACAATAGGGGCAATATAGACATATTAGAGAAATACGCAGCGACGGAGGTTTATGAAATAAAAGTACTTATAGTTATAAACTCAAACAAGTTCACTGAATATTTTACATTTGGAGCACAGACTTAGAAGTTTTCAGCTTTTTGTTGAAGGAGGTAAACAATGTTTTAAAGTAAGTTTTAATTCTAAAAGAAGAGGAATTTCTCAGTCAGAAAGTGAAACGCTGATGTCCAACAGCAGCAACACAACAAACTAGTTTTGTTTGGCAGCATAAAAAGTGAAAAAGAAGGAAATCAGTGGTGCTGTCAGCAAAGTAGCGGACTATTAAACTCTCGGCGAGGTTTGAGTAATTACATCGTGATACATAAAGCCTAATAATCTATATAATATCCGAATATTGCTATTATTATGATGGAGATATATTATTCACCTCTTTACATTTACTAATAATGATGTCCTAGTCAGAGGAGCGTGTGGCAGCGCTGATTGGAAATGTTTCTATTCGGGCAGCACCGCTGGTGAAGGAGAAGCTGACGCTCCGGTGTCGGAGCTGGATAATAATAATAATAATAATAACAGTAAACAGCAGAAGACAACAACATTTAATATCCTCGGCTGGTATTCTGTTTAAAGAATTTCATAATCGCAGGGTGTATTTATTTTTGGATTATGTTTTAATGATAAATTATGTAGTCTAAACATGTTTTGGTTTGTCACTATTAAAAATCAAAACACCACAGTTTTATCAGCTCCAGGCATCGATACATAGTCTCTCCGACTCAGACGTGTGGACTTCACACTGACTCAAATTTGCGTACACGAGCTGAGAGCAGACGTGAGATCTGATCGTACCGTCCGCTCACGTCCAAATTGATAAATGCCGAGGCTTGTGTAGAAATCATCTTACGCCCACTTTCTGACGTACGCTCGTTTGATAAATGAGGGCCATAGTGTTTTTGGAAGTGGACATGTCTGCCATAAAAGGGTAGTACATTTTTAAATCTGACACTACACAAAAAAACTATAAATGCATCAAAATCAATTTTGTTGCTAATCTTTGACATAGCCAAGACTGTGATAAAAAATAAATGCCCCAATAAATGCCCCAGCCAAAAATGATCTATTAACTTGTTTGTTTTTTCTTTGAAAAACAGTGACATCATGGAATCAAACTGGCATTTAAAGGGTTAAAATCCTGAAAATAATTGAATATTTGATAGTTTTTATCAGGACTGAAGTTGATTGAAAGATTTAATCCAAAAAAGTTGGAAAAAATTATATATCAGTAATATTTTTAAAGCGTTATTTAGAAGTGGACATGTCTGCCATCAAGTGGCCAAAAAGGTTTTTTTTCATTTTAAATCTGACACTACACAAAAACTAAAAATGCATCAAAATCTATTTTGTTGCTAATCTTTGACATATCCAAGACTGTGATTAAAAACCAATGCCCCAGCCAAAAAAAATATATTATATGAAAAATAACTACATTTTTGTGTTTTTTTCATATAAAACATCAGTGACATCATGCAATCAAATTGGTATTTAAAGGGTTAAAATCCTCAAAATCTTTGAATGTTTGGTAGTTTTGAGCAAGGCAGAAGTTGTTTAAGAGGTTTATGCAGAAAAAAGTAGAAAAAAAAAATAATCTGTAAAGTTTTTATAGCATTTTTCTTGAAGTGGACATTTTCAGCCCAAAGGGCCTGAAAGGGTATTACATTTTAAATCTGAGGCCCTGTTTACACGAGGACGCTCACGGGTAAAAACGACAAAATATTTTATCGGAAGTGCCTTTCGTTTAGACGGTGACGGCGTTTTTGGGGCTTAAAGACGCAAAAATCTGAAACCACCTTCCAAAGTGGAAAAGTTAAATACGTTCCACCGTATCGTGTCCGTCTACACTGCCAAGACGCAAAACTCTGCTCAGATCTGCTCACGTCACGTATGTGTTTACGTCACATACATGCTCCAGTACAGGGAAATAAACAAACATGGGATTATTTCCATGCGTCAGACCTTCAAGCTGCTCTGGCAGCTCTAATAAACTTACAGGGGTCTTTCCACCAAATGTACAGGATATGTAGAGATAGTATTACTGAACAGAGAAGGATCTGTAATTACCTCTATCACATTTTGGATGCAGCAATTCGTCCGAGGCGAGCCAGAAGGCTGTGAACGAGACCTGGGAGATCTAGTGGATGGTGGAAAACTTTGTGGAAGAAGTAGCTGATGAAAATGTGTGGCGTGAAAACTTTTGCATGACCAAAGATGCTCTTATCGCTTGAAGTGATGCCGCCTGGCATGCATACAATCGAATTTCACACACTTTTGTGTCACCGTATGCACGCAAGTTTGCTCCCGAAAATGCTCGTCTAAACGAGGAATAAAAAGTGAAGACGCGACGCCACTTTTGCGTCTTCTGTTCAGACCGTCCTCGTGTAAACGTAGCCTGAGACTACACAAAAACTAAAAATGCATCAAAATCAATTTTGTTCTTAATCTTTGACATATCCAAGACTGTGATAAAAACCAATGCCCCAGCCAAAAAAAAAATATTATATGAAAAATAACTACATTTTTGTGTTTTTTTCATATAAAACATCAGTGACATCATGCAATCAAACTGGCATTTAAGGGTTAAAATCCTCAAAATATTTGAATGTTTAATAGTTTTGAGCAGGGCAGAAGTTGGTTTATGCAGAAAAAAGTAGAAAAAAATATTAATCTGTAAAGTTTTTATAGCATTTTTTGGAGGTGGACATTTTCAGCCCAAAGGGCTCGAAAGGGTAGTAAATTAAAGTGGGCCCTGAGGGTTAAGCAGGCTAGCCTGGGTATACCCAGACTGCCTTGCGCGCTCGAATTTAATTTCGAACCTCCAGGCGGTCTGGCAACGAGGCGATTATCTTAGCCCTGTTTTAGGGATCCAATCACAGAGCGGGGAGGGACGGTGAGACGATGACGCGTACTACTCGGCACTTGGAAGCTTTCCGGATCCAACATGGCTGCTGCGGACGCGAAACTCTCTTTAGCTGTAGATGGTGTTTTAAATAGTTTAGAGCGAAAGTTGAAAGGCGAAAGGTCTCTCGGCAGCTCCGCTGTCCCCCGGCTCGTAGCGAGATCACCGGTAGCGGGACTATTAGCGCCGCACGGGCGGTTTCTGCGGCTCGTTGCGCCGAGCCGGTGAGACCGCCGGTCACCGCCGGTGATCTCGCTCCGAATCGGGGGACAGCGGAGCCCCCAGAGACCCGCAGCAGCTTGTTTATTGCCCATAAAATCAGTGGATGTGTGTGGCTGAATGACATGAGGGGGAATAAAGCGTGAAAATAAATAATCTTGCAGAAAGCGAGAACTGGAGAAGCAAAGCAGCAGCAACACTCTCTCACAGACACACACACAACAAACATCCATCTCTGTTGCTCTACTACGTCATCTGGTATAACTGATCTGATTGGCTAAGAGCTACCTACAGACGCTTTGATAGACATTCTAAGCGCCCAATAAACGGCTCCGGAGGATCGTAAACCACACCTCCTCTACGGAGAAATACATTGTAGGTGTCCAGACCTAATCTCCAATGAGATTTGGTCTGGTGTTAGCCAGGCTATAAGCAGGCAGTAAAAAAGTACAATATTTACCTCCAAAATGTAGTGGACTAGAAGTATAAAGTTACATAAATGACGGTTTGTTCATTGACATCAAACAGCTCCATGATGACAGTCCGTCCTGCTTCCTCCACACCCATTGGACAATAGCCAGACTTTAGAAAAGTGGCTGCTCCTGTCATGGTTTGATTTTTAGAAAACGAGTGCCAATCTAAATGTGGCACATTGTCTCAATATGTTGGACGAGGGATAAAAATGCAGTTCAGTCTCACATAAAGAGGGACACCTGGTCTCCCTAGCTGAAGATAATGCTAATGCTAGGTGTGAGTGTATTCTGTCTGAATTTAACTAGTCAGAGTTCACTCACTGTGGTTTGGTTTTTACCTGTTTCGTAATTCTAGTTAAGTTTACACAAAAATCTAAATTGACACATATTTATGGTGGAATATTCATTATATGGTAAAACAGAGGAAAAACAGTCAGTTTCTAGTTTGAACTAAACTTTGACTAAATCTTCAGTGAGTGTATTTTGTCTCTGTAGGACAGTTTACTCACCAGTGTTTGACACAGGTTCTGCTGCTGTTGTTGAGAAAAACCTGCTGGATTCAGTTGAAAGTTTCTTTAGAGAGAAACAGAGAGATTTGTCTCTGTCGCTCACTAACTTTGACTTACATTTCAGGAAAGGTGAGTTAAAGCTCACCTGATTCACTGTGGCTCCACCTCCCAGTGGCCCGACACCAAGAAGGAGTGGTGGAGGAAGTATTAACATCCTTTAATGTAGCTAACTAATACTACTTCAGGGCGTTCCCGGTGGCACACCTGGTTGAGCGCGTACCATAGTGGCATTGTCCTCGTAAGCGAGTGGCCCGGGTTCGAATCCGACTCGGAGCCCTTTCCCGCATGTCTCCCCCTTCACTCTGTCCTATCAATAAAGCCCAAAAAATGGCCAAAAAAATATCTTTAAAAAAAAACTAATACTACTACAACACTGTAAAAATACTCCACTACAACGAAAAGTCCTGCTTTCAAAACCTTTCTAAGGTCAAAGTAAGTATTACCAACAAAATGTGCTTAAAGTTTTAAAAGTGTAAGTACTCACTGTGCAGGAGATACTGTAAACTGTAACTGTTTTTTTTCTGTTAAAGTATTCCTACTGTGATATTAGGTTTGTCTTTATAATATTAAATAACACAAATAATAATGCTAATAATAATAAAAGTTACAGTACTTTAACTGAATTCCCTTAAATACCAAAATATATTAGTCTACTTATGTTAGTTCTTGTATGACATACCTCAATGTTTTATTCATGCACTAAAAAACTGAAATTATTAAAAAATAATTTAAAAAGTGTATTTTTGTTCTTATTTGTCAAATAAGTTTTTATTTTATTTTGTATTTATCTATTTATTTATTTGCCGAGTAGAGACAGTTTCTGTCTTGAATAATATATATTTTTAAATTTTAATAAAAATGCCAATAAATTGTAGCCTGGCTAACACCAGACCAAATCTCATTGGAGATTAGGTCTGGACACCTTCAATGCTTTTTTCCGTAGAGGAGGTGTGGTTTACGATCCTCCAGAGTCGTTTATTGGGCGCTTAGAATGTCTATCAAAGCGTCTGTAGGTAGCTCTTAGCCAATCAGATCAGTTATACCAGATGACGTAGTAGAGCAACAGAGATGGATGTTTGTTGTGTGTGTGTCTGTGAGAGAGTGTTGTTTGCTGCTTTGCTTCTCCAGTTCTCGCTTTCTGCAAGATTATTTATTTTCACGCTTTATTCCCCCTCATGTCATTCTGCCACACACATCCACTGATTTTATGGGCAACAAACAAGCTGCTGCGGGTCTCTCGGCGGCTCCGCTGTCCCCCGATTCGGAGCGAGATCACCGGCGGTGACCGACCGTCTCGCCGGCTCGGCGCAACGAGCCCCCGAGACCGCCGGTGCGGCGCTAATAGCCCCGGTACCGGTGATCTCGCTACCAGCCGGGGGACAGCGGAGCCGCCGAGAGACCTTTCGCCTTTCAACTTTCGCTCTAAACTATTTAAAACACCGTCTACAGCTAAAGAGAGTTTCGCGTCTGCAGCAGCCATGTTGGATCCGGAAAACTTCCAAGTGCCGAGTAGTACGCGTCATCGTCTCACCGTCCCTCCCCGCTCTGTGATTGGATCCCTAAAACAGGGCTAAGAAACTCCCGTGGTTTCCAGACTGCCTGGAGGTTCGAAATTAAATTCGAGCGCGCAAGGCAGTCTGGGTATACCCAGGCTAAATAAATTGAGTAAATCTGATGTCAGTGTCACTTAATGATGAATAATTTTGATCCTGTAATTTCTGATGATCCCTCACAGATAACGGTTCAGTGTGCAACAGTATGTGAACAGTTTAATATCAGAGCACCTCCTCTCTCCTCCTTCTGTTTTCACCTCCTCCCCCACCTCTCATCCCTCCCCTTTCCTCCTCCTTCTCCCCTCCTCCTCCTCTTCTCTCCTTCTCTTCTTTCCTCCTCCTCCTCTTTTTTTCCCCGTCCCTCTCCTCTCATCCCTCCCCTTTCCTCCTCCTCCGGCTCCTCCTCCAAGTTCAATCTTTTAACAGCAACAGCTCTCTTTGTTTGAGATGATGACCAACATGACATTAGTGACATTTACTGATGTCACCAAATTTTCATCTTCTCTTTTTATTTTTGTCTTTAATTTTAATATTTCTCCGCTCATTTTAAGGGTAGGGTCCTTTAATTTAATAAAAACTGATATATTTCAACATAAAAACAGCCAGAACTGCAAATATTAAATACATCAAATATGTCAGCGTTTTATTTCTTCGTTGGTAGAGTTTAATAATCCACCTTAAAACATTATGTAAGTAAAACTAATACAAAGTTCTACTGCAGATCTGAAATAAATCATGTTGCCTCTTCTAACTGTGTAATGGAGCTTAATCACACCAACAGCAGGAAGATTAAACTGAAGGGAAAAAATCCTTGAAATGTGGAACAATTTTGAGGTACTTAAAAATTAATGGAGTTGAAACTGCCTTTTTTTGATTCATTTATACAGAATTTATTCACAAAATAAAAATAACACAGCAGACAGTTGAGCCATTTTTTCTCGGATTTGTAAAACTACTGCAGCTAAATGGTTACATATAAGATTTTCTTAATGTTTAAATTAATTATGAACAAATATGTACAAAATGTTCACCTTATTTTGAAAAGCTTCCATTAACATATAATGTGTTTCATGACTTTCTTGAGTAATTTGTGTCAATATGAAACTCTTCTTATATAAACTATAATCAGACAAGAAAAAGTTTTGGATTTAGCACCCAGACATTTAAAGCTTCTTTTTTATGATTACATTGTTCTGATGATTGAACCGTCTTGAAGGCAGGAAATGCAGTCATTAAAATAAATCAGACTGAATTTCAAGAAAAAAATGGGGGGAAATGCAGTGATCAGAATCTGCAAAATCAACAATTAACAGTTTATGTAACCAGCAAACACACATTTATTACATTAACTGATAGTGAATGTTTTTGTGGAAAATCAAACAGTTGTTCTACTCAGTGTGGTTGACAGGAGAGATGATCAGAGGGGCAGAGTTTTTACCAGCAAAATTAGGAGATGGACCAAAGTATGGGTAGAGTTTCTCAGTGAAGCAGCAGCCAGTAAAGGAGTAGAGAAGAGCTGCAGCATCAACGTCATAAAAGGAGACCAGACCCTCCTCATAATCCACAAACACCCCCACCTTCTCAGGCCGAGACTTCAGGGAGAGAAGGACTGAAGGGCCAGCAAGAGCTTTGTACTCATTTTCATTCCTCAACCATATTGTCCAGTAACCATCCTGAGGTGACAGTGTGATGTCTCCCTTCCTGTTGATCGACTCTCTGACCACTCCTAAAGTCCAGTCAGTCTTCCCTTTAACCTGAACCTCGTAGTAAAATCTTCCTGAAGAGAAACTCTGCTTTGCTAAGACACAGGCACAAGTATCAAATCTCTCTGGGTTGTCTGGCAGATTCTTCGCTACATCACCGTCTTTAACTTGTTTTCCATCATCAGACAGGATGAGTTCAGGTTGTGCTGTATCAGGATCGAGTGTCAGATCCACTGCAGACTGCTGGACCCTCTTCAGCTTCAGCTTCTTCATCTGTTTACTGAGCGTCTCCTTCAGCTGATTCACAGCTCTCCTCACAGTCCCCTCATATGAAGATGGACGGACGCTGACTTCTGTCCAGTCTTTGGTGGGTGGAGCAGCGTTCAGGGAGGTGAAGCTTTGGAGGAGATGGAGGTGGTCTTCAGACTGTGAGAGCTGCTTCACCTCAGCGCTTCTCTTCTTCAGCTCAGAGATTTCCTGTTCCAGCTCTTTGATGAAGCCTTCAGCCTGTTTCTCTGTCTTTTTCTGCTTCTCTTTGATGGTGTCGATGAGCTCGGCCTGGCTTCTCTCAACAGACTCCTTCAGAGCGGTGAAGACCTGAACACCATCTGCTGTCTCTCTGTCTGCATCTTCCTTACTGAGCTCCACTGAGTGTTTGATCTCCTCAATCTTCAGTCGTCTCTTCTGGATCATCTGCTGAATTTCAGCGTCTGTCTTCCCCAGCTCGGCCTTCTTTCCTTCATATTCTTCTTTCAGAGGAACAACATTGTGTGTCTTGTGGTCTGAATGAGTGCAGAGCATGCAGACACACGTCTGGTCGGTCTTACAGAACAGCTCCAGCAGTTTATCGTGCTCCGGACATATCCTGTCTTCCAGGTTCTCCACAGGGTCGATCAGCTGATGTCTTTTGAGACGGGACCTTGTCAGATGACGCTCCAGGTGAGTCTCACAGTAGGACTCCAGACACACCAGGCAGGACTTCAGGGCCTTCAGTTTGGTTCCAGTGCAGACATCACAGGGAACTTCTCCTGGTTCAGAAACTTGCTGCTCTGAGCTGCTGCTGCTGACTTTCTGTTGAGCTGACTGTCTGAACTGAGCAGCCATCTCAGAGATGAAAGTATTGACCCGCAGTTGAGGTCTTGAATCAAAAACTTCTTTGCAGTTGGGACACTGACACTGGACATTTTTATCCCAGTGTTCAGTGATGCAGGTTTTGCAGAAGTTGTGTCCACATGGTGTGGTGACTGGATCAGTGAACACATCCAGACAGATGGAGCACAGAAACTGATCTTCAGTCAGCAGACAGCTGGCAGCAGCAGACATATCTACACTCTGAGGACAAGAAGTATGAAAAAACATAAATATAAATACACATCTTTTGAGTATTTGGAAACATCTAGTATTTCCAGTGAATTGTCCCAAGTTTGTTACTTGGGACAATTCACTGGAAATACTAGATGTTTCCAAATTTGATGTGAACATGCATTTACAGTTTTTCTCAATTGCTAAAACACTAAACCCTATTGTCTGAACCAAATGCTCAGTTGCCTGAACCCACTGATTGAATCAATCACTCTTTTGGCAAAACCATAAGCACTTTTCACCTGTTTAGACACAACTTGCTAACACATTTTCATAGTGATGCACCCGTGCTGCATAATGGTGAGCACAGGTGACAAAAGTCAAACACAATTAAAGCACAAGTGTCACCACTTGAACACAACAACTCAAAATGTATCACACTTGTGGCTGATGATGTGAGGGAACATATAAGGCAGTTCAGAGAGCACTGTTTGTGAGGCCCTACGATGGATAGAAATCTGAGAGGAAGAGTTCGTGTGAGAGGTGATCGAGGTGGTTGAGGTGGTAAGCGAAGACAAAGAACAGTAATATCTGATGAAATCAGAGCTACTGTGATTGACCATGTTCTTGTTCATGGTATGAGCATGAGGGAGGCGGGACAAAGGGTACAGCCAAACATCAGTAGATTCACTGTGTCCACCATAATCCGAAGATTTAGAGAAGAGAACAGGTAATTACCTTTTTTGACATTATAGTACAGTATGTAAATGTTGACCGCAATTACTGTATGACATACTATATACTGTACCATAGTATACTGTAAGTAAATATATGTTTCAGTACATCACTGTACCAATGTACTGTAGTATTGTAATGGAGGGTTGGTCTGTTTGTAGGCCTAGTATTTCATGTATATTTTCTGCAACATGCATTTAGCTTACAGTGAACAATGAACATGTATTTCTCCAGCTTCATGTCCTGAGCATTGTGTTTTCTATTTTTCTATGTAGTGTTTAGGAGTGTTTTTAATTTTGATTGACTCGGGGCACGATTTCACAACATAGTTCAGTTTTGAGCACAGATTGAACTGTTTTGAGGTGAAAGTTTGGTTTTGCAAGAAGAGTTTGAGGTTTTGTAAATGTAGCTTGAAAATTGGGTTTTGTGTTCACAGTTTAGAGAAAAGGAGAGCAGCTTTCAAGAAATGTGTCTTAGCAATCGAGAAAAACTGTAAAGCAGATATAATTTCCATCCAGCTCTTCTAAGGATTAACTCAACAACAACTAGATATTTCCACTGGATGAAAGCTGGTTTTTGCATCAGTGTTTACAGTAAAATGAATGTTAAGTCTGTAAATTAGCTTAAACCAGGCTGACCAGATCCCAACAAACCAAATGTGAGAGAAAATGTATGTTTGTGTCATACCCAACCCCCATCTCCAAGTAAAAATTGATAAATAAGTTAAGGTATTTTCTTATTTTATGCTTCTGCATTTTCTTTCCTTTTTCTTAGTTTCCATCATATTCTGTTAAGATCTGCATATTATGACGTTTTGGTGACTCATAACTTTCTTTGTTGGCCGTAGAATAAAGACGGTGAGAGGTTAACCTGCACCGGACCAGTGGTGGAAAAAAAGTATTCAGATCCTTTATTTAAGTAAAAGTACAAATACCTCATTGCAAAATTACCTGCATTTAAAACTTACTGAAGTAAAAGTACAAAAGTATCAGCATCAAAATGTACTTGAAGTATCAAAAGTAAAAGTACTCAGCAGAGTTATGCAGAATGGACCCACTCAGATTGTTTTACATATTCTAAATATATTCTTAGATTATTATTATTGATACTTTTATGTAAGCAGGGTTTTACTTTGTCGAGGTAGGGTAACTTTAACTACTTAACATACTGTTATTTGATTGAATTAAAAAAAAAAAGTGTAATAATTTAAAATGTAACATGTTTTTCAGATTAAATCTCGACCTTAAAGTAACTAAAGCTGGCATCTTAATTTAGTGGAGTAAAAAATACAATACATAACGATACAGTTCACTTTCACATAAAGAGGGACATCTGGGGCCTTTCTCATTTCCCTTATTAGCATCCTCATTACCCTCATTTGCGTCATTCATGTGAATTCAAGTGTTTTCTGTTTAACAAACAGCTTCACATGAATAACAACCTGCATTGTGTATTTATACTGTGAACTGTGTCCTGCTCAGAGGCACAGGAATGTGTTTATATTATATAGTTTATTTATTATTATCTGCTTCTGTATATAGACTATCCTGGTCATGAATGCAATATCTAATATCCCAGAATATGATTGTGGTGTCTGCTGAACACCGGCCAATGTTTTATTGGGTTAGATGATTAAGGGAAAATATAAATTATGTCACTCTTATCAAACCTACACTCAGGAATGATCAGCCTCACGTGGGACAAACGATGTAAAAGCATTTCTTGCTGACAGACAGACTCTCAAATGTATTTATTTTTACTAGAATAGTATCCATAACAAATTTGAATGGTGGAAATAATAGATCATGAAAGGAAAAAAGCTTCTAGAAGGATTTTTATTTTCAATCATTATAAATGTAGAAAGATGTTTGTAGTCTTTTTGTTGTTTAGACCCACAATAAAAACAGATTTTAGACAACATAGTGAATCAGAAGATCAATGAAATATAAAACGTTTGAGTGACACACTTGAGTTTAATCTGTAATCTGTTTTAACTGCGGTATGAAACTACAGTGATGCTGCGATGTATAAAATCAGTCCGATCAGCTGCAGCGTCTAATCAATAACCGATATCCAGTAAGGGGGCGTGTTGACTGGTAAAAGACTTCCGCATAGGATGCTCTCATGTATCCTCGCTCATGGCTCCTCTGATATCCCTCCTCCATCCTCCAAGAACAAATAAGAGCTGGGATAGAAATAAAGATGGAGCACGCAAAGTTCTTCCGGTTCAAGCGAGGAGAGAGGAGGGAGGAGACATAAAATAAGAGAACTGAGAAAGGCCCCTGGTCTCCCTAGCTCAGGGGTCAGCAACCTTTACTAACAAAAGAGCCACTGTTGACCTAAAAAGAGAAAATATGTCGGAATGGAGCCGCAAACCTTATTCTGAGCCTTAAAATGAAAATTAAACAGCCTACTACGTTTAAATAAGCCTACCAACATTATTAATAGCTCATATTGAGCATTTATTAACATGATTTTGAATGCAGAAAGGAAACAAGTGTAAATGAGAGGCTGTATACCGAATAAATATCTGTAGGGAAACTCAAAACTAGACTTAAAGTTGTCAAAATTTAGAGGTAAAGGTTCCAGGTCGGAGGCTTTTGTAAGCTATGATGCATTTTTTAGTTAACTAAAATATTAAAATATTTTTTTAATGATGAAACAATTGAAGAATAAAATTGTTTTTGGCCTATAGCATTTACAAATGTAAAGAAATAACTGTTTCATATGGTATCATTTTTTTGTCACAGCCACAGGGAGCCACAGCAGACAGTCTGAAGAGTCACATGTTGCTCACCCCTGCCCTAGCTGAAGCTAATGCTAATGCTAGCTGTGAGTGTATTCTGTCTGAACTTAACTAGTCAGAGTTCACTCACTGTGGTTTGGTTTTTACCTCTGTTTAGTTTTTCTGACTAAATTCACACTTTTAAAAAAAACTAAATTGACACATATTTATGGTGTAATATTCATTTTATGGTCAAACAGATGTAAAACAGTCAGTTTGTGGTTTGAACTAAACTTTGACTAAATCTTCAGTGAGTGTATTTTGTCTCTGTAGGACAGTTTACTCACCAGTGTTTGACACAGATTCTGCTGCTGTTGTTGAGAAAAACCTGCTGGATTCAGTTGAAAGTTTCTTTAGAGAGAAACAGAGAGACTTGTCTCGACTGCAGCTCTGCTGTCGCTCACTAACTTTCAGTTTCATTTCTGGAAAGTTGACGTGGAGCAGAGACAAAGAAGGAGGGGTGGAGGAGGTATTCAGATCCTTTAGTGAAGCAAAAGTACTAATACTGCACTGTGAAAATACTCCACTAAAAGGAAAAGTCCTACATTCAAAACCTGACTGAAGTCAAAGTAAGTATAACCAACAAAATGTGCTGAAAGTATGAAAGCAGAAGTGAGTTGTTGTAAGAGTAGCGGCTCCTTTAAGAGGCAGGACAGTAGATGTGTGAGTGGAAGAGAGAAGAGAGAGCAGGAGGTGATGAGAGAAAGTAACTAAGTACATTTACTCAGTCCAATTTTTGAGGTATTTGTACTTTACTTCAGTATTTCCATTTTATGTAACTTTCTACTTCTACTCCACTACATTTTATAGGGAAACATTGTACTTTTTACTCCACTACATTTAGCTGACAGCTTTAGTAACTTCACAGGTCGAGATTTAACATGAAATATATGATAAATTCAAAGTGATTAGACTTTTTTTATTTTTAAATTAAATCTTACAACAGTATATTATGTAGATAAATGAGCCCTGTCTTTACAAAACTAGGACACTGCTTACATAAATGCATCAATAATAATAATAATAATAATAATAATAATAATAATAATCTAATTATATATTTAGAATATATAAAACAATCTGAGTGGGACCATTCTACATAACATTTTTTTTACTCTTGGTACTTTAAGTACATTTTGATGCTGATACTTTTGTAGTTTTACTTAAGTACAAAAGTACAATACGTTCTTTCAAATGATTAATTCACAAAAAACATCACTTGTTACTCTGTTCAGTTCATAGACTTGATAAATATTTTATGGTTCAGCTCTTTAAAGGTAACTTTTTGTTATGGAACCAGAATATGGACATTAAAATCATATGGATTGCATTAATTTGTTTAGTAAGACAGTAATATCATTGTGTATATACATCGCTGTTATTAATAAACTTCACCTTAGTGAGTGCAATTTAGTCTTAGGTGAGTAATATAAGTATTGTAGTCAGTTTTCTCAGAAGAATAAAATGTCAGAATATTAAAAAAAAGTGATATTACGTTGAAGTACATATTATTTTAAGTTCATAAAGTTTCTTTAGAGAGAAACAGAGAGACTTGTCTCGACTGCAGCTCAACCGCCGCTCACAAACTTTCACTTACAAGTATTCACATCCTTGAATGTAGCGAACTAATACTACTACTACACTGTAAAAATAATCCAATACAACTAAAAGTCCTGCTTTCAAAACCAAAACTTCTGAGGTCAAAGTTTATATTACCAACAACATGTGCTTAAAGTTTTGAAAGTATAAGTACTCACTGTGCAGTAAAACTGTTCAGGAGATACTGTAAACTGTAACTGTTTATGTTTTTTCTGTTAAAGTATTCCTACTGTGATATTAGGTTCCTCTTTATCATATTAAATATCACAATTAATGCTAATAATAAAAAGTTACAGTAATTTCACTGGTTTTCCTTGAATACCAAAATGTGTAAGTCTATTTGTAATAGTTCTTGTATAACAGACCTCAATGTTTTATTTATGCAGTAAAAGAACTGCAATTATTTAAAAGATAAAATAAAAAAGAGAGTAAAGTTTTTATTTCTTGTCAAATTAGTTTATTTATTTATTTGCAGAGTAGAGACAGCTTCTATCTGGAAAGTATATATATTTTTTAAATTGACTAAATATGCCAATAAATTGAGTAAATCTGATGTCAGTGTCACTTATTGATTAATAATTTTGATCCTGTAATTCCTGATAATCCCTCACAGATTACAGTTCAGTGTGCTACAGTATGTGAACAGTTTAATATCAGAGCAGCTTCAACAGATGACTCCTCTCTCCTCCTCCTCCTCCTCCTTTGTAGTCAAATGTAGAAGTATTGACTTCATGTACTGAAGCTCAGCAGACTTCAGAGATTCAAGCACACACACAAGTTTTAAGTTTAAGCTCTGCTATTCATGAGATACTGTAAAACCCTTCGGTCAAAATTAAGCCCTTTAAATGTATTATTATTATTATTATTTTTAATTTCCAGATCACAGAAGTGCAACAGGTGAGTGTTGGTGTAATATCCAGACTTCCAACTAGATGGCACACAACACCTGTGAGTATTTGCTCTGACGTTGAATTCAGTGAACTTCCATTTGAACATTTCTTTCCTGGAACTTTTAATGTATTTCTTGGACTTTTCTTCAAACTGCAGAGGCATGCTGGGACATTTCTGCTGTTTGATTCAATACCACGAGTTCACAATGAATTCCTGCAGGATTATTAAAAAATGTGTCTGAATTTATGTTATTTTCTGTTAAAGTATTCATACTGTGATACAAGGCTAATCTTTATCGTATTAAATAAAACAAATAATAATGATAATAATAAAAATAATAAAAGTTACAGTACTTTAACTAAATTCCCTTGAATACCAAAATGGGTAAGTCTATTTGTATCAGTTGTTGTATAACATTACTGAATGTTTTATTTATGCACTAAAAACTGCTATAATTAAAAAAAAATGAAAAAAGAGAGTAAAATTTTTCTTTTTTGTCAAATAAATACATTTATTTATTTACTTATGTATTTATTTCTTTATTTGCCGAGTAGAGAAAGCCTCTATCTGGATTTTTTTTTTTTTTTTTACAGTTTAATAAATATGCCAATAAAATGAGGAAAGTTGATGTCAGTGTCACTAAATAATTAATCATTTTGATCCTGTAATTCCTGATAATCCCTCACAGATTACAGTTCAGTGTGTTACAGTATGTGTACAGTTTAATATCAGAGCAGCTTCAACTGATGACTCCTCTCTCCTCCTCCTCTCTTCTCCCCCACCTCCTCCTCCTCTTGATGACTCCTCCTCTCTCCTCCTCCTCCTCCCCTCTCCTTTCTTCTCCTCCTCCCCCCCCCCCTCTCTCTCATCTCCCCTCTTCCTCCTCTTCAGTCCCTCTCCTCTCTCCTCCCCTTTCCTCCTCCTCCTCCTCCTCCAAGTTTAAT
Source organism: Centropristis striata (assembly GCF_030273125.1). Classification (NCBI taxonomy): domain Eukaryota; kingdom Metazoa; phylum Chordata; class Actinopteri; order Perciformes; family Serranidae; genus Centropristis; species Centropristis striata. Next base: position 32,923,339 of record NC_081522.1, read on the forward strand.
CTTCTTAACAGCAACAGCTCTCTTTGTATGAGATGATGACCAACATGACATTAGTGACATTTACTGATGACCCCAAACTGAGATCTTCTCTTTTTATTTTTGTCTTTAATTTTAATATTTCTCCTCTCATTTTAAGGGTAGGGTCCGTTAATTTAATAACAAACTGATATATTTCAACATAAAAACAGCCAGAGCTGCAAATATTGTATATATTAGATGTGTCAGTGTTTTATTTCTTCGTTGGTAGAGTTTAATAATCCATTTTAAAACATTATGTAAGTAAAACTAATACAAAGTTCTACTGCAGATCTGAGATCATTCTCTTCTAACTGTGTAATGGAGCTTAATCACACCAACAGCAGGAAGATTAAACTGAAGAGAAAAAAAATAGAAATAAAATAAATAATAATAAAATAAAATAAAAGTGGAAACTCACTTTTTGTTAATTCATTTGAGAATTTAACAAAATAAAAATAACACAGCAGACAGTTGAGCCATTTTTTGTCTTTGATATATAATTAATTATGAACATATATGTATAAAACTTAACATTGAAAACACACCAGAAAAAGATCCCTTATTGTGTCCTTTAATTTAACATGGTACAAAATAAAACCCTTAAAAAGCCTTATTTTAAAAGCTTATATTATCATATAAAGGGTTACATGACTTTCTTGAGTAATTTGTGTCAGTATGTAACACTTCTTATATAAACAATGATAAGACAATAAAAAGTTTTGAATTTGACACCCAGACATTTAAAGCTTCGTATTTATGAGACTATTGTTCTGGTGATTGAACTGTCTTGAAGGCAGGAAATGCAGTCATTAACATAAATCTGAGATTGAATTTCAAGAAAAAACTAAAGAAAATTAGAATAGGGTCCTCGCACTTTCAGTGCTCGGTCCCTAAAAATGCATAGATCAGAATCAGTGAAATCAACTATGTTTACACTTTACGTAACCAGTAAGTGCACATTTATTACATTAACTGCTAGTGAATGTTTTTTGTGGAAAATCAAACAGTTGTTCTACTCAGTGTGATTGACAGGAGAGATGATCAGAGGAGTTTTTACCAGCATGATTGGGAGATGGACTGAAGAATGGGTAGAGTTTCTCAGTGAAGCAGCAGCCAGTAAAGGAGTAGATAAGAGCTGCAGCATCAACGTCATAAAAGGAGACCAGACCCTCCTCATAATCCACAAACAACCCCACCTTCTCAGGCCGAGACTTCAGAGAGAGACGGACTGAAGGGTCAGCAAAAGCGTAGTACTCATTTTCATTCCTCAAACATATTGTCCAGTAACCATTCTGAGGTGACGCTGTGATTTGTCCCTTCCTGTTGATCGACTCTCTGACCACTCCTAAATCCCACTCAGTCTTCCCTTTAACCTGAACCTCGTAGTAAAATCTTCCTGAAGAGGAACTTTGCTTTGCTAAGACATTAACACAAGTATCAAATCTCTCTGGGTTGTCTGGGAGATTCTTCTTTACATCACCATGTTTAACTTGTTTTCCATCATCAGACAGGATGAGTTTGGGATGTGCTGTATCAGGATCGAGTGTCAGATCCACTGCAGACTGCTGGACCCTCTTCAGCTCAGCCTCAAACAGCTTCTTCATCTGTTTACTGAGTGTCTCCTCCAGCTGATTCACAGCTCTCACCACAGTCCCCTTATATGAAGATGGACGGACGGTGACTTCTGTCCAGTCTTTGGTGGGTGGAGCAGCGTTCAGGGAGGTGAAGCTTTGGAGGAGGTGGAGGTGGTCTTCAGACTGTGAGAGCTGCTCCACCTCAGTGCTTCTCTTCTTCAGCTCAGAGATTTCCTGTTCCAGCTCTTTGATGAAGCCTTCAGCCTGTTTCTCTGTCTTTCTCTGCTTCTCTTTGATCGTGTCGATGAGCTCGGCCTGGCTTCTCTCAACAGACTCCTTCAGAGCGGTGAAGACCTGAACACCATCTGCTGTCTCTCTGTCTGCATCTTCCTTACTGAGCTCCACTGAGTGTTTGATCTCCTCAATCTTCAGTCGTCTCTTCTGGATCATCTGCTGAACTTCAACCTCGAGCTCGGCCTTCTTTCCTTCATATCCTTCTTTAAGAGGAACAACATCGTGTGTCATGTGGTCTGAAATGGTACAGAGCATGCAGACACACGTCTGGTCGGTCATACAGAACAGCTCCAGCAGTTTATCGTGCTCCGGACACATCCTGTCTTCCAGGTTCTCCACAGGGTCGATCAGCTGATGTCTTTTGAGACGTGAAACTGTCAGATGACGCTGCAGGTGAGTCTCACAGTAGGACTCCAGACACACCAGGCAGGACTTCAGAGCCTTCAGTCTGGTTCCAGTGCAGACGTCACAGGGAACTTCTCCTGGTTCAGAAACTTGCTGCTCTGAGCTGCTGCTGACTTTCTGTTGAGCTGATTGTCTGAACTGAGCAGCCATCTCAGAGATGAAAGTATTGACTCGCAATTGAGGTCTTGAATCAAAAATCTCTTTGCAGTTGGGACACTGACACTGGACATTTTTATCCCAGTGTTCTGTGATGCACATTTTGCAGAAGTTGTGTCCACATGGTGTGGTGACTGGATCAGTGAACACATCCAGACAGATGGAGCACAGAAACTGATCTTCAGTCAGCAGACAGCTGGCAGCAGCAGACATATCTACACTCTGAGGACAAGAAGAGTGAAAAACGTAACTATAAATACATATAATTTGAATATTTTGGAAGGTGTAGTATTTCCAGTGAAAAGCAACAATTTGATCCTAAAAATATTGCTTACCCAAAATCATCCCAACCACCAATTTGATGTTAATATGCATTTAAAGATAATTTCCATCCAGCTCCTCTAAGGATTAACTCAACAACAACCAGATATTCCACTGGATGAAAACTGATTTTTGCATCAGTGGTTACATTAAAATAATGTTGTTGTCAGCTTAAATCAGGCTGACAAGATCAAAACGAAACAAATGTGGAACAAATTGTATGTTTGTGTCGTACCCCACCCCCCATCTCCAAGTAAAATTTGATAAATAAACGTTAAAGTATTTTCTTATTCATGTTGCTGCATTTTCTTTCCTTTCTGATAGTTTCCATCATATTCTGTTCAGATTTGCATAGTTTGACTTTTTGGTGACTCCTAACTTTCTCTGTTGGGCTTAAAGTTGTAAAGACGGTGGGACGTTAACCTGCACTGGACCAGTGGTGGAAGAAGTACAAAAGTATCGGCATCAAAAATGTACTTAAAGTATCGAAATTAAAATCACTCATTATGCAGAATGAACCCACTCAGAATGTTTTATATATTCCAAATATATTATCGGATTATTATTATTGATGCATTTATGTAAGCAACATTTTACTCTTGTCAAGGTAGGGCTCATTTAACTACCTGATACACTGTTATGAGGTTTAATTAATAAAAATGCACAATCTTTTAAATTTATAACTTTTCATGTTAAATCTTGAAATGAAGAGTAACTTAAGCTGGCAGTAAGTAAAAAGTACAATATTTACCTCCAAAATGTAGTGGAGTAGAAGTATAAAGTGACATAAATGACAGTTTGTTGACTAACATTAAACAGCTCCATGATGACAGTACGTCCTGCTTCCTCCACACCCATTGGACAAAAGCCAGACATTAGAAAAGTGGCTGCTCCTGTAATGGTTTGATTTTTAGAAAACTAGAGCCAATCAAAGTGTGGGACATTGTCTCAATATGTGGGATGAGGGACAGAAATGCAGTTTAGTCTCACATAAAGAGGGACACCTGGTCTCCCTAGCTAAAGCTAATGCTAATGCTAGCTGTGAGTGTATTCTGTCTGAATTTAACTAGTCAGAGTTCACTCACTGTGGTTTGGTTTTTACCTCTGTTTAGTTTTTCTGACTAAATTCACACTTTTTAAAAATCTAAATTGACACATATTTATGGTGTAATATTCATTATGTGGTAAAACAGATGTAAAACAGCCAGTTTGTGGTTTGAACTAAACTTTGACTAAATCTTCAGTGAGTGTATTTTGTCTCTGTAGGACAGTTTACTCACCAGTGTTTGACACAGATTCTGCTGCTGTTGTTGAGGAAAACCTGCTGGATTCAGTTGAAAGTTTCTTGAGAGAGAAACAGAGAGACTTGTCTCGACTGCAGCTCTGCTGTCGCTCACTAACTTTCAGTTTCATTTCTGGAAAGGTGAGTTAAAGCTCACCTGATTCACTGTGGCTCCACCTCCCAGTGGCCTGACACCAAGAAGGAGTGGTGGACGAAGTATTCACATTCTTTGACATAACTAACTAATACTACTACTACTACTACACTGTAAAAATACTCCACTACAACGAAAAGTCCTGTTTTCAAAACCTTTCTAAGGTCAAAGTAAGTATTACCAACAAAATGTACTTAAAGTTTTGAAAGTATAAGTACTCACTGTGCAGGAGATACTGTAAACTGTAACTGTTTTTTTCTGTTAAAGTATTCCTACTGTGATATTAGGTTTGTCTTTATAATATTAAATAACACAAATAATAATGCGAATAATAATAAAAGCTACAGTACTTTAACTGAATTCCCTTAAATCCCAAAATATGTTAGTCTACTTATGTTAGTTCTTGTATGACATACCTCAATGTTTTATTCATGCACTAAAAAACTGAAATTTTTAAAAAAGTTTTAAAAAGAGTATTTTTTTCTTATTTGTCAAATAAGTTTTTATTTTATTTTTTATTTATCTATTTATTCTATTTGCCGAGTAGAGACAGTTTCTATCATGAAAAATATATATTTTTAAATTTTAATAAAAATGCCAATAAATTGAGTAAATCTGATGTCAGTGTCACTTAATGATGAATAATTTTGATCCTGTAATTCCTGATAATCCCTCACAGATTACAGTTCAGTGTGCTACAGTATGTGAACAGTTTAATATCAGAACAGCTTCAACAGATGACTCCTCTCTCCTCCACCTCTTCTCTCCTCCTTTCCATCTCCTTCTCTCTAGTTATATCTTCTTCCTCTCACCTCCTCCTCTCTCCCCCTTCTGTCTTCACCTCCTCCCCCTCCGCTCATCCATCCCCTTTCCTCCTCCTTCTCCCCTCCTCTCCCTTCCTCTTCTCTCCTTCTTCTCTCTCCTCTTCTTTCCACCTCCTCCTCTTTTTTTCTCCGTCTCTCTCCTCTCATCCCTGCCCTTTCCTCCTCCAAGTTTAATCTTGTTAACAGTAACAGCTCTCTTTGTTTGAGATGATGAGCAACATGACATTAGTGACATTTACTGATGTCACCAAACTTTCATCTTCTCTTTTTATTTTTGTCTTTAATTTTAATATTTCTCCGCTCATTTTAAGGGTAGGGTCCATTAATTTAATAAAAACTGATATATTTCAACATAAAAACAGCCAGAGCTGCAAATATTAAATATATCAAATATGTAAGCGTTTTATTTCTTCGTTGGTAGAGTTTAATAATCCACCTTAAAACATTATGTAAGTAAAACTAATACAAAGTTCTACTGCAGATCTGAAATAAATCATGTTGCCTCTTCTAACTGTGTAATGGAGCTTAATCACACAAACAGCAGGAAGATTAAACTGAAGGGAAAAAAATCCTTGAAATGTGGAACAATTTTGAGGTACTTAAAAATTAATGGAGTTGAGAGTTTTTTTGATTCATTTATACAGAATTTATTCACAAAATAAAAATAACACAGCAGATAGTTGAGCCATTTTTTCTCTGATTTGTAAAACTACTGCAGCTAAATGGTTACATATAAGATTTTCTTAATGTTTAAATTAATTATGAACAAATATGTACGAAATGTTCCCCTGAAACACACCAGAAAGAGATCCTTTACTGTGTCTTTTAATTTGAAATGGTACTAAATAAAACCCTTAAAACACCTTATTTTGAAAAGATTCCATTAACATATCAGAGGTTACATATCACGTTCTTGAGTAATTTGTGTCAACATGAAACACTTCTTATATAAACAATGACCAGACAATAAAAGGTTTTGAACTTTGCTCCCAGACATTTAAAGCTTCTTATTTATGAGAACATTGTTCTGATGATTGAACTGTCTTGAAGGCAGGAAATGCAGTGACTAAAATAAAAACAGACTACATTTAAAGTGGGGAAAACATTCACAGATCAGAATCTGCGTAATCAACTATATTCACACTACATAACCAGTAAGTATACATTTATTACATTAACTGATAGTAAATGTTTTTTGTGGAAAATCAAACGGTTGTTCTACTCAGTGTGATTGACAGGAGAGATGATCAGAGGGGCAGAGTTTTTACCAGCATCGTTAGGACCAGGACAGAAGTATGGGTAGAGTTTCTCAGTGAAGCAGCAGCCAGTAAACGAGTAGAGAAGAGCTGCAGCATCAACGTCATAAAAGGAGACCAGACCCTCCTCATAATCCACAAACACCCCCACCTTCTCAGGCCGAGACTTCAGAGAGAGACGGACTAGAGGGACAGCACAAGCACCATACTCATTGTCATTCCTCAGATATATTGTCCAGTAACCTTTCTGAGGACACGGTGTGATGACTCCCTTCCTGTTGATCGACTCTCTGACCACTCCTAAATCCCAGCCTATCTTCCCTTTAACCTGAACCTCATAGTAAAATCTTCCTAAAGAGAAACTCTGCTTTGTTAAGACACAAGTACAAATATCAAATCTCTCTGGGTTGTCTGGGAGTTTCTTCCTTACATCTCCATCTTTAACTTGTTTTCCATCATCAGACAGGATGAGAGCAGGTTGTGCTGTATCAGGATCGAGTGTCAGATCCACTGCAGACTGCTGGACCCTCTTCAGCTCAGCCTCAAACAGCTTCTTCATCTGTTTACTGAGCGTCTCCTCCAGCTGATTCACAGCTCTCACCACAGTCCCCTCATATGAAGATGGACGGACGGTGACTTCTGTCCAGTCTTTGGTGGGTGGAGCAGCGTTCAGGCGTTCCAGCTCTTTGATGAAGCCTTCAGCCTGTTTCTCTGTCTTTCTCTGCTTCTCTTTGATCGTGTCGATGAGCTCGGCCTGGCTTCTCTCAACAGACTCCTTCAGAGCGGTGAAGACCTGAACACCATCTGCTGTCTCTCTGTCTGCATCTTCCTTACTGAGCTCCACTGAGTGTTTGATCTCCTCAATCTTCAGTCGTCTCTTCTGGATCATCTGCTGAATTTCAGCGTCTGTCTTCACTAGCTCAGCCTTCTTTCCTTCATATTCTTCTTTCAGAGGAACAACATTGTGTGTCTTGTGGTCTGAATGAGTGCAGAGCATGCAGACACACGTCTGGTCGGTCTTACAGAACAGCTCCAGCAGTTTATCGTGCTTCAGACACATCCTGCCTTCCAGGTTCTCCACAGGGTCGATCAGCTGATGTCTTTTCAGGCCTGACACTGTCAGATGACGCTGCAGGTGAGTCTCACAGTAGGACTCCAGACACACCAGGCAGGACTTCAGAGCCTTCAGTCTGGTTCCAGTGCAGACGTCACAGGGAACTTCTCCTGGTTTAGAAACTTGCTGCTCTGAGCTGCTGCTGCTGACTTTCTGTTGAGCTGACTGTCTGAACTGAGCAGCCATCTCAGAGATGAAAGTATTCACCTGCAGCTCAGGTCTGGTGTAGAAAACCTTTTTACAGTTGGGACACTGATAGGGGACATTTTTATCCCAGTGTTTAGTGATGCAGGTTTTGCAGAAGTTGTGTCCACATGGTATGGTGACTGGATCAGTGAACACATCCAGACAGATGGAGCACAGAAACTGATCTTCAGTCAGCAGACAGCTGGCAGCAGCAGACATATCTACACTCTGAGGACAAGAAGGGTGTTATTAAATATTAGTGGAATATAAGGAATGTCACCCTGAATATTCTTGACATATTGCACCTGAATTTAAGCCAAATTTACTAAGGAAATGATGCAATGCAAATATTCGCTGTGATTGTTCATCAATGTATTTATCAGTCTGAATGTGTTCAGCACCTGATTTACTAAGACAGCTCATTGTGCAGTCAAGTCCTGGACTTCCTGCTGATGTATGTTAATATCAGCATTTAAATTAGTAAAATCATGATAAAACATAATTGTCACAACAATCTAATCCCAACATTTCTGCATTGTTTATTAAATATATAAAAAATACTGATAACCTGTTGCTTATATTGCCATTCTTGCTGTCTCATTCTTCCAGAGTTACCAGACTAACTGAATTTCCCCTCTGGGATGAATAAAGTAATTTTGATTTGATTTGAGTGAATGTTTTTTAAGTTGATCAATTGTTTTAATTCCAATGTAATATTGAAAATGCAGAAAACAGGAACTACAGAAACAGTGAAGTTCAGAGAAAAGGGGAAGTTTGCCCTCAGTTGAACTTCCTGTCTGAGTCGAGCTGAAGCTTTGACTTCATACTGATTGTTGAAACACGGTGATTATTATGACTGTACTATCTTACAAAAGCAGACAACAGTAACTACAAAACAGATTAAAATACAGAAAGAGAGATAAAATACTTTTAAAGTGAATGTTACAATACAAAGTGTATATAAGTTAAGCTTGTTAGCCTTTAGCAGGCCTCGTCTGTCTGCTGTTACTTTTTTCTTTGTTATGGATTCTGGTTTGAACTAAACTTTGACTAAATCTTCAGTGAGTGTATTTTATCTCTGTAGGACAGTTTACTCACCAGAGTTTGACACAGATTCTGCTGCTGTTGTTGAGAAAAACCTGCTGGATTCAGTTGAAAGTTTCTTTAGAGAGAAACAGAGAGACTTGTCTCGACTGCAGCTCTGCTGTCGCTCACTAACTTTCAGTTTCATTTCTGGAAAGTTCACGTGGAGCAGAGACAAAGAAGGAGGGGTGGAGGAGGGAGGCAGGACTAGATGTGTGAGTGGATGAGAGAAGAGAGAGCAGGAGGTGATGAGAGTAATAATGGTAAATACAGGGCCAGTACTGTTGATACCAATATTTTTTACTTAGAAAAGGAAAATAGGAATAGTCATGTTCATTTAGCAGTTCAATTCAGTTTGAGGTATATATCTTTACATAGGTATATATTTTTCAGTTCTAATAAAATCATTAATTTAGATTTATTTCAACTGGCTGAATATCAATCAACACTTTATTTCGGACACAGGGGCGGTCCATATAACAATAGAATAAAACACACAATGATAAAAAAAATTAAATAAAAATCAACAAGACAGAAACAAAAAGGATAGAGAGACAGACAGATAGATATTCAATATTAAATATTGACATATAGGCTAAAACGCCAGTGCTTCCAAAGCCTTGAGGTGAGCCTGACCGTACTCATGGCAGGATTTGCCAGAACAGAAATGATGCTATTTGGTGACTGGGAAAGTCTACACATGAAGCTGAACATGAGGTTCCTGAGTACAGCAGCAATATATTATAGGACTGTCTGAATAGTCTTTACTGCTAAAATTACAGCTATGATGACCTGATTCACTTTGAAAAATAATTTAACATTAACTAATTGACTGAATCTTACTCTCACATCTATAAATCAGCTCCCTGGATATTCTTGACCGTGCTGAAAGATCTCTGCCAGTGATCTAACCTGGGGATCCCCCTCCTCCTCCCTCCGTTTCCTTTGCACCTTGGAGTCTCTTTTGAGTGTGTTTTTATGTTAATAAATGTGTGGTGTTGCTACAGTAGCGGACATGTTTCCTGCAAATGTCGCAGCTTGCAGTGTAAAGTGTAAAGTAACTCCAACAGCACTCCTCTTCCTCTCTACCTAGTTCACAACTGTCACTATCTGAAGTTTGTAGTTTAATTTAAGCCCCACAGACACCCTGAACTTGATTTCCCAGCAGGTTATATCTATACAATATTAAATGTTGTCAGCGGGCCCCGTGCCAGCCAGAGCAGAATGTGTTCCATATTGCTGAAGATATTGCTCTGAGACTTCCCTGGCAAGGCCCTCACTTGTTTTAAACTGCTTCTAGTTGTAATATGTCCCACTGCCCGGTGCTCGTCAGACCTGCTAATATATAATTTGTTTCATGAGAGTATCCATAATCTCTGACACATACAGTACTCCAAGATGCACTGGGGCTGATATGATACTGTTTAATAAGCCAGAATGTCCTTCAATGTACTGTAACACAAATTATTAAGTACTTTGTAGATGGCTGTAACTGGTGTTTAAGTTAAAACGGATGTAGTCACTTTGAAAAAAGTAGTAGATAGATATAATCAAGATGTGTTTGACTCATAGACTGTATAAAAATAATGGACATAGTCAACGTGACGTCACCCATTGGTTTGTGGACTGCCCGTTACTTCAGTAAGTTTATTAATGCAGGACTTTTACTTTTAGTGGAGTAATTTCACAGTGTGGTATTAGTACTTTTACTTAAGTTAAGTATCTGAATACTTCTTCCACCACTGTTAACCCACTACTTGCGGTGTAGTGGAGCATATGATAAAGGGCCAAAAATATCATCCAGGAGCTGCTGAAGAACATAAATGAAAGTAAATATTGGACCTACATTTATAAGGTTGACACAAACACCCACAAAAAAATGTGCAGTGGAGCAGCTCAGATTAAACCCCTGCCAACCCTGCTGTTGGTCTGTTGGGTTGAAGACAACCACATCAGTGCTCAGTAACTAAAAACAATCCTGGCTTCAGCCCTGACTCATATCTCAAAAACATTTAAAAACTTGAGTGGGAGTCCAATTCACAGCAGCTTCACTCTTCCCCAGTGACAGCACAGCCCCTCCAACAGCAATTGGCAGGAAAGTGAGAAGATCCCTGCCAGGGCTGTTTCAACAATAATAATTTCTAAGCATCCTGGGCAGGGAGAAGGATCTCTTATTATCTCTTTGCCATCAACAAAAATGCTACTCAGCATTTCAGCAGCCTTAAATTAGCTTAGTGTGCTATTCTACTGTTTTATATTCAGTGGTGGAATGTAAGTCAGTATTAAGTACTAAGTACTGTACTTAAGTACAATTTTGAGGTACTTGTACTTTACTTGAGTATTTCCATTTTATGTAACTTTATACTTCTACTTCACTACATTTTGAGGCAAATATTGTTCTTTTTACTCCACTACATTTAGCTGACAGCTTTAGTTACTTTCTAGGTTGAGATTTAACATAAAAACATAATCAATTTAAAGTTCTAAGTTATTATAATTTAAAAAACCTCATAACAGTATCTTATCTATAAAAGCGTCTGTGTGTGTGTGTGTGTGTGTGTGTCTAGGGCATATCTCGCAAACCGTTAGTCAGACTGACCTCAGATTTCGTATGTGGCTTGCGTGTGGCACAAAGGTGTGCATCCTCGATTTTGAAGATTTTTGAATTCATTTTTCAAAATATCATTATTTGCGTAGGACGTGTTGCGGCTTTGCACTTTTTCTGATCGGATGCCTTTTAGGGGAGCAGGGAGGTCAGTAACACAATTCACTCTGGATTTCCACGCCTGACTCATCTCACCTGTAAGTCTGTTTAGCCTACCTATCTTTCGGAGTTTTAAAGTGCGCTACAAGGTTCGATTTTCCAATAATATTCAAATAGTTTCCAGCGAATATTAATGTTCAATGTGTATGTGCTGGATGGTGTGCGTACCTTATGAAAAGTGTTTATGGAGTTGCAGACGTTGTTGTGGTCTGCATGTAATGTATGAAAACATACTTCACTGGCACTGCACTATTATATTAAGTAGATAAAATGAGCTCTATCTTTACAAAATTAAAACGCTTATTACATAAATGCATCAATACAAATAATCTAATAATATATTTAGAATATATATAACAATTCTGCATAGCGAGTACTTTTACTTTTGATGCTTTAAGTACATTTTGACGCTGACACTTTAGTACTTTTACTTCAGTAAGTTTTGTTTGAATGCAGGACTTTTAATTGTAGTGGAGAAATTTCACAGTGTGGTATTAGTAGTTTTTCTTAAGTAAGGGATCTGAAAACTTCTTCCACCACTGATCGGTACACACAGTGAGGATACACACTTTATAGAAGCTGCTCTTCATGCCTCTCTGTGGTTCTCTTCAAGTGGGAGAGAAAAGCATTGCTTAGACTCATCACACACTGAGCAGCAGGAGAGTGAGAGGCTCAGATTCTTCATCAAGCCCACTCCTCCATCAACAGACTGCTGCTGATACTCTGCTGACCTTTCAGAGTCGTTCACCTGAGTTCTTCTTGATGATAACTTGTTAGACAGCTTCAGGCTGTGTTATTCAACTTGGCTCTCTGGCTCGTATTCAGGAGATGTCTTCAAGACTCGAGAACAGTGATATATTTGACAGCTTTCACAGCCTGGTGAAGATATTTGATGTTTTTTTTTTCTTTTCTCCAGGCCACTGGCATGGTTAATGGAAAGTGTTTTATATTGATACAGTGAAAACTGCACACCACAGGCTTGAACTTCCTTATAGAACATGTTAATTCATGTTTACAGTAAAAGCTTTTATTTACACTTTTTAACTTATATATAACTTTGCTGCTACTTCAGCCCTGACTGATAACAGGAAGACCACAGTATTTCAGGTTGGGGAACTGTGATTCTGGGACATTAATGAGCAGCACAGGGGCTCCACAAGGGACTGTTCTGGCTCCATTCCTGTTCACACTGTACACAGCAGACTTCAAATACAACTCTGAGTCCTGCCACATCCAGAAGTACTCGGACGACACTGCTACTGTGGCGTGTGTCAGGAATGGACAGGAATCTGAATATAGCCCTATAACCCTAACCCTAAAAGCCTTCAGTGACTGGAGTCACAAGAACTATCTCCTCCTGAACACCTCAAAGACTAAGGAAATGATCATAGATTTCCGCAGGCTCAAGCCCTCTTCAGCCAGTGAATACCTGTGGGGTGGACATTGACGTGGTGCCAAGTTATAAGTATCTAGGTCAGGGATGGGCAATTTAAATGCTGGAGGGGGCCACAATTTTTCATCAACACTACCACAGGGCCACATATAGGACTGTGCACTTCACCAGATATGATGAAACTGCAATTTTAAATATGTTAACAGTGTAGTAACTTAAGATATTTCATGCTCAAATGCATGTAGAACAGTATGAATAGGAATACAAAAGGTTTGAAGCAAATAAAAAATAACAACTTACTGTGATTTTTTTTTCAGTGCAAGAACAGCAGACCAACAATTACAAGAAGTTATTTTGTGCATTTTTAAAACTTCACTTTTAAGATTTCATGCTCAAATGCATGTAGTTGTGCTGAGGGCCACTTCAAGGGTGCGGGCCATATGCGGCCCCCGGACCTCCAGTTGCCCATCCCTGATGTAGGTGTGATGGATAATAAGTTGGACTGGTCCCTAAACACAGACGCTCTCTACAAAAAGGGGCAGAGCCGCCTCTTTTTCTTAAGGAAGCTCAGATCTCTGGACATGTGTAGTAAGATGCTGCAGATGTTTTATCAGTCTGTGGTGGTAGTGTGTTGTTTTATGCTGCAGTCTGCTGGGGAGGCAGCATCAGACACAGAGATGAAGGCGGTTGGACAGACTGGTCTAAAGAGCTGGTTCTGTGGTTGGAGCCAGGTTGGACACACTGGAGGAGGTGGTGGAGAGATGACCTGTCAACATGTTCCAGTCCATCTTGAAATACTCGGGTCATCTGCTACACAAAACCTTTATGGACCATAAAACAGCAGTGGACGACTCCTCTCTCTCTGTTGCAGGACGGAGAGATACAAAAGATCCTTCGCTCCTACAGCCATCAGGCTGTCTCATTGGATAAATTAAGTAATTTAGATTTTTGATTTGATTTTGATTTGAACACTGACCTCAGACTCTCTTCTCTTGTTTATTTATGTTTATTTTTAAATGTCTTCATCTTCTATGCACTTTATTTATTGTCTCCTTTAGTTTTAGGATAAGTCTGTCTCTATCTTTTTTTGTGTGCTGTGCACTTTACTTTACTGTTTACTTTAAGTGTTAGAAATGTTTTGTATTGTCTTCACCGTGTGATAGTAAGAAACAACTGACAATAAAGCTGACTTTGACTTTGATTTTTTAAAATAGGAATCCACTTAAAAGTCCACTTCACACCTTTGTCAGGACTCAGCAAGCTGACGTTTTATTTGCCTAACAAATGCAATTATAGCTAATTCTTTTAACTTTATCTCTGCTCTACACACATATGAATACAACTGTTAATATAATTCTCTATGTAGGAATTTATCCAACAAAATGAGAATCTTTCTATGAAATCGAATAGTGGATGAAAATTCAATTTCATCCCTTTCTGACTTTGAATTCTGATGTTTTCCTTGCTGAGTAAAGGTTTTATCCAGTTAGAAATGGTAGATTGGTTTTTTTTCCTGCCAAGAAAGCTTTCATTTCAGGCTGAAATATTGCTTTTGGAATATTGCATATTGCATAATCTGATAACCAAATCCCTAAGGACTTCATCTCCTGTCTTTTTTTTTGGGGTCTCCAAAGGACACTTAATCCTCCTCTCTTTCTCCATCCCTTATCCTGTCCCTGTTTCTTCTTCCCCCCTCCGATTTCCCCATATTTCCTTTCCTCTATTTTCCTCCTCAGTAGTGGAAAAAAATATTCAGATCCCTTAAGTAAAAGTACAAATACCATACTGTGAAATTACTCCACTACAAGTAAAAGCCCTGCATTAAAAACTTACTGAAGTAAAAGTACAAAAGTATCAGCATCAAAAGGTACTTAAACTATCAAAAGTAAAAGTACTCGTTATGCAGAATGGACCCACTCAGATCGTTTTCTATATTCTAAATATATTATAAGAGTATTTGTATTGATGCTTTTATGTAAGCAGTGTCCTTAGTTTGTAAAGATAATGCTCATTTAACTTCTAATAAGATTTGTATGTAATGTAAAAATAAGAAATAAAAAAGTATAATCACTCTATCATCAATCTATCATGTTTTTTTATGTTAAATCTCGACCTGAAAAGTAACTAAAACTGTCAGCGAAATGTAGTGGAGTAAAAAGTACAATATTTGCTTCGAAATGTAGTGAAGTAGAAGTATAAAGTTACATAAAATGGAAATACTCAAGTAAAGCACAAGTACCTCAAAGTTATACTTAAGTACAGTACTTGAGTAGATTTACTTAGTTACTTTCCACCACTGTTCCTCCAACACTTCTTCCCTCTCCTAGTTAACACATTCAACCAACAACAAAGCTACGCTCTTGCCAATGCACATGTTTCGTGGACCGGCACTGATCCAGTGAAGCATTGCCCTTCCTAGACTTTTGTGGTTATCTGGCAACAGTGTTAACAAATTGTACCCTTCAATTAAGTCTCAGCAGAAGCTGGGGCCACCGAGGTATCAGCAAAGGTTGATGCTGCATCATTACTGCTCGCTGCAAGGCCCTGGAGTGCAGGTCTTCAATCACCCAGTCACTGTTTAAACGTTGCATATCCAATGAGCCCTGAGTATGCACAGTAATAAATAAACACACACACACACACACACACACACACACACACACACACACACACACACACACACACACACACACACACACACACACACAGCGTAGCATTAAAGTGCTTTTGATGTTGTGAAAGGCTATGAGGCTTGTTTATGAGGTGGCAATTCCCCTTATAGGTGCAGGGTTTCAGCTTTTACGGCAAGTCATCAAATGATCTATTGCTTATAGAGTGGTGGAAAAAGTATTCATATCTCTTACTTAAGTACAATTACTAATACTACAGTTTGAAATTACTCCACTACAAGTAAAACTTCTGCATTTAAAACTTACCAAAGTAAAAGTACAAAAGTATCAGCATCAAAATGTACTTAAAGTATCAAAAGTAAGAGTACTCTTTATGCAGAATGGACCCAGTCAAACTGTTTTATATATGCCAAATATATTATTGGACTATTATTATTATTGATGCATTTATGTAAGCATTGTTTGAATTTTCTCAATTTGTGGCTAATTTAAACTTTATACTGTTATGAGGTTTATTTTTGATCACATTTTTATGTTAAATCTTGACCTGTAAAGTAACTAAAGGTGTCAGCTAAATGCAGTGGAGTAAAAAGTACAATATTTGCCTCTAAAATGTAGTGAAGTATACGTATAAAGTTACATAAAATAGAAATACTCAAGTAAAGTACAAGTACCTCTAAATGATACTTAAGTACAGTGCTTAAGTAAATGTACTTAGTCTCCCCACCACTGATGGCAATCTATGTCATCTATGAAAATGAATTATTGGTTATAGAGACAAAGCATAATGCTTTAGGAAGGCTTGATTCCTATTTAGTGAAGACACATCTTCTCTATAATGATACCCATTAAGAGAGGGGAGAGCAGAAGGGAAGAAGTGAATTAAAAAGGAGGGAAGGAAGAGGCCTGAGTGAGGAAGAGGGAGGGACAGCAGAAAAGATAATGACAGCGTGTGAAGGAGGAAATAAGTGGGACTGAGTGGAGGAGTGAGTCCTTCCAGCTCCACAGTGCTCTAACGAGACAGTAGCATGTTGCCTGCAGGTGATAATTAGGCTGTGAGGCCCGCACGTCAGCTCCCAATTTAGCTGACTTTTTTCTTCGGTCTTGCAGTGTTTTCCCCAGAGCTTCAGATTTTTTTTCAGTCAAAAGTCTTTGGAGCATTCAGACCATCATGAGGAGCTAAAATCCTCCACTGACACCCAGACGGCTCACATGTTTGCAGCTTTTTTTAAGGGACAGTTTGGATTTTTTCCAATATTTGCAGTCCGGGCAGGTATGTGGGTGGATTAACACCTCAAGGAACTAAGCGTCCTTGCCTTGCATAGCTTGTCGAGTTATCGGCAACTAAACCGCCAACCCCATCAGCTTTAACTTGATGAGGAGGGTAGCAGGACGAAAAAGAAGACCTCCAGGGTGGATGAGCTCATCAAGAGTCAGCGACCATATCTCTCTAATTTCTCCAAAAATGATCATGGTTATTGAACAGGGATTGATAAAAAACTATATGACCTATCGAAACGTGGATTAATACACCGATACACAAGACTTGTGTCTACTGTTTGAAGTTTAAATGGATTTCATTTTTTTCCGGCCGTCCCATTCACTTCAATGCAAAATTTTTTTGTAGCAGTTTTTCGCGACTTATGTCGCAAAAAATTTGTATTCCGTAGAGAAAAGTAATAGCACACCGATCCCGATTGAACCGCATTATATTTTATATATAATTTGTCCTGCAACTCTTTGAGTCTGTATGGGACCAGTACTCGGTAAGATTGCCCCGTGGCCCGAACTAAATGTCTATGAATGGTAAATTCCTCCTTTTTGCCTGCATATTATCATGCAAAAATATCATTTTTGTGTGACAGTGGTTTCTCTTTTAAATATCGCTTTCTGTGCTAAAATTATGCTATCAGAATTGACAAATAATAATTGATATGTCTTATGATGCTGAATGAGGAGAACAGAACAAGTTAATCTTCTCTGCTCCCCATGGTTAGCTGCAGATTTAAGATGTGTAGGAATGCCGGTACCCCTGCTTGCAATCCCCCTTTGTTGAATTATTGCCTGGTGAATACCCATGATTCAGAGCTGTAAGGGAACAAAACATTTATAGAACAAAGCAGCAGTAAAATCTCTCATGAATGCTGGTTCCATCTATTGTGGATGATATAACATCCATCTCCTGTGTTCCCTTCTCTGCAATTTTCTACAATTCAGTAATGACATCCTACTTTTCCTGGACAACATTTTAACAACTCACAAAGAAGGTGCTTTACCTTGTTGCAGCCGTTTAGGTGAAGAATGTTTTGACCAGCTTCAGTAGATGATGTGTCCTGTGCTCAGCTGTACCTGCACCTTCTCTTGAAAATAAAGTTTTAATCAAATGCACCTTAAATGTTTGTTATTTTTCCTCATTGCACAGGAAAAGTGCGTGCATGAACATCTATATTTAGTATGGTATGTCAAATTTGAACCATGAAGTCAGTTTGTAAACTTTGATGTCTAAATCTAGATGTTTTAAAAAGACTAGTGCAGTGTCTGTAGGAAGTATGTATTCGTATAGTGGGAGATTAATTAAACATATCTTTCAGTACCTGTTTTTTCAGAAAGAAAGTCACCTGGCTGCCATGTTTGTCCTTCTTGAAAACAGACCATGGACCGCCCAGACCTGCTTGTGTCACTCAGCGCTGCGTCACATACTCTGTTGCTCTGATTGGTTAGCAGCCATTTTTAATTGCTCTAATTGGTTGAAGGTGTATTCAGGGGAATTTCTGGAAATGAAAAATGACCTGAAAGGTTCCAGACTAATACATTACAAATCTTCAGATTAATATTTAGGAATATTGCTATTATGTTGTCATTTTCCATCAGTTTCATCAGCATGATCGACAGCTCTGCTTCTGATGATATTAACTCCAAAGCACACACTGAAACTTCTGATAGACGTAGTTCAATTATCAACTGATTTATTCTATTAATGCCAGTTTAAATAATTCACCATAACACTTTATTATTCTCCATTACATACTATATGTCCTGCTTACACTCTGAGCCAAGTAATGGTAATAACAGAAAATATCAGTTTGCATTAAAAATTGGTAAAATAACAGCCAGTTTGCATTGAAAATGTGCAAAAACGTAATTTGGACCACTTACCTTGCATTTCTCCCTCTACACCCAAAATACTGAAACCATGCTCTCTATATTTGTTTGATCGATTGTGCAATAAGATTGAGGAAATACCTGCCCTGTCTTAAAAGGTAGACAAGGACCCAAAATACTGCTCCTGGATTCCACGGGCCTCTCCCCTGCAACAAGTCGCTTTATTTCTCTTTTTGATTGCAGACTAGGAGTCCCAGATTCCTCTGTGTCTCTTCTCTCAGGTCATTGGTATAAAATGCTTATTAGGTTATTGATGGCCCATGTCTGATTAAAGCATTCATTTTCCTATGCAGATTCTTGATAAAAATAGCTCCAGTATCAAAGCTTATTTTTGGACGTGTAGTTTAGTCAATGGACCAACAGAACTTTGATTTATCTGGGTCAGCAAGAGCGTTTCTCACTTGAGCTTCCATCATAACAAAGGTATTCCAGTAGCTGAGCGGTGTCAGTGTGATCACTGTGGCAGGACAGTCAGTATGTTCGTGATGGTCCATTTCTGATTGGTGCAGTCCTGAATGACCAGATGGAAACTTAACTCTGACTGTCTGTTTCCAACCAGCTCCAGACAGCGCAGAGTCTCAGTGTTCTGGATGGGGCCGCCCTGCAGGGAGAGTGAGAGAGAAGATGAGTGAGATTTACAGTACTCAAGCAATAACACACAACAAGGTGATTTTCTAGAAAAATAATGGATAAGAAAGGTGGAGAATGCCTCGGCATGGGTACCATGCTTCCTGTCAGATATCAAAACATATCTGAGTGCATTATTAAATCTCATTTTATTAGTAAAGTAAACAGTTTGGGTTTAGATCTCGGAGCTAGGGCTATTTCTGTTACCTCCCACAACTGTTATCTCCACTGGGGAGTTTTCATAATATCATATAACAGGATTAAGTGCTGAGACTGACATCAATCATCACATTTTGTTTTTCTTTCTCTCAGAGTTTCAGAACTTGCCAAGATTTTGTAACTTCTGGCACAGATGTGTAAAACCATATAACCAACAGTGGAATTCTGAGGCTAGGGAAATATATTTCATTTTTATGAAATCTTTAAAAACTATGGAAAAATCTAAATGTGTTATACCAGTAAATGAATGACTGATCTTGGAATTAGCAGGATTATGCCCTTCAAGTTTGTACATTTCATGATTGGAATGGATGATGCAAAGGCTCAAAAACCAACAGAGTAAAAACAGATATACAATTTGAACACCTGCTAACCAGCCAGTATCTCTGTATCAATGCTTTTTAAGGAATATTCTACTACATACATGGCAAAAACTAGCAGTAAAGTAAAAACTATGAGCCCGTTTACAGCAAGGCTGCATAGGCATATCATCTGTCAGACATAGTCAGGAAATATTTGACTTTGTATTTAAGAGCAAGCTCTTAAAAATTATATTTTGACACTGAGGGGCGAATTCACAAAGAATGGACTGCAGCCAATGACCGCTATCTGCCCTGTCATGATTCACTAAAGATATTGCACTAATTATATCACAGTGCAAACAAGCCCATAAAGTTTTGAATTTGCAATGAGGGTCATTTGCATATAAAAGGGCTGATTTTGCACCAAATGTATGCAAATTACCTAATTGAAATACATTCAAATAGAAACGGAGTACTTGAACGCCATTTGCTTGGCAACATAGGTAGGGGTGCAATTCACCATTTGAGGATTGTTTTTGCCTTATTTGCACATGTTTAGTAACCTCAAACACAAACCTTTTGTGAATTTGC
This sequence comes from Centropristis striata, assembly GCF_030273125.1. Lineage (NCBI taxonomy): Eukaryota > Metazoa > Chordata > Actinopteri > Perciformes > Serranidae > Centropristis > Centropristis striata. Next base: position 32,943,694 of record NC_081522.1, read on the forward strand.
CCCTGAGTTCTTTTAGTTGAGCTATGTTGTTTTGCATAATGCTTAATCTAAGTAATCAGATCTAGCCTGGAAACCAGTCAAATCTGCTGAGCTCATGGACCTGCACTCATATAGCACTTTTCTAGTTGCGACCACTCAAATCGCTTTACACTACAGACTGCGCTCAGTCACCCGTTCACACACATTCATGCAGGTGGCAGAGGCTACCCTAAACGGTGACACCTGCCACCATTGGGAATTCATTCTGACACTGATGAACGCAGCATTGGGAGCAATTTGGGGTTCAGTATCTTGCTCAAGGATACTTCGACATGTAGGCTGCTGTGGTCAGGGATCGAACCACCAACCCTCCGATCGGTTGACAACCCACTCTACCAACTGTGCCACAGCCGCTCATCTTTTAATTGCTCTAGTAGCTGTGTCTGGTCCCTCAGACTTCCACCTGGCCTAGCCCTCTCTAGGCTAAACTCAACTGTTTACCTCACCAAACTGTCAAACAAGACAGAGTTGATCAAATATGAATCAGGATTCTGTTACTGCATGCACATTTTTCCTGCTTGGAAACAAACAGCACCGACCCAAGTTGTCACGTCACATACCTTGGTCGGGGGTTAATTTATTTAATTTCTTCTAATTATAATGATTATGGCTTACATTTAATGAAGACCTAAAATTCAGTCTCTCATTTTTTTATATATGACAAAAGACAAATTTTAAAAAGTTTGTATGGACATGTTGGCCACTGAAAAGTATGTTCATCTATATGCACTAAATACTTGGTTGGGGCTATTTGACTTGAAAGACTGGAAAAGGACTTTTCCATGATATTCTAAAGTATTGAGATGCACCTGTACACTGGGAAAACCTTTGTTCTGAGCTACAGCTAAGGCTGTATTTTTGTTAATGCTTAGACTCTAAATAGTAACATCAATACTTCAATAATTAGTTTTACCAAACAATATTAGAGAGTACGATTAGATATGGCATACAAATTTGTATCTATCAGCACAATTAAAGTCTAAGCCTACACATTTTACTGAACGGCCATGAATATCATATGGCAAAAAATAATATAATATATAACAGCTTCTTTATAAAACATCTGTGCTATTCTGACTCAACACACAACCTGAACCTGGAATTTATTCATGCCAGATGCACAAGAAGGCCTGACGGGCTCCCGCAGGATTAATTGGTGATGATTCTGCTCCAGTGCACGGCCACAGGAGTTTCATCAGTTAAGTCTACTTTTCCATTGGAGTTGTACTCCCACTTCCTGACAAACAGGAGCATAAACCAGACTCCAACATGGCTATTGGTGATGATTAAGCTCCACCGCACTGTCACATGACGTTTCATCATTGAAGCATGGCGTCACTCGGACTTTTGGGGAAAGGGGTTTAGGGCGAGTAATTTTCCTCATCTATTTCCACTTTTAGCCCTCAGTTGACAGTTACTGCCAACACTTTGCTTTCTGCAGTGACAGTAAAATGAGAACAGCCTGTGCTCATCCCGGAGGGAGGTATGCCTCACATTTAATTTGAGAAGTTTATTTTTCAAATATAGGAAAGCATTTTCACTGATACTGGGAGTCGAATGAATCAGTGAAATCAAGCTATGCCCATCTCCTTTTCCTTTCCGCTCATTTATATGACCTCTCCACTGAGCACAACAGTTTTGCTCTGGAGATGGTTCTCCCTGCCTGTCCCCTTTTTTCAGTACCAAGCCTTCTCCACCTCTGATTTGGTGGCATTGATGTCATTATCTAACCCAGACCTGGGCATTGGGTGGCCCGCGGGCCACATCCGGCCCATTGGCTGTCCTTGTCCGGCCTGCGTGGTATTGGTCATGTGGCCCCTTGCGAAAATGAATTGCCCACCCCTGATCTAACCGATCAAAGGAAAATCTGGGACTTCTCTGCTTCTTTACACTCTCTCAAACTTCCTTGTACTGTTGTTCATCTGTTTCCAGCAATGATCCAAATGCTGCTGGGCCTTCCTGTCCTCCTGTAGATGGTGCTTCCTCTCAGCCTTTAGGTCCTGGCTGTACCTCATCAGCTCTCCGTACACCTTGTGAGCCAGCTCCTCCACCAGCTCCTCCCTTTGACCAGCATAGTCGTTGAGTTCATTCAGCATGAAGTAGAAGGACAGACATGATGTAAACCTCGGCTCCTCATCTTTTAGAACGTTTTGGACAGTATTTCTTCACCAAGTTCCTTAACTGCTTGGCGTAGTTTGGCTCCATCTCCAGCCTCTCCTTGACGAACTTTGCGTATCGCTCAAGAAAGTCAGTTCTGTCCCCATTTTCCATTACCAATGGATGGCCCACAAACCTTTCTCCCCACTCACAGCTGGCATACCAACATTCAGCGTGGATTCAGATCAATGGTTCATCCTCTACCTTGCTGGACTCCAAACTGAAGAGGAGGTCTACTGTTCTTTTTTGTTTCCAACTTATACTTCTTACATGGCCGTCTTCCTGACAGGATGTACTTGTTCTCATACAGGTGTGACACTGTTTGACAGAGGCCAGGTATTTTATTTTCCCTTTATGTTCCATGTCTTGTGTTTCCTGTTCTATTTTGCGATCAATCACCCCTGTCTCTGTTTCAGGTTCCTGTCCTCCTCATCTGTGTGCACCTGATCCCTGATTGTATCTCCCACACCTGGGTCTCATCCAGGCGGCAACCTCCGGGTCTGAGCAGGGAGGCGAACCAAGAAGTGCCTTAAGCTGCATTCTACCAAAAATTCCTTCGGGGGGCTGACAGCGGCTGCAAAAGCTTTTCGGCCCATCCATTTCAATACAAAATGAGAAAAGTTCTCACTTGATTTATTACCTCAGAATTTTTTTTTTTTCAGGACAACACTATGGTCTCAATCGCTAGGTAGCCACGCCCCAGTAGTAAAAAATCTTCTTCAAGACTATTTGATGTTAACAGTGTAAATTATGGTCCAATTTAGAAGAAAATAGAAGCTAAAGAATCATATGATTTGGGACGTGGCTACCTTTGATTGACAGGTGGCTAACAAGGCGGGCCGTCATCAGGAGAGAAGCAGAATAATGCGTATCCATAGCAACATGTCAATAAAGCTATATATAATGTTATATACATATAAAAACGGACATTTACCCGTTTGGTTTTATAACTTTGACCCTTTTAAACTGTATTTTCACTTACTGACAGTTTATTTGAACGTTTTGTTCATTAAAAATGTTGAAAAATGTTGTTCAGCATTTGGTTGACTAACAGACACTCCAAGGAGATGCTGTTAACTTTTCTGAGGTAAGTAACGTACATTTTGTTTTTGTTTTTTGCTAGTCAAAATTAACATCCTAGTTCATGCTCCAGTTAATGCTAACATGAATCAGTCAGGTTGAGGTGTGGAGAGGCTGTAGTCAGTGATCAGATCCCTCTCGCTCCTCCACAGTCCAGATATGGTCTGCTTCCTGTATCGGAAACGAGATGACGACACAAGATGGCGACAAGTGTAGCGCTGAACTCGATGCCTCCAATGGGCCACAAACCAATGGGTGACATCACGGTCACTACGACCATTATTTATACAGTCTATGGTCTCATCACTCCTCATTAGCCCTGTATATAAGCCCCTTTGTGTCTTGTCTCGTTGCCAGTTCGTTGTTCTTCATATTTCACTTACTAGCATTCCTCCACAGTCATAGTCTTGTAGTTTTTTGATACCTTGCTCATCTTTTGATTGTGCCTTTTTGCCTATGGTTTTTTGGATAACTTTGCCTTTTTGACTGCCTGTCTGTGTACCGAGCTCATCTGATCTTAATTGTGCATTTGAGTCCTCCTTTCTGTGTCACGTCCCTTGACAGAGTGCTTCACCGCCACCCACCCAAGTAAAGCTTCCTGTGAGATGGTGCATTGACTGAAACCCCTCATGTGTCGCCTCATTCCCCAGAGGGAACACTTTGGAACCAGCGACCCTGGAAACTGTATCCATAAAGACGGTGCCCCTCCTAGCGCTTGTATCAGCAAAGAGGGCAGATCTGCCAGTCAGCCAGCTGCTTCCTACTCAGATCCAGTAACTGCTTGAAAATCAATATGCTTTACATAACACACTCATCGAGAAGAGTGTACCACATTGTTTTAGTCGTTCTAAACATCTAGCTGTTGACTCCATTCTGTGAGGTTGACAACACTACAAACATAATGAAACACACAGACCTGTGTGCAACAACAACAGGAGGATTTCAGCTCACTGAAAAGACACAGATCCTCTTAGATTGCTCGCTGGCTGCCTCCGCACAGAGCAGTTAGCCCACATAGTGGCCGGCCAGCATGTGTAGGTGTGATCACTTGATAGAACAAAGTGTCACACTCTCACATACAGTACACACACACACACAGGAAAACTCTCTTTATTCAAGCACACACACACACACACACACACACACACACACACACACACACACACACACAAACACACACACACACACACACACACACACACACACAGAAAAACAGAGAGAGACACACACACACACACACACCTATCTCACACACACACGCTCACAGACAGAGGGACACATACACACACACACACACACATGCACAGAGAAAGAGGGACACACACACACACACACACACACACAAAAAGAGGGACACACACACACACACACACACACACACAACAAACACACACACGCGCACAGACAGAGGGACACACACAGACACACATGCACACAAAGTGGGACACACACACACACACACACACACACAGACAAAGAGGAACACAATGCAGAGAGAATCTTTCTGAGATTCACTTATTGGATTTCCAACAACTCTGTTTCGATTGATCCGAAGGGAATCAGTGAAATACTAGACCGTGCTGAGTAAAGAACTTCTTGAGTTCATTTGAACCCAAGCAAAGAAATGGTGTGTGCTGTGGTCATCTGGCTCGTTCAAAAGAATATGATGGCTCTGCACTGACAATAAAATAGATTAAGATAAAATAGTTAGAATAGCCTGATACAGTGGCCACAGTTCTTAACCATAGCAAAAGTACATATAAATATAAATATCACTTTTACTTTCCTGCTTTATTTATTTGAATGGTAATGTCCATTCTATTCTAATTCTATCAATGGCTTAACCCTTTTTTAAAGTTCACTTCAAAGAGAAAAAAACCCAGAAGAGTTCTTTGAGTAAGAAATAAAGCAGGCATGAATCCTAGAGATGGGGGGGAAAAAATCGATAGTAGTATCGCGATATTTTGCACCACAACATTATATGGATTCATGACCGCCAAGTATCGATATTTAGCATTTAGCATTTTTGCTGAGGGCTCACTTTTACGAATATACTGGAGATACTATATGAAACTAAAAGCTCTAAGGAATCCATAGGCACCATGTGTGTCAGGATATTATGTTGGGAAGTTGTCGTAATAATGCTGCAAAGTTAGGCTTTTTTTAAATGTTTCATTAAAAAAAAAGTAGAGATGTTCCACTGATTGAAACCCCTCATGTTTCCCAGAGGGAACACTTTGGAACAGGCGTCCCTGGAAACTGAAATAATGCTGCTAAGTTAGGCTTCTCAAAAACAAATCAGAGCAGTGAAGCTTAAAGTTGAGGAACGTTTGATAAAATGCTGCAGTTGTTGTCGTCCATACATGTTTGATATCAGTTCAGTTCAGTTTGACTGAATACTTTGTTGGTCAGTCTGTGGGTTTGACTCTCATTGTGGAGAAATAAAAAGACTGAAGTGAGATGAATAGACTGAGAATTTTCTGTATTTGACAAAACGATTCTTGATTGAATTTAATTTTGGAGACAAAATGCAGTTAAATCGCAATATATTGTATCGCAATACTCACCATATCGCAAAATGCTTAAAATCGCAATAATATTGTATTGTGTCTCAAGTATTGGGATAAAATCGTATAGTTCACCTCAGGATTCACACCTCTAATGAATCCCACTCAATTATTGAAAAAAACAAACAAACATGGAGCTTTAGTTCAACAGACAACACCAAGAAGTTACAGCTACATACAAAATATTAACTTGCAAACCCATAAGAACAAAGCCTACATACCTCTTACCAGAGTACCTGAAATGGGAAAAACATGCAGACATCTTGAGTTTCTTTACGCCAACTGTTTGAGTGTGGTTTACCTGAGCAAACGTCCAGGAGAGCTTCATGTGTTTGGTAGCTGCGTAGCTGCACTCCAGCAGCCGCGGTCTGCTGTTAACGTCCACAAGACACTTATTGTCATCATCGTCGATGGTTGGACTTAAAACTCCCAGGTGGATCTGCTGAGAGCTGGTGTAGTAGACGTTCTGCTGGTGAACACATACAGGAATGAGTGAGGGAAGTTTGATGAAGGCCTAAAGAGCCTCCATTCAGCCTTAGTGGCTCTTTAGCTATGGAGAAACATCAAGATATTGTTATAGTTAGTCTGCTAGTAAGGTGTGTCACCATGCATTTTAATGGGATTCGTCATAAGTTGTCATTTTTATTTTCAACTCTTTAGATTCTTCTTCATTATTAAGTTTATAACATATTTACTATGTAGTTCTCTATAGTAAATGTACACTATATGAAATATATTTAGATCATCACATGAAGATATTTTTTCCTATATTAGATACATTACCCATACCCATATCCATTCAGATGGTATAAAAGATACAGGATTGTATTTGGGAATTGGAACAGTATCAAAAATGAGCAAATTGAAAAAGAAAAAGGAAAACACATAAATTAATAAAATGGGTGAATATAAAATAAATGTGCATACACAAAATGAAAAAGACATATGCAGTGTCTTCCTTTAATACACTTCCATGCAGTACACTGTGTACAATATGTACCTACTTCTACCAGAATCTCAGTGGATCAGCTGTTGACAGTCAGCAACAACATCTGGGTACTCATTCTGTCAGTGTGAACACGTTTCATGCACTCATAATAACAAGTGTAGGTACAGAAGAACATGCATTGAGAAACAGCAAAAGATTAAAGCTTAGTTGACATTTGGAACATAACTGATTTTTTTTTTTTCCCAAATAGGGCCCATTTTTCTTCCCGCAGATGTACCACACGGGCCCCCAAAGGCATGTATGCTAGGATGTGCATGGTGCAATATGAGGGGTTGCCAAAAAACTGCTTGTTAATGCAAATATCTAATCATTACATTACATTATGTAACTTAGCTGATGCTCCAAAGCGACTTACAATAAGTGCATTCAACTTGAAGGTACTAGACTTAGACCACAGGAATCAAGTAAGTACATAACTTTAAGAGCCAACTGTAATCGCTACAGGAGTGCTATATGTTAAAGAAGAAAAGAAGAAGAGCATTTAAAAAATATATATATTAGGTGACCATGACTTAACCAAGGTATTGTTGGAAGAGGTGATTTTTCAGCCTGCAGCGGAAGATGTACAGGCTGTCTGAGCATCTTTATTTCATGATCTGAAGGGTTGTCTTCTCTTTTCACAAAAATATACAAAACCAAAACTGAAACGGCAGATACTCTTGCATTTTATATGAATGCACCTTTGCAAATACCAAGCTGTAGAGTATAAATACAGAGAGTTTGGTCATTAGCAGCAGGGACTAGTGTAAGTAGGCTATTTCTTTAATGTTAGGTGTATTTGTTTTCACCTCATTCTCACTTTAATATAGCGAGAAGTAAACAGGCCACTGTAACTGATCTAATTAGGAAGAAAAGCACAAAGGGGGAAAAAAATGTGTTGAATAAGGGAAAAGAAAGGTCAGGGATGGAAAGTAGAGTCAGGCTTAACATGAGCTGAGGAAATTTTGCATACCTGAGAAAACAAACAAACACAAGGACATGGTAATGAATTCAAATGTTGGCCCAGTTTTAAAGCCTGAAAATGTCTACTGAGGTAAATCAAACACACGGTAAGTTTTTTTTTTTTTAAATAATTCAACCCATGCAATGACACATGCAAGTCTAACAGACCAGCAGAAGACAAATCAAATGAGAAAGATCAATGTTGACATATCATCCAAACAAGCAGAACAAATGGAGATCAGGGAAACATGAAACAGAACCGCTCAGAACAAACCCAAACACTGAGTGCTCTGCCTCTGTGAGTGTGTGTGTTTGCAGAAGAGTGTGTGTAAACCCTGAAGAGGTAATTGATGAGAATGCTGACTGTCTTGCAGGAACGGGACATTTCAAGATAGAAGCCATTATCACATTGTGATCCAGCCACCGACCTTTTAAACTGCTGTTGAAAAACGCCCAAAGAAAGACAGCAGCGCAGATAGGTGTGTGTATGCCTAACCTTGTGTGTAAGAGTGTGTGTAGTATATCTGTCAATAGTTTGAAGCTCAGCTCCCAACAGAGGGCTTAACGCCATCTCCTCTCCTGTCACGGTGTCTTAAAGCCTCTAATAGAAGGATTAGAACAGTGCTGTGAGACAGATAGAAATCTCTCCAGACAGATGTACACGTTAACACATTAACAAGCTCAGACAGAGGAAAGCCTCCAGGTGATGCTGATTTTCTGGTGTTTTAATGTACACGTGAAGAGATGACATTTTGATGAGATAAAAATCTTTGTGAGGACAAAAAAAATCTGTTTTGTGATCAAATTTTGCATTCGAGTGCTTGATATCACACTGTGATCATACAGCACCATGCATAATACTGTAGAGCTTATGATACATGTTCTTCAAACAGAGACCGATACCCTGAAAACATGTCGGTGTGGGCCCACTGTGGGAGGATGTGGGAAAGCATGTGTGAGCCCCGCAGAAGTTTTGCCTTTTCGAGCCCTTATATGGGTTTCCTGCGGGCAACTGACTGTGGGCTTGCCCCAGAGGGCAACCTCCGGGTCTGAGCAGTGAGGCAAACCAGGAAGTGCCTTGAGCTGCATTCTACAAAAATTCCAACAGGGGGTGCTGACGGCGGCTGCAGAAGCATTTGGGTCCTATCTATCTCAATGCAAAATTAGTAAACTTCTCACTTGATTTATTACCTCAGAATTTTTTTCAGGACAACACTATGGTCTCAATCGCTAATAAAAAATCTTCTTCAAGACAATTTGATGTTAATAGTGTAAATAATGGCCCCATTTTGAAGAAAATAGAAGATAAAGAATGATGATTGGCAAGTGGCTAACAAGTCAAGCCATCATCAGGAGAGAAGAAAAGCGATCTGTATCCACAGCAATGTGTCAACGTTTTTTTTTAAAGTACGGTTATGTTTTTACCTGTTTTCTTCTCACAACATTTTGTTCATTAAAAATGTCTTGTTCGGACTCCAAACACTCCAAAGAGTTGCTGTTCATTTTCTTAGGTAAATAACGTACATTTTGTTTTTGTTTTTTGCTAGCCAAATTTAATTCCAGTCAATGCTACAGTTAATGCTAACATGTATTAGCAGCGGCTTCGCTCATTCAGGTTGAGGTGTAGAGAGGCGTGTAGTCAGTAGTCCAAATATGGTCTGCTTCCTGTTTCAGGAAACAAGATGGCGACATATGTAAAGAAAGATTGCGAAGAGTGTAACGCTGAACTCGATGCTTCAAACGGGCAGTCCACAAACCAACAAGTGACGTCACTGTGACTACGTCCATTATTTATATACAGTCTATGGCTTGCCCACAGAAAAAACACATCAACAGTCCTATTGTTTTCAACCACTTTAGATGGTATAACCTATCAGGATTTGGGTATTCCCAATCCAGACTGAGTACAGATGTTCCTGTACACTATCACAGCTACTTGGTCGTACCTCTCCATGTACTCTGTTCCTGCTATTATGTGCTGAAGTGTCTCAGGGGCGTCTTTGCACAGCCTGCACCGTGGGTCTTGTCTGATGTGGTTTACGCTGACCTCTATGGCTTGTGCTAAGGGCCTGTTCCCGTGCGGCAATTAGCAAGCAATATGTTGAAAAAGATGCACGGACTAACAGACTGTTGCTATGGACACAGATTCCCATCACACTATCCTATAAGAATTTGACATTTTGATGTCATTAGGATGTGTCATATTTGAGCTAATTAGTGAAAGTTAGAAATGTAGTTAGACAGGCTAATCAGTGATTTTCCCTCAGCCATCTGCTCTGGTGGCAAAAAAGACACACACACACACACACACACACACACACACACACACACACACACACACACACACACACAGACACACACACACACACTACATAATGAAGAGGAGCAGAAAGAGGTGTAGGAGAGAATTTTAGCGAGAGAGAGCAGACAATGAGGTTAACCCCAGACGAGCTGTTAATTATAGATACAGATTAAAAAAACTGCCTAAAAATCTTTTTAATGCTACTGTAAAGCTCAAACACACATACACGCGAGGAGAGTTCATTACATTATCGTACACTGATCAGATTGGTCACAGTTTTAATAGGCTTACAGAAAGCTATTTGGAAAATGGATTGCTTCAGTGCAACGGCAGCCGTTTGAATATCTCTATTTTATTACCACTTTAATGGTCTGGAAAATTAACTGGCAGGCTCTTCTAAATTCTACTGCTCCTGGTGCCTTTTGCATTTATTTCATGTTACAGTAAAGGCTTGTTGGAAATGCATATCCTGGAATAAGATTCTGTAAATATGTAAGATCTGATCTGACAGTGGGTTGTGATTGATTTTCTTTCTGACTGATGAATAGACATATTCAAACACATTCTCACTGATCAATTCTGTCAAAGTTTTACAAAGACCAGTAATTGGGTTTTAAATCATTGATAAACTACCAATTTACCCCCAAATGACAACTAATTATCTGAAAAAATCTCTTTCAAGTTGGAGAAGTTACTGTGGGGGGAACACTTTTTCTCTTTTCAAGTGGCAAGGTTGTGTTTCAAAGTTTAATTCTGGATTCAACTTATTCTGCAACTACAGTCATGGAAAAATTATAAGACCACTCTTGTTTTCTTCAATGGATTGTTCATTTTAATGCCTGGCCATTTTCCATGGTTTTTTCTTGATAATGATTTTAGTTATTATCAAGAAAACCATGGAAAATGTCTAGATATCAGCTCTTAAATTAAACTGTTATGATGAACAAGAAATTGAAGTAAAAGGGTGGTCTTATATTTTTTTCCATGACAGTAGGTTTCTTTTTAAGAAGGCCTTGCTGTATCTTAAGCCTCTTACAAATCAATTTCTGCTGCAAGATTCCAAATTGTTCATTTCTACCAGAACTAATGGTGCATATATACACTGCTCAAAAATATTAAGGGAACACTTAATCCTCACAGTGTAACACCAAGTCAGCTAAACTTCAGGGATATCATTCTGTCAATTTAGGAATTACAAGGGATTGTGAGTCAGTTTCACCTGCTTTGGTGCTAATCCAAGTGACAATAGGGGTGTTTTCATTACAGTGGAATACCCGGAATGAGGCGGAAAAGCCTGGTTGCTGATTGGATAGAATGCTTAGCAGGATATGACATAGAGCTCAACGCCACGACAACACGTGCCATTTCTAAAAGGTGGCGAAGTAGCGAGTGGTCACAAGCGACAATACACAAAAGCCCCTTTCAGTGTGGTCCCGCAAATCCCCGCTTTATTGTGCTGGCTTTTCGCCTTAAGGCGTTCATAGTGATCTCGCAAAGGCGTGATTTTCTGCCCTTCCATAGAGCAGTCCGGCATCGCGGAACGAGGTGCACAGTATTACAGTGCTAATAGGCTAACGGTTAGCTCTGTAGCAGTACAGTGTGCATGTGGTGCTGCAGGAAGTGTTCACTTAGCAATCTCTATTTGTTTACAACAAGCACCGGACACTCTGTGCACAGTTAGCGATGCCGGTAAATTCACGATCAGCAGTGAACACTTTGTGTACAGTTAGCATGCCCGTTTCTTTATGATCAATTGTGATGCTGTGCATAATTAGCCATGCTGGTTTGTTTATGATCAGCGGCAGACGTTGTGCACAGTTAGCGACAGCGGCCACAGTTGTGTCTCCCGTGTTTAATCCGTTGCGTATGTGACCTCAAGGTCGAAACTGTCGCTAAACTATTATGCGACGATCGAAAACCATCCGTCACCTCCGGAGTCTCGTAAATCCCTCTGGGGCCTTTTTTTGTAATGGAGACACGCTGAGTGAGTGGACATTTGAGAGGGCGTGGCCTGAGATTTTCCCTAATGGAAACATGGCTAATGGCTGCAATGGAGAGACAAAACCAGGACAACCCCCTAAAACAGAATGGCTTTGCATGTGGTGGCCACTGACAATTTATCTCTCCTTATTCTTCCTGACTGATTCTTCTCTAGTTTTATGTTGTATGTGATGAATAGAGTACAATACATGAAAAAAAAATACAAGAATGTGTGCACAGCCAGGGGATGGAAAACATAATGATATGGTGTCATATAGCCTGTATTGGACATTTACTTACTGTAAAACAATGAAATAACTTGGCTTTTCTATGTGGCAGTATAACTCTTAGAATTAAACTTTATGCTGGCCGTAACAGTAACTGAAGTTCTTTTTTTTATACGTGGCCCTTCTGGCAAAGAAATATTAATATATATTGACACCTTATTAGGGTTAAAAGCGACATTTATTAATAAATAAACACCAACTGGAGATATTAAGCCTAAATAATGAGTATGGAATGAAAAAATGAAAAAATATTTAAAAATGCAGAGATAGCCTTTTGGCTGGTCGTGACGTGAAGCACATGACTAAGTTATCAAATGAATGATTTAAAGCAACAGGGAGATGCTCGGGGCAATCAACTGCTCAAAGGGAAATCATTTCATTCAACATCAAACCCTCATCACATGAAAGAAGAAGTGCATTTAGCCTCCTGGCTGGAGCACCACTACAGGGGGGAAACTTCAGTGGACTCCCTCAGGTTGTTGTGCCATGTTGAGTCTGCCTGTAACTTTAGGGCACTAACATGACAGAAACTCCCGCTGCCCGTTATGCTCCCAGGCAACGGCAGAGGCAACGGATGGCCAAGCAGATGGGAACCCAACAGCAGGTCTGGAGGTTTCACTTCAGGGACGACAGCAGTGAGTGTTGGATAAAGATACTCTAACTATTTTGGCTATTGGCTTCCATAACTTCAATGACTGGATGAAAGACTTCAAATAAAAAACACTTTTAACATGATAACTTTCCACAGAAGTTATAATAAAGCAAAACTGCACATTTTAGAGTGGCCTTTAAGGCACATCTGTGCAATAATCATGCTGTCTAATCAGCATCTTGATATGCCACACCTGTGAGGTGGGATGGATTGTCTCGGCAAAGGAGAAGTGCTCACTATCATAGATTTAGACAGATTTGTAAACAATCTTTGAGAGAAATGGTTATTTTGAGTAGATAGAAAAAGTTTTAGATCTTTGAGTTCAGGTCATGAAAAATGGGAGCAAAAACAAAAGTGTGATGCTTATATTTTTGTTCAGTGCAGATACGCGCCTGTAGGAACAACACACACACTCACATTGTGTATCACAATCTTTGAATGAGACTTGGACAGCTGTTGGTCTGTCCACATCATAGGTAACTGGCCAATAGAATTTGGTTGCGTGTAAGTCCAACTTCTGTTGAGGATTAAATGTGAATTATTACAGAAATCTGGGCTCATTCTGACTGGGATCCTGCAAGAGTGATGTCAGTCTAAGTCCAGAACTGCATAACTTTACCTGTGACCTAGATAAGAAGCCTTCATTGAGACCAGTCTTTTTTCTCCGGTGTGTGTTTACTCTTGGGCTTCCAATCTACGAACCTGACACCTTTACAACATCGTCTTTTCTTGCCGATACCTGTTTTCTCATCAACAAGCTCAGGATCAACAAGAGACTAAAGTTACTACTGTACTGTAAGTAACGCAGTTATGAACTAGAGCATGGATTTAATTAATGTGTGTATTTTGCCAATGGTAATATTTTTAGTGGAAGTTAGTATTGAGCATGTTAGCTTATTGACAAAAAGTGAAGTGCAGTCAATGAGCTGGGACCTGTATGTAGAGGCCTGCTGTGGACAGAGGTGTTGTTCCTGCAGAGTGCTGCACCCCTCCCCCACTGCTCCCCTCAGCTGGTACACAGAGCGCTGTTCTCTTGTTTATTCTAAAGTTATAAATATTTAACACATCACAAGTCCAAATTACACCAGAGTCGGCAATCCACAACACACACCACCCAGCAATACACCTGACAAATGTGATTGCATGAACTGCTGTCGAGATATGTGAAGGACACACTCAGACACAAACACACACATATATTCCTCACTTTATAGTTAGTTATAGATATGTGCACTGTTAAAATATCATGTGCAATATAAAACCAAAATATTTTTGAAGTGGGTTCTTTTAATATGGTAGAGTCAATGTATTACCTGCAGTAAATGATGGTCAACTGTGAACGTGCAGACAGACAAAACTAATTTTTTGCCACCTAAACCAGGGGTTCCCAACCTGGGGTCCAGGCCCCCCTTAGGGCGACGCCAGAGATGACAGGGGTTGTGTGAAACTTTGTTTGCTTTGTGGTTATCAAAATAATATTTGTATATGTTAAATTAAAAAAAATTACAATAACACCCACCCTAAAATTGTTATACCCCTTTATGTGTCACCCATGTCATTGGCACTACTTTTTCTCAACTGTAGAACTTCCTATGCTTAAGCGCACTAATAAAAAGAATAATAACTTTATACATTTATATGCTGCCTTTCAAGAAACCCAAGGACGCTTCACATCAACTGAAAGATAGGGGATTTGTCGGTCAGGAGAAGGAGTTTGTAATAGATGTGTGACTTGAGGAGCCAGTGTAGATGGATGAGAGTAGGGGTGATGTGCTGCCAGGGCCTTGACCGGGTGAGAACACGGGCAGCAGAGTTTTGTATATTCTGGAGCCTGCTCATGAATTTACTTACCCCTGACAGGACTCCAATACATTAGTCAGGGAGCCACAGAGTCTCAGCCACAGAGTCCAGGATTGAGGGTCGGAGTCTGGAAATGTTTTTAGATGGAAGAAATGACAGATTTGTGGGATTGGAAGGAGAGGGTGGAATCCAGAACGACATCCTAGTTGCGGACCTCAGCATTTTCCATCAGTTGCAAAACAACTAGTGCCGGGACTCGATTAAAAAAATGAATCTAATTAATTAGAGGCTTTGTAATTAATTAATCGAAATTAATCGCATATAAATATTTGACCTGAGAACAGTGAGAAGTATTTTTTTTCACATGGATTTTTAGTATACCATTGAATAATGACTGAATACACAAGCTTAAGCAACAAAAATATTGTTTATTTTTGTTCAAGTCCAACAGACCAGTAGCCTGGGTATACCCAGACTGCCTTGCGCGCTCGAATTTGATTTCGAACCTCCAGGCAGTCTGGCAACTAGGCAATTTGTCTAGCCCTGTTTTAGGGATCCAATCACAGAGCGGGGAGGGACGGTGAGACGATGACGCGTACTACTCGGCACTTGGAAGCTTTCCGGATCCAACATGGCTGCTGCAGACGCGAAGCTCTCTTTAGCTGTAGATGGTGTTTTAAATAGTTTAGAGCGAAAGTTGAAAGGCGAAAGGTCTCTCAGCAGCTCCGCTGTCCCCCGGCTGGTAGCCAGATCACCGGTAGCGGGACTATTAGCGCCGCACGGGCGGTTTCTGCGGCTCGTTGCGCCGAGCCGGTGAGACCGCCGGTCACCGCCGGTGATCTCGCTCCGAATCGGGGGACAGCGGAGCCCCCAGAGACCCGCAGCAGCTTGTTTGTTGCCCATAAAATCAGTGGATGTGTGGCTGAATGACATGAGGGGGAATAAAGCGTGAAAATAAATAATCTTGCAGAAAGCGAGAACTGGAGAAGCAAAGCAGCAGCAACACTCTCTCACAGACACACACACACAACAAACATCCATCTCTGTTGCTCTACTACGTCATCTGGTATAACTGATCTGATTGGCTAAGAGCTACCTACAGACGCTTTGATAGACATTCTAAGCGTCCAATAAACGGCTCCGGAGGATCGTAAACCACACCTCCTCTACGGAGAAATGCATTGAAGGTGTCCAGACCTAATCTCCAATGAGATTTGGTCTGGTGTTAGCCAGGCTAACAGACCAGTGCAATTTTTGCCATTAAGTGTAGCAATAGCATATTTAGAAATATAGGACAAACGTCCTCAAACCAGTCAACTGGTGGAGTGTGGGTTGGGTGTGGGTCCTTGTACTCGGAGTCGGGCTAACGTCTGCTATATGTTTTGCATTGAGGTGATACTCGAGGCTCGATGTGCTGCGGTGATATGTGAATTCCTTGTTGCATAGCAACACAACCATGCTCTTATTGACGCTTCCATCTGTTGGTTTTTTGTAACAAAATGTCCCATCATCCACGGGGCCAACCAAAGCGCTCTCATCAGCTTCTTCCTTCATGTTCACTGTGGTTTGTTGAACGCTAGTTGGTGCTCCAGTATAATCGGTCCGCCTGAAACTCATCCAGTGAGAAATGTTCCGCGGTGCAAAAATAAGTGTGATTAAGATGCGTCAATTTTTTAAACGCGTTAATTTTTGTGTAATTAGTTAATCTGAATTAACGTGTTAAAGTCCCGGCCCTATAAGCAACATTAGTGCTTAACAAAGAGCAACAAAGAAAAACGTTACCTCCTTGCAGTGAGCAGAGCGCAGGATCAACTTCATGTAATCAGCGACATCTTAAAGTGACAGTACAGGTACGAACATGTCTGTTTCAGTGAGCGACTAAACACACATTGAAAATAATACACAACTGTTTTTACATGTTGTTCAGGATTTGGGGAACTTTCACACATACAAATGTGGAAATAAGGTTATTATTTTAACCTGGTGACACTGCCATGAGTGGGACTTTGTTCTGTTTAGGACCAACACGGCTGATCTGCTTTGGCGTAGGAACATAGAAGTTCTCAGGTTGAGAAAAAGTAGTTCCAAATGAAACGGCCATGGATGGCAACAAAAATTAACATTGTCAATATAATGTACACATAAATATAACGGGTATAACATTTTTAGGTTGGGTTGTTTAGGTGGTTAAATATGTTTTGTGACAGCATTCATTTCCTACGTGGAAATATCATCTACAGCAGGTTTTACATTAACTATGGGTAAAAAAATAATCTGAACTATCAAATTTATGTGATTTGCTAGGACTGTATTAAATATGTATATTATATAAGTCTATGTGCCAGACACATACAGAGAGAGAGAGAGAGAGAGAGAGCGCGAGAGAGAGAGAGAGCACGACAGAGAGAGAGAGAAATGGAGGGATTCTGTCAAGAAAAGAAGGACCCAGAGGTGATTTCAAGCACCGGACAGATCAGAATAAAAGGATGTGAGAGGGGGATAAGAATGGCTGGGAGGAGAAACATGATAAAAGATCCTCCACATGAATAAAGAATAGAAGTGATAAAGGTGTGATAGAAGACCACAGGAATACTTGTGTCTTTGATGTCAGCTATGAAACGGTTCCTGCTGTTTTTCGCTCTGCATCCTCAGGCTGCTTCTCTCTGATGTCTGAGAACAACCTTAACATGATATATTCATGGTATTCGCCATTGATTTAAAAAACCAATAAACCAGCTTTGGGAGTGGGCAATTTGCTTGTTTGTTTGTTTTTACCTTAAGTACCGTAAGTTTGAGCATGGATAGTCACTCAGACCTGAAATATCATTAGGCTAATGCAAAGAGGGGTCATTTCTGCATGAATATGGGGGAAAATATCCATTAACAGATTATGGATTAATTCATTATATACCAACATTCACTAATTGTGATTACTGCAGCAGGTATAAGATAGATAATCACCATTCAACCATCATTTTATGTGCTGCATAATGTGTATATATATGCACCAATGATTCTAAAAGCCCAAATATCTCCAGTCTATGAAGTGATTAGTTCCTTTTACTGATCCTGCACTGTGCAATGATATTCTGCTGCTATGTGACTTGTAAAGCCCCAAAATACCCGTTATTTGGAGACATGTCAAAGTATCTTGCTACAAGTCATTTTTTCTTTTCGGCAAGATGAAATTCCTGCATAAACATGAGCCAACATATTATCTGTTCATTTGTTCTGCTTTTAATATCTCAAAATAACTCCATGCGGCAGATTTAACAAATTAGCCTCATATAGGCCAGATGGATACTACACCACTGCACCACTCTTCATCCCAGAAGACGGGAATAAAATTGCCCCCCAGGCCTTACTGTGAGCAGTCCTGCCTGGGACTGAGGGAAATCTGCTTCATCTACATGCTGAATACTTTTACCTCCTGTCTTCCTGTCCTATTCACTACATTTCTTTTGTAAATGTGAAACAAAATGACTGCAGAGAAGTGCAGCAAGTATCAGAGGGGACCCTACTCACCCTGGTCATAGGCTTTTTACACCCTACCCTCAGGCGGGCTTAGGGTCATGAGGGTACAGCGAACCGCATGAAATACAGCTTCTTTCCCAGGGCCATACGTGACCTGCTAAAAGGCTAAGCTAAGCTGGACTGAACTTCACTGTGTTGATATCACAGACTGTATTAATAATGGACATAGTGACTGTGACATCACCCATTGGTTTGTGGCCCGTTTGAGGCATCGAGTTCAGCGTTACACTCGTCGCCATCTTGTTTCCGATACGGGGAGCAGACCATATTTGGACTGTGGAGCAGCGAGAGGGATCTGATCACTGACTACACGCCTCTCTACACCTCAACCTGACTGAGAGAAGTGGCTGCTAATTCATGTTAGCATTAGCTGGAGCATTAACTGGGATGTTAGTTTTGGCTAGCAAAAAACAAAAACAACATTACTTACCTTAGACAACTGAACAGCGACTCCTTGGAGTGTCAGTTAGTCCAACCAAACGCTGAACAAGACATTTTTAATGAACAAAATGTTCTAATAAACATTAAGTGAAATACAGTGAAAGGGTCAAAGCTATGAGACCAAACCGGTAAACCTCCTTTTTTTTAAATAATATACAACGTTAACTTTATTGACACGTTGCTGTGGATACGCTTTGTTCTGCTTCTCTCCTGATGACGGCCCGCCTTGTTAGCCATCTGTCAATCTAAGGTATCTTCGCCCCAAATCATACGATTCTTTATCTTCTATTTTAACTATTAACATCAAATTGTCTTGGAAGATATCGGGTATTGGAAGAAGAAGATTTTTTTACTATCGATTGAGACCTGTCCTAGAAAAAAATTCTGAGGTAATAAATCAAGTGACAAGTTTTCTTATTTTGTACTGAAATGAATGGACCCAAATGCTTCTGCAACAGTCAGCGCCCCCTGTTGGAATTTTCGATAAAATGCAGCTTAAGGCACTTCCTGGTTTGCCTCCCTGCTCAGACCCGGAGGTTGCTGCCTGGTTGATATGCACTATAATGCGCTTTTTTAATTGACTTTTGTATTTTACTCCATATATATTTATTATTTATTGATGCTGACTCTGTCACTTTTTATCTTCCTTTCTGATCCTGCTAAGTGATATCATCTTTGTCATGTAGTGATATGCAATGACAAATAAACCATTCTAAATCTAAATAATTTACTCTCAGCACAATCCAAATAAAACAATTTATTGTAAAAAGAATACGCTAAAGACCTTTCACTGTGATCCCTTCCATGTCCATTTCTTGTGTTAAGAAAAAATACAGTCAGGGAGATATTAATGCACTTCTACAAATAATTTCTTTACCAACACCTGCAGATTATGCTGTCTCCAGGAGAGATGAAATATAGAAGGCAAAGAAACAGAAGTGAGCAGCTAAAGCTGTATTGCGGAGTATGACCCAGATAGAAAGTTGGATGCTTCCAACATCAAGGCTATTAACTGCACAATAAGGGTGAGGCTGTGAGTGTCATTAGACAGCTCTAGTAGATGCCGGGAATCAACTCTGAATGTGCAAACTACTTAATGGCAGTTGGGATATAATGCACAGTAATGCCTATTGACTATTTCAAAGTGGTAAAAAGTGAAAATGCAGAGTCACACTCCATTGGTGTTTAAAGTGTGTTTTAATGCCTCCATTTATGGACCAATAGGTGTAGCCCCTTAACATTAATACAACATACATTATGTATTTTTATACAGAATTTTCGTTGTTGTTTGGATAAAAAGCAATATCACTCACAAATTTCTGTTATATTGGAGCTTTATTTAATGGTCTCTCTTTCTCTATATGGCTCATTTAAAATAACCAATGGGGGAAGAAGCATTCAGATCCCTTAAGTAAAAGTACTAAGACCACACTGTGAAATTACTCCATTACAAGTAAAAGACCTGCATTCAAAACTTACTTAAGTAAAAGTACAAAAGTATCAGCATCAAAATGTACTTAAAGTATCAAAAGTAAAAGTACTCGTTATGCAGAATGAGGCCACTCAACTTGTTGTATATATTCTAAATATATTATTGTATTATTAGTAGGGCCGGGACTTGATAAAAAAAAAATCGAATTACTTAGAGGCTTTGTAATTAATTAATCGAAATTAATCACATTTTAATCGCATATAAATATTTGACATGAGAACAGTGAGAAGTAATTTTTTTCACATGGATTTTTAGTATACCATTGTCCAACAGACCAGTGCAATTTTTGCCATTAAGTGTAGCAATAGCATATTTAGAACATTTCTAAAACCAACCAAAGTGCTCTCATCAGCTTCTTCCTTCATGTTCACTGTGGTTTGTTGTTGTCTGAACTCATGAACGCTAGTTGGTGCTCCAGTATAATCGGTCCGCCTGAAACTCATCCTGTGAGAATCGTTCCGCGTTGCAAAAATAAGTGTGATTAAAATGCGTCAATTTTTTTAACGCGTTAATTTTTGTGGAATTAATTAATCTTAATTAACGCGTTAAAGTCCCGGCCCTAATTATTAGAATTGATTTATTTATTTCTGTTAATTCTCTCATGGCAAGGGCTCATTTTAACTACTTAATTAACTGTTATGAGATTTCATTTATCAAAAAAAAGTCAAATCACTTGAAATGTATCATGTTTTAATGTTAAATGCTGCTTATTCCCTCTGATCATAATTACCCTGTCCAATCTATCTTTTGTATTGTATTGTTATTAATTCTGTGTATTTTATTGTATTTTATTGCTGAATCTTTTCTATCTTTTTTGTACGGTGTCCTTGAGTGCCAAGAAAGGCGCCTCCAAATAAAATGTATTATTATTATTATTATTATTATTAAATCTCGACCTGAAAAGTAACTAAAGCTGTCAGCTAAATGTAGTGGAGTAAAAAGTTCAATATTTGGCTCAAAATGTAGTGAAGTAGAAGTATAAAGTTACATAAAATGGAAATACAAGTACCTCAAAATTGTACTTAAGTACAGAACTTGAGTAAATGTACTTGGTTACATTCCACCACTGGATGACAACCACTCCTAAGATCTATCTATGAGCTATTTTTTCTTCTTTTTTCATGTTTTTGAAGATACAGAACAGAATTGAATAAGAGAGAAGAATGAGAGCACACTGACCTGCGGTGACGTACCGTGACAGAGGTACATGATGGGAACATTGTCAGTGTCGGGTCCTTTGTCCAAACAGAGGTTGTCTTTCAGATTGTTCTTCAACTAGAAAAATGAGAGTGAAATAAAACAGGTGAAAAAATTACAGCACTATTCTTCTCACTTAACACAATCTCAGGCTACTGTTAAATGTGTCCCTCCGCCTTCCCATCAGCTCATCAAAGACTCTCTATCAAGACCAAATTATATCATATCACCTGGTGAAATGATCACAGTTCATTAGTTTCAATCATCACATATCATCTCTTGTGATATTCCAGTATTCTCTTATACGCCTCTCATGTTATCTGTTAAATTACATCATGTTTTTTTTAGTCTTTCTTGATTCAAGTAGGAGCTGGAGTCAGGAAGTGATGCTCACTCTTGACATGGACCATTAACCACACACCAAGCTGTTTCATTCACATGTTGTATCTACTTAGTTACATAAACAGTGAACAATTTACATAGTTCTATCTGTTCTACTGTAGAGGTGTTTGCAGGCTTATTTTTCTCAGTTCAGATTGAAGCATCTTACAAAAATGTAAAAATACATACAGTCATGGAAAAAAAATATTATTAGACCACCTTGTTTTCTTCAAGTTATTGTTAATTTTAATGCCTGGTACAACTAAAGGTACATTCATTTTGACAAATATAATGGTAACAACAAATATAGCTCACAAGAGTTTAATGTAAGAGCTGATATCTAGACAGTTACCATGGTTTTCTTGATAATGATTTTATAATAAAAAGACTGAAGTGAGATGAATAGACTGAGAATTTTCTCTTATTTGACAAAACAACTCTTGATAGAATTGAATTATGTGGACACAAAATGCAATTAAACAGTTAAATCGCAAGAAATTGAATCGCAATACTCACCATATCGCAAAATGCTTAAAAACACAATAATAACGTATCGTGTCTCAAGTATCGTGACAAAATCGTATCGTGGGGCCTCTGGGGATTCACACTTTTAATGACTTCTCTCTCTTAGTCAACTTTATGCATGTTGGTCAAATATTATTTAACAAATACAGTTCCAGCATCTATGCCTCTTACAGAAGCAGCCACTCCTTGTCATATCCTCAACGGAAATCGCCAACATGGCAAATACTGTATATCATCTTGCAGTAAAAACTTTGCGTGAGCTGTGGATTCCTCCAGCAGATGAGTAAAATACAACATAGACAGATGCTGCTACACTGGAACACTCTCCAACTGCCTTCTCCTGCTCTGTTTTTGTCAAATATGTAAACTTCATATCTACATCTCTCAGATGTCACAGTGGCAACGCTTTCATCTCACGCACTGAGAGCCGAGCCCCCGCACATGCTCAGTAGTGTCAACAACTCCATCCAGCTTGCAGTGTGCTTGACATGTTTACAGACAACACAAAGACAAGAGATGACATGGAGGCTGTTTTCAGAGCTGGAGACTTAATCCCGTTTAATATCAAAGTCAAATCATACCCCCCAACTCTTTTTCCTCTTCAGTGACAGAGTTCAGGCCATGCAGACTCAATAAAGCTGAAAGAATGAGACCTTTTCAGCTTAAAGGGAAAAGGTTTGGTGTGGGTATGTCCGAATAAGTCATTAGGAGGAAAATCAGAGAGCAGTTGGGAGAGTAGCGTAGCTGCAGACCCTGGTGGTTGGTGCCTGGTGAGGCCAGACCCGTTCTTCTGAGGACTGTGTGTCCCTCAGGCAGACAACCGAGAAAAGAGAGTGAAGGAATGAAGAGAGAGTTTTATAACCCGT
This sequence comes from Centropristis striata, assembly GCF_030273125.1. Taxonomy (NCBI): domain Eukaryota; kingdom Metazoa; phylum Chordata; class Actinopteri; order Perciformes; family Serranidae; genus Centropristis; species Centropristis striata. The sequence continues at coordinate 32,966,945 of NC_081522.1, forward strand.
GAGACTTGCGGTGACAGAGGTATTTTCGACCAATGAGGAAATCACACCTGGTGCAGTAAAATGGAACTCGATCCTCAGGCTGAATTTGGGGGATTGTGTCCTCTGTTGGAAAATGAAGGGATCCAGAATGCTATTTCCTTTACATTCAAACCAGTCCAGTATGTACAAATGAGCAAAGTCCATCTGTGGCATACCTGTGGTCCCAACAATGACAAGAGTTCACTGTACTCCAACAGCTTCCACAGTCATCGTGGATGCGCAGCTGACAAATCTGTAGCAACTGCGTGATGACATCATGTCAATATGGACTAGGGTTGTCAAAAGTATCGATACTAAAACGTTAGAGGTAGAGTAGGCTGACACTGCGTCAGCCTACTCTACCTCTTTTTTATCAAGCTTTCCTAATATTGTGCACAGCATACAACCTCAAAATATTGTTCTAATTGTTATTGTTTATAGTATTTATTTATTTTTGCACTACCTCAGACCTGAAGCTTGTTATCATAGTTGCAATTTCTTTTTGCGCAATTGTTATTTATTATAAATATTTAACCTGTGGTTCTGTTAATTTTAACATGTTGCATTTTTCTTGTTAATAAAAAAAAAATTCTGTTAAATTTCAGGGTCTTTGTTTTTATCCTTGTGGTATCGAAAATGATATCGAGTATCGAATATTTTCCTGAGTATCGGTATCGAGTTGAAAATTTTAGTATCGTGACAACCCTAATATGGACCAAAATATCTATGGAATGTTTCCAGCACCTTTTTGAATCTATGCCACAAAGAACTAAGGCAGTTCTGAAGACCCGGTACGAACAAACTCACACAACACGGGTATATTAATTCTTGGAGCTAAAGAAGTGTCTTTTAATGGTGTTGTACTCTCAAAATTTCCTGCAGATAGGAAATGTTTTAAAAATCCTGTGAACTAAGGGAAAAAATGAACTCACCACTCCGTACGCGACTGTATTGCTGTAGGACCGGAGCTCAGGGTAGATGTTGGAGAGGAACCAGCTGAAGGGTCGGCACTGGAGTCTGGACCGCAAGGCTTTTCTCTCAGTAATGTTACCAATGTCTATTCCTGACTTCTAGAAAGCGAAATACAAAAAAAATACAAAGACATTTGAGTTTACATTTTAGTATCAGAATAAGAAATGCTTTATTGTCATTCAAAAAAAAAAAAAAGAAACGTTTTAGGTGGCATCTTTCAACTGCGGACCTTGAACTTTGGGCTACTGCTGACAAATATGTATAGAAAAAATTACTAATAAATTGTGCATGCACATGTTGCTCAAAGTGTACAGTAACAAGCTTCCGGGCAACGGTGAAATATACAGTAAACAATTATAGTGTCAAACACGTGTCCTGCCTGTTTACCTGCAGTGGGACATTCCAGGCCATGTAGACGTGACTCTTGTACTGGTCCATCCAGACCTCGGCCACCCTCAGAGCATTACGACGCACATTGGCCGTCAGGTTCTCTGTGTAGGGTTTGTGGGCCCGCTCGATATGCGCGATCCTCGAACAGGGTAGGACCTCCACGCTGCCACCACACTGCCACACCTTTACACACAGACAGACACAAAATAAACACACATTACTGATTGTCAGGGACCCGTCAAAATAAAGGTTTTACTATTTTCAGCACCTGCGTGAGACCCAACGCTGACATGCAAACTCCACACAGAAGAGCCGCAGGCCAGAGTGGATCCTTGGATAGTGCTAACCACTACACCACCGAGCCCCGAATCCAAACAGGTCTTGGCAAAATGATGGACGCAGATGATCTTCCCTCTCCTTTTGGTTTGAACCATAGATGGGCCCATCTTCTCCATCTTTTCTTCAGATATTTACAATTAAAAACATTGACCGCCATAGATAGTCAGCAGGATCCTGATCTTAATAAGTGACTCATAGTCATGAGATGGATGCAGAGAAAATCTTGTTGTCCACAAAGTCATGATTGTAGCCAACCCTAACCCTAACCACCATCATCACCATCATCATCATCATCATCATTGTGCTGACCTCTGTTCGGTGATCTATCCAGTTGCTACCACCTAGTGGACAAAGTTTCGTTTTCCTTAAGTCTCACTTTTAAGCCATGCGGTTTTTCAATTGACTTAGGAGCAGCCTAGTGTGTGCATGCAAACCAGTATTCCCTTAAGTTTAAGCCTTGGAGTGGATTTGTCCGTAAGTAAGCAAAATATTTGTTCCTTTTCTGATAAATGTATGATACTGGTCATATGTTAAACTTTTAGACATGTTGTTAGAATCTAGACAGTTAAAAAGTGATTGTTTCGTCTGTCACGATAAGTAAATTAGAAATTTGTAGCTGTAAATGTTTACATTGTCATTGTGTCTGTTTATAGTATGCAGTGTACGCAGTAAATAGATATATTTGTTTGTATTGTATGCTTCAATTTTACAGAAACAACATCAGTAAAGCCACACCTTCTCAAGTACAAAGTTTATTGGAGTTTTTGTTCGCTATCTGTCTAGTCTTGCTTAGATACGCAATTGTGAGGACAGAATAATAATCACCATCATCATCATCATCATAGTGGCCGTAGGTGCACTATGATGTTTTTCACCAGTTCTTTCCATTTTGATTGATCTTCTGCAGTTCTTGTTGCATTATCTGGTGTCATATTCGTCCAAATTGCTATATTCGAGAGCCAGTTTTTTTATTCCATCCTGCGATGCAATGGAGGAACGGCTGTTGTTAACTTGGGCCAGAACCGATCTGGAATTTGGTTGTCTGGTGTAATCATCATAAGTGTTTCAATAGACGAGATCATCTGGTGGTGTCATCTCCTCTCCACATGTGGATGGCCGTTGACTCTTGATGAGCCCATCCACCCTTTGACAAGTCTTATTTTTTCGTCCTGATGGGTGTTCACCCACCCTCCTTATTAAGTTAAACTAGATTGGGTTGGACAGTTTAGTCACCAACAACCTGACAAGCTATTCAAGGCAAGGACGCTTAGTTCCTTGAGGTGTTAATCCACCTCTAGCCATGACTTTTACATTTTAAAACCTATATTGGCCAGGTGAGCAGAACTGGAAGAAGACTGTTGACTGAACTTGATTTCCCTATTCTAATGAGTAGTTCTTTTAATCTTCAAAACAGTACATTTTCACAGAAGGGCGACAAGTTTGCAGGCATGGAGTTCAGTGTATGAACCAGATATACTGTAAATGTCTGGTCTCTCTTTTCCAGTCCTGCGTTATGTGTACGTGGGTTTGCACTATAATCCTTATAATCTTGTGGCCAGCGTCTTACCTTGTTCCCATTCAAAGCAAAAAGCTATTTTGCACCACAACAATAAAACTGTACCACTGGCCTGGCATGGCGCCCAGGCAGCAACACAACCTACAGCCAAATCTTGAGATATCACACACTTCCCTCCGAGAAACCTCAAGATTCTCTCTAAAAGGATTTACATCATGGGGTTATAGAATAAGGAGCTATTCACCGAGCATAACAATCTCTGTAAGGCATGTGGGTGTGCAGGGAGAGATAGAGAATGAGACCTGGAAAAAAGCGGACAGGCGAAAGAGAATGTTCCAGTGTGAAACATAAAACAGAGGTGAAGGGATAAAAGGAAAAGGAGAGAGAGGGAAGTATGGAGAGGCAAGACAAGTGAACAGTGAAGTGAAACTCTGTTTTTTTGAGTCATTCTCTCAACAGAAAAGGCTTTTCGTTTTCTTAACTTTTCTAAAAAGAACATTCTCTTATGGGATAAAACAGGGTCATGAACCAACTGTTACCGTAAAAATATCCCAGAACATCATTGTGACATTAACGAGTTGCGGTTTATGTGTTTGTGTTGGCATCCAATGTCTGGAAATGGTGTCTGGCTGATTTGTATGCGTATCATCCAGACAATTCAAGGCTCACTTACATCCCTAACTAAATCTCTGTCTGTCTTCTTTTGTTTAAATGCAGAACAAATCTTGCTCGTACTTGTGTTTTTAAACATTACATTCAGAAATGAGAGGCATAAAACAACAAATTAAGTTATGAATTATAAATCATGCAGAGAATGACTGTGCCTGTTGTGATAAAAGCGATGGCATGAGACAATGAGTGTTAAATATGCACAATGTTGCGCTGCAGCACAAATGAAGCATCATAAAAGCAATCTTTATCACAATAGGCGCGTTCAGGACCAAAGATACAGAGTTGCCTGCACAAACTGAGTGAAAAAAAATGACATCTTTGATAACAAAAGGCTTCTGTGTTTGATATGGAAAGAGATCTGTTTTTTGACTTAAACCTTGGGTTGAACTCATATGATGAATTAGTTAGAGTAAGAGTAATGCCCTTGAGACACAAGTGAAGAACTTATTCTGTCAAAATATCACTGCTGATTTACATAAGCATTGATCTGCAAAGGGCTCTTTTGCAGAGCAGTCTTCTACTTTGGCAAAAACTTTAAATATTAACTTTTTCTTGATGTGTTTATAGTCAAAACTATGTGGGATGAAATAAATGACAATGTTTTGGTGGAACCTGGTCTCACAGGAATCCGTGAAATAGCCACGGATTCGCTTAACTCAAAATCCGTGGAATAGCCACGGAATAATTCCAATTTCTGTGAAACTGACACAGATTTCGCTACAATGCAAGTTAATGACAGTCATATCCCGTGGCTATTCCATGGATATTTTTTTTTCCTATTGGTTTGTTCCAAGTCATGTGACTTTTAAGGTCCCGGCGGTCAGAACAAAAAACATGGCGGACAGTTCTCTCATTTTTAGTGAAATATCAATAATATCAATATATCAATATTTTGACTTACTTTCTGCATAAAAATGGATTTTGATCACATTTCTAGCGAGAAATATGTTTTATTTTCTAAATGTTCACTCAGTGAATGTACATAATCACTTTGTATGTTGGAATAGGCACGGGATATGACTGTCATTAACTCGCATTGTAGCGAAATCTGTGTCAGTTTCATGGAAATTTGAGTGATTCCGTGGCTATTTCACGGATTCCTGTGAGACCATGTTGTTTTTGTGTGCGTCTAGGCGGGCTTATATTATATTAGATATGATGATGTGACTTTAAATACCCCTTTGGCACTGGTGTTTACTGGAGAAATGAAATGTCAGTACTCTGGCTGGTGTTCCAGCTAACCTTTTGTTGCTTTTCAACCGTTCCAAAAGCTCCCATACAGACAGATAGATAGAGATGGGGGCAAATCTGTGCAGCTCTAACCTGCCACGAACAAATCCTGAAGTGTGAACAACTGCACAACAAGCTCTCGTATCACTTCAGTGTTTTTTGTTTTGCTGCAGAGAGCAAACCATTTGCAGCACTGTGTGTGACTCTTGGTCCTCTATCAGTATAGAGGCTAAAGTGTAATGTGGGCAGAACTGCTGACAGCTGAAAGGAGCATGAGAAAAACACCGACTGCTGGGGCTGCAGCAGCAACGGAGAGATCGGCACTCCCGTGGAGAGAGCGTCTGTTTGTGGCCGTGCTGCTGATGCTCGCTGAAAGAGCCAATGTCAACAGGTTTTTAAGCAATTTGTCTTTACAGTAGGGGGCTTATACTAAAGAATTATAGGCCAAAATATCTCTATTATGGAGAATTACCCTTCAGAGACATTGATGGTCAGTGCACCACAAGGAGCTAAGAAGAAAGCCATCGTCAGACCTGACTTAACTGTTGAGGTCTGACATTCAAGCTTCCTGTGGAGAAAGTCAAGGCCCTGTAGCACAAAAGCTTTTCGTGAGCCAGAGAAAGACAGATTGCTGCCAGTGGCCCACAATGTGAAGAAACAGCAGACAATTTCAAGCTTTTGGCAGATCATTTATATTCATGATATAATATGTGATGTCAGGTCAGTAATTTTTTAAGGGAATAGAGACAGAGTGTCCCCACTGGAGGGGAAAACACTCCACCACTCTCCACTGACTTTGTATTTAATGAAGGAGCTTTCTTTACACTTCTATCTGTTAGCAAACAACAGAAAAGTGTCTAAAAGTGTGATGCTGTGTGGTGAAATGCACTACCAACATGGTAAAGAATCCATAACTACCAAAAAACAACACGTTTCTTAAAAAACAAACAAACATGGATACAGACAGTTTAGGAATGTAACTAAGTACTTTTACTAGTACTGTACTTAAGTACAATTTGGAGGTACTTGTGCTTTACTTGAGTATTTCCATTTTATGTAACTTTATACTTCTACTTCAGTACATTTTGAGGCAAATATTGTACTTTTTACTTCACTACATTTAGCTGACAGCTTTAGTTACTTTTCAGGTCGAGATTTAACATAAATAAATAATAAATTTCAAGTAATTAGACTTTTTTAAATTAAACCTCATAACAGTACATAAAGTAGATAACATTAACCTTATCTTTACAAAAATAAAACACTGCTTACATCAATGTATCAATAATAATAAAAATAATAATCTAATAATATATTTAGAATATATTAAACAGTCTAATCTGAGTGGAGTCATTCTGCATAATACGTACTTTTACTTTTGATACTTTAAGTACATTTTGATGCTGATACTTGTACTTTTACTTCAGTAAGTTTTGAATGCAGGACTTTCACTTGTAGTGGAGTAATTTCACAGTGTGGTATTAGTACTTTTACTAAGTAAAGGATCTGAATACTTCTTCCACCACTGGATACAGACACACATGGACATGAGGCATCAGCAGTGACAATGGGGAAACTGTGTCTAACTTTACGTATGCAGTGCATTTTGTGACTAAATTATATATCCACAGTCAGTGGACTGTAGGCTAACTACATTTCTATAAGTTAAGCCAAAGTATTTTGACAAGAGTCAACATGTGTTAAAGTGGAATGAAGATGATGTATAAAACTATGCAGTATTAAGTGCCTGAGCTTGCTAACACATATATGTGTTTTTAGCATTCTATATTTATAGATATAGAATGAACTGAGCTAGCTGAGGTGGTTCGGGCATCTGGTAAGGATGCCTCCCGCGCGCCTCCCAGTAGAGGTGTTCAGCGCATGTCCAACTGGTAGGAGGCCCCGGGGAAGACCTAGAACATGCTGGAGGGATTATATCTCTTGCCTGGCCTGGGAACACCTCAGGGTCCCCAGGAGGAGCTGGACGTTGTGGCTGGGGAGAGGGACGTCTGGAAAGCCCTGCTTAGCCTGCTGCCCCCGCGACCCGGCCCCGGATAAGCAGATGAAATGGATGGATAGATATAGAAGGATAAAATTATAATCTGACATGTTTAAATGTAATGTTTTTAGCCAGCTACACACATTTTGTTAGCGTTTCAGCCCATAGTTCTGTATTGTGGCACCTTTTGTTTTGTTATTTTCCTGTAGTCGAGTATGACGTGTGGCACTTTGTCTTTGTGAGAAGTTTGCCATTAATTATATTATGAATTGTCTTTGCTTTTTTGAGCTGAGCCAGCTCCTGTGGTCACTGCAACATGACTCACCCGAACTGATTTCTGCTCACTAACCCTTCACTCCAGTGTCAGTATGAAGTCACACACACTGCTGTGAAATGCAGTCTGGGGTCGGGTGGATGGGGACATAAAATTTCTCCACCCCAAGCATGAAACATCCACTGAGAAGGCGATTGATGGATGGCCTGCTTGTTCAGCAATTTATCATATCACCTACTGTTGCACAAGGTACACATTCAGTCATTATCCTTAACCGCTTACTCAGGTCGCGGGGGGCTGGAGCCGATCCCAGCTAACATTGGGCGAGAGGCGGGGTACACCTTGGACAGGTCTCCAGACTATCACAGGGCTGACACATAGAGACAACCATTCACGCTCTCATTCACACCTACAGGCAATTTAGAGTCACCAATTAAACCTAAGTGCATGTTTTGGACTGTGGGAGGAAGCTGGAGTACCCAGTGAGAACCCACACTGACACAAGGAGAACATGCAAACTCCACACAGAAAATCTGCAGGCCGGAGTCGAACTGGCGACCCTCTTGCTGTGAGGCAGTAACCTCTACACCAGTAGTTCTCAACCTTCTTGAGTCGCGACCCCCAATTTAACATGCATGTTGTCCGCGATCCCCGCTCACTTAACAGAATCTCACACGCACAGTTCAGATCATACACACTCACTTGATACAATGAATTTTGGACAAATTATGAAGCAGACAACAACTTAAACATCTCTCTGACCAAAATGACCAAAAAAGACACAAATTGACCACAAAATTGTCAAAAAGACACAATTTTGACCAAAAATAGACACAAAATGACCAGAAAAGACACAAAATGACCAAAAAAAGACACAAAATGACCAGAGAAGACACAAAATGACCAAAAAAAGACCCAAAATGACTAAAAAAGACACAAAATGACAAAAAAAACCCACAATGACCCAAAAATTGACCACAAAATTACAACAAATAACCACAAAAAGACACAAATTGACCAAAAAGACACAATATGACCAAAAAAAGAAACAAAATGGCCCTAAAAGGAAACAAAATGACCAAAAAAAAGACACAAAATGACCAAAAAAGACACAAATTGACCACAAAAGTATCAAAAAAAAGACAAAATGACCAAAAAGACACAAAATGACCAAAAAAAGACACAAAATGACCAAAAAAGACCCCACAATGACCCAAAAAAGTCATTAAATGACCAAAAAGACTAAAACACATTAACACATGGACACTTTAACACAGTGGAGACAGAGCTGACTTCCAAAACGATTTGGCGACCCCCAGAAATCATCTCGTGACCCCAATTGGGGTCGGGACCCCAAGGCTGAGAATAGCTGCTCTACACGCTACCACTATGTGTAGCCCCCACATCCTCCACAACATTTTCTAAACAATGAACCATTCTACATCTTTATAATGGAAGTATATTTTCTTAATGAATGAACAAGTGAGGAACGTCAACAAGTGCTGCCAGGGTGTGCTACAGCCTGAAAAGGGGAAATATCAATAAAGATGCTCTGGACACAGCTCTGTGGCAGCTTCATAGAGGATTAAATTGTTTCAAAAACAGAGTTACAAAATGTATATAAACATAAATATAATAATGTAAAAATATCAGCGCTGTCAAAGTTAAATATCAATTATATTTCGCTTCTATCTTGATTGACAGCGCACCGTGTTAGCGACATGTCAATCAAAAATAACCACGCCCCAAATCATACCCTGCTCTATCATCTATTTTCTTCTAATTGGTCCCATTATTTACACATTTAAAATCCTATTGGATTGAAAAAAGAGTTGAAACTAGCGATTTAGACCATAATGTTGGCACCAGATTTTTTTACGAGGTAATGAATCAAGTCTCATTTTGTATTGAGATAGATAGGACCGGAGCTTTAATTTAATTTTAATGACTGTTTTACTGCCTCATGAAGTTATATCAATTATCAGCTTATTAATAAAATCAATCTATCACAGGTGCTCCTGCAAGGCTGAGCATAATTAGTCTTGCTGCCAGGTTGTCCACTCTAGTTGGTGTGAAATGGCCTGTCAGTGGTTTGTTAGGGCCGTGTACGTGCTGCACATTTAGATCTCAATCAGTGAACATGTTCCCTGAGCTGCACACACTGGTCCCAAGAAAATTCTGGCTGTATTGAAACCACAAGGTCCCATTTAAAATGATGTCACAATAGAGATATTAGGAATAATATATTCAACTTGGAGAGCATGTTTGCTAGACTTTGTCGTCTCAATGCAAGCTTTATCATCCTTTGCTTATATTTTGGCCTTCTAGCTCCTCTCATTGTTTTCGTTTCAAGCTTGTTGACAACTAACAGATTACATTTCTTTTAAATTGAGGTTTAGAAAAATTGTTTGATGGTGTGTAACATCAACAGCTATCAAAACCTCACAACTGTACACAATAGGAGCACAGTTAATGAACGTAGGACACAATTGCAGTATGTGTTTTCTTTGTGTGGATATATGGAACAGTACAATGATCACCCAGCCTTCTTCTCTTCAAGTTCTCCTATGTCAACATCTGTCCACTAAATCTGAACCTGAAATGGTCAAACCTGGGAGAATAAATACATGTTGTAATAGGCCTGGGCGATTATATGATTGCGATTACTTTCAGGTTGATTACGGTGACCAGCTGTGAGCATATTTACTCGATCAAACATGTCGGTGTTGACAGAGAAGTAAACAGAAAAGCCGAACGTGGAGCTAAATGTGACGCTGAGGGCAGCAAAATTGATGTCAGCCATGACTTGAAGCAATAAACCAGGGAGGTACAGGTGAATGTTGGGAAAGAGTAAAGGAAATTATAATCTATCTGCCGCTGTATTGAGAGAAAACTAACATTCACAGCACGGCAATTCACACACAGGTATGGTGCATTCAGTAGCGGTGGAACGTTTATGGTGCAATGAAGAGCGTGGGACATATGAAAACTTACAGAGAAACACTCAGGACTGTTAAGTAATTTGCTGTGTTATTTTATATTTTTCTACATTTGTTGTAATGTTGATTAAAAATTGTTTTTATATTTTTTTCAATTTTCATCTTGTCTAATTTGCTTTGTATGTTAATAAAACATTGAACTAATCTATAGTTTCTTTATTTTTCAGATGCTTTAAAACTGGCAGTTTAACAATATAAAAAAATTGTGATAATAATTGAGGTCGGATAGTATCAAAAATATATAATGATCTTTTCTTTTGCCATATCGCCCAGCCCTATGTTGTATGCAATGGGTTCTCAACACAGCACTGCAAAAATTTGGTGTCTAAAACAAGATAAAAACACTAAATCTGAGTGAAATGATCTTGCTGCACGGACAGATAATTTCACTTGACAAGATTTCTTGATTTAAGATTGTTACATTTAGAAATAAGCATGTTGAACACTTAAAATAAGAACTTTTTTTTTTATCTTGGTAAGAAACAAATAATTTACAATGGGCAGCTTGAATAATCGGACCTGTACTTTATTGAAAATAGACTGTAAATCCTGGAGAGATTAGAGATTGGATTCTTGCAATGACTGCTTGCTTTAAAACCTGTTCATGAAAACAGCCAGAAACTGCAACAAAATCGAAATAAAGGGGCATTTTTTTTTTACATTTTAAGTTATATTGTTTCATTTTATACAAACACATTTCACTTCTAATCTAATGACATGAAATCACATTCTAGTCTGACAGTTGTTACGTCATAAGTAAGAAGCCTTGTTTGCCTGAATCAGACTGAATGAATAATGTGAATGACTGATAAAGCCCCATTCTGTCAAACGAAAGGTCATTCTTCTTGTCTGCTATTTAGGATATTTATATTGTAGAGTCTACAGTGTGCAGGACACACATTATACTGTGTTAGAGACAATTTAAGTATAATAGAGGACTATATGCCAGGCTTCAGACATGTATAGAGCTGATGTGTTTACCAGAGCTATTCAACTAATGAGATAAAGGTTTTCAAGCCAACTCACCCTGATGCCGAGCTCCACGTTCTCCCCACCGTAAATCTCCATTCCTTCATCCAGAAGGCCAATCTCCTCAAAGTACTTCCTGTCGACCACGAAGCAGCCGATCAGAGCGGGACTCCTGGAAACAATGGGTGAAGGGAGACAAAGTCAAAGAGAAGAAAGAGGTAGAAAATCTTTTCATTGAGCAAAATGTGTAGAAATAAGGGATTTAAAATGTACAAAATCCTTCAGACGAACAGTCCTGAAACATGACAAGGCCCTCGAGATCTATTTCTTTTAGTAAGTAAGTATGCTGCACATTTGATGCTGTAAACATGATAAGCCCCTGCAGTGCATGATATTTAAATGATCCTGCTGCCAAAATGTGCAGAACAAATTCAAGACATTTTGAATGAACAGATCGTTCAAACTGAATCAACAAAAGATAAAAATAGCTCTAATTAGTATTCATGCTGTCAGTCCCTCACATCTTTTCCTATCAAAATAAAATACGGCTCTGGTGCAAACACAGCTTGTTTTGGTGAATTCCTGCTCCCTGTGGAAACACAAACTCCAAGAAACACTGAAACCCCAAATGCTACTAGAAACAGCCCTCTTACTGTCTATGATGTCTTTTTCTCTATAGTATATATAAAGTATCAGCATCAAAATGTACTTAAAGTATCAAAAGTAAAAGTACTCGTTATGCAGAATGGACCCACTCAACTTGTTATATATATTCTAAATATATTATTGTATTATTATTATTGTTGCATTTATGTTAATTCTCTCATGACAGGGCTCATTTTAACTACTTAATTAACTGTTATGAGATTTAATTTATTAAGAAAATAGCTAATCACTTGAAATGTATCATGTTTTTATGTTAAACCTCGACCTGAAAAGTAAAGTAAAAGTACAAAAAGTATCATCAAGTAGAAGTACTAGTTATGCAGAATCATGCGCAGAATGGATCCACTTACAGTGTTATATTTTACATATTCCAAATATATGGAATCGGTGAAAAGGGGCAACACCCAATGAAACATATTTGATTGTATTGCAATATGACATAGAATTAATATATTTCACACATCAGTGTTTCCTCGGGGAAACTTGAAGAAACTAAAATGCAATCGCAGCATCGGGTGTTTGATGCTGGACAGCCCCGACTTGTAATGGATTTGTGTATACATGCTTATTTTATTTTGTGTGGGCAGTGCATTTTATTTATTTCATTCTTTTTTTATTTTTATTTTATCTCATTGTATTTTATCGTTCTAGTGTCTACTTATCTTTTTTATTGTGATTTTATTGTGTTATCTATTTATTGTGTTTATCTTTTTGAACAGCACTTTGGAAGCCTTGTGTTTGCTTAAATCGTGCTATATAAATAAAGTGGATTGGATTGGATTTACCGTGATATACTTTACTACATACGGTCAATATGGAAGTATCACATCAATAAATAAGGTCTCTATGGGATTTGCAAAATGGCATGCAAATAATAAATATATGATGCTGTTTGGCAGGAAAAAATCTCTATGACTGTTACTGAGTCTATGATTTTGATTTTTGTGACATACAATATTAATCCCTGAAGTCAGGTCAACTAGAGGGGTGAAAGGTCACACAACACCACTGAGCAGCTCCTTAAGACATCCTTGATTCATTTCTTCTTCTTCTCTCTTCATGACAATATTGAGCAGCATATGTCCCTGTCTTCATCCAAAACTATAAACACTGCATCATTGATTGGCTCGGGGACAAAACCAACCTGTTTTCCTTTTTTAAATGTGTGTAACCACCCACTGCTTCTGATCAGACTCCGGCTTTTTATGTGTTATGCTTAATGTGCAAAAGGCTGTGCTGCTTCCCCAGGTTTATATAGATTAGATTAGATTAGATTCACCAGAATTTACATACATAATTATTCATGCTAATTAGTGTCAGGAATAAGTTAATGATAATAATAATGAGCTCTGTTCGTGATCTTATCAAAGCTTCATTATGCTTCAAGTCAAATAATTAATAATTAATACTGTGCTGGATTGTTAATTTGCCGGTGTCTCACTTCTTTATTCAATGGAACAAAGCTGGCTTAAAAGTTTCTTGCCGTTTTATGATTTTTTATTAACAAACAAAGTATTTGAGCTCTTCTTTCAGTTTTTACCTGATGGGGGCCATGTGGTTGAGCTGTGTCCACCAGGACTTTGGTGGGTTCAGGTAGCGACACCACAGCTCCCAGTCGAAGCCCTGAGCAGAGAGCGGGTACTCCTCGATCTCAAAGGTGTCAAACTTGATGTTGTCCAAAGAGGGAGACACCACCCTGGTCCGGTCCTCCTTGATACGCTGCAGAATAGGTTCAGCCCTGTGGGAGGACACAATGTGTGAGATGACAACGTCATAATCCACGAGTCAGTGGTAAATCCTTACATGTTTATTGTTTTGTGGCTACAGAGCTCCAGACCAAAACTCTACAATACACTATGATAAGTTACCACCATAACGTTCAAAATAATATGTAATAATGAAAACTGTGACAATGAAAGCCAAACTATTTGCATCTAAAGCCCAGCATTTTAACACACAATATAATTTAAAAAATACAATTTGTGACGTATATACATATATAAGCCTGGCTATAGTGGTGGAAGAAATATTCAGATCCTTTACTTCAGTAAAAGTACTAATATCACACTATGAAATTCACAGTGTCGAAAAGTCCTGCATTCAAAACTTACTGAAGTAAAAGTACAAAATTATTAGCATCAAAATGTACTTCAAGTATCAAAAGTAACAGTATTTGTAATGCAGAATGGACCCACCCAGATTGTTTTATATATTCTAAATATATTATTAGATTATTATTATCGATGCATTTGTGTAAGCAGCGTTTGAATTTCCTAAAGAAAGAGCTAATTTTATCTACTTCATATACTTTTATGAGGTTTAATTTAAAAACATGTCTAATTTTAAACGTATCATGTTTTTATGTTAAATCTCGACCTGAAAAGTAACTAAAGCTGTCAGGTAAATGTAGTGGAGTAAAAAGTACAATATTGTACTAAAGTACAGTACTTGAGTAAATGTACTTAATTACTTTCCACCGCTGCCTGGCTACATTTAATTAAAAAAAGACCTGGCTGTTTCCCCAATAGAAATCACTAATCTCAGGCTTTTGTGAAAACCCCTGAAGACTGATGCTGAACAGGCTGTGTGATTATATGTGTGATTGTCATGAGACATAATCTCATCTGAAAGTGGATGACAAAGATACATTGTACTAATATATAAATACATATTATTATGTATATTATAAATGTATAATGTATATTATTATAAACTGATCATAACTTTGACAAGTGATATAATAGGTATTTGAAACTCTGCATCTGTAGCCTGATTTACCTAATAGCTAATAGCTCATTTCATCAGCGAGAGAGGAGAGAGTAGAGTCAGTGAGAGTTTATGTCCAACACAGCTCTTTTCTCTGCCAAGAATGATTTTATTAGTCATAGACGAATAACTCCTCTGTGGCCAAATGTGGGAGGTTTATGTGGGTTCTGCAAGTGTGTGTGTGTGTGTGTGTGTGTGTGCAGAGAGACATAGAAAAAGAGAGGGTTGGAGTGGCTGCAGGAGAACAGGGGTGAAGAACCTTGGAGGTGTATCTCTGATAATCTGGAATACAGCAGCAACACATTTTATTTACCCAGAGATTACAATGATTTGTGTGTGTGTGCGTGTGTGTGTGTGTGTGTGTGTGTGTGTGTGTGTGTGTGTGTGTGTGTGTGTGTGTGTTATCCTGACCTTTGGAGACACTTTTCTGATAAAAGACCACGCTAATGCTTTTCTCTAGCTAGTTGCATTTTTTCACATTATTATTTTAGCACTCTGTCTACCAGAAAGGACAAGTTGGCTGTTAGCAAGCTAAGGCATTTAATACTAGCATGGCTTTCTGAATTACCCACATTGTACAACGCAAGTTAGATAGTGTCCAATGCTTTAGTCTAATTCACAGAAATGTAGTTAGCCTAAAACTGACATTGGATATATAACTTAGGGACAAAATGGACTGTAAATAAATGTAAGGTGACCAGATTTCTGAAATGAATAATGGCTGCTTGTTTATCAGTTTGTAAGACTAACCAATACATATGCCCAACACTAGTTACGAGTGTGACGCTTCATGAGCTAGAAATTAAAATGCATCTTAAAACAGCTATCATCCCCAAAAGTAACTATGTTCACAGTAAATGCAACTTGGTATCTGTATGCAACCCTGCCTCTTAATAGTTATGCTTCACTGAATTGTTTTCCTAGTTTCAATATGATGGCAAACATATAAATGTGTTGATTATATCACGCTCAATGTTCTTTTTTTGCGGTAGTCAGTCAAGCCGAGCATACATGTTGGTGCATGTATGTACCCAGTGTGTTACCCTGTGAATGGTAAATGGTAAATGGAGTGCACTTTTATAGTGCTTTTATCCAAAGCACTTTACACTACAGACTGCACTCATTTACCCGTTCACACACACATTCCTCCTGGTGGCAGAGGCTACCCTACAACGGTGCCACCTGCCACCATTGGGAATTCATTCTCACACGGATGAACGCAGCATCAGGAGCAATTTGGGGTTCAGTATCTTGCTCAAGGATACTTCGACATGTAGGCTGCCAGGGTCAGGGATCAAACCACTGATCTTTCGTTCAGTGGGCGACCGCTCTAACTGAGCCACAGCCACCCAGTGCTACTTTTAAGATTCCCTTTTTATTCCCAATGGGGAAATTCAACCTCTGCATTTAACCCATCCTTTTTTGAGGGTTGGTGGTTTGATCCCCGACCATGGCAGCCTACATGTCGAAGTATCCTTGAGCAAGATACTGAACCCCAAATTGCTCCCAATGCTGCTTTCATCGGTATGTGAATGAATTCCCAATGGTGGCAGGTGGCACCAGTGTGCCCTGGTAGCCTCAGCCACCAGTATGAATGTGTGTGTGAACGGGTAAATGAGTGCAGTCTGTAGTGTAAAGCGCTTTGGATGAAAGCGCTATATAAGTGCACTCCATTTACCATTTACAATTTTGCTCGAGGGCACTTCAGTCAAGGTAAAGGTCAAGGAAATTCAAACCGCCAACCCTCCGGTTACAAGCCCGATTCCTAACCCCTATGCCACGGACTGCCCTTGACCAAAAGTGTGTATGCCACCCCACATGTTTTGAAGTGACCTTTCAAGATATCTGGTTATTGAAATTTTCAGTCACCACTTGCTGCCATCTTTAACTGCCAAGTGACGCATGAAAGGGCCGTGTGGTTGAAGGTTTTTGTAACGACCAAGCAAGAGCACACCTGACTCGATCATTAATCACCTGAAGTGCCTACAGAGAGCTGATTTACTGTCAAAGAAATTCTGGTGATAGAATAAGATGAGTCAGGTGTGCTCCTGCTGGCCATGTCACAGGTCATTTGGACACCCTTGGTATAAATTAAAGTCGGCTGCTCACCATCCTATGTTGAACTCTACATGTGCATCGAACAGGGCGACAACAGGAGCTGAAGCAGCTCTCCATCCGCTGACTCTGGATCTGATCAGTCCTTCCTGCTTGTCATGGCGAACCACCTTAATGAACCCCGGGCCATGCTGAAGGTTGGTCTCCTCTACAAAGCTCTGAAGATGTTCTTTAAGCTCCCCTAGAGAGAGAGCAACACACAACACAAATACACTTGGATGTTTTCTTTCTTTGCTAGTTTCATGATATATTTCCATTCTGCATGGTTCGTACACTTTAGCAGTGGTCAAATTCAAGCATTTTTCAAGGACTTTCAAGGTAAATTTTCAAGCTTTTCCAGTATCTTACACCGGTTGTAAATTGCATGTTTTAGATGAGTACTTACATACTAAAAGGGGGCGATTTCACTTAACCATAGCAACAGTGATGGTATTACACTTTTAGGAGGAACGGTCTTCATTTCAGATAGGCTACTCGTTATTTTTTACATTGAACATGTGATTATCTATAGTCTATAGATGGATATAGTTGGATTGGAAGAGAAATACAATAAGAATTTCAAGCATTTACAAGCAATTTATCCAAAATCCAAGCACTTTTTAAACCTTGAAAATACAACATTTCAATTCAAGCATTTTCAAGGATTTCAAGCACCCATAGGAACCCTATTCTGTAATCTTTTTATTGCTTCTTTGACTTCAGCTAATGTTGGTTCATTTACAGTAATCTCTTCAGTTCTGTTGTTGAATTAACATTCCTTATTGTCAGTTATAACTGCAAAGATACCAATAATGACTTTGAAATAGTCTGGAAAAGTGTCATCTCACCCAGTGACAAAAATGATTATCTAGAAGGTCCAGACGACATAATATTGTCATTGATGGCATTAAAGAATCAATCAGTGAAAAATGTCCCGAAACATGTGGATGAGTAAGCTTAAGAGATGTTAGGAGGTGTACAACTGCTGAGTTTTCTTTTGGAACAAATAAGTCACACTCCAGCTGATGTTTGGAGTGACACATACAGTCATGGAAAAAAACATTTGACCACCCTTGTTTTCTTCAATTTCTTGTGAATTTTAATTCCTGCTACAACTAAAGGTACATTTGTTTAGACAAATATAATGATAACAACAAAAATAGCTCATAAGAGTTTAATTTAAGAGCTGATATCTCACCATTTTCTATGGTTTCCTTCATAATGATTTTGGTTATTATCAAGCAGACCGTGGAATTGGCTCTTAAATTAAATTCTTATGAGCTGTTTTTGTTGCTATCATTATATTTGTCCAAACAAATGTACCTTTAGTTTTACCAGGCGTTAAAATGAACAAGAAATTGAAGGGAAAAAATGGTCTAATATTTTTTTCCATGACTCTATACACACACACACACACTTTTACCTTTGTGAGGACCCTCTTTGGAATAGTTTGGGAATTTTCATTAGTTTTTTTATTTTATTGTGAATTTTTGTTTTCAAATTCAGTTAGTTTTAATTAGTTTTTGGAGTGAGTTTGCTAGTTTTAGTTTAGTATTTATTTTTTTGAAATGCTTTAGTTTTAGTTTAGTTTTTATTAGTTTTAGTTTTTCGTAATGTTCATTATGTATGAAAAAAGTGAGGACCGGCCGAAATGTCCTAACTTTGCAAAAATGCCCTCACTCTGTTGGTTAAAAACGTGTTCTGGTCCTCACTATGTAGTAAGTACAAGAACACACACACACACACACACACACACCAGTTTTTCCTTCCTCAACATCTCTAAACTCAGTAATAAACAAAAACATCAGCATATAAACAAAAGCATCATAAAAGCATAAACAAATCTTAGAAATGTGAAAAAAGGAAGTTTAATCTTTCTCACAGCTGTTGCTGTGGTCGTCCACCAGGATGATCTCTTTGAGCAGGTGTGGCGGAGTCCTCTGGATGGCTGTGTGCACCGAGCGCAGCAACACTGACAAGGCCTCGTTTACAAAGATGAAGATGACGCTGAGTTGAGGAAGATCTGAAGAATAGGACACGTTTCTGCACCTGAGAGGAATGGCAGCGGAACAGATCAAGACTTTAACAACATAAGTCCTTTAAAGCTAAAATCCATAAGGGCAAGACATAATCAATGAACAGTGCACACACAGATCAGCTGACTGACCCGTCTGGCCGTAAATCTGGGATGGGCCGGGTGAGGGAGATGCGGTCGCTGAGGTAGCCGTTGTAGCCGTAATAATGAAACTTCCTGAGGGCGACCCTTCGACTCTCTGGGCCCAGGTCATGACCCCAGCGCTCAAATAGTGATGAGGTGGATTCTGAGGCTGCTTCTGATGACGACACAGAGTCTTCACCATCTTTCTCTGTGGAAGGAGGGAAAGAAAGGTTGACGCACTCTTGCCGAAGTGTTTTTCCGAATACAACGTTTATGAATATGTTCAAGTTTTCTCCGAGACCCAGCACTTCTCACTGCAACTTATTCTGATGAAGGGCTTCATATGATTTCCTTCAAAAACTTTTGCACTATGACTTGTATGATATCCTACAAAATGTGACGTGATGAGTGCTGTTTTCAACACGTTGCTGACCCATAACGACAATACAATACTCTTCCCCCCTGCCCCCCCTCACCAGGAACATGTGCAATAATCACACACCATGCCTTCTAATGGACAGGTGCAATATTGGTTAGATTAGCTTTGACTGCTGTTCACTATATTTATATTTCTATATCTATATTTATACAGAAACTTGTAAATATGGCGCACTAATTTCAGAACATTTTGTTTGGAAAAACTGAAATCAAATCACATCGAACAGTTTCTTATATATCAAAAGCTAATCAACAGCACCACATTTATTTAAGCAGTGGGCATGATTTATGCTTTCTCCGATAAAATGCACATGCAAATTTGTTTTCCGCATGTATAAGAGATAATGATCCAATGACAGCTATACTGGAAAAGAAACTATTAGGAGTCTTGATTTAACATGTAAGCTTTCAGTCTTAACTTAAAATTATTGAGGGATGAAGATAATTTAACTACATGAATATGAAAATTCCAAAGTATGGAGCCTCTGTAAGCAAAAGAAAACTGAGTATGTGTATTGCGACAGAAAGGAAGATGAAGTGTATCAGTGTGTTGTAAGAATGGATCTTAGAGTTAAATGTAAAGAATTCATGAAAATATTTCATCTTTCAAGTACCATTTGAGAATGCACTATTTAAATGTGTGAGTAGGGAATGGACTGTATGAATGTAATAATGAATGTAATACTTATGATTTTAATAACTTATTTGAATAATTTCTGATGATGTTTTAATGATGTCTACAATGTTTCATTGTTTTTACATTATCATTGTTAAGTGATTTTTTTTTGGACCCCAGGAAGACGAGCTCGTCCCACTTTGGTGACAGCTAATGAGGATCCTTTTAACAATAAACAACAACAATAAACTTTATCGAGATTTTATCATAATTTCTTCTAACTTCACTTTACTGCTGGTCTGGTTTTTACATTTTTTGTATATCAGATTACAGATCTTATTTGTAACACACACACATTTAGCTCAACATAGGCCAAGAATGCTCATGAATGCTTTTCATCTTGTTTAACTCACACAACTGGATTAAATGCATACACTGTTTTATACTTTCCTATAAAACTTTGTCACTGGACAAAATTTAAGGGTGAAACTTTGTATTCCAGTTTAATAACTAAACATTTTACAACGTGCAAAATCATATAAAGTATTAAAAAGCACAGCCTGCTCACTGTGCTGACAGCTGTCTGACGTTACACTGTGGAGAAATTTTTATAACACATTAACCTCTCTCAGCTCCCTTCACAGAGCTTTGCAGAACAATTACTGACAGAGTGCTCGATATTTTTTTATATGGTTATCGAACAAAACCCTGTTAGCTGAGAGCTGAAAGAATCATTTTAGCAGCAACGGAGAAAAAGGATGAAACACCAATGCAATGTGCCTTAACAGGGATTTTCATTGTCATTATAATAACTCATTCTGGCAGCCATGCCAATCTATTTCTGCAGAGGTGGACGCAAATTCACTAACATGCCCGATGTAATGTTTTTCATCAGCACTGCAGCTAAAACTGTTCTGCGCCACATGTGCAGCAACGAGTCACTTGGTGGAAAACAACGACAGAAGGAAACCAGCCTGAGGCCTGTTTTGGGGCGTCACTTGACTTGATGTGAACTGTAGCATCCAAATAGAGCAAGAGGCGGCATTTATTCTAGCTCATCATCATTCAAAACACAAATGTGGAATGATGCTTTGTACTTTGCAGCTTGCCTGTCAACTGTTTTCACTTAACTGGAGGTAGAGAATCAGCAGAATTTGAATGCAGTGGTCCGTTTGTCTGAATCAGCAGAAGATCAGGATCAACTGAGAGGATGAAATATTAATGAGACGAGGCTAAAATACCTGACCAGGTGTACAGCTGTTGTAAAGGAAGAAACTGTATAAGCAAAGTGCTCAAGCCATTAAATATTTTAGAAATACAGTAGAGGACTACACTTGTAAGTAAGCAATATATAAAGTTTCAGTTAATTAGCTTTTGAATGCAATAATTCTATAATGTCGGTAAGTTATCGAAATAACGCTGCAAAGTTAGGCTATTTTGGCAATTTTTAAAGCGGTCATGTGACCTCTGACATCATGCTATCTCTCTGGGTTCCCACAAGTCTCCTCTTTAGCACTAATTTGCCATTTCCGCCTACTGTATTAGAATATTTGTTCATACTGAGGTCCCTAAACAGCCTTGAATGACATAAACTGTGTATCAGTGGAAAGCTGAGACTCTTATGGATTCAGTAAGCCCAGTTTTCTTCATGTGGGATGATGTTAGTCATCAGTAGTAGCCAGTTCATTCCAGTGAGGGCCTTTCTTGAGTCTTGACATCACTGTATAAAATGAGCTGCTGTGATCTCTAGGATAATCACAGCCTCATGAAACGTTATAACCACAAATTAGAGAACTAGAGCAGGGGATGTGCAGCTTTCCTAGGTATATTAACAATAAGGGTGTTTCTCAGCAGTTTGAAGAACAGAAGTGCTCATCATCCATTCGCTGAAAATACAGAAATCTCCAAAATGACCAAAGTTTTTGAACCCAACAAAAAAGGTCTTGATATATTGATGTTATATTCTGGAGGGTCTTTTAGACCATTTTTATCCATTTTCGATAAGAATGAAATTGCAAAATTCAGCACCAAATGTGTGTAACAAATGGTATCAACCACAAATTGCTGCAAGAACTTATGGGACATAGTTGAACATGGAAACCGATTAACCCTTATACACTTTAATAGGTTTCAATAAATAAATAATGAATTAATGAAGGCCATTTTTTTAGAAATTTTTGACCAGAACAACTTGACACACAGTGCTGAGCTGCATCTCAAACTAATCTTCATGTTCACAGCTTTCAGAAGATGTCCACCAATTCTATGTGCCATTTATTGTTGACCTGCTATCTCCCCCTGAACAAAACCCCAATTCTCCAACAACAAAAAAAAAGAGACCTTGAATGATAAGTGGATAACCTTTTCTACAGGATTCATAATTTGATTGAGTGTCAGAAGCAGTGACTGTGAACAGGCTAACAAGGTTGTAGAGAATAATGCACTACAGCGGTGAGAAAAGCAGCTGTCTGGCACGCCACCATGAACTGTACACACGCTTAATCCACTAAGAAGAGCCGGCTGGCCGACTAAACTGCTGGAAGTGCACCCGAGGAACACTCAGCAAGGTTAGGGCCGGGGCGGTGGCCAGGTGACGAGTCAGGATTTATCATGAGCCTCGGCTAGCCCCATTTAAAGCATTTCAAGATTCTGTCTCCAGTCTGTCAAAAATAATTTCCATTGCCTTCCAAATAGGCCGGCTCACTGTTAAGTGCCTTCTCTCTTTTCTCAGATGAATAGGTGTTTTTTACGAGTTTGAAGGGCAGTACTTCAGCCTTTGGCAATAACATGCTTAATGTAATACTTTGTGGAGTGCCGCCTCCCTCCAAGTCCCCTCAGGGTCTCATAATAAGCACCCCATAAGCACTTCAAATGATGATACGTTACAGATTTCTTGGCCACAAACGCATTGTGGACACTGAAGGACAGCAGGAATGACACTGTGTGCTTTAAATGTTTCTGAGTGTTGCCAAAATCTGGAGATAAAGGCCAATCCATCACAGAGCTATTATATGGCTTTATATTATATCACCTTATATCCTTCTGGAAAATGTTTGACATTGTAGTTTTTGTTGCTGAGGCGTGACATCAACTTCACATTCTCTATAGCCAATCAGTAATGGAGGCAGTACAGACATGTTTCAATTGTTAGTTACAAGTGAGTACAATATTGGTTTTAAATCAAAAGAGTAAAAGAGATTATTTCAGAACAACATGAATAAATGCATGCGTGTAACTTGTTCCACAGATCCAACAGTTCACAAGCAAATATTAGATGAGACTGTCCTATTGCAATGCATTTTGACATAGGAAAAAATCAGACCGCAACCTCCTGGTCTGAGCAGGGAGGCAAACCAGGAAGTGCCTTAAGCTGCATTCTACCAAAATTCCAGCAGGGGCTGCTAAGTGTGACTGCAAAAACATTTCTGTCCAACCATCTCAATGCAAAATGAGAAAACTTCTCACTTGATTTTTTACCTTAGGACAACACTATAGTCTCAATCGCTAGTAAAAAATCTTCTTCCAGACAATTTGATGTTAATAGTTCTAATAATGGCCCCATTTAGAAGAAAATAGAAGATAAAGAATCGTGTGATTTGGGGCGTGGCTACCTTTGATTGACAGGTCACTAACAAGGCGAGCCTTCATCAGGAGAGGAGCAGAGCAATGCGTATCCACGGTAATGTGTCAATAAAGTTATATATAACGTTATATAGATATGAAAAAGGACGTTTACCGGTTTGGTCTCATAACTTTGACCCTTTCACTGTATTTTCACTTAATGACAGTTTATTTGAACGTTTTGTTCATTAAAAATGTCTTGTTCAGCGTTTGGTTGGACTAACAGACACTCCAAGGAGTCGCTGTTCAGTTTTCTAAGGTAAGTAACGTACATTTTGTTCTTGTTTTTTGCCAAAACTAACATCCCAGTTAATTCTAACATGAATTAGCAGTGACTTCGCTTAGTCAGGTTGCATGTAGTCAGTGTCGTCAGATCCCTCTCGCTCCTCCACAGTCCAAATATGGTCTGCCTGTATCGGAAACAAGATGGCGACGAGTGTATCGCTGAAGTCTATGCCTCAAACAGGCCACAAACCAACGGGTGATGTATGTATGCATTTGTGCAAATCATTGCAAGACAAAAACTTATTTGTATGACTCAATGTGATACAGTTCTTGCTCCATACCATTTCCCCTGTATAGGTTCATTAAAGTTTGAGTTGAGAACGGAGTGAGTGTGTCCTGCACTGCACTATCACCATATTTCATTATTCATTTAGTAGGATCATGCTAACAGTTACAGAATGGCTGGCGGTCGTAGTGTTCTTCTGTAAAAGAAGTCAAGAAGAATCAAGTGGAACTACGAGAAGATCACTTCAAAGTCATGGGCAACAGGAACAAGAAGGTGAAGTAGTGAACAAATACCTACTTCAATACAGGACTGCAGTAGTACACTTATCGTCTGTAGGTTTTACTCATGCCTATTGATCGTATGTTAATGCCAGGAGCTGTTTCAGTCACATAAATGTATTAATAAGCGATGGGTTGGTGCCTTAAGGGCCACAGATTCCTACCTAGCTGGTTCCATATGTGCAGACTGGCCATGATTTTTTCGCTGATAAATCTCTGTTGAGATCGTTCTAAATCAATAAATTGTGAGTGTACTGAAAGGTCAGAGTAACACTCATCATCATCATAATCCGTAGCCAAGTGGCAACAGGTGCACTATGATGTTTTTCACCCGTTCTTTCCTTTTTGATCGATCTTCTGCAGTTCTTGTTGCATTATACGGTGTCATATTTGCCTAACTTGCAAGATTCGAGAGCCAGTTCTTTCTAGGTCTTCCTCTTCGTCGTTTTCCAGGAACTCTGCCATGTAATATAGTATGAGCCAAGCTCAATTCATCACCATGACGACTGCGGTGTCCAAACCATCTCAGTTTTCTTTGTTTGATGGTGGAGAGTAAAGCTATATGGTTTCCACTCTTCTGTTCAATTTCATCTTCAACACTTTTGTTAGTTCGGTGTGTTGCGTATGCTATTACCAAGATCTTTCTAAAGCACTTCATTCGAATGCATTCACTTCATTAGCAGATATATCTTCATTAGCAGTAACCAGGATTTTACTTCTCTCAGATAAACACTCACTGAATGCAAAGTACATTGCTTTCACATTACACTTTGACATGCCATATCTTAATCGAGAAACACATAAAAATCAAAATTAATTTATGTTATTTACTTATTTCAACATGTAAACACTCTTCTCCATGTCAAGTCTAGTCAGGTAGGGACTAAGTCAGCCTCCTCCAGAACTTTCCAATCCCCATAATTAATTCATAAAGATTAAATCTAAAAATCTACAAGAATTAAGACCAATTAAACAACTTAGACTATTGTGTGCAGATCCATGACATAAAATTCAGATTGAAAAAACATTAAAATTACAAGTTGTAATGTAACTAGGTGGGATAGGAATAATTAATCGATGATAGATTAATGGTCATTAAGAATTTGGTCGATCATGTAGCATTTTAATCAATCTGTGTATATTTTTTAAATTTAAATTTAATCTGTGTATCAGTACTCACTGAACTGAAACACGGCCGAGCATTCAGTCTTGTGGCCGTACGTCAATAAGCCAATGAGCTGAGAATTAAGTTGGACAAAGCTACAGTTAATTGCAATAACAATTATAAAAACACACAGAAATACAAGAGTAATAATTTGAGCAAAACTTGCCCTCTGTATCAAACCTTGCTAGCGTGAATTACTAGATTTAAGTTTATCAAAAACTTATTTAAACACAAAACACACTAAAATATGAAAATTACTGTGAAGACTAACCTCATGCCTCTTCAGGGGCTTAAACATAAAACATTGAACTCCTTGATTTTTTCTTTACAGTATCACCTCACTTGATTTAGTTTTATGATTGACAGGATTAAGTCACTTTTTTGCCCTTTCAAAATAAAAGAGTCCATTATCAAAACAGGCTTTTACATTGTACTGAATATATCTCTTTTATTTTGCACATGTATGCATGCAGGGATTAATCAATTAATTGATCGTTAACGTTATAGATAATAGAATGGGCATTTGCAAAAAGGTAAAAAGCCAAAAGGGGGTGAATACTTATATTTAGTACTGCAATTGTATGAATATGTTCCTTTCAGCATTTTGCTCTCATTCCTTAGCTTACACTCAAGCAGGTATATGACTTTTTTATTTGTGTCAGTAACAAGCCACTGCAGGTCAAGAAGTTTTCTCTCGAGTTGGCAGAGGGATTTATATGTTGTTCGATAAAGGTTAGAGAGCACTCTATGCAACTTTGACATTTACAGTGCCTTATCTTTTTTTTTAGCTCTCAATGGAAAGGCCATGGTTGGTTCTTGGCAGTGTAAAATCACAATGATCTGCACCTTCTGTGCTCTAAATATCAGTCTACTGTTCGGTGCTTGGCTTAGTTTTTTCATGTGGCTGCTTCGGTTTTCATGCACGCAGGCTGTATAAGCTTCTAGGGCCTCCAAATACGTCATGCTGAGGCTTTTCAAAATGCAGTACAGTGCACGAGTCCAAGGTCCATCCTGAGGAAATAAAAATATTTTTTATATTTTTTGAATCTTTTCTGGCTGCAGCTGAAATTTTTATTTCAAGCAGTTGAATGCATGAAGGGTTTGTAGCGTCTGTGAAGGACATTCGGTTTGCTTGTATTGTGTCCCTTAGTGCTGTAACGGTCTCTAAAAGGGTAATGTAAGGCAGCAATATAATGTACAGTGACAAGGTGACTGCTACTGGCCTTCAGTAAATGAAATCTTGTCATTACGAAACACTTCATGACTTCTCAACAACGATATTGTTTCTTCTTTCCTCCCTGTCACAGCTCATCCTTCAGGCTGTTTTTCAGTTTGTCAAGCTGTATTTGTATTCCGCTCACAGATCACAGATTTTCCCATGAGCCTACAAATGTCCCTCGGCATCCACAGCGTTTTTTGTTCTAATCGTTAGGAAGAAAAAAAAAGTTGCGTCTACTCAAATCGTCTTGTCACTTGCTCCCGTCCTTCCTCATTCTCTCTTGCTCTGATTCATGCGTCTGAGAGACAGCAGGGAGAATCTGACAGCCACTGCGGGTCAGTGGACCGGTGCTCTGCTGTGTCTGTGAGCATGTTGTGTTCATGATTGTGTGTGTAAGACAGAGGCAGGAGGAGGGAGCTGTTCGCTGGCGAGGGGAAAATGCTTCAGGCACCACAATGTCCTTGGCTGAAACCACTAGAAACTAGAAACTAGGAACAAGGAGACAGGCTTCGTCTATGAACTCAGAGCTTATGAACTGACATTCATTTCTGTTTCACAGATATGTTTCAGGAAAAGTTGACTAAATTAATTGACTACACAGAGCACTTGCATGGCTTTAGTCAGTCTTGTTTACATCAAGTCCTCAAACACATATTTACAAGATTTAAAGTTGCAATTCTGCAAGAAAAAAGTTGCAGATTTTTTAGATTAAAAGTGGCAATTCTGCGAGAAAAAAGTTGCGGATTTACAAGATTAAAAGTGGCAATTCTGCAAAAAAATTTTTGGGGATTAATGAGATTAAAAGTGGCAAATTTTCAAGAAAAAAGTTGCAGATTTACAAGATAAAAAGTGGCAAATCTTTGAGAAAAAAGCTGCAGATTTATGAGGAAAAAAAGTCGGAAAGATAGTGTTTTGTCTTTGTCAAGGAACCTGAACAGACCACTGACGCCGCCCGGAAAGCAGGGGATGCCACTCGGACATGTTACTGAAGAGGTGCAACAGTATGACAAAATACAATTTTTCTCATAAATCTGCTACCTTTTTTCTCGTAGATTTGCCACTTTAGATCTCATAAATCTGCAACTTTTTTTCTTGTAGATTTGCCACTTTAATCTCGTAAATTTGCGACTTTTTTCTTGAAATATTACCCCTGTCCCCCGGGTCCTTTTTCTTTTCTTTTTTTCATACTTGGCCCTAGTAAGCCGTCGTAGAAATTATTGCATGCAGTAGCATATTTTCATTTAAAATAAATGTAATTGAACAAAATTGACACCTGATTTGTTCCAACTAACTGGAAAGACACATATGGTTTCAAGCAGACGGTTATAGGTTGAATCACTGCTGCATTGTAACATTCAATAATAGAGAGAATAGGAGAACAGTGATGTATAGGTAGGGAATGTGGTGTCGGTTATACCTTTAATTAATCCTTCAGTGTTTAAACAGTTGCAGTGTTTGTGTTCAGTCTCCTGAAAACCCAACAGCAAACACAAGCTCTCATCAACGCCACAGCTCTGTGACGTTGAATCAATACGAAGATGAATTTAACGACAAAGAAAAAAAAAGATAATAGGAGACTGGGGGCATTCACAGCAGTTCCACAGGGTCTGTGATTCACTCACAGGGCCTCATTTATCAATCAAACGTAGAACCCAGCACAGATCTGAGCGTATAAATCATCTGACGACAGGGTTCAAGAGTGATTCATGAAACGTTCATATCTTTTCAATCACAGCGTAAGAATGATCGGCTGTTGATTAATGTGCAGGCTGGAAACAAGTTTCATTTAAATATCATGCACAAATACTCTGTTCAAGAAACCTACAAACTCTAGCATCTATAACGTAAACGATCAATTAATCGATTTATCGCTATGTTTTTATACATACTCCATGTATAAAAACATGCATACATGGGCAAAAATAAAAGATATAAATACAGTACTGTGCAAAAGCCTGTTTTGACAACGGACGCTTTTATTTTGAAAGGATGGAAAGAGACTTCCTGTCGATCATAAAACTAACTCAAGTGAGATTGAAGGTCAAGGAGGATTTTTAAATTTTCTCTTTTTTTTTAAAGTCACCTTTATTATTAAAGTGCACATTGTACAAAAAACACATGGAAGCAAAATAGACATTTTAAGAAGGTACAGAAATACGCAGCACTAGGTTCCGAAAAATTGAATCTGAATGCAAAACATCCAGTAAACAATGAAATAAAAGTATTTTTTGTATTTATAGTTATACACTCAAACAAGTTCAGTGAATATTTTAATTTTATTTGAAGCACAGAGTTCTAATTCCTTCTTAAACTGCACAAAAGAAGAGGAATTTCTCAGAGGGAGAAAACGAAACACTGATGTCCAACAGCTGCAACAGAACCAACTGGGTTTGTTGGGCAGAGTCGGATAAATTGCAGTGTGGAAGGAAATCACTGTGTTATACTATTAAATTAATTAATATTTATCGTCACACTGTTAAAATAATCGCCAACTTTTTGTCTTTTTTTTGTTGCCTAAATCATCTCCTCATGACGCCAGCCACCTATGGTAAAATTGCCTATCAATCATCAGTTGATCAGATCATGTGATTTTACCCCTTTAAAATAATGGCCTATGTCAAGTGTGTGACTTAAGCGGATTTATTACGCCTTTTATTAAGTCAAAATAAAATGTGAATTTTTTGAACATGCCTTTGTGACTTAAGCAAGATATGGTAACACTTTATTTTGAAGGTGTCTACATAAGAGTGACATGAGCTGGTCATAAACATGACATGGGATGTGTCATGAACATTAATGACACTTTGAAGTAACATTAATGCTCCTGATACTTGTCATGTCATGTTTCTGACAGGCTTGTGTGACTCACGAAGGCATGTTTAAAAAGTAATTTATTTCTCTTAAGTTACATAATTTACACACAGTGTTATTATTATGCCAATAGACATCCTTTGTTACATCCTTTTTGAGTGAAATGATCAATAAATGTCATATGTTACACTTTTGGTGAAGTTTTTTGTGTTTCCTGCAAAACTTGAAAAAATTAGTTAGCCGATTATTTTAACAGGGTGACGATATATAATATGCTATCAGTGTTATAGGTATGAATATTAGGACATTAATATAAAAAGCGTGTGGCAGCACATTGAGAATGTTTCCATTTCAGGCAGAACAGCTGGTAGAGGCGACACTGACGCACCACCGGTGTCCAAGCCGGATAACGGTAAACATTTAATAGAAGAAGACAATGGTAAACATTTAATACCCCAGGCTAGTAAATGTTTACCATTGTCTATGTCAGCTTTGATCGTAACTTCAGCTCATGTCCAGACGTATGCCCACTTTTCTGCCTCACGTTCATTTTCATAAATTAAGTCCACTGTGTTTTCTTTCACAGTTATTTGGAAATAAAATTTGAGACACTCTCTGATTCAACTCTTGTAGACCTGTACAGAGAGGGTTCATACTAGTTTTTCATATGCATATTACCAGTGGTGGAATGTAACTCAGTACATTTACTCAAGTACTGTACTTACGTACAATTTTGAGATATTTTACTTCAGTATTTCCATTTCATGTAACTTTTTACTTCTACTCCACTACATTTAGAGGCAAATATTGTACTTTTTACTTCACTACATTTAGCTGACAACTTTTTAGGTTGAGATTTAACATAAAAAAACCTGATTAGAGTATATTAAGTAGATAAAATGAACCCAATCTCTACACAATGCATCAATCATAACAATCTAATAATATATTTAGAATATATAAAACGGTCTGAGTGGGTCCATTCTGCACCCAGAGTACTTTTACTTTTGATACTTTAAGTACATTTTGATGCTGATATTTTTCAACTTTTACTTCAGTAAGTTTTGAATGCAGGACTTTTACTTGTAGTGGAGTAATTTCACAGTGTGGTATCACTACTTTTTCTTAAGTATGAGATCTGAATACTTCTTCCACCTACTGCATATCACACTTGGTGGAACAGGCAAAATTAAATCCTCACATTTGTATCAAAATCTCATCTGTCTTACTCTACAGAGCTAGAAACCCATTTTTCCCCCTCGGTATAATGACAAAACGGTAGATATTAAATATAATGTACTACACGGAGAATGGGCTAATGATCTGTGTAATACATAATACATTTGTTAATGCAGCAAAGAAACATACTATTAAGTATTATAAGTATGAGAGTGCTTAGTCTTCCTGCTTCAATGCACAATGACAGGAGAGTGTAAAGGCTGCTGCAGTGATATTTAATAATTCAGATAATGTGTTGACCTGGGGGGAGCACAGACACAGATGACCTCAGCATTAGATGGCAGTAACACAAAGATTACACACACACACACACACACATTCTAAGAGAGAGATGCATACAATCAGGCAGCCATCTCACACATCCAGAGGGATTCATATATTATTCATTTCTGGTGCTGGGACACATTTACCGCTCGTCTCAGAGGGGGACAGGTCCCAGTTGGGACATGTAGGTTTATTTAGAAATGACGGGCTGGCTATACTTTCACAGAACTTCAAACAGAGAGTTGGACTTGTTAAAAGTAACATAAGAATTTTATGAATATTCAAATGTGGGCTTATCCAAATAAAAGAATAAAAAACGTATTGTTCCTTTTTGCCCAGGTTTTGACAGTGAAAAACACTGAGGGACAAATTCACAAAGAATGGATTGCGGCCACTGATAGCACCAAGAATTGTGCATCACTTACAACCGCGTCATGAGGTCCAATTCACAAAAGATATTGCGCTAATTGTATCACAGTGCAAACAAGCCCATAACGTTTTAAAGCTGAGCACAGTTTACTTCCTTTTTACACAAGATTTCAATTATCCAAGTGGCACAGTATAAATGCACTACAGGTTTGGGATGTGTGGGTTGTGAGGGGTGAAGTCTTGAATAACTCCCAATATGACGAAAGTATTAAAACCCGGACCGTCTTTATGAAAGGAAGCTGACAATATAAAAAGACTCCTGAAAGTAAAACATTTCTTGGACAACGGTCGGAGACCTTCTATGCTTCTATGCTTGACAGGGTCGAATTGAATTTTCTTTTCTCTGTTTTACTAAGCCCCTTTCAGACTGTCACGTCAAGCCGATTCATATTTATGCCTCTATATTGTTCGCCTTGGGGGACCAAGTGATCCTGGCTCTCTGCAGCCGTTGGAGGTAGTAACAGAGGCGTAAAACTGGGGAGACTGAGGTGGAACAGCTCTCACTTGAGTCCGACAGTGATCAAATCCTGTTCTGCATTTGGGTTGCTGCTCAGATAGGAGTAGATGGAAATAAGAGTGCAGATATTTTGGGAAAACAATCATTTAAACAACAGATAATTGACATGCAAATGCCATTTAACCCATTTCAGCCAGGAAAGCATTACCGTATTTCTACCATTAAAACCGGGGGCGCTGTTGCGTTATTCTACTGTTAAAGCCGGGAAAGCGGATACGTCGTTTTGTAGTATTTGTCGTTTTTTTCCACCTATTTTCGGTCTCTTGGCCAATGAAATGCATCAGAATACATGTGGGAGTGTTGCAATGCAACATGGGACTTTTCCAGAACTTTGAAATCATGGCGGAAGACAACTATAGCGGAGGGAGCTCAGATATAACAGCTATAAGCTCTCAAATACTTTTTGAATTTCATTTCTATCTGCTACAGAGGCTGAAAAATCGATTATTTAGTAGGCGTTGATACTTCTGTTGAATGTCCAGAAAAACTTCAGGTTTTAGGGGGTTATTTTAAAATCACCCAGAGGTTTTACAGGCATTTTTTCCAGGCGTTTTAGGCCTAAATGGGTTAATAGAGGAGGGGTAAAATCAATCATAAAGGACCATGTGGAAAATATCTGGGATTTGAGTGACACAGGGAGACATCTCTACAATATACAAAAACATGTTGGGGTTGGTGGAATAAAGAGCGGGAACCCAAAGGAGGAGATGTCCATCTCACATCTCAGGATCGGACACACAAGATTAAACCAAACACTCCATAGAAAAGGCAAGCACTCTACAGGGCTGTGTGCTTACTGTAAACACCAGAAACGGTCAACATGTGTTAATAGAATGTAAAAGATGATGAAAGAGAGACTTCTAGAGGATGGGAAACCTTGGAAAGTCTTCCTGAAAAAACATCATGCAAAGGAAACAAGCCCCTGTTCAATTGCTGAAGGGAAATCGGACTGACAGAGAGAATTTAATTGTGTATTTATTTGTTTTATTTATCTTTTGTTTTGCTTTATCATTATTTTTTTACTATATATACATATATAATGTTTTTTATGTATTTTTATTTTTTTCCTGCTAATTTACCGCTCCACACTCCAGCCCAGTAGGTGGCGGTAATGCAACTGTATGTTGGTCTGCCAACAAGAATGACATTTCCCAGTTAAAAAAAGAAATACTTCAGAGTAATTAATCTCACGTGGGCTTTAGCTTGCTTCCATCATACTGTTCTTCGTTTGTATGTGCAGAAAGTGTGGGGAGGAGCCCCTCAACAATACCTAGATTGTTTCCGTGCTCTATCACCATCGTGCAGTTCAGATATTCACTTCATTCAAAAAAGAGAAAAAAAATCACACTGCCTGAGTAGATGAACACTGTTTTATTTAATTTGGGTTGTTAATTTCTATCAGAGCTCTATTTATATTATTTTGTTTTAACTTTTTTCCCCCAACTCGGGGTCCTTAATGGGGTGGAACAAAAAGAATAAAAAGACATTGAGTTTTCAAACTTAACAGGCAAATCAAGGAAATTACAACAAGCACTGAAGTGACTAAGATACTGCTACAAGAAAGGAAATTGTGATGGGTTTTTTGGTTTTAGTGTTTAATAAATTCCAGCTTTGTTCTTACCAAGTTAAGCAGCTGTTCTGGTATTTTAATTCCCTTACCCCTGCTTGAAAAGTGCCTCTCGAGGCTTGTGTATAGCACTCCACACTGCATTAAGGAAGTGCCTTGCACAAGTACACAGACTAAGTGTTGGAGTCAATGATGACGGGCACAATGTGTGCTGACTGTTTGCTGCGAGGCTTAGCTGGAGTGTTCCTGTGCAAAGCCTTCAAGCTTCTTGATGTTACTGTGGCTCTGGTTAGCTCTGGCTCTAGAGAGTGCCTCTTGGAACACAAACACTACTTGGACACGAGCTGAGGCCTGATCAGTCCTTGCTGGGTCTCCTGGGGAAGAGTGTCTGATGTTTAAAGCCCCAAAATACCCCAATGATCCCAGGTTACATCACTAATGATGTGCACAAGTGGACTGCTAAGTGTTGGGTTTTTTCTTTTCTTTTTTTGTGTGAAATTCTACACAGTATCTCTTCAAGCATATTGCTTATAGAATATGAAAAAAAAGTCTTTAAAAACATATACATAAATACGTGAAACTGGCAGCGAGTTGCAGCTAATTAGGAGACAGACAACCATTCACGCTCTCATTCACACCTACGGGCAATTTAGAGTCACCAATTAAACCTAAGTGCATGTTTTTGGACTGTGGGAGGAAGCCGGAGAACCCAGTGAGAACCCACGCTGACAAAGGGAGAACATGCAAACTCCACACAGAAGAACCGCAGGCCGGAGTCGAACCGGCGACCCTCTTGCTGTGAGGCAAGAGTGCTAACCAATAGACCACCATGTAGCCCCATTTTTTTTTTTTGCTAATACTCATACGGTGGCGCAAAAGTAATTTCAAGCATGAGACTGTTACATAGTCCTCAACAGACAAAGCATCTGTGAATTCTAAGAGAGGACCAAGGGTTGCTGGCAACTGTTGGGATTTGCACTTTACACTACATTTTAGATTTATGATTGATTTATATTTTGTTGAACGTGTTTTATTTATGTATACAGACTAAAAAAAAAAATCATATTTTCTATATATTTTTCAGTATTTTTAATGCCGTCAAGAATATCGTTTTCGCAAATATACCCTGTAATATCATGATATCTTTTAGGGCCATATCACCCACCCCTAGATCTGGACTCTGTGAGCAAGGCCCTTGGTCCTCTCCTAGAATATACAGATGCTTTGTCTGTTGAGGACTATGTAACTGTCTCATGCTTGAATTGACTTTTGCGTCACCGTATGCACACAGATTTCCCCCTAAAGACGCTCGTCTAAACGCGGAATAAAAGTGAGAACGCAATGCCACTTTTGCATTTTCTGTCCAGATCGTCTCCATCTAAACAGGGCCTTAGATTTATGGAAAGCGTGTTTCTCAGCACCTCCAGTTGCAAGCAGTTTCTACCATCCTTGACAAACCAAGTCAGAAAGATGACAAACGTACATGCATTGGCAGCCTGGCAGACAATAAGGAAAACAGGCAGACACACTCGTCTAGTGTTTGAGTAGCCCTCTGCATCATCCCTCTCCAGTCTCCTGTTGTCTTTCAGTAACATGACACCCTGCCTCGGATTGCCAGACAAGATCTCATTCTATCAATCAGCTGTTATGCCTGAAGACAAACCCTGTCTGCTCAGCATCGTGCTGGCTTCACTCTCCCCTTACTTCTCCTTTCTAGCCTCTGTGCAGTTTCAAGCTCAGTGTCAGCATAAAGCTTCTCTTCCTCCCTCTCTTTCTTTCTTTTGCCATTGTATTTCCCATGTTTACTACGAGTCTATTGACACTGATATAGATAAATAAAAACAGCATGAATTTGGTAAGAAAGTGAAAATATCAAACAGTGATAGGCTAAATAGTTAGTACATTATATTTAGAACTTAGAAAAATTCTGGCCTTTGGACAAATGTAGTTTATGACCTCTGGTATAGGCAGAAAATTAAACACCAGCGAATTCATGAAACGATGGTTGATGGTGATTAAAGGTGTCTTCCACTTATTTTGGTCATGACAATGCAAATATCTAGCTCCAATTTGCAGATTCCTTTCACACTTTTCCAAGAAAAATAAGTTGTTTTTTTGCTTGTGACAAGGGGTTTATAGGAAATGTGATCTTGCAAAGGGGAATATGGAGGCTAATCAAGATCAGGTAAAGATCACGTGAATTTCTGTTTTATATATCGATATTTGGATCTGTTTACCCCTTGATATCGGTATCAGCATCGGCTTCAAAAATTCCAGCATCAGGCTCTAGTAGGTTTATTGTAGGTTGCAGATCCTCACGAAGTATGCAGATACAGATTGCATAAATGCCAGGTGTAAATGGCTCTTTGCATGCTCCTGTATTTAAAATGCCTATGCCTACAGGACTCAAACAACTATACAAACTGCTGCTGGAAGCCAAATATAGCCGTGTGCTGCACAATTGCAGGTGACTCAAGGGGTCTTATGTATAGTCGAGACAATAACCTCAGGGCATACACAGAGAATTTCTGAGAGCTAAAAGCGAACTAAGTGGTTTGTGCAAAATGACAGGGACACAAAGGTGACCGCAGAATTTCTACTGGAGATACAGACAGTCAGAACATTGGAAAGAGGCGGTCTATTCCGGAAAGAGGCAATTGTGATAAGTAAGTCTGCAGAAATAATACAGCATAGCAGAGGCAGATAGTTCTCTTGTCAGCATATTATCTTTTTACCATTGCAAAGTGGCCAAAATAATATATGGAAATGACTCTCTCCTGTGTGTGTGTGTGTGTGTGTGTGTGTGCGTGTGTGTGTGTGTGTGTGTGTGTGTGTGTACAATACATCTGAGATAATATTTGTACAGCTGTGTGTACTTGTGTTTATGTGTACTGTGTGCATATCAGTGTTTCCTCTAGGATTTTTTTCAGGGGGGGTAAAAGGTTATTTGTCCTCTGGATGGTGTGCACATGTAAATAACAATCAGCAATTTTTTAAAGTAAAAAAAATTAAACTCAACTGCAAAACAAGCGTTACAACCAGTGTTTCCCACAGGATTTTCTGAGAGTATAATGGCCGGACCCAAACAAAGTAGGAGGGTCAGTTGGCATGCTCCCCCGGAGAAATTTTGGCACTAAAAGCCTAAATTTGTTGCCTCTCGTACATTCTATTGCCATTATTCCATCTTCATTAAAGCATATTTTAATTAATTATTGTAAAGGAGAATAAGGGTTTATCTGTTTTATTAAAGGCATCATAAATTTGACAGTCTTCTTGTAAATTTTGTGGTGGACTCTGCCAACACATCCACATGCTCTTATTTTGAAAGCTACTTGTGTTTGCTTTTATTTTGAAGGCGGGTCCAACACATTCTTACTGTAATGCTTAGTAAATACATGCATCAAGAAAACAAGTGGAGGCTGACTGGTCGCAGTGTGTTTTGTTCTCTTCCAGTTACGTTAACAGCCATCGCTCTAACAGGCAGTCTATGGAAGAATTATCCTATCTTTATTCATACACTCCTATACACTCCTATTCCTTCTAATGCTCAGATTTATTCTCCTCATGCTCAAATTTTGTTCTTGCACTCAGATTTCTGCTGCTTTCTTTCAAAATGTGTGCTTGAACTCAAAAATCACATGTTTGTGCTCACATTTCTTCGCTTGCATTCAAATACAGGTACATCTAAAAAATTAGAATATCATGAAAAAGCTCAATATTTTTGGTCATTCATTTCAGAAAGTGAAACTTATCTATATTACGCTATGTGAAATGAATCTATATTTTATATAGAAAATATAGATTCATGAATCTATATTTTATATAGATTCATTACACATAGAGTTAAATATTTCAAGCCTGTTTTTCTTGTAATTTTGATGATTCTGGCTTAGAGATAATGAAAACCCAAAACTCTTTGAGTATTGTGAAAAAGTTCAATATTGAAGTCCTCAGTCAGTGGTGGTTTGGGGTGATGTCCTCTGCTGGTGTTGGTCCACTGTGTTTTCTGAAGTCCAAAGTCAACATAGCAGCCATCTACCAGGACATTTTAGAGTCTTCATGCTTCCACAAGCTCTTTGGAGATGCTGCTCTCATTTCTCAGCAGGACTTGGCACCTGCCCACACTGGCAAAGGTACCAAAAGCTGCTTCAATGACCATGGTGTTACTGGGCTTGACTGGCCAGCAAACTCAGCTGGCCTGAACCCCATAGGAGTCTATGGGCTATTGTCAAGAGGAAGGTAGGAGACACCAGACCAATGGAGATGATCTGAAGGATGCTATCAGAGCAACATGGGCTTCTATTACACCTCAGCAGCCTCAGGCTGATCTCCTCCATGCCATGCGGCATTTATGCAGTAATTCATGCAAAATGAGGGCCAATCAAGTATTGAGTGTATAGAAATGAAGATACTTTTCAGAATCCTGAAATTTGTGTTTAAAATATAATTTTTTTATTGATCCTATGTAATATTCTAATTTTCTGAGACAGAGTTTTGTGTTTTCATCATCTCTTAGCCATAATCATCAAAATAACTACAAATACAGGCTTTAAATATTTCACTCTGTGTAATGAATCTATATAGTGTATAAGTTTCACTTTCTGAAATAATTGACCAAAAATATTGAACTTTTTCATGATATTCAAATTTTTTGAGATGTGTCCTATGCACGCTTAAGTCTTTAGTCATGCATGCTCAAATCTAATGTGCACACACTCAGAACAAGCACGTCCTCTCAAGTTGAGGTATTTGCTCAGACTAAAGGAAGTCCCTCCCTGCGCTTAAAATATGTTTCACCAGCCAACAGGGAGACAGCTAGAGTGTGGACCAAACAAATGACGGATGCCGTCTTGGGTGCGTTCCTTGAAGTCATGAATAAAAATAGGATAATTCTTCCACAGCAGTCTTAACTCACTCAGAAACTCCAGCAATGCTTACATTTAGGTTGTCATGACATCTTGAGTGTTTGACGTCCTGATTGTGTTCCAGTTGCTCGTCCCTGCGGCGAGACAGCAGAAGACTGTTGGGTGGAGCCTCCCGCTGTGGTCACTGCTACAGAGTTAAAAAAAATACAACAATCCCCTATTCTTAAGTAACAGGGGGCAAAATATAGCAGCAGCGTGCCGCCGCTTTTAAATGAATATAGCGGAAAACCTGCATATAGCAACAGTAATCCAGTTAGTTTAGCTCTGAGAGTCCCAGTCAGGTGCAGAGCAATAAATAATGATTAGATTGTCTTTGTGTCTTGACTTTATTGAAGAAGGATAAAGTCATATTTTGTATAAATGAAAATAAACATTTCATCTATCTGACACAACCCTGGAGTTTGCTTTGGTTGCTGATCAGTTTCTAGGTGTTTCTTCACACCTTGCTTGACATGGTTCCAAATGTTCCCAAGGGACCAATTTTTGAGACGATTAAACTTAGTAGTGGTGTCTGCACACAAAGAAATTTAAGCAGACCCACATCTCAGAGCCTAAAAACAGAACAGGCATATAGGTCAGAGCCATACAGTGTTTGTACAGCAGCACATGTCCTGTTTCAGTGGATTCGGATTGCAAAGAACAAAGTTTTTTCTTCAAAATTCTTCTCAAAATTTCAATTAATAAACGTGCCAACTCTAATTAAAGACAGAAAATATAGAAGCAGCTGAACTCTCTGAATGGCTCCAAAGTTACATTAACCTGAGTCCATTCTGTTTGGTGATAGCAGAATAAACATCTTTTCAATCTAGCTGCATCATTTGCCTCTAATTAGTGTT
This sequence comes from Centropristis striata, assembly GCF_030273125.1. Taxonomy (NCBI): domain Eukaryota; kingdom Metazoa; phylum Chordata; class Actinopteri; order Perciformes; family Serranidae; genus Centropristis; species Centropristis striata. Next base: position 33,006,443 of record NC_081522.1, read on the forward strand.
AATGCTCACTTTATTTTGCATCCAATATGAGCCATCTGTCCTGCCACTGCAGCACCAAGCAACAATAAACTTAGCACTCACTATTTTCAGTTCCTATCATTAAATACAAACAAAAGCAAAAACAGTCAACAACTCCTTAGCTTCTTTGACTCGTTATTTTTTTTTTACTGTTTGAAAAATATTCTGAGCTGCTGAGAATATTGTTGACTGTGTGTCCTTTGGTAGCACAGCAACACGTCGTCTGCAGCTTCATTAAACAGTCAGATGGATCATCAGCAGAGCGACACGAAGCTGCTTCACACCAGCATTCACATGAGATCAACGCCGACAAGTAACTGAGTACTTTTACTCCAGTACTCTGCGCTACAACTCTGACTCTGAAGAAACAGGAAGAAACTAGGAGCAGGGACCGGGGGGCCAGGCTCATCTGAGATGGACTGACAAAGAGTGGTCTGACGAGTCCATATTTCAAATACAGAAAGAGTCAGGGACTAGGAGACAGAGACTACAGAGGCACTGATAAACATTGTAGTTTAGACTGACTGTTTGGGTCCCTGGGGTACTGTGTGTTAGTTGTGTTGTATCTTTTCCTTGTCTGTGCCTCAGCCCATCAGAGGGAAATCCCCGCTGGGATACGCCTCTGGTCCAATGGCATCAGCAGGCCGCAGTGTTTCCCTGGCTCCGCCCTCTTCAGCGTTACCAGTCTGGCCACCAATCAACTGCTGTACCTGCCTCCAGCCCAGCTTTAAGGCCCCCACACACCGACCCAACGGGACCCGACGCCAACGGGCTCTTGTCCGACGATTGTGTCGCCTCTCGTCGGACACAGTTGGGTGAAAAAAAGCAGTGAAACACATCGCCACGACGACTTCCCACTACACAGCAGCCTATACGTTCTGCGCTTGCGCGAGATGCAATAAGTCTCCCTAACAACGGGTGGTGCTAGTCTCATGACTGTAATCAAAAACATGAAAACAGGAAATGACGTAACGGAGAAACCATAGAAGTGACCATGGAGATTAAAAACAAAGCGCACAAAGCATTAAGCTTGTTATTAGTTTTAAGAAGACGTTTTGGACGTTTTGGAAAACAAAGCTTCGCTGCAAAATGGTCGCTCCAGGTGAGCTGATGGTCACGTTGTCTGCTCTCGGACTCGTTCTTGCCCGAAGATAGCAATTAATTAATAGTATCCGCCCCTCCCACACACCGTGCTGATTCGCTAGAGCACCGCCAATCAGATCCGCCATTAGCTAGCACACAGCCAATCAGAGGAGACGACGAGTCTACTCTCCCAGGCCGAATCAGGCCCGACAGCTTCCGCGCTTCCCTGACGCAGATGAACACACCAAACAGACGTGTACCCGACGTCGTCTGACTGTCCCCGACGCCCGACAGTCGGGCCGGTGTGTTCCTGGCTTTGCTGACCGTTACATTTGTATCGTAAAAAATTCTGTGTTAACTAGCGATGAGGCACTAGACTTGTGAATGTTGCTAGAACTGGGCATTAGGTTTAGGTGTTTCTTTTACACATCTCCGCACCACACCTATATAATTTAAGTTGTTAGTCATAGTTTACTGGTGGCTGCATTGATGTATTTTTGTTTGTGTAGGTAAGATGACTGAGAAAGAGTTTTTTCATTTATTGTGTTTGCTTTGACTAGAAAGATAGTGTAGTGGGGGAAAACAGAGATAGGAAGACTGTTTTGGTTTGTTTCACGAGTTGGCGCCACCCACAGCCTGTTGTCACTGCCTCACTCTTGTGTTACAGTTGTCAGCCTGAAGAGGGTTCAATTTTTGTCGTTTCTTGTGAGATTGGCTGTTAATCAATAAAATGTGTTTGATTGCCTGAGTACACCGGCGTTGTGTTACTTCCCCTTATCCCTAGACTCCAACTTGGGTTGTAACAGTGACTTAAACTCGGGTAATGATGACTCAACCCAAACTCTTCTTCGTGACGTGGACTTGGAGTCAGACTTGAACACTGAAGAGAGAAACTTTAATTCAGAAGTTATACAATTGTATTTTCTGTTTAATAAGATAAAATAGAATTTCTTATTTTTCTTTGGCCCTGCAACCATGACTTACACTCAGAAGCCTTTTATTCCATACATGAGATATCTTTTGATTAACTGTCTCGTTGTAGTTGGTTCCTTTCATCTTGGCCTCTACAGAAGCCTTTCCAGGGCCAGCAGACTCTTTATTTCACCGTCTCTCAGTGGACAGGTCTCTTCCTCCTAGTTGGTCCTCCAACTGTTTACCAACTTCTAGCATATCTGGAAGTACCAGAGGTGGTTTTGCTTAGCGCTGACATTGTCATTCTGTCGGACACGAAATCCAATTTGAGCGCTCAGAGCGTCCAGACAGCATTCAACAGTAAAAAGCATCGAGCGTGGGAATCGGTGTCTCCCCTCCCCCGTCTGTCCTGAGGCTTTTAAAGGCTCTTTCCTCTTTCTGAATATCCTCGGTGCCACTTGATGAATTACATTTCTCTCAACTTTTTGGGGCATTAACCAATCAATTCCCCATGTGCTCATCCGTAGCATACTGGAAAATGTTGTGCAAAATTGGATGATTGCTATGGAAAGTTTCTTCAGTTTCTTTGTACATGAAAATATGAATATGTGCATTAGAGGTGTGAATCATCAGAGGCCCCACGATACGATTTTATCCCGATACTTGAGTCACGATACGATATTATTGCAATTTTAAGCATTTTGCGATATGTGAGTATTATATACAATAGATTGAAAATAAGCGAAAATTCTCAGTCTATTCATCTCACTTCAGTCTTTTTATTTCTCCACAATGAGAGTCAAACCCACAAACTGATCAACAAAGTATTCAGTCAAACTGAACTGAACTGATATCAAACATGTATAGACGACAGCAACTGCAACATTTTCTCAAACTTTCCTCAACTTTAAGCTTCACTGCTCTGAATTATTTTTGAATGAAACATAAAAAGAAGCCTTACTTTGCAGCGATATTTCTACAACTCCCCGACACGATATCCTGACACATGGTGCCTATAGATTCCTTAGATTTTCTAGTTTCATATGATACCAGTATCTCCAGTATATTCATAAAAGTGGCCGTCCGAATGCTAAATATCGATGAATCTATATTTACTATACTGTATTGATTTTTTCCACCACTTTTTTTCCACAAAATGTAAGGAAAAATGTAATTATATCAAACCTGACAATCAGAAAGATCAGCGTCAAATGTGACAGTGTGGAAGTAATAATTGATATGAATAATTTTAAAATAATTACTGTTCTAGAGATGAAATGACTTGATTTTTAACTCCAGCTTTCAACTGACAAGGTACATGTGTTCTTTTATAGGTGTTTGTGTGTGAGCTGTGGCTGTTCCCCATCTGTGCATTCCAGATTACTGATCATAATCCTAATCCCTCAGCAGATAAACAAATACTGACACAGTATCTCTCCATTTGGTCCATCCCTTCTGCCAGTATCTTTCACTCTTTTCCTCTCATCACTACAATGCTTTCACTTTCACAGACTGCTGGCACTTAAGTAAGTTGGGGTCGTTTTAATGAAAAAATAAGACAATTACAAACCTGCGTGGCTGTTATCCAGTATTCAAGGGACACCAGTTGTCTCTAAAAAACGTATTCTCTCTCCTAGCCTGGATTTCAAGTGAGGGAAATGTAGTTTGCAGCTGAAATGAGATGCATGATGAAATGCACCCAAATACTCCAAAAGACTGCTTGTTAGTGGGAGATCTGAATAATTGCAAATACCCTGAATCTTCACCTGCCACTGGGAGAAAGTTTCAAGTTTGCACTTTCAAGTGAAGTTGACAGCAGCGCTCCATGTAAACTTTTTTTTTTCTGTGAAAACGTCATGTGATCTGATCATGCCGGTGCGATAATCGACCCCGCAGAGTTAATGCAACTGACCAAAGTAAAAAGTTTACGTTATGCTATAGCGAACTAGACTACACCACAGTTGCATGATTTTAACTTACTGAAACATTACTGTGAAAACTAACTTTCATGCCTCTTCAGGGGGATTTAAAACAAAATATTGAACTCTTTACAGTATAATCACACTTGAGTTAATTTAACTATAGTCTCTTTTCGTCCTTTCAAAATAAAAGCATCCGTTATCAAAACAGTAGTGAAGGGACAACGAAGCTTCGTGAACCATTTGCTTTATTTGTGGAGCCCACTAGATGGCACTCTTTGTTCAAGAAAGGGCTGAAAACACACTCAATTACCATTGCTAAAGCCTTGTTTTTTAAGTCAAGACCGCCATCTAGTGGGGTCAGAAAATAAAGCAAATGGTTCACGAAGCTTCATTGTCCCTTCACTACAAAACAGGCTTTTGCATAGTAATTTACATACATCTTTTATTTTGCCCATGTATGCATGCAGCGATTAATCGATTAATTGATCTTGAACGTTATAGATAATCGAGTTGGCAGGTTTCTTCCAAACAACCATCTCTACTACAGAAATTTGTCATTTTGTTGGGGCTCTGCAAGAAAGCTTTGCCCCCACTGTGCCGATGTCTAGCTCCACCCCTGGCCTCAAGTCACAGGCAGAATTGAATAACAATAACTATATATCTGGCCTTCAGCGTAGGCTAAATAAAAATAGAATACATCAAATCTAGTATGAATGGGCTAGATATTTACAAAAGAACCAAACGTTTTATCAGATTAAATAGCTGTATTCAATTGAATATAGGTCACAAAAATTGCCATCATTGCCTTCTATTTTTATTACAATGTTTTCACAGCATCCCAACTTTTACTCTTAAGCTCTTAAGCAATGTGTACTAGGGATGGGCGTTTGGAAGAAACCTGCCAACTCGAGCATCTACAACATTAATGATCAATTAATTGATTGATCGCTATGTTTTTATTCATACTCCACACTACACATTATTATGCAAAAGCCTGTTTTGATAATGGACGCTTTTATTTTGAAAGGATGAAAAGAGACTTCATGTGAGGTGATACTGTAAAGATAATGTCAAGGAGTTTATTGTTTTATGTTTTAGTATGGAAGAATTATCCTATCTTTATTGAAGAGCGTAGATTCAGTTTGAGAGCATGATTTTATTCCTTTTCAGTGTCTCCCTATTGGCCGGTGAAACACACTATTTTAAGCACAGGGAGGAACATCCTTTAGTCTGAGCAGATACCTCGACCTGAGAGGATGTGCTTCTTCTGAGTGCATGCACATTAGATTTGAGCACGCAGACTTTAGATCTGAGCGCGCACAGGACATATTTGAATGCGGGCAAATTGTTTGTGTTCAAGAAGAAGAAATGTGAGCATAAGTATGTGATTTTTGAGTTCAAGCACACATTTTCAAAGAAAGCAGCAGAAATCTGAGTGCAAGCACAAAATAGGAGCATGAGGAGAATAAATCTGAGCACGAGAAGGAGCTGTGTCACTGAAAAGGAATAAAATCTACACTCTTGAATAAAGAGAGGATAATTCTTCCATATTTCAGCACCCCCCGAAAGAGGCATGAGGTTAGTTTTCACAGTAATCTTGCATATTTAAGTGTGTTTTGTGTTTAAATAAGTTCTGGATAAAATTAAACTCAGTAATTCATACTAGCAAGGTTTGATACAGTAAACTAGTTTTCTCAAATTAATGCTCTTGTATTTCTGTGTGTTTTATAATTGTTTTTGCAAATTTCAGTTTGCAAACTGTAGCTTTAACCAACTTCATTCTCAGCTCATTGGCTTATTGACGTACGGCCGTAAAACTGAACGGCCGCGTTTCAGCAGTCACTGATAAAATTAAAAAATACCTAGATCAATTAAAAATTCCACGTGATCGACCAAATTCTTAATGACCATTAATCGATCATCCATTAATTATTCCCATCCAGTGGCGGTTCTACACAGGGGCCTACAGGGGCCACTGTGAAGAAGCCCTTGTCCCCCGTGTCCAATTATTAATAAAATGATCAATTGATGACGATGAACAACTTAACAATTCTTACCTATTTTTTGTTCGAACAATATCTCATTGTTCACAAAAGGAACCCAGAATGTGTACATTGTATAATAGTTTATTTGTACAATAAAAGCTTGTGTATATAAAAAGACCATTCTCACTGTACTGCACTTTCAAAATAAAGAAATGAATTGTGCACAAAAATGAGAAATGTCATTGTTGTACAAAAATATTTGTTATTGTTGGTGAGTCTTATTGTTTCAATCTATGCATTTGTATCTTCCAAATATACTTAAGTTAGATTTCTAAATAAGCTAAAATAAAGGTTTTGAATGCTTAAATATCATCTTTGCCGTTTTTTAATGTGCCCCTCCTTGGCCCCCCACAGTAAAATTGGTCACTGTTCCCATCCCTAATGTGTAAAATATTCTAACAGGGAGTTAACCCTCTGGAGTCCATCTATTTATTGAAAATACACATGTTTTATTTACAGTAATAACTTTGTTTATATATGATATGTAGACAAGCTGAGGAAGTTATCTTAAAAGAGCAATCATAGGAGCTTTCACAGTGTGCCATTTATGTTTCTAGACCATTTTTAAATTGTGAATTTTCTTTCTACAATGAAAACTATTACTATTTTTAATTTACATGCAAATAGACTGTTTTGTAGTTGTATTATTTATTTATTTTTTTCTGCTGTTTTTGTGTTTATAAATGGTAAAAAAATAAAATAATAATAATAATAACAATAAAATGGTACTTTTCCATAGACACCTGTGTCTTTTGTTTGTATTTTGGCTTCCTGGCAGCTTTATACTTTGTTAATTAAATAAAATGAAAACTCTGACTGATAGCCAAATTTGTGTGGAGAAAAAGGAGCCATGCATGTGATGTAAGGACGGACAGAAAGATGCTAAACAGAGACAGAAATGAATGCATAGGAAGTTGACAAATTTGAACCAAAATCTCCTGGACTTCAGAGGTTTAAGGTGTTGCTCATCTACAGTGAGTTTACAGTCAACTAAAAGTTATTCTATTTTTCTCCTGGGACTGGCTCATACAGTTTCAATCACGCTTTTAACAGGTGATTAAATAAAAAAAAACCTTCACCCAAACAAGACCACGTGCGCTGACCTTTGATGTGCTCGTTGACAACGCTCTCGAGCCGGTCCAGCCTCTCCATAATCCGCATCGTTTCCCCTTTACTGTCCTCCTCCAACTTTTTGTCCGTTTCTCCGCCGCCGCTCTCCGCAACTTTGGGTCCCCCGTTGGCCACATAGTTGGTAATCCAGCCGACATACAGGAGACACACGATGTTGGTCATGCCGCTCAGGACCACACATGTCGACACCAAAGTTTTAGTTCTCCTTGAGCACAGCATCGCGACAGCCCTCCATGGGCTTCTTGTTGCAGACCGCACGCACGCAGGTGAATCGTGGGAAAAGACTCACGCGACAGATGCGTCCAAATATAGCGCGAGCGTTGCGGTGCTTTGAAGTCAGTCCGCACCTGCAGGTCTCTGCTCACAGATCCTCCGGAGGCTTTAAATGCTTTAGGCTGCCTTAATCATTTATGGGAACACTACTGATAGGGACATTCCCGCTGAGCATCAGACCGCCGAGTCAAGCCTGCAGAGCCGTCAGATGCAGCTCCACCACCACCACCCCTCCAGCCTGTGATGCTGATACAGCCCAATGGGAGAGGAGGAGGAGGCGGGCTCTGTCTGCCAATGCCAGCCATCCCATAGTCAGTGCACACAGAGGAGAGGGGGCAATGCACAGAGGTTGAAGTGCATGTTTCAGACCAGTGGCGGACTCAGACTGTTAGAAGGGCAGGGGCGAAAGAAAATAAAAAGGGCCCATTCTGCACAACATTGGGCACCACCAGCACACAAAAGCTATGATGCATCATGTATGATGAAATATTAACTTTAAGTTAAAAGGAAATCCAGATCAAAGTAATTAATGATATGGTACTGACAATTAAAAGTATCGAACCAAACCATCTAGGGGGGTCCGGGGGCATGCCCCACCGGGAGAAAATGTATACATTTTTAAGTAAAATGCATCTATTTTGTGCACTTTGAGAGCTAACCGTATTATACAATCCCCGCAGAGTCCACCACTGTTTCAGACAGTGATGATGGATAGCAAGGCCGGCTCTACGCAGGGGCAAGAGGGGGCCGAGCCCCCTTAAATAAATGTCTTGCCCCCTCAAATAAAAATTTTAGAAGTTGAGAAAGCACATTTTAATATACTCACAAAATTAATGATACACGATTGCTGGTTGAAATCTGGATGAAGGATGTTTTATTTTATTTTATTCATTTATTTTATTTTTATTTTTCCGTTTCCCCCACCTTATTGTGGTCAGGGGGTTTGCGTGCCTCAGTGACCTTAAGAGCTAAACCAGCAGGAGCTTAGTCTTCAGGTGGGACACCTGGACAGGTCTGAAGGTAGAGGCCTGACAAAGTGCAATCCACTTCTCCAGGTTGGACACATAGACCCCTTTCAATGAAGAAAGCATCGTTACTATAAGCACAAAAAAAAGTGCTGGAGCATGATGTGTACACACCTCATATATGCTGCCTAGAACCGGCCCTGATGGATAGGCGCGGTGAGGTAACAGTTGCATTTATATAATTAATAATAATAATTAATATATCAATATGCTTTATTTAACCAGGTGAAAAACTCATTGAGATTAAAAACCTCTTTTCCAAGAGTGACCTGGCCAAGACGGCAGCATAAAAGCAAAAATGGTTACGCTAAACACACAAGACACAAATAAAATACAGTCACACACTAGAAGAAAAAACAAGAGTTGGATTGCATGATTACACAGTGCAATCACAAGAGCCGATTGAGCTTATTTATCTGTCTTTTAAAATTGACTTGAATTCCACCAGAGTTACAAGATGTGTCAATTTCAAGTCCTTCTGCACATCGTTCCAGGTAGACAGGGCAGAAAATTTAAAGGCCTTTTTGCCCAGTTCAGTTCTGACTCTCGGGACCTGCATCTGTATGAAGTCCTGAGAACGCATTTATACAAAGACTGGACTGTCTAGGGTGTGTTTTTGATACCTTGTCAAAAAGTGTAGAGGTCTGTGTTTGGTAGCTTATAATATAAGATAAAACTTTATTAGTTAAAGGAAATTCTGGTTCCAGGTTGCTCAAAGTTACAAAACAATCACAATTTAGGATAAAATAAGAGAAACAATGATCAAACAGTGAACAATAACAATTTATGATATAAATATAAATATAACTATAACAATATATAAATAAAAAATAAAGTGTCAGAGGAGTAAAGTGGGTAGAGTTCAGATGACATGACAGGATGTGATAAATAGATATATTGCACATTATAATGACCATGATATAGTCCGTGGTGTTGAAAATGGTATTGCACATGATGTTAATATTATTCAGTCGCATGTATTAGCTTTCCTCCCTGCAGAAAGGGGAGGAGTTATACAGTTTGATGGCCACAGGTAGGAAAAAATCTCCTATGGCATTCTGTGGTGATATAAGTGTTATGTAAGTGTTTATTTTTTAATTGTGTTCAAACAATGTCAGAAGCAATCGGTTGTGGAAACTACGTACATTTACTCAAGTACTGTACTATTTGGAGGTGCTTGTACTTTACTTGGGTATTCACATTATATGTATTTTTATATTTCTACTCCACTACATTTTGAGGCAAATATTGTACTTGTTACTCCACTACATTTAACTGACAGCTTTAGTTACTTTTCAGGTTGAGATTTAACATAAAGTGATTAGACATTTTATTTTATACTTAAACCTAATAACAGTATATTTAAGTTGTTAAACCAAGCTCTACCTTGAGAAAATGAAAACACTGCTTACATAAATAAATCAATAATAATAACCCTATAATATATTTAGAATATATAAAACAACCTGAGTGGGTCCATTCTGCATAACAAGAACTTTTACTTTTGATACTTTAAGTACATTTTGATGCATATACTTTTGTACTTTTACTTCAGTAAGTTTTGAATGCAGGACTTTTACTTGTAGTGGAGTAATTTCACAGTGTGGTATTAGTACTTTTACTTAAATAAAGGATCTGAATACTTCTTCCACCACTGGAAGCAATACAGCACAGTTATTAATGGAAAACTGAATTATAGAGATTCAATACCGATATATTATTTTGGGTTAGGATTAAAAGGGAAATTGCAGAAGCTTGACCCAGAGACAATGAAAACTATAGCTGACTCAGATGGCTTATATTGAGATATTTTATGAATTAACATGTACAAGGAGAATAAACCAAGCCATGTGATGTAAGAGACAGTTCTGTGGACGTTTTCCTGGCATTGTATAAAATGAGAGAGTGAAGAGGTGTTTAGACTAAACATTGATAACAGAGACACAGACAGCCTTGGCTGGCCCAGACAGAACATTTATTAAGGGGAATTTATGATATGCAATATAATAAAATGAATCTCAGAATTCCATATCACACCTCAATGATTTTGTACACTACCTAAGTTATCCCTGACCATGTTAAAGCATCCTTGGGCAAGATACTGACCCCCAAAGTGCTCCTAATGCTGCATTCATCAGTCTGTGAGCGGGGACGGACTGGGACTAAAAAAAGGCCCTGGACTTTTTCCAAAATTTAGAGCCACAACCCATATGCAATTACACATTTAAACAACCACTTGCCAGCGTGTCAAGACACTATACCCCAAGCTTACTAGACGAGATATCCACACAGAGAGAGAGGAGGAGAGAGAGGGAGACTGACAGCACGTTCGCTCCCCAAAACCCAAAAGTAATTTTGTTCATTCATAGCAACAGAACCCTAATAAATGTAGGTTCAACCTCCTTCAACTGCCCGTCCTCCACAGTTTTAATAGGTGGTTTAATCATAGACTGTATATAAATAATGGACATAGTCTTTGTGACGTCATTGGTTTGTGGCCCGTTGGAAGCATCGAGTTCAGCGTTACACTTGTAACCATCTTGTTTCCAATCAGGGAAAAGACCATATTTAGACTGTGGAGGAGGAGAGGGATCTGATCACTGACTACAGCCTCTCTACACCTCAACCTGACTGTGAGAAGCTGCTCCTAATCCATGTGAGCATTAACTGGGATGTTAGTTTTGGCAAAAAAACAAAAACAAAATGTATGTTAATTACCTCAGAAAACTGAGCAGCGACTCCTTGGAGTGTCTGTTAGTCCAACCAAACGCTGAACAAGACATTTTTACTGAACAAAACGTTCAAATAAACTGTCATTACATGAAAATACAGTGAAAGGGTCAACGTTATGAGACTAAACTGGTAAACGTCCTCTTTTCTATCTAAATAACGTTATATATAACTTTATTGACACATTGCCATGGATACGCATTGTTTTGCTTCTCTCCTGATGACGGCTCACCTTGTTAGTGACCTGTCAATCAAAGGTAGCCACGCCCCAAATCATACGATTCTTTATCTTCCATTTTCTTTTAAGTGGGGCCATTATTATAACTATTGACATCAAATTGTCTTGAAGAAGATTTTTACGAGTGATTGAGACCATAATGTTGTCCTAAAAAAAAAATTCTGAGGTAATAAATCAAGTGAGAAGTTTTCTCATTTTGCATTGAAATTAATGGACAGAAATGTTTTTGCAGCCAAACTTAGCGCCCCCTGCTGGAGTTTTTGGTAGAATGCAGCTTAAGACAATTCTTGGTTTGCCTCCTTGCTCACACCCGGAGTTTGCCGCCTGGGTTCAATACTAAATAGCTCAGTAAGCGTTCTACATTTGAATCCCTCCGCCTCTAACGAATTGGCCCTCTTATCTTTTGATTTTTCCCAGCCACCTTTCTCCTTATGCTTCCTTCCAGACATTTCTCACACTCGACTTTGTTATTTTGTGATGATCGTATTGGCGCTAATCAGATTTTTTTCCTGATGATCCACAAAGTCCACAGACAGACAGGGTCTGTGGGACAGCCGATCTGGACTCTGACAGAATTTTCTATTGGTCAGTCCACCCCTGTGTGTGAGCTGATTCCAGATGAGAAGGGGTTTCGTCGTTCCCCTACTTCTCTCAGGACAGGTGAGTGAGCGCCATCTGTAGTGTAAAGGGCTTTGAGTGGTCGCAAAGACGAGAAAAGCAATTTACCATTTACAGTAAATAAGAGGTACTTTGCTGAAAATCACTTAATCACTTCCTCGCCAAACAACAGACACATACACATACCTCTGAGCACCGGCCACCTATGGTGCCGACATAACAGCTAAAGTAACTTTAGAGCTTCACACCACCAACAGATGGATTTTGCAGTTTAAGCCTCGAGGCTCCCACTTTCATCTTTGTCTTTCATCCACTGCTTCACCAATCACACACACACATGGCTCATGCCCATGAATCGAAAATTCTCCGTTCACCCAAGAGCACAGCAGATTCAGATTCATATAAATACTGCATTGGATCTGAAATATTAAGGTGTTCTGTTCTATGCAGCTTTCAATCTTGTCTAACTCACTATCTGTCAACTTTGTCTGTCTCACTTCAATCTGTCTTCACTCTCATTTCAGCAATTACTCAAAAAAATTTAAATGTGGAGCTTGGAGGTACACCTTATTAGGAGACATATTATGCTCATTTGGGTTTCTGAACCACACACAAAAAACACATTTTCTCATACTGTCTGTGCTGGAAGACCTGTCTTCACCTTCTGCCTCAAAGGCTTTGTTATAGCATGTGTGTCTTTTATCGCCCGGTGGCTGATCTGTCTGGTTCTTGGTCTTTCACATCTGCTCTTTCAGCGTTTCAACTGACTGTAACAGAGAATAGCTGTACACTTGTACTAGTAATCAACATGTTTAGAGAGCAGGATGCCTGATGGACATGTTCATTTTTTCCAACATTTAAATAATAAAAATGAGACACAAAATTGCCAAACTTAAATTGGAACTATTTAACAGTTATTGTATACATTATCCCTGAAAATGTTTAATTTTAACCCTTGTGTTGTCTTAGGGGTCAAAAATGACCCGCCACTATGTTTAACAGCAGAGGAAGCACCCTTAACGATCTTTTTTAAACTTGAAATTTGATTACTTTTCCTAGAATGACCCCAAAATGAGAAAAAGTTAAACATTGCCTTCATATTTCCATGAAAGCTGTTCAACAACAGGGTACAAATCTTGTTTTACTTCATGCATGCATGCACACACGTACGCACACAGGCTTGCTAAAAAAAAACAAGTTTACACTTAAGCAGTACCTTTAGCATAACATTAAAAGAAATAAATCCCTAAAACAGTAAACCAATAATGACAGGCCTGCTGGGATGAAAACAAGTAGATTCCACTGATTAAATGCACTGTAAAGAGGGAAAACCTCAATATCAACAAAGTTTGTGATAAGTGACAGGTTGCTTCTTCATGCAAAAATAGATTTGGGTTTGAAAATTCAATCAAGCTATATTTTTTTAAAACTTATATTTATTTGTTTTCAGGTTGTTCATATAACAGCCCACAATACATGATCACAAAACAGACATAAAATAGTCACTTTAACTAAGCGGCAACCTCTGGGCAGTGAGGCTAACCAGGAAGTGCCCTAAGCTGCATTCTACCAAAAATTCCAGCAGGGGGCGTCGACGAAGGTTGCAGAATCATTTGGGTCCATTCATTGCAATACAAAATGAGAAAACATCTCACTTGATTTATTACCTCAGAATTACCTCAGAACACGATGGTCACAATGGCTCGTAAAAATTCTTCTTCAAGACAATCTGATGTTAATGTATAAATAATGGTCCAATTTAGAAGAAAATAGATGAAAAAGATGATTTGGGACGTGGCTACCTTTGAATGGCAGGTGGCTTACAAGGCGAGCCGCCAACAGAAGAGGAGAAAAGCCATGCGTATCCACGGCAAAGTGTCCTTTACTGGTTTGGTCTCATAACTTTGACTCTTTCACTGTATTTTAATTTAATGACAGTTAATTGGAACATTTTGTTCATTTAAAAATGTCTTGTTAACGTTTGGTTGGACTAAGAGACACTCCAAGGCGTCACTGTTCAATTTTCTTAACTAAATAACATATATTTTGTTTTGTTTTTTTGCTAGCCAAAACAAACATCCCAGTTAAAGCTAACATGGATTAGCAGCGACTTCTCTCAGTCAGGTTGAGGTGTAGAGAGGCGTGTAGTCAGTGTCTTCAGATCCCTCTCGCTCCTCCACAGTCCAAATATGGTCTGCTCCCCGTTTTCCGAAAACAAGATGGCGACGAGTGTAACGGCGAACTCGATGCCTCAAACGAGCAGTCCACAAACCATCAGGTGACGTCATGGTGACTTCGTCCATTATCTATATACAGTCTTTAACTTTAACACATGATTACTCTCCGCCCACCCCCACCCTAATTAAACGAAAAACAAACAAACAAGTAAGGCATACTGTATAGTATATCATTGTATGGTATTACATAAGACTTGGTCATATTGGCATTACCCAGGTATATATCAATTTCAAAATTCCAAAGGTCTCCATTTGCTCTTGCTTTTGGGTTGCCCAGTTACTGTAATGTCTTCCTGAGGAACTCAACCAAGAGGTGATGAGGGAAACCAAAGTCCATCTGAATCACCACAAAGCCCTATAGCATAGAGAGGGAAACAGAAAGATTAACAACGTGACTAAGTAGTACAACATGAAAAGGGGCACACAAAAAGATTAAAACAAAAAAAAACAACAACGAAAAAAGAGAACACTCACATCCCGAGAGATCACCTCTGGGTTAGAGATGTCAAATAAGTTAGTTCCCTGTTTGTCCAGCAGCCTGGTTAGCTCAATCTGAAGAGCTGGAACATACACCACAAAAGTGTTACAGAAAGACACATTTCATTCTATCACATTACATTACATTACACTCGACTTCAAATTTGGAATCGAAGAAACCATAATGTAGCCAAGAGAGGTTCTGCTCTCATATCAATAAATGAATTTGACAGTGGTCAAAACCACATCTGTTCACTGTTGAGAGCCCATAATGCTGCATTTAAATCTGGGATCTGGGGACACTGCAGCATACAGACTGCTAGTTTAATAAGTAAATTATAGTACTGCTATATATTTCAAAAATGCTACTTTGACATTATGCAAGACATTCTTGGAGAATATGATGATAATATCAGTAGGCTATGGTTTCCTCTATCCCTTACCAGACAGGACCTTCGGGATGCCTATCTTCTCCACAGCTTCTTTTATGAACTCACGCTGTTCCTCATCTAGCACCTAAAAAGAGAGAGCAGTGGTTGAAGTCCAGTCACTCATCAAACAACATCATTTCAAGAAGCACCATGGATGAAAATAATACTATCAGAAAAATAATCATATTCTACAATATGAGCTATTTTCATTGTAGGGGTTATAACAGACATTGTTTCTCATTTAATGTGTCATAGTTGAGGTCAAATTTGATATTTTCTGTGCCAAATTTAAGTTCTCTGGGTCCTCATTTACATTTAATACATTCTTATTAACACTGAACGTAAGACGTTAATGTTGGATTTTGTTGTAAGCTAACGCTAGCACGCTAGCCTTCGCCCGCTAATGTTAGCATTCTAGTTCGCCTGTGTCAATCACATTGCAGTTAAACAAATCAAATAAATGTATGATACACGGTTTAGTTGGTCTCTCTAATGGCACTGAGATGGTCTTGTTGGACAAGACCAGCAAATAGTTGGTTCTGCTCTGGAACTAGTTTTCCCTCTTGGCAGCCGGCTCTTTGGCAGTGGAAAACCAAAGAACTGGTTTGCAATTGGGCACCGGCAGGGAACCGGCTTGGTCAAAAAGGGGGTTTGGGAGAGAGATTTGGCACAGATCTGGTATTGTCACTGGCCGCATGTGGTCTATGTTCTGGCAACCAGAAATGGGCCACTAGTGGACGGTAATTCATTGCTGTATTTGGACCACCTGAAAATGGGTTGTGTTGCCCAGCACTAGGTCGGTGTGGGCACCTCCGTTCCATTATCGCATTCTTACCTGGTTTTAACCCCAGATTCAGTAAAAACCCGAGCACTGCATCATCCCTGTCATCCCAGCATCCTTTCCTCTTCTCTTGCTTCCAACTTTCCTACACCACAGATGAATTGTATTTTGTTGTGTTGCCTATGTGATTAACCTTTGTTATTTCTCCTCTCAAGGATTTTTCTTCACCTGCTGTTAACGAGGCCACAGACACTCTCTGTTCCTCTCTAGCCTCCTCTCTTAACAACCTGTCCCCCAGCCTGTGACCCAAGTCCTCAGAGAACAAAGGGAAGGGTTTCTCTTCCCAAATGTGATGAAGTGTAAAGTGAAAATAAATGTGTCACAGGTGTCATGATTCCTTTCACATTTACTTTCTACAATGTGGCTTCACTTAACCACCCCAGCCGACCAATTATTCCCGCCACCCGTATTATGCCCATTTCCTGGTTTATTTATACTTAGAAAGTGGGGTACACACATTTCAAATCTCACACTTTGTTTATACACACAAAAATGGAGCAGGATTCCTGGTCTGTGAGTAGTGGCATTATTTTGAAGTATTTGGGCAGAAGTCTTACTGATATTTATGCTGGAGGGAGATATGTAACACACTTCTTACCATGACCCACACACTGTTTCAGGATAATGTTTACTTTTTCAAGACCTCAGAAACTCAAATTGTTGAGAGGAAGCAAGAGTAGCTCTTTTCAATCTCCCATCTAAAATACCACAATTATGTCAAATGTCTCAAATCATTCCCTGCATCATTTTGGACCTTCATAGAAAATACCTGCTGCAGTTTTATAGTATAGCACACACACACACACACACACACACACACACACACACACACACACACACACTTACCCGTTGATGTAAGGGGAGATCATTTTGAAATACAAAAATCCTAGTTAGAAAGGAGAGAAGAAAGCAAATACTTCTGAACTTCTCTTTCTGATGTTTACAGGAACTTTGTTGTGCAACACCTTAAATGCCTTTTGGGAAACAATAAGCTCATATCGCACCATCTCACATTTGAATGCCGTACTGTATAGCATGGACCATTTTGACCAGACTGACACCTTTAGCTCCCTTTCACAACCCAAGTCCGTTTGGTTCGTCAGAACCAAAATCAGAGTGAAATTGATACATTTTGTTGGTTTTGTATTTAGTATGGTTTGCTTTCACAGTGCAGAAATGTAAGCGGAAGAAATAAAATAAAAAGATTTGAAGAGGGGTGTGTACGAAGGTGGAGGGCTGGAATCTACTCACTGTTATTTCTTATTGGCTAAGAAGTTGACGACAAAGCAATGCGAACACAGAAATAAACAAACTAACGTGGAACCGATCGCAAACCGAATGCGTTTCATTATACCGTCTGTAATCTGCTCTTTTGTTCTGACCAAACTAATGTGGAGAGAAACACTCAGAAGAAGCTCCTGTTGAGGCTTTGGGTCTCAAATAATGTGTTGATCTATTATTTCCAACCTGCTGCGACAGCCGTAGAATCAGAGAGGGCGAGCCTTGATGCTCCTACCACGATCTGCTATTTGGAGCAATATGTTGAAAATTCTGCAATAACAAATTAGCTTTAGCTCAGTGGTAGCCTACAGAGTGAAACTGAAGGACACAAATTTCATCTTTATAATATCATCTGTGTACATCTCACCACGCAGGTAGCCCACAATCCACTGCCTTTTGGTTCATTTCCTTTAATTGGGTCGGATTCTGGTCGGATTACGTTCACAGTGGAATCAAGCCACACTAGGGTCCGTTTGGATCGAGACCCTCTCTGCAAGTGGTCTTGGTCTGGTTTTTTTGTTCCGCACCAGATAATAATTGAAGCGTTCACAAGCAACCAAACGAACCGCAACAAGGTCTTAACCACCACAGTGTGATTAAAACAGACTAAACTTTGGGTTGTGAAAGCGTCCTTAGTGTGACCATCTGCATATGTACGGAAGCAAGTCCATCTATTGTTCTGCAGAATCAGTGACTTTCTGACTTATTAATGTGTAAGGTACAGTATGTATGCTGAATTTACTTTAAGATTAACCTTAAAATATAGCTGCACATGTTGCAAACTTAAACGCTACAGCTAGCTCATTCAAAGCTGTTCAAAGTTTGTCTTGTACTCACTCTGGTCGGCTCCCCTGCAGGAAGAGTTTCTTGTCAGCATAGGAAGCTGTGACATCAATTGTCACATCCTAGAAATGATAAAAAAAAAGAAGTTATTATAGTTTTTAATATGGTATGTGCATGTCAATCGGCCTCAGAAATGCATCCGAGGACTGCCGAGCAGATTATGAATATACCGTTTGAAAGAGGAGTGTTGGTGTGGTTTGATTTCCACAGAGGAGCTCCCCAGAGGCCTCCCCAAAGACGGTCGTACCCCAGGTGGAGGTGTTTAAGTAGGGAACTTCTGAACTCCACACTCTTAGCTCTGGAAAACCTGATTCCTGCAGACACTGGAAACACACACAAATGCAAAAGTTTGCCTGACAAAGGTGTATAAAGGTGTTTGCAATTTGGAAAGAGGAAAAAGGTTTCCATACCTTTCTAATGAATTCCGGCATGGCATGGGAGAGATTTGTCTTGAAAAGCTCCTGGAATCACATTAATTGATATAATGTTAAAAACAACAAAATATTTTTAGATTTTCATATTTAAATTTGATGTCCTTACATTTAGCTCTGCTCCAGAAATGTTGAGTTGGAAACGGCCATCTTGATGGGCAGCAGCAAACATGGGATTTAAGACCTGGTCTGGGGTTAAACACAAGTCAGGAAAGCAGCAGTGAGGACATTTTCCCATCAGTTAATAACAGACTGGTCTCCCCTCAAAAACGTCAATATATTGACATTTGCACAGGCAGCAAAATACAACTCATGTTTACGTGTTAAACTGTCCTCCGCTGCCATCTTGCTGACGTAGTAGTAATGATTATAGACTGTATATAGTGATTAATAGCGATGCACAGTTTAAATGGCAGATGCCGCACTCAGGTGGGAGGGAGGGGAGGTGGATTCATTAAACAAACGCCGGACATCCACCCAGGAGAAGGGGGTCCGTGTCCCGTGTGAAAACAAAAGTAAATGACTTCTGTGGCTCACATTTAGTGAATCAGGTTTTTTTTCCATAACTTACATTTTTTCAGTAACTTACAGTTTTTCAGTAACTTACATTTTTTCAGTAACTTACAGTTTTTCAGTAACTTACATTTTTCCCATTACTTGCGTTTTTTTCGTAACTTGCATATTTTCCATAACTTACGTTTTTTTCTGTAACATGTTTTTTCTGTGACTTATGTTTTTCCATAACTTACTTTTTCTCGTAACTTACAATTTTTCAGTAACTTACAATTTTTCAGTAACTTACGTTTTTTCCCATAACTTATGTTTTTTCTGTAACTTACTTTTTTCATAACTAACGTTTTTTTCTGTAACTTACGTTTTTTCCCTAAATTACTTTTTTTTCGTAACTTGTTACACCACCTTGGTAACTACTTAAATTCTGGTATTCAGTACATTTATTTACTTACTTTTTAACCTATGTCAGTGGTTTTGTAGCATAAATTCACAGAAACTGCTGCCTTTTTTATGTTTTGAGTGCATGCTTTGATCTTTGAAGTTAGCTCTTTATATCTTCCCCTTACTTAAACAAAAGAGAACAGAGCATTGGGACAACATCATATCATAGGATATGCCCTTTAATGTACCCAATGTATCTGATGAATATGCATGAGACACTTCATTCCAACTACTGACCTGAGATCCAAAAGTAGAGCATCCTGTTTTCAGTCAGCTGACTGGGATGGAAAACAGAGTCATCGATGACAGCGGTAACGTTGTTATATTTGGTCAGTCCCTGGAAGTTCAACAATACAAGGAAAGGGGATGAATAGAGAGACAATAATATGTGTGTGTACACCTAAAAAAAGAGATTTGTATTTTCATGTACAGGACAATTCAAACTGTTAAATTAAGGCTGTCTAAGTATGATATGACACAATGTATTACAGTCATTAGCTGCCCATACTTTTTACAATTGCTTCTAAACAGGGCTGGATTGGTACAAAAAATCGTCTTCCCGAGGAAGTGAGCTCTCTTCAAAGTGAAGACGAGGAGGTATGGACTTGACTTCTCAGTGTTCAAGTGCCTTTAGGAGCTCTCTACCCAGAAGTACACTTTAAAATCCTCTTTTCATTCAATGTGGACCAAAATATTAGTTGTCCATCCGGGAAGTCAGGATGGATAACTTTCACTCTTTGATATTAATGCAATATCATGCAGAAAAACAAAGCAAGCCCATAGACCGAAAATAGAAAAATATGAAAGAACACACAATAACAGTACAGTGGAAACTCCATTGCTCACTGTTAAATGCTGTTCTACTAATGCTCAGGAAACAAATGTTTACATATTGAAAAAGATCCCTTTAGGTGGGCAAATTTTCTTGCAGAGACAGAAATGTCCTACTAGCACATTTAACAATGTTACACTAACATAATTGCCTTCACGTTTAACTGCTAGTCCATTTATCACCTCCAAATCTATCACGTGGCATAGGTAACAGCAAATCAGCTTGACAAAACTGACAGGACTCACCAACAGTTATGA
This sequence comes from Centropristis striata, assembly GCF_030273125.1. Classification (NCBI taxonomy): domain Eukaryota; kingdom Metazoa; phylum Chordata; class Actinopteri; order Perciformes; family Serranidae; genus Centropristis; species Centropristis striata. Next base: position 33,027,022 of record NC_081522.1, read on the forward strand.
GCAGGCACTAGAATGTTATACTGGTAATAAAATTTAACAGTAACAGGAGCAAGCCTAGCGTGTTGCAGTGCCAGTCAATGAACTTCAACCAATTAAGTCATTAAGTTAAAGTCCATAGCTGTTAAACTGTTAAAATGGGCCAAACTTACTGTCATCAGTGTGCACATAATAATAATAATAATAATGATAGTACTACATAAGATGATATGGTTGTGTATTTGACTGGATATACAGGTAATATTCACCTTGTGGTATGACTCAATGTAGTTAGCAGTGATGACAGGAGCAGCAGTGACACGGATGTCCACACTGATGTCTCCATCGCTGAGGAAATGCTCTGTCAGCATACAAACACACATACACACATTTAGAGACATTACAGAGGTTTAAAAAAATCATTAAATAAAATACTTAAATACATATTAAATCAATATTAACTTAATATATTGACCCCAATTGTCAAATGTATGGATGTACAGATAATTAAGATACTTAGTCACACACACACACACACACACACACACACACACACGCACACATGCATACACACACGCACACACGCATAAAAACATGCACCCACACAAACACACACACACACACACACACACACACACACACACACACACACACACACACATACATACACACACACACACACACACACGCACACATGCATACACACACACACATGCATACACACACACACACACACACACACACACACACACACAGCTACACTTTCACACACACTCACACACACACACATGCATACACATACATGCACACACAGACGCAAACACACACACATGCATACACACACACACGCACACATGCATACACACACACACACACACACACACACACACACACACAGCTACAGCTTCACACACACTCACACACACACACACACACACACAGCTACACTTTCACTCTCTCTCTCTCACTCACACACACAGCTTCACACACACACACACACACACACACACACACACACACACACACACACACAGCTTCACACACACACACACACACACACACACACACACACACACACAGCTACACTTTCACTCTCTCTCTCTCTCTCTCTCTCTCTCACACACACACACACACACACACAGCTACACTTTCACTCTCTCTCTCTCACTCACACACACACACACACACACACACACACACACACACACACACACACACCTGCTGTGTCTTGAATGAAGTCAGCCAGTATATTTGCCACCTTGTTGATTTCCTTACAGATCTGAATTTGAGAAAAGACTGATCATTTCTTCTGTATGACTGGTACTCTAACTATAACATACATGAACACATGTTCTATTTAGTATAACTGTCAGACCAAAAAATGAAGATGACTCAAAGGCATGTTGTGTTTCCCTCACCTGTCCCTTAACGGCCAGTTTGACAGTGAAGGTAATGAAGTCAGTGAAGAGCTTCTTCAGCATGTTTGGTCTGACCAACAACAGCAAGCACACAGTGAGTTCAGACACTTATTATGTAATGCAGATGCTTCTTCTTTTCTGCTACTGACAGCCCATCAGGGTTCAGCTCTGTCACTTACTCTTTGTCGTGCTGCAGATGCAGTAGGAGCTTGTGAAAATTAAGAGAACAGTCTGATGTGTCTGCTGCTACCCTCTCTTCTCCACAGTCTGATGGAAGAGAGAGCAATACCAGAACAGATGGAGGGTCACAGAAGGTGATAGTAAAGATGGTAAGTTGGTATTTCTCCATAATATGCGGTGCCTTAATTGCAGTGGTGGAAAAAGTATTCAAGTCCTTTACTTTACTTAAGAATAAGTACTAACACCACACTGTGAAATTACTCCACCACAAGTAAAAGTACAAAAAGTATCAGCATCAAAATGTACTTCAAGTACAAAAGTTAAAGTACTTTTTAATGCAGAATGGACCCATTCAGATTGTTAAATATATTCTAAATATATTATTAGATTATTTACATTGATGCATTTACAGTACGTATGTAAGGAGCATTTACATTTTGTAAAGGCAGGGCTCATTTATAACATACTGTTATGAGGTTTAATGTAAAATAATGTCTAATCACTTTAAATTGTTTTGTTTTTTTAAAGTTAAATCTTGCACATTGTTACATAAAATGGAAATACTCAAGTAAACTACAAGTACCTCAAAATTGTAATTGAGTAAATGCACTTATTTACATTCCACCACTGCTGCATTGGAACAAAAATGTTCCAGTATGCTTAAATAACCATGAAACCAAAAATCTTCTAAAAAAGTAAAGTAAGTCACATCACAGCTTAGAGGGGGAAACATACATGAATGGAACCAATCAATTCTACAACATAGTTTCATATAATTCTACATGTGTTGCAGTACAGGTTCATTCTCATTGGTTTTAATTGCATTTTCTGAAAATGTGGCTGTACTGAATCCATTTTAATGCAATCATCTTGATGCTGTTTACCTTTTGGCTCCATTTAGTGTTTTCCAGAGGTACACCTGTGTTAACCACAAGATGTGTATACACAATAAAGTATAGAGAGAGCTCATGTTAGCAAAAATCTCATTTTTCTACCAAGCCTAAATCCGTGTTTACATGTACAAATAAGGTACTTACAAAGTCTGGGGTTGATTCCAAGATCAATCTGACTTTCAATTTCAAAGTCAATTGAATGTGCGACGTTGACACTAGAAAAGAAGAAAAAGGCAAATCAAATCAAATTCACTGGTAAAATAGTACAATAGATAGAGCTTTATCAACAGGAAATCCACAGAGAGGAGTTACAGAGTTTCCTCTCTCTGTTTGACTGACGTAATCGGTGGAAAATGCGATGACAGTATACAACAACAATGAGCTCTGAAAAGTTTTAGCTGTTACTCGAACTGGCAACATTATTACAAAATGTGAGTCTATGCAACTTTTTTCTGCAGAGCAAAAAAAGTGACATTTGCCAGATGATCACAGCCACTAAAGCATGATGCAACAGTAGCAGAGTAGAGAGGGAAAAAAAAGTAATAAAATCAAATGTTGGGGTTTACATATTCCTTGAACCTGAGCACCACTTGTGTGGATCTCAAGATTCAAAATTGTGTTTTGATTGCTATCAGAATTGTTAATAATTATCATAAATAATTATTAATGATATTGAATGATATGACCTGATTTACTCAAAGTCACCTCGAGATGGGGCACCACTCCGTAAAAAAGGAAAATATAGCCAATTCAACTAAATCAGTCTCATACTTTAGTTACTAAACTATCAATGTGGAGCTAGCAAACTAACAACTTTGGATTAATAATGAATTTAACTATAACCAAATTACCATAATAATATTTAGCAATGGTTGAATGAATTTGGAGTTCTTTTCATAGAAGAGGTTGGCATACCCCGCACACATGTACAACATTAAATGGAAAGCATGTATTTTCCAAAAAGTATTATTCTTACAAAGCAAAGCAAAGTAAAACAAAACACACAATGTCTAACCTAAGCAGACTATTTACAGTGTGAAGGTGTGAGAGGGGTAGAGTGTGTGTGTATGTGTGATGCCACCTAAATGATCTGATTACAGGTTAAAATCTTGTGCTAAGCCTTTTTTGCGTTTGTTGCTATCTTAATCTTTGCCCAGTTGGGGGTAGGTTTTGCCACACCACTGAGCTGAATGTTAGTTTTGATTTACACAGACACATTTCACTAACCCTGGCATGCAAACTAACCATTCTTGACACAACTAGATCATGTACGATATACTTTGACTTCGCTGTTTGAACACAGACATACACCTTGAATTCAGAGTTCATGGCAAATGATCCTTTTGTATGACCTCAAAACCCTATGAAAGTCCAGTCAATAAGAGGCCAGAGGGGAGTAAATGGAACAATCCAAAGAAATGAAAGAAAATATGGAAAATACTGTGACTGTCAAGATGTAGCTCATCCCAGCTGCTAGCACGGTGAGCATTTAGCTTGTAGGTCGCCAACGAGCCTTGTGAGTTGTACATACATCAGCCATGAAAAAAACATTTAGATTAACTGGAAGTACCACAATCTGGTGCGACCAGGTCTTAAATAGGACTTAAATGACTAAATATAAATTAGTAGAAGTGGGGGAAAATAATCGTTACAGCATAGTATCACAATATTTTGCGTGGCAATATTATATTGATTCATGGCCGCCAAGTATCCATATTTAGCGCTGGCAGACCATCAGTATATTTGCCGTAGCAGACTCACTTTTAGGAATATACTGGTAATACTGGTATTCTATGAAACTAGAATCTAGGCACCACATGCGTCAGAAGTGTCGGGAAGTTGTCGAAATAACGCTGCAAAGTTTGGCTTTTTTCATGTTTCATTCAAAATGAAAGTCAGATCAGTGAAGCTTAAAGTTGAGGAAAGTTTGAGAAATGCTGCAGTTGTTGTCGTCCATACATGTTTGATATCAGTTCAGTTCAGTTTGACTGAATACTTTGTTGGTCAGTCTGTGGTTTGACTCTCATTGTGGAGGAATAAAAATACTGAAGTGAGATGAATAGACTGAGAATTGTCTCTTGATTGAATTTAATTTTAATGACACAAAATGAAAGTTAAAAAGTTAAATCGCAATATATTGTATTGCAATACTCACAATACTATCGCAAAATGCCTCAAAATCGCAATAATATCATATCGTGGGCCTCTGCTGATTCACACCTCTATGAATTATATAGAAATTATTTTTTGTTTTGTTTTGTCTTTGACAATCTCAAAGGAAATATTTGTTCTGAATATAATTTTTTTGCTATCTTCTAGTATACACAGATTGTTGTTGAATATACACTCAGACTCACAGCCAGTTGCCGTATCCGTACTGTAAGCTCCCTCTGAAGACTGCGGACACGTTGCTTATTTCCAACGCGACTCCTTTACCTGGGAGCATTTCAACTGAACTCCGACCAATCGATAGGTTGTGGATCTCCAATCTGGATGGGTCAGTGAAGGAACATCACATTATTTAATGACATTTTGTGTGTTTGTCTGAGCAGGACTTGATTTGTCCACTTACCTGTCAAGGCCGTATGTGACTGTGCCAAGAAATGGCAGAGATCTCGATCCGTTCACACCTGGATATCTGGCATGTTGGAATGCTGCTTCAATCACTTTAGTGGTTTTCTCATTCACTGTTATTATCACACAAAAAACAGACATATGATCAACAGTTGGGGAAGCACACACGAGTATTATTCAGCACTTAATACACAAAAATAAAACATCTGCTAGTAAAACATTTGAAGAAATAATATTATTACGGCTTCTTAATGACCAGTGGTGGAAAGTAACTAAGTACATTTACTTAAGTACTGCACTTAAGTACAATTTTGAGGTATTTTACTTGAGAATTTCCATTTTATGTAACTTTATACTTCTACTTCACTACATTTAGAGGTAAATATTGTACTTTTTACTCCACTACATTTAGCTGACAGCTTTAGTTACTTTTCAGGTCGAGACTTCACATAAAATATATGATCAATTTAAAGTGATTAGACTTTTTAAAAAATTAAATCTTAAAACAGTATATTAAGTAGTTAAATGAGCCCTGTCTTTACAAAATTAAAACGCTGCTTACATAAAAGCATCAATACAAATAATGTAATAATATATTTACTTAATTTGCACTAAGTTGTATATAGTATATAGTATATTGTTTAATGTCTTTTTCTATTAGATTGTTTATTTTTTATCTTTATCTAAAAGGAAAAAAAAATGTGTGTGCATTTTTTGTGGTCGGCTGTAACAAAGAAATTTCCCCACTGTGGGATTAATAAAGTCGAATCTGAATCTGAATCTGAATATATAAAACAATCTGAGTGGATCCATTCTGCATAACAAATACTTTTACTTTTGATACTTTAAGTACATTTTGATGCTGAAACTTTTGTACTTTTACTCCAGTACATTTTGAATGCATGACTTTTACTTGTAGTGGAGTAATTTCACAGTGTGATATTAGTATTTTTACTGAAGTAAGAGATCTGAAAACCTCTTCCACCACTGTTAATGACTAAACAATGTATGAGTATTCTGCAAACATGGGAGGCTGGCAGTCTCCAAAGTGTAGTTTCCAAAGGTTAGAGTAAAGTCTGTGATTTTTTTCTCTAAAATGGGTGGAAAAATCTCTTCCAACATATTTTTATCAGGATTTTTTCGACAAAAGAAGAAGACATATTTTTTCCACAAAGCATCAAGAATTGAGGAAAATATGATTTTGAATTTGAGACTCAATTGCACTGGTGTGAAATCCACTCTGAAATCCCTTTTAAAGAAATTTGGTACTGTAGGTTGTTTAACAAAAAGGATGCACGGCTACAATGATTAAACAGTTGAATGAATCTTTGCAGATAAACACCAAAAAGTCAAAGTCAAAAGTCCACTCACATACAACAGCTGCAGGGTAGGTGAGTCGACATATAACTCCAGTGAATCGGTAGGCTGAAACAGGGTCTTGCAGGCAGGCGTGGGACACCCCAAACGCAGATAGAAACAGCAGCAATGGTGAGAAAACATCACGCGGCATAGTGCACTTGTATACTTCACCTCTGTGAGAGTGGGTTGAGATTTTTGACCCTGTGGACTGTTTGCAGTTGACTTTAAGTTGCTCCCATGTGCTCTGTTCTTACACAAACGTGACAATGATTATTGGAATTTCAGCCAATGTTTCCGGTCTCTTTTTGGTTTTTGCTATGAAAACCCTACAGTCTACTAACCTTGTTTTCTCCGCTGTCAGGGAGGGCTCTATGCACTGCAACTATCTCTTGGAAACCCTTTCCTTTATCCAATCAGAGATGGCCAACTTGTGTGAATCACACTTGATGGACAAACACTGATCTGAGTCATTGCCTTTCAAACAAGGTCCCCTTAAAGCAAACTGGTCAAAGTACAACCTTTATTTAAGCATAGTCGAAGCAGATACACACTCTTAATCTTTAGATATATTCAAATCGGTCATCATCAGGAGTATAGATATTTGAGGAAAATATCCTTGTTTTTTGTATATTGCAAAAAGTAAACTAGCACATTATAGACATAGTTTGTGTATGACAGAAAGATACAGCTGCACTCAAGAAATTAATTCTCAACCAAGCTCTTCATGTAGGCCTACTGATGTTTTTGTAACAGCCATCGTCATGTGATACCGATGCACAAGGAACCCCTTAGCTTTTGTTTTGGACATGTCAGGGACAGTGTGTCACTTTCTGACATGATATGCATAGTGGCTTTTCAACTCAATGGATTCACACAGGACGTCAACATCAGTCCCTCATGCTCTTTGTATTGCTTCTGTTACTCTAGTCTTTGAACATTAACAGATGAGTTTGAAGGTGCTGTGTGTCAGTTTCGCAATGGAGGCTGTAGGCTTTATCATAATGCAGGGCAAAACTAGTATGTAAAGGATGGTGGCCGACTAAGGCAAACATGCTGCAGACAGCAAAACACAAATAAAACACATAAAACATAGGCAACAGAAAAATGCTGCAACAGAAAAATGCTGCAATCACAGAAACGAAGCAAAAGCAAAAACCTTACAAACCCACAAAACAAATGCCAGGAAAAATGCTGTAATTAACAAAAACAAACAAAACCCCATAACAATTGCAAGAGTGAAAAAGCTGCAATTCACTCCACAAAACGTAAGTGTGCAAGGCCACTAGGGGGACCGGACCTGGTGGGACGGATCAGACCCATAGATCGTATAGCCCGACAAGCTCGAAGCTACAAAGCTAACGGAGGCTAACAAGCTACAATGGGACCATTGCTGCTATCTGATGTATAATTTCTCTCCCCACGTTACGTGCAGGGAACGGGTCTGATTGGCTCACTTAGGCGCGTGAGCAGACAGTAGTTTACGGAGCGCTAGATTTGAATGATTAAAATTTGATTAATTGTGAAGTCCAAGTACAGAGTTTAGCTTTAAACACATAACTTTAATAGTTCGCTAATGTAAGCTCACAGCTACCAAACAACTTAAGCAACAGTGTGTTAAATTCTGACTGTAAAATACCTCTTACGGAAAGTGCTGCATTTGAGGCACCGGTGGACAGATTAGATGCCAAATTTAAGTGCAGGATGAACATGGGAAGGATTGCAGCTTGCAAACAACAATCTGAGGAGTCAGTAGGTGATTATGTGACTCCGCTGACCAAAGTCCATGAGGACAACAGTGAGATCCCATGTCCACAGCCTAATGGTAATGGTGACATTCTTATGAGCCCATGGCAGGCTCATCTGAGGGACAGATTTATCCAAGGACCCTTACCTGATAGCCATGTGAAAGAACACTTTGCTGGCCACGAGACAGCAAAATTACAGGATGTGGAGGAACATGCTGCACATGCTGAGAAGATGATAAAGGACAAGCAGAAAAAACGGAAATATAAAAAGAAAGATAACATGAGTGACAAGCTGATGATGGCTCAGCTCCATGTTTCTGAGGGATGACAACAAGGCAGAGGAAGAGGACGCAATGAGGATCGCATCAGTTGTGGAGCATTCGATCGTTGGCACAGAGAATGTCCACAGCAGAAGATGGGTTATGTGGGTTCAGATTGGCTAGTGGTGGAACCGGGGACAAGCAGTGATCCGCACAAGTCATTATCAGTGAGAACCTCTTCATACACAAACATTTAGCATGCAAGAACAAAAGCAGTTGAATAAGTAACCTATTTAGAGCAGAAATGTGAAAATATGTTTCAGTGGACACTGTACATATGCTTTGCTGATGCAGGTTGCATATGAAGTGATGCCCAAGCTAACATTAATAGTCACAGGTCAACCTATCACCTTTTTAGTGGATTCAGGGGCAACAGAATCAGTAATAATGGGAGATTAATTAGTTCCCAAATCAAATATGAGTGGGAGATTTATGAGAGCAATGGAGCAACTGGGGATAAATATGCAGCGCCACTGAAAGTTTATGATGATATACCTTCAAACATCCATTCCTCCTCTCATCCTGTTGCCCTATAAATCTATTTGGACCTATGAGTGTATTGGGACTCACTTTGTTTGCTTGTGAAGCAGGGGTAGCTTATTGTTAGGCAGAAACAAGAGATTAGTGCAGTACAGTACAGTGCAGAAGAGTGAATCAGTACAGGCTTACATCCATGGGGCTGGGTCTATTAAACGCCATTTGCTGCAGCAGAAGAAGACCTATTCACACCCACAGAAGGACACAAACACAGACCCTAATGACAGACTCAACACATCACTGCAGTGCTAACATTTCATCAGATGCTGAGTTTGAGTTACGGTGGTTTAGAGAGGGTCAAGAAAGTGAGATTTTGGGGACAAATTTGATGTTCTGCATATACAACGGTGGGCCCTGGGACTGTGGATCAGGCAGTGTAAGGAAGACCACCAGTGGCACAAAACAGGAACATCTGAGGTTTTCTATCATGCTTTTAAGTGTTGTTGTCAAGCACATTTTCATGCGCAAAGATCTGTACAATTAGTAGAGGAGATTTGTTCTGCTCGAGCACCTGATGTACCTAATCCACATTCTATACTATTCAGTCTCAAGTTCCACCGACGAGTAAATAGTTTTCAGTTGTTGATTTGGTGTTTTTAAGCATTCCAGTGCATAAAGATTCGCAGTACCGGTTCTTGTTTTCTTTCAAAGAGAAAACTTGGACTTGGGACGCGTCTCCCAATGGGTTTCTGTCACAGTCCAGGAATTTATAATGCAGCATTGATCTGTTAGAAGTGCATTATTGCAGTAGGTGAATTATTTGATGATTTGTTCTCTGTCAAAACAGGCCTGTGAAAGAGACACTAAAGCATTGTTGCAACATTTAGCAAGTAACGATCACAAGTTCAGTCTTAGTAAATTGCATCTGGTTAAACCAAAAATTACCATTTTGGGGCATGTGATCACAGCAGAGGGCAATTCTCTCCCAAGCGTATGGCTGTTATCCAATGTTTGGTTGGTTACACATGCTGTTTCAAAGTTATTGCGAAAGCAGAAAACTGCTAATTTATCAGCTGCAAGGTGGTTGAGATACAACATTGTTTTTGCTTTATTTGCCTGATATTACAGTGAAACAGTTTACTGTTGTAAATCCTGCTACTCTTCTTCCGACAGTGGAGGACATGATTGTGTAGCAGCAATAACTGAAGTTTGTTTCCTTAAACTAGAATTGCAAGATGTACCATTTTCTAATGCTGAGTTGGAACTGGTTTTTTTTTTTTTTGATGGACCAGCCTCACGTGACCCAGCCACAGGGAAGGTTTTGACAGGGTTTGCTGTTGGTACACAACATGGCACCATCATAGCAGAGCCACTTCCATCTAACCTTTCTGCACAAGCGGCCGAGCTCAAACCTCTGACTGAAGCATGGAAATATACAGGTAGGAAAAACAGTAAACATCGATAGTGATAGCTGTTTTGCATTTGGGGTAGCTTTTGACTTTGGAGCAATTTGGAAGCATAAAGAGATTCTCACATCTACAGGAAAGCTGATAAACACATCATAAGTTAGTGGCTGATTTATTGGAGGCTATCCTGTTACCCAAATAGCTATTTGTGAATGTGATGCCCAGTATGAGCAAAACTGTGGTGGAACTGTGTTGTTTGTACTATTGCACTTGTGTGTATTTTGTACTTGTATTTTATGTCTTTTGTCTTATACTACTGTCTGCAAATCAAATTTGCCCTTGGGGACAATGAAGTTTTACCTTACCTTACCTTAGCTTACCTTATCTTTCCTTATCTTAGCTTAGCTTAGCTTAGCTTATCTTACCTTACTGACGATATTGATCCTGTTCACAGGGAAATGCTAAGGCTGATGCAGCAGTAAAAAGATCAGCTTGGTTACCTTTTGTCTCACCACAAAAAAAAAACACAAAGACCACTCTCTTAATCTAAGTCCTCAATTCTTCAGAAATTGCCACGACACTGCATCTCAGTCCCAAGTATAGACAAACACGATGTGCACAATGTTAAGAATGTTGTGTTTCTCTATACTTAGACTTAGATGCAGATCAATATTTCGAAAGGTTCACATACTTTTTCCTGCCCCGTATGTTGTGAGGACTACGGATGTCAACATAAGAGTTCAACCGCAGTTTGTTGACCCCATGTTTAAGTGGACTCACTGAATGTTATGACACATAGGGCAAACATATAAGCATGATAAATATGATGACCCTAAGTAGTTTTTCTAGTTGCAATGGCCCTACTGCAAATACAAGCAGAGGTCGCTCAGGACACATGCACGTGTGGCTGGACCTGCAGGACTTCACATTGACCCGCATGTTTTCCCTGCAGCTGTCAAAGTCGATAAGAAAGATGAGAGACATTTTTTATGCCTGAGAGAACCAAAGTACCCAGCCATGTTTATAACTCTTCGAAGCTGTACTTCAGCACAGTGTTGCTTTGAGCTACATGCTAATGTTAGCATGCTGACATTTTGATGTTTCCTTCGATAGCAGGTATAATGTTAACCATTGTCACCATGTAAGTTTAGCATGTTGTTAAGTAAACTTTTGCTAGTTTTAGCTAGGGATGGGAATAATTAATCAATGATCAATTAATGGTTGTTAAGAATTTTTATTCAATCTGTGTATTTTTTAATTTGAATTTTATCCATCACTAAGTATCAGTACTCACTAAACTGAAACACGGCCAAACGTTCAGTTCTGCGGCCATACGTCAATAATCCAATGAGCTGAGATTTAAGTTGGATAAAGCTACAGTTTGCAAACTAAAAGTTGCAATAACAATTATAAAACACACAGAAATACAGGAGTATTAATTTGATACAGTAAGCTTACTGTATCAAACCTTGCTAGCATGAATTACAGGGTTTAATTTGATCCAAAACGTATTTAAACACAAAACACACTTAAATATGCAAGATTACTGTGAAAACTAACCTCATGTCTCTTCGGGGGCGAAAACATAAAACATTGAACTTCTTCAATCAGTAAGTTTTACGATCGACAGGAAGTATATTTGGTCCTTTCAAAATAAATTAAATTAGCACATTAAGACGCCAAGACCCACCAAGCACCAAGGAACAAGATAGACAAATGCATATGGTGATTTGGTAACAAAACAAAAAAATCGACATTTGTGAGACTTTTGTAAATTGCATTTTTCGGGCAACTGGTTGACGAGCACTTCAGTTCTCGGGACATCTAAGAAACCCTTTTATTGTCAACATGCCTAGGAAAGTCATACACCATTTAGTAATGCCCTGAGTCTCTAGTTTGTGGTTGTTAAGATCCATTAGGTTGTGATTATCTTAACATCACAACAGAGCCCTGAACACTTTTTTTTAGAAATTGTAGAAACAATGCATTTTCCCCTGACAGCAGGCTACCCACTTCCAGCATACAAACACATTCACTAAACTATTTGATCGATGCAGGAAACAGGGGATGTGCATGTATATTTGTGTCCGGGTGAAAGGTCAAACACTGGGGCATGTAAAGTAAAGGAACAACATGAACTGAACTGATAATAACAACATTGTCTACGTGGAACAGGCTGTCAGATGGACTCTGAACCATTAAAGGCCCATTGGATATGTTTTAAACAGGTAACTAAGGGAACTTTAAAAGCTATAGATTTACGAGAGACGTTTTTATTGTTCTGTTTAGCAATTGAAAAAGACGACCTGCCAGTGGGTCGACTAGACCATCAAAACCACTTAAAGTGTTCTACCACCTAAAAAGGTCAACCGAAGCCTGATCAGTGGTGGAATGTAACTAAGTACATTTACTCAAGTACTGTACTCAAGTACAATTTTGAGGGATGTGTATTTTACTTGAGTTTTTCTATTTTATGTAACTTTATACTTTTACTCCATCTAGCTGCCAGTAGTGATGGGACAACAAAACTTCGTGAACCATTTGCTTTACTTATGGAGCCCACTAGATGAGGCTCTTTGTTCAACAAAGGGCTGAAAACGCACTCAATTAGCATTGCTTAAGCCTTTTTTTTTAAAAGCAAAGACCGCATGTTGAACGCTTAAAATAAGAAAGTAACTTTTAAAACAAGATAAATTATCTAACACTTGTAAATCTAAGTTTGTTTTAACTTAAGAGCCAAATAATTTGCAGTGTATAATAGTATAAATAGGAATTCAAAAGGTTTGAAGCAAATAAAAAATAACCACTTACTGTGATTTCTTTTCTTTTTTTTCAGTGCAAGAACAGCAGACCAACATTAATTGCAAGAAGTAATTTTGTGCATTTTTACACTGCACTTTTAAGATTCCGTGCTCAAATGAATGTAGTTGTACTGAGGGCCACTTCAATGCGGCCCCTGGGCCTCCAGTTGCCCATCCCTGCCATAGACTGTATATCAATAGCTTTAGCCTCCAACCATGATATGGGTGAGTGCAGTTTTCACTTTGATCCAACAGAGGGAGACACACTTCCTTTCTCCAATCCCAACTCCTGTCAACAAACCCCTGTTCAAAGCTTACTTCAAACTCCAGGTAGCCATCCAGCACTTGGAAATCTTAAATAATGCCATTATAGCTAACTCCTGTCCTACAGGTATACTGAGGCAGGTCAACAAGCTCAAGGCCTTCATCAACAGTGGACCATATTGCGGTATAAGGAATACCCCCCCTCAGTTGAGGCACTAAAGTCCCTCTTATTGAACACCAAACCACCTTCCCCTGTTGAACATCTGCTTGCTCTCCTTGCTTGCAGCTTCGACTGAGGCACAGGCGAATAACCAAAACATACCTGTGTTTCCACAGATTCCAGAACCTAAATTACTCACGTTGTTTGTAGTGAGTGTAGTAAGTTTTTACCCCTGATCCCTCCACACATTACACACATGTTGTGAGAGAGACGGCATACTGGGCAGAACCCAAATCTAACCGTTCACAAACCGCCCTGTGCAGTAATGTTGTGGCACCATGCAGTAACAGCCAGTGGTGGAAAGTAACTTAATACATTTACTCAAGTACTGTACACAAGTACAATTTTGATGAATTGTACTTTACTTGAGTGTTCCCATTTTATGTAACTTTTTACTTCTACTTCACTACATATTGAGGCAAATATTGTACTTTTTACTCCACCACATTAAGCTGCGAGCTTAAGTTACTTTTCAGGTCGAGATTTAACATGAAAAACATGATAAATTTAAAGTGATTAGACATTTGTTGATATGAAACCCCATAACAGTATATAAGTAGTACAAATGGCCCCTACCTTGACAAATTTAAAAAGCTGCTTACATAAATGCATTTATAATAATAATAATAATAATAATAATAATAATAATAATAATAATAATAATACTATATTTGGAATATATAAAATAATCTGAGTTGGTCCATTCTGCATAATTACTTTTGATATATTAGTCAGTTTTGATCCAAATGTAGTTATAACTAGAAATTTATCTTAAAGTTTTAGATTTCAATTTTGCTTTATTTCAGAGTAATAGTGATATAAAAATTGCAGTCACGACAAAATCCAACTCAAACTATGAATGTGATACAGTGTAGCCTTGTATTTCTTCATTGTGTTGAATAGTGAAGACGAGAATAATATAAATTATACATTTATTTGATGTGTGATAAATGTAGTTGAGTAAAAGTACGTAAGTTTGCCTCTAAATGTAGTGGAGTAGAAGTATAAAGTTACATAAAATAGAAATACTCAAGTAAAGTACAAATACCTCAAAATTGTACTTAAGTAAAGGTACTTTGCTACATTCCACCACTGTTTTCCAGCTCCAGGAGAGAAGAACTGTTAAATAAGGGACCTGGCATGTACACAATGCATCACTGTTCCACCTATAGAGGAAAGAAGCAACAAACAGGATCAATGTCTGCAAGTCCAACTGGAACAAAGGAAACTGTAACTTAACTTTTCCAAGTTGATAAAGTGGTGCAGCATGAAAAGGCATTACTCAATATCCATGGAGACAGGTAATAATTTGCTCTTCAAACACAGATGTTCCTCCCAGCTTTATCTTTATTGACAGATGGGAACAAAAGGGAGGCAGCACTGAATTTGACCTTGCTGTGTTGTAATGATCACAGTCCTATCTGAGGTGATTACATGATTTTATTGTTACAGCCCTTCTCCAAGCAGTAAAGTTACATTTCTAAAAATAGATCTGCAAACACTGTATGTGGAATCGAAAGCTATGGAAACTGTTCTGAAGGAGGCAAGAGAGAAATGAGGATAAGATGAAACTCTAGATGTTTTGACAGTTACAGTGTTTTACCAGTGATGGCACATTTTTGTTAACCATTTCAATATTAATCTGAATTAATAGACAATGGACAACTTCATTCTCTGTTTTTTTCCTGGTCATCTTTGCAAATGTTTAATTTATCTGCACATTAATTTGCCTGCAAATGTTTAATTTAACAGTTTAACTATCTTTCTTGTTCATTTTAATGCCTGCTACAACTAAAGGTACATTTGTTTGGACAAATATATTGATAACAACAAAAAGAGCTCATAAGAGTTTAATTTAAGAGCTGATATCTAGACATTTTAATGAACTTTTCAATTACTTTTTTTTTTTCCATTGAAAGCCACCAGAAGCAGGACAGTGGAAGAATAAAAGACAATGAATGGGATTATGGAATATGGGAAATACAATTAGATAGATAGATTGTTCATTTTAATGCCTGGTACTGATGGCCTGGTGATAATGATTTTGGTTATTATCAAAGCTGATGTCTAGCCATTTTCCATGGTTCTCTTGATAATGATTTTGGTTATTATCAAGAAAACCATGGAAAATTACTAGATATCAGCTCTTAAATTATTTTCTTATGGCTGGTATTTAGTACCAGGCATTAAAATGAACAATCTATCTATCTAATTGTATTTCCCATATTCTATAATCCCATTCATTGTCTTTTATTCTTGCCACTGTCCTGCTTCTGGTGGCTTTCAATGGTATAAAAGTCAAAAGTTCATTTAAAAAAAAAAGAAGAAAAAAAAACAGGCAAAAGTTCAAAAGTCTTATCAAAAAGGAAACGATAACCAGGATGACCCTGCTGAACTGAGCCTACTTGCTGTTATAAAGGTCTCTCAGGTTCGTAGATTGGAAGCCCAAGAGTAAACACACACCGCAGAAAAAGACTGGTCTCAAAGCAGGCTTTTTATTCAGGTCACAGGTAAAGTTATGCAGCGCTGGTCAGAATGAACCCTGATTTCTGTAATACTTCACATTTTCATTATTCTACAGAAGCTGGATTACACGCAAACGTAATTCTATTGGCCAGTTACCAATGACATGGACATTGTTGAAGATTGTGATACACAGTGTGTGTGTGTGTGTGTGTGTGTGTTGTTCTTACAGGCGCGTATCTATGAGCTGACCACCAGGACAAAGTTTTGAATCAACCAGACAAATTTTAAAGTATACATATCCATAACTCCTCAACACCAACTGTAAATTGCCTCTGAGGAGTGATGAGGTTTGAGTTCTTGTTCATGTTCTGCAGTTGCAATAAACATTTTAAACCTGAGTTGTCTGACTGAACTGTAACTGTAACTGTGGTGATCCACTGGTACACTGCAAAAAAGCCAACTTGTATTTTTTGGCCTAAAACAGTTATTTAAATTGGTGAAACTACAATACAATAATGCAAGTTAGCACTACAAATGAAGCCAGTTGTATGCTCAAAAACAAGTTTGTGAGTTGTTGTTACTTACATCTTTAAGTTGGGGTTCAAAACAGGGGACAATCGTTCTGCTAACTCTTATTTCTTTGTTGTGAAATGCGGGAAAGCGGTGAAATTCGGTCATTAGCGAAAGCTACCGGCAAACTGATGCTAGCGGCTAACTGATGCTAGCGGCGCTGCTTGTTACAGCTACAAGAGTAGCCATTAGCATATCAATGCTAACTCAAAATTGTGGTCGCAACATTAGCTGACATTTCATAGCGGCGTTACAATCGTGCCAATTCAGCACATTGCAGAAGTAAGGATTAAGTTGAGCAAGCTCAAAAACTAAACTTAAAATATTTAGTTTAATTGTCCAACTTAAAATTTTATCGAAGTTTGTTGCCTTGAAATTTTGAGTTCACCCAACTTTTCTTTTTTTGCAGTGTAGGCTCTAAACCTCATGGTAAACTTTGACACAATCATTCTGACTTTGATTTGATTATCAGTGTCAGTGATCCCTTTATTATAGAGATAATAATGAGATAATAATATAATATGGAGATAAAATGAGGTAAGAGATAATATTACAACAGCCAAGGTGATATTATATGGACTCCTTGTTGTAAAGACGGTCTATTCTCTCTTGTTTACTGGCATCTATTATAAACATGGCATCATAAAATGTTTCCGTAAGAAGTTGTAAAACAATTGAAACACCTCTGAAGCGTTGAACATGTTGTCCTTGGCGGACTCGTCGTGATGTCGTCTATCTTAAATGAGTCATGTGAGATAAACATTGAACTGGCTTTACAGCACGGAGAGCATTTCCACATCTTTCTCACATCTAATGAAATGCTGCACATGTGAGCATGTGTTTTTTATTGTCCCTTAAGGCCGGAAGAGGGGCAATGACCTGCAGCTGACCATGATCCTTGCTGTCACATGTACTATCTAGAGCTTTGGGTTTTACAATGCTGTAAAATACACCTGAAGCAGGATGACGATAACATCTTCAGGCAGCCAGACATCAATGTTGGAGATCTGACTTGTCTCCATGTGAAAATAATCGTATTTAAACAGTTAGTAGCAATAATGCAAAATAAGGGGTCCAGTTTTTAACCCGTGTATCATTCGTTCTTTCCATTTTCAATTGGCAATCAAAAATCAAATAATGAAAAATGTACTTGTTATTTGTTTTTTATTATAACACAATAAATGAAAAAAATGCTTGTTTTTTCATATTTCAATATTAGGTCAGATCAAAAATACGAAATGGAAAAACGGGCACCAGGACTGAATTTGATTTTAATATTTAATTGGTCAGGTATATGTGACCCGTAAGTTTGTAATGTAATATTTTACTATACAGTATATATACAAAGGTGTTTTATTTATTTTTTTAAATCCACAGTGAACAGTTCTGTAAATATCATGCATTAATCTTCTTTCCATATTTATCTGGTATTTGGGCTTGGTTGTCTAACACTTTATTCTGAAAACTGAAAACCGCACGTCGACACAACAAATACATTTTCGGCGCGACACAATTTAATTATTTTATGTAGTTAATACTTCATCTCCTCTCTGTGGCTAAGAGTTTTATACTGAAAAAAGTGAAAAAGAATGACAGTAAAGCATTTATACTTCATGTCAGCTCTCTTGGAGCAGTTTCAATGAATTTACCATAAATATCACAATACGGGTGCACTACATTATATAGGGGAAGGCTGGTTTGACTATGGAAAAGCGAATGACGGCTCACTTGACCGCAGTCAAACTTCTAGGTCACGTATATAAATGGTAAATAACCAGTCAATTTTTCATTATTTGATTTTTGATTGCCAATTGAAAAAGGAAAGAATGAATTATACACGGATTAGTTTTAAACACTATTTTACTGTTATTATGGATTAAAACAAAGATTAGGTTAAGTTAAAGGTCATGGTTTCAGGAAACAATTAATACGTTGTCCCATGTTTTTTTTGACCCATCTATTCACCCCAACCTCCTCCTGGTGCAAATTTTGGATTAGAAGTGCATTTGTACAACAAAAGAAAGGTAGAACAGGAGAAGAGATACGTTTCCACACCATTCTGATATCACTGAAACTGAACAAAGAAAATATACCTTAGTTTTTTTCATGTTGTATGCTTACCTGTTATTAAACAGCATATTTTTAAATCCAGCAGACCCAGAGCACCATTAGCAATGACTTGGAGGTTATTGGCCATCTGGCAAATGTAAATTTTGACTCATAAATCATAATAATTGACTCATAATCTCATTAATCTGATACTGATTGATGAATGCAGCTTTAACTACAGTTCAGTATTCCTACAACAGGAGGGGCTACACAGTGGTGTAGTGGTTAGCACTCTTGTCTCACAGAAAGAGGGTCAACGGTTCGACCCCGGCCTGCAGCTTTGTTTCCTGGCTTCCTCCCACAGTCCAAAAACATGCACTTAGGTTTAATCGGTGACTCTAAATTACCGTAGGAGTGAATGAGAGCCTGATTGTTTGTCTCTATGTGTCAGCCCTGTGACAGTCTGGCGACCTGTCCAGGGTGTACTCCGCCTCCGACCTTCCAAACTACATACGATCTGCTGAATAGCTCTCAAATTTTTTAAAAGAGATGGAATACCCAGCTCTTTACTGAACACCCACACACATAATCAAGACACAGAACTAAAAATGAAATAAAATAAAATTTACACCATCTGCACTGGCTACTGAATAGCACTTGCGTCCCAAAAACACTTAGATCCAAAAAGCACTTACGTCCTAAGAGGATTCAACTGAGTCCATGCCACTTTTTCTTGCTTATTCTTGTGTTGTTTTTTGACTTCATCCTTGCTTGTGTTGTATGATCTCTCAAATGGTTAAGGATAATGATGAAAGGAGGATGAAAGGTGACAGATACTGATTTCTGTTAAAGCCAAGGCAAACCATTGCACAACCGTAATTTCTTCATGTAAAGTTTAATTTTAATGAAAAACAAAGATACAAAGTGACTAACATTTGAACTGTTATAGTGCCACCTACATTTCAGAGTTAATGTAGCAATTATATATCAAGTAAATCATTTTAAACTGGATTACAGGCTAAAACTGCCAAATTTCACTTTCTTTAAAACAGCTAATATTCCAGCTGAAAGGACGGGCAAAGGGTTGATTTAAAGACTGAGAGCTGCAGTCACCAGAAGGGTTAAAGACTAGATCTTTCATCTTTCATAACTGCGCTCCCCTCCCTGTTCATGACTGAGTTTTATAGCTGTGTGACCATGAAATGACATTCATAAAATGGTAGGATTATGGAAAACAGCGCCTCTGTTAAAATCTAACTACAGACTGGAACACGAGATAAAAGATTTGGAGATTATGGAGAATGAAGAAAACAATGAGCACTGTCTTTAGAGTATACATTAACCTTTACCATATTTAAGCTCAGAAAAATGATATATAAATGAATGAATGAATGAATACAGCTCTTTTCTCCACCAGTATTTATTTATTTTAGAGTACAGCAGCCTATCCCACCAGCTGATATCAAGAAATAAAAACACTAACTCCCCACTTTGATCTCAATTTCTACGTATGATACTAAGTCAACCCCAATCAAAACATAATCGGACAGAGTGGATTTCCAGTCTTGATGCTAAGCTAATATAAAACCTGCTGGTACCGGCTATATGTTTACCAAACAGGTATGATAGTGCTATCAATCTGCTAACTCTACCTCCCAAAGTGATGTATTATTCCTTTTTACTCATTTGTTTAAGTGTGAGTATTAATCACACAGCAGGCTTATTCCATATCTCTCACTGACAGAATGCAGTGTTGATGAACTTCTAAATCAATTAACTCCTGAAAACCTTGGGAATACCAGCTTGTGCACATTTGTTTGAGGCTTTTCTTTCCAAATAGTTAAAAGAAGAGTACAATAATAGTTTAAAGTCAGTGATTATTATCAGTATGACTATATCTGCCACTTTCGCCCCCACCAGCTCCAGCTGAAGCTGCATGGTATTTACAGTCCTACTGTTAATGTATCACCTGTTGGAGTGAATGGGAGGAGAGATGCTACCCATGGCTACATATAGAGGTTGCATCCTGTCATGCTCTGTCTCAGTGGGCTCCAGTACAGGCAGACAACATGGGGAAGGGTTTCTACCTCAGTAAACCTGTTGGGATAGTGGCTATCATAGCGTGTATAGGAGCCCTGTCTACTATCATAGCTCTGTCTGTTGTTTACTCACAAGAAAAGGCAAAAAATAATGAGCAGGTCTTGCCAACAAATGGAGGAACAACTCCTAAACCCACGACACCTACCCCTTCCAATGAACCTTGGGACAAGTATCGGCTGCCCAAGAGCCTGGTGCCGGACCACTACAACCTCACCCTGTGGCCACGACTGACTGCAGATGAGACAACTGGACTTTTCATCTTTACTGGTAAAACACTCAGAATGTAATACTGATTTCGGATCCTATGCAGTAAGATGGCTTTCGAAGTAGCATTTACGAATTGTTGCTTTCTGTCCCTTCTGCTCGTACGGAGTTGGGTAAAAGGGCATTTGTTTACTCTGCACCTTATGCTGGAATATGCTACAGAAAGACTGGAAACTAACTCACTTAGTTTCTTTGAGCACTTTTAAATCCAAACAGAGTTATTGAGGCCAATTCCACAACATGCACTTTTTTCTCATAACACGTTTAAGGGTGTGTCTTATGTAAATATGTAACTGTATTTTGTGTTTGCTGCCTCTTGGCCAGGGCTCTCTTGAAAAAGAGGTTCTTAATCTCAATGGGATATTCCCCGGTTAAATAAAGGTTTAACATTTTTGTTAATCATTGGTTCGTGGCCACAAAATACTAATTTGTGCGCACGTTATAGCTATTTCGTGGCCACAATTTAATTTTTTTTTTTTACCATGTCATCTCTGGGGCTCCGTAAAAGGTTAAATAAATAAAAATAAAAAAATTCTAGGGTTGTAAATGTATCCTCCTCAGTCAGCAGGACGGATACATCAGCAGGAGGTTGGAGGCATTTCTTTGGGATGGAGATAAAGACTGTAGGGAGTTTGATAAGTCACAGCTTTAAGAGGGACTAATGTAAAAGAAAATGAGAAATGAAAAAGAAACACGCCTTCTGCAAACAGGGTTTAAAAAAAAATGAGTTTTATGCCCTTACATAAGGCATTCTTTAGCCTCTTCATGCTCTTTGGTATGCATCATGATGCCAGTTAGGAAAAAAATGTTTGGAGTGGGTTTTTTTTTTCTTAAAATAGACCAAACAAACATAATCCGAAGAAATTTTATAATTATTTTTTTTGTCAAGTTTTTGGGGTTTGTTGGCGACATTGTACCATAACGGTGCACAGGTGAAAAAGAAAGTTTTTACAATTAATTTTAACATAATTTATTTAATAAAAGTGTAAAAGATTCAGTCGCTTCAACAGGGTACAATACATAACATTTTAAATTTAAAAACATTATAAAAGGAACTTTTTAACCAGTTTCTTGTCTGAATGTTGCCTGTAGGCAACATTGTACTACTGAACCAATGACCCATTGAAATGTTGATGATTTTTTCCAGATGGAAAAGGGCCAGGAAATGACGTTTTGAGTGACTTTTTGTGGTGCAAAATGGCAAAGCTGTCTCCTTTGGAAAAGTCTGCAAAATAGGGTTTCAATATGGCCTCCTGGAGGTCATGTGACAAATCAAAGCATTGCTAGTGGTTGCTTATACTCTTCCCTCTTTTATAAAGTATCACATCACTCAAAAACATACATTTTAGAAATTTGACAGGCCCAAAATGGGTCGCCTACAAAAACACCCTACAGCCATTATACATTATAAAAGAAGAAAAAATAATTTTACTTCCAAGCGGTATACTAAAAATTTTTAAAGAGAAAGGAAGTAACTGAGAGAGGAGAGTAAAATTACATTAAATCAGCGTTTGTAAGGCAAAGAAAACTATGTGCATATCAGCCTGTGGGCCAAATTTGTGGAATGGTTTGGAGTAGGAGCTAAAACAGCATATTCCTAAAAAAAACTTGGTGGGTAACTGTGTAAGACAGAGAAAATGTTAATTTTAGCAAATGGGTTGGGGTTGGTTCGAGGTGATGTTTCTGCTGGTCACAGGTGTTTCATGTTGTTTCAGGTCATTCCAGTGTGGAGTTTGAGTGTGCTGAGGAGACCGATCTGATTCTTATCCACTCCAATAAGCTGAACTACACAAGACTTGACAATGACCAGTTGGGAAAGCTCGAATCAGTCAGTAGTGGGTTCAAGGTCCCCGCAATCAAGGATTCTTGGGTCAAGCATGAGACTCAGTACCTGGTCCTGCAGCTGGATGGTAAACTGAAGAAGGCGCAAAAGTACAAACTCTTCACTGACTTTACTGGAGAACTGGCTGATGACCTGGGAGGCTTCTACAGGAGTGAATACACGGAGAATGGGATAAGAAAGTATGTATAATTGTTATAAATTGACATGCTTTGTAATATTACATGGGTGAAAATTAGTCCTGGAAGTTTTGGAAGTTTAAAGGGTAGATCGGTAGTAGTTATCAAGACAAGAGGTGGTAGGGATATAGATGGATAACAGTATAAAAGACGGCTTTAACTTGGCTTGGATTCTATACTAATAAAAACCTGATCAACACAAGACAATGGCTTTTAAATTTCATGATTGCAGACTGGGGCCTAAGCTTATTGTTAAGGATGGGTGGGACTGTCAACAGGTGTGACTATATAATTCTACAATGTCATTTAGCAGACGCTTTTATCCAAAGCCATATACATTTGAGAGTTAATACAACAAAAGCAAAGATGAAGTCAAGAAACAACACAAGAGTAAGGGGTCAAGTTTGACTCCAATAGGACTTAAATGCTTTTAGGACGTGAGATCGGTCAGTGAGAACAGTTTTTTTTTTTTTATTTACCGTTGTCATCTGTGTAGATCAAGTGTGAAGGTGTTCAGTAAAGAGTTGAGTCTTCAGTCTCTTCTTAAAGATTGATAAGGACTCAGCAGACCAGATGGAGTTTGGAAGTTCGTTCCACCACCGAGGAGAAGAGTCTAGTGAGACTTCTTCTCTTCTTTTCTTCTTGAACGTATAGCACTCCTCTAGCGATTATAGTTGGCTCTTAAAGTTATGTACTTACTTGATTCCTGTGGTCTAAGTCTAGTACCCTCAGGTTGAATGCACTTATTGTGAGTCGCTTTGGACAAAAGCGTCGAAGAGCGTAATGGGCGAGAGGGTTGGTGGACCTGAACAAAGGAGTCCAGATATGAAGGGTCTGTTCCTGTTGCTATTAGGCAAAAGACATGGCTTTGAATTTGATGCGGGAGCCAGTGCAGGGAGATGAGTAGCGGAGTGACATGTGCTCTCTTGAGCTGGTTGAAGACTAGACGTGCCACAGTGTTCTGGATCACCTGCAGAGGCTTGGTGGTGCAGCAGGAAGACCTGCCAGTAGAGAGTTGCAGTAGTCTAAGTGTGATATCACAAGGGCCTGAACCAGGAGTTGTGTCGATTGCTCGGTCAGGTAGGGTTTGATTTTCCTGAGGTCGTAGAAAGCGAATCGACAGGATCGGGCAATTGTGGCCACATAAACCTTGAAAGTCAGTTGGTCATCAATCATGACACCCAAGTTCAGTTCTTAGAGAGGTTGAGCTGAAGGTGGTGTTCTGTCATCCATGTGGAGATATCAGCAAGGCAAGCAGAGATACGAGCTGAGACTTAAATGTTCAAGGGGCAGAAAGTGGGATTTATATGATCTCACCTCACCTCACTAACTGTCCTCAGCTGGGAGTATGATATTGGTCAGAACTGCTGGTGGCACTGAGATCAAGGTGAAATATGAGATGTTTTGTTATTGGTGAAGAAATTAAAAATATTCTTGAAGGTTTTGGTAGTGAAAGCAGGGGTAGCAACAGCAGCAGCAGTACTGGCAGCAGGATTTAAGATGGTGTTAATTGTGTTGAACAGTATTTTGTGTTCTGATAGCCGTAAGGTCTTGAGTCTAAGTGTACAGGTAGAGCGACCCATGACCCGGTTAAGAAGACGGACTGACTGTTGATCAGTGATAAAGAACCGCTTATTCTGGTCCGTGAGGGAGTCAGGTAGTTTGTTGAAATCACATTTTAGTCATTCACAGGACTGCCTGTGATTGTGTTTGCCATGTGTAAACTGCTTTGTTAGGACAGACGAGCATCTGGTTTACTTTAACAGTAACATTACACATTTCACATTACAGTATTTAACTTTGTTCACAGAAGAGCTGTTAAATTTTAATATGAGCCGAAATGAAAAGTCTTTCCCCTGGAGTTGTACAAAGTCATATGTTGTCAAGGTCTTTCCAGGACTTTTTATTATAGCCTTAAGTTTACAAAGGCTAATAAACCTGCATGCCATTTAGAGGGTCTGCTTCATGTTCATGAGCCAGCTATGACTACTGGGTCATACTGGGTAAAAGCCACTCGCTCTGTGCTGACTTATTTATCATGAATATTTATTTATTTATCATCATGATCTACTGCAGACGATCTGTTATTCACATCAATACCATAATTAATCTTACAGAAATATACCATACATGTGTCATCTTGCTGTCATCATGCTGTTGGGCTGTAGGTTCTTTCTTTAAACATTAAGTTTCCTTGATTTATTTCCTGCCAGGGTTGTTGCTACTACCCAAATGCAGCCAACAGATGCCAGGAAGGCATTCCCCTGTTTTGATGAGCCAGCTATGAAAGCTATTTTCTACATCACGCTGATCCACGAAGAAGGAACTGTTGCCCTATCCAACGGCGAGGAAAGAGGTTAGTGGCAATACAGTGGGAATTGGATTTCTACAGTTTCGGACGAACACAATGGAATATATGATGAAGGCAGTGCCGGTATTTCAAGTATTAGTTTTACAAATGAATGTAGGATCTTGTTCTGGGGGGTCTCAGACTATAGACAATGTGTTGGATTAAAAATAAAAATGTCTATTACATGAAATGTACCATCCCATCCCATCCAATCCTATATCATCCCAGTTATAAATGGTGTCCCCCAAGGCTCAGTGCTTGGTGCCCTCCTATTCATCCTGTACATGCTACCCCTTGGTCACATCGTACACCGTCACAGACTACAATTTCACTTCTACGCCGACAATACCCAACTCTACCTCTTCTCGAAAACCATCACTCCCGCAATTCAGTTCACCATCCCTAACTGCCCCACTGACATAAAAACCTGGAAGATCAGCAACTCCCTCAAACACAACTGCAACAAATCAGAATTCATTATCACTGGTCCACACAGTCACCCCCTCCCCCTCTTGGTCCCAAACATCAGCATGACCCTGGATCCAAGTCTCTCCTTCAAATCACACATTAAGACCAAAACATCCTTCTTCCACCTTCGCAACATTGCACGCTTTCGTCCTACCCTCTCCTTCTCCGCTGCCGAAACACTAATTCATGCTTTCATAACCTTCAGACTGGACTATTGTAACTGCATTTTCTACGGCTTCCCCTCCGCAAACCTTCAAAACCTACAATATGTCCAAAACTCATCTGCCCACTTTCTCACCCACTCCCACTCCAGAGAACACATCACACACCGCCCATCCTTCAGCACCTTCACTGGCTCCCTATCCAGCACCAAATCCACTTCAAGATCTTGTTCATCACCTACAAAGCCCTCAATAACCCTGCTCCCCCGCCATACATTACAGACCTCCTCCAACGCCACTCCCCCACCCGCAACCTCAGATCTTCCGATGCCAATCTTCTGACCCCCATCGCCAGGACCAAGCACCGCACCAAGCCTTTTCCACTACTGCCCCAACTCCCTCCCTACACACATCCGCAAGTCAGACTCACTCTACGCCTTCAAAAATCAACTCAAAACCTTTTCAAGATAGCTTACAAGACCTGACTCCCACTGCCAAACCTAAACTCATAAACTCTCATCTCAGTTTTTGTTTTCTGTATTTTGTATTTGTTTTAATGTGTTATGTTAAGAGACTTTGAGTACCT
The DNA here is from genome assembly GCF_030273125.1 of Centropristis striata. Classification (NCBI taxonomy): domain Eukaryota; kingdom Metazoa; phylum Chordata; class Actinopteri; order Perciformes; family Serranidae; genus Centropristis; species Centropristis striata. The sequence goes on from NC_081522.1 coordinate 33,053,688, forward strand.
TTAAAAGCACCATATAAATCAAATGTATAATAATTATTCTTATCGTCCCCAGACTCAAAGCCCACCACCATTGATGGCCAATCAGTGATTCAGACAACTTTTGAACCAACTGAGAAAATGTCCACCTACCTGTTGGCATTCATTGTTAGTGACTTTGGCTTCATCAATGAAACCATTGATGGAGTTTTGGTAAGTGACACCCCCCAAAGGGATTTTGTCAGTTTTCGTGAAGCTTGTATGTCCAGTTCTGATCCTACTACTCTTAATTTTAGTTTGAGGTATTAGAGTTGCTAACTGCTGTACTTTTTTACAAAAAAATGTATGCCAAAAGGACAAATGTATGGATGCTTTAGAATTTTATAAAAGAGTTACACATAATAACTTCAAAACCACAAAGATAACATTGCTTTCTGGTATTTGTATTCAAGCTAACAACATTGTGCAAAATAAGGGCGCTTTCAAAACCCAAAGTTCAGTCCGTTCATTCCGAACTCTGGTGGTTAAATCCTTGTTACGGTTCGTTTGGTTGTTTATGAAAGCTCCAGTTGTACTCTAGTGCGGACCAAAACAACCGGTCCCAGACCACTTTCAGACAGGGTCTCAGTTCCCAAACAGACCCTAGTGCGGTTCGATTCCACTGTGAACGTAATCCGACCAGAATCCGACCCAATTAACCCTCCGGGGTCTGTGATCGCACCGACATGATCAGATCATGCAACGTTTTCAAAGCGCCGAGAAAAAAAAAAGAGTTCATGTGGAGCGCTGTTGTCAACTTCACTCCAAATTAAAAAACTTTAATGAATTTTTTGTTTGATGCTCCTCGGTCATGTAAAACATGTAAAAAAATATATGATAGTTTAACACTATTCCTGTAAATATACATGTTTTTATGGGAATTTCTTGTATATAGTTGTATTATATTTGAATTTCATCTTTATATGTTCATATTTGTTGCAAGCTATGTTTACATTTATAGGTCCAAAACAGTTCATTGAGCATATTTGTGGTTTTTATTGTAATAAATTATTTTTGTGTATTTTTGGGCTCAATATGTTTATAATATATATATGTTTATATGTTTATTATAAGTAGGTTAAAGTGAAAAAAAAAAAGTCAGATCATGGTGAAGTTGTGCTGAAAAAATGGATACCAACATTTTGTATGTGGTATATAAAGGGCAAATAGTCTCAGACCCCAGAGGGTAAAAGGAAATCAAACAAAATGCCGTGGATTGTGGGCTACCTGCACGGTGAGATGTACACAGATAATAGCATAAAGTCATTGCAGAATTATCAACATGTTGCTCAACCTAACTTAGATAACTTAGCAGATCGTTGTAGGAGAATCAAGGGTCGACCTCTCTGATTCTACAGCTGTTTGATCGCAGCACGTTTGAAATAATGGATCAACACATAATTAATGACCCGGAGCCTCAACAGGAGCTCGTTCTGAGCATTTCTCTCCAAATTAGTTTTGGTTGGGTTTGCTCTCAGTCCCACATTGCTTTGTTTACATTCTTCACTGCCAGCCTTTCAACCAATAAGAATTAATAGTGTGAGTAGATTTCCAGCCCTCCACCTTCGTACAAACCATTTTTTTTTACAAACCATTTTTTTTGGTCCGCTTACATTTCTGCACTGTGAAAGCAAACCAGACTAAATACAAAACCAACCAAATGTATAATTTTTACTATGATTTGGATGAAACAAACGGACTTGGGTTGTGAAAGCGCCCTAAGACTGTGTAATGTTTACACTAATGTTTTATTGTGCATATTCTGTGATGTGGGTTTAGATTCGCATCTTTGCCAGAAAGCCTGCCATCGATGCTGGACAAGGACAGTATGCCCTTAACAAAACTGGACCAATCCTTAAGTTCTTCGAGGAGTATTACAATTCTAGCTACCCTCTGCCCAAGTCTGGTAAGTCCATCACAAATGAGCATCCCAGGGTGGTGCTTTCATTTCAATCCTTATCAATGTTCAGTGCATGTGTCTCTGTTAGATGCATGCTCTTAAATGTTTTCTACTCCACATGCATTCAGTATGTGCAGCAGTGGTGGAAAGTAACTAAGTACATTTTCTCAAGTACTGTACTTAAGTACAATTTAGAGGTAACATGAAAAAATATGAACAATTTAAAATGATTGCACATGTTTATAAATTGAACCAGATAACAGTGTATTAAGTAGTTAAAATGAGCTTTACCCTGACAACAAGTAAAATGCTGCTTGCAGAAATGCATGAAAAAAAAAAAAATCCAATAATATATTTGGAAAATATAAAACAATCTGAGTGGGTCCATTCTGCATAAGGAATACTTACTTTTTATAGTTTAAGTACATATTGATGCTGATACTTTTGTACTTTTACTAAAATAAGTTTTGAATGTAGAACTTTTACTTGTAGTGGAGTTATTTCACAGTGTGGTATTGGTACTTTTACTTAAATAAGAGATATGGATACTTTTTCCACCACTGATGTGAAGTATTTTGTTCATACAATAATAGAAGTATAGTAGATATCCCTTTTAAACCTCAGATTTAACTGCTCTACTCCCCTCAGTGGTCAGTTGTTTGTTCCATCATGTTTATTGCCGTCATGTGCAGTTTATGGTTTAGACCTTTTTATGACAGGGCAATGTGAAGACGGTCCGGGAAGATCATGTACAGTATCAAAAACAGAAAAACAACAGATTAAACTCAATATCTTGATTGCTATCTAGACTTTGTTGGCTCATAAAATACATTCACATATTTTTATCACGTAGCCCATTTCTAACTCTCGATCACATGATTTAACAGTGGTGCAGGTAGAACTTGAAAACATTCCCAACTTCAAAGGGTTTCAACCACAAATACTCTCTTTCCTCATGCAGATCAGATAGCTCTACCAGACTTTAATGCTGGAGCCATGGAGAACTGGGGTCTCATCACATACAGAGAGACAGCACTGCTCTACGACGAAACGTTCTCTTCCAACTCCAACAAGGAGAGGATTGCTACCATCATCGCTCACGAACTGGCTCACATGGTTAGGTTTTAAACACGTCCCACTGTATCACTTCACAATCACTAGTAACTCTTGCATAAGGGGTCCTGGGCACACAAATGAATTCTCTATTAGTAACATTGCAGTATGCATCCGATAACCCTAAAGTTATACAGGAATTTCAATCAGCAGCAGAATGATTGTAGATAATGTACAATTTGAAATGCTGTACGAACAGTAAATGTTTCAGGTGAAGCAGAAACACATTTAAAGCAAAAACTAATGTCCACCCTGCAGACCAACCTGGCTAAATTTGCGTTCAGTGTCTTTTATCCTGTTAAAATTCCAACGGCCTGCACATGAAGAAAACTGGGCTCATAGAATCCACAAGAGTCTCAGCTTTCCAGTGATACCATAGAATACTGAATTTCCCCTTAGGGATGAATAACGTAATTTTGATTTGAGTTGATTTGATAGATTTTCTCATGTAGCACAAATTTGCTATTTCGGCCTACTGTATTTGAAAATGTGTGCATATTTGGGTCCCTAAACAGGCTTTGAATTACATAAACTGGGTATCACATCGTTATAACTTCTACTTGGTATTGTGATCCTCTCTAATCAGTTAAAATAAATATGGAATGATTCTGCATTAAGTCTTGTTTGAAAGACTGAATATAGTGTTAAGCCAATCCAAATAGGTCTCATGTGTTTTAGAGCAAGTCCAAGTCGAATCTCAAGTTTTGTCATCGCATGCTTCAAGTCAAGTGTCAAGACCCCAAGCCAAGTCACAGGCCCAATCAAATTATGAAACAAGTTAAATCTGAGGCCTTTAAAAGAAAACCAAGTCGAGTCCTTCAGAGTCAGCTCACATTTTGTCTCATCCAAACAATTTTATATCAAGTCCAAATCTCAAGTACTTTCAAAGCCTCAAGTCTCAAGTCAAATCTAAGGCAATCTGTGGCAATTCTAAGTACATTTCACTTCTTATCAAAGCATATATCAAGTCCAAATCAAATCACAAGTCTGTGTATGCCAACTGCATATTAAATTGACAAGTCACTGTAAGCTGTCAAGTCATAGACAATTCAAGTTTTTTTGTATCTTGTTTAATAAAGTTGGCTGGCCTTCTCTAGCAATCAGGCGAAAGAAACATTGGTTCCTGTTTATCTTTAAGGCCATTACCGGAAAAGTACCTTCATACTTTACAAGAGTACTTGATTGGAATCATGGACGATCAAATAATTGGTCTACTCTCCCAGCCTTTTGTTTTAATGCCCCTGCGACCTGGAATGATCTTCAACTCACACTGATGATCAATACGCCCACAACTTTTTTTTTTTTTAATTTGTAGGTTGATTGCAGACCTGCAACTTTTTAGCTTTGATCTATTTAAATACCATTTTTACTTATCAATTTATCTTGTCTGTTATATGTATTTTGAATTTGTATTTCTGTACCTTTTCGTAAATGTGCTCATCGTCACTGTAAATGAGGGAAACCTCCATGTCTTAAGAGTTTAACCCTTAATCAGGCAAAGAACTATATTTGGTAGTTAGAGTCAGGTAATATTTCGAGATAAAAGTTGCAAATTTACTAGATTAAAGTGGCAAACCTACAAGAAAAAAAGTCGCAGATTTACGAGAAAAAAGTGGGAAAAAAGCAACTTTTTTCTCCCGGATTCACCACTTTAAATCTCATAAATCTGCGCTTTTTTCTCGTAGATTTGCCACTTTAATCTCGTAAACTTTTTTTTCGAAATATTATTTTCGTATGTGGCTGTATGTAATATCCTCCTATATTCTCTAGGGTTGAAATTTGGAATTTGCAAGTATTTCAATGAGTGCCCTATTAAGGGTTAAATAAAAAAGTGTTATATTTTGAATAGCACTAACACCTTTTCCCCTTGCTGTTCCTTCAGTGGTTTGGAAATCTGGTGACCCTGAGGTGGTGGAACGACTTGTGGCTGAATGAAGGTTTTGCGTCCTATGTTGAGTACCTGGGAGCACACGAGGCTGAACCCGACTGGAACGTGGTAAGGATTTCCCTATCCTCACTTTCGTCATTAGTGTAGTGTAGGATGATGGTGACACGGTGATGGGTGGAGAGTTTTGGTCATACTCTTTTATTTGTTTCATTATAGAAAGACCTCATCGTGCTCAATGACGTCCACAGGGTGTTTGCCGTCGACGCCCTGGCCTCTTCTCACCCTCTGTCCTCTAAAGAGGAGGACATTCAGAAACCAGCGCAGATCAGCGAGCTGTTTGATGCTATCTCATACAGCAAGGTAACCTCAGCAGCAACACTTTCAAATATGTAATAGATTTTGTTAAGGTCACTTTAACACAGATTGAAATTTGATTGCTCATCCTCAGGGAGCTTCTGTCTTAAGGATGCTGTCAGATTTCCTCACTGAAGAAGTCTTCACCATGGGACTCAGGGTAAGGACTTCAACATTGAGACATACACAGGGTTCGTACACTTTTTCAGTGGTCAAATTCAAGCACTTTTCAAGGACTTTCAAGGTCCATTTTCAAGCTTTTCCAGTACCTTTCAGCAGTTGTAAATGGCATGTTTTAGATGAGTACTTCAATACTAAAAGGGGTAATTTCACTTAACCATACCACCAGCAATGGTATTACACTTTTAACAACTAAAAGCAGTTTGCTAATCTCATAAAACATACTGGTATGGGAATCTAGGGGCTAGGAGCAAAAGTAAGTAATCATAAACCAGCAGCTGGTGGAACTAAACACGACCCAAACTAGGAGGAAAGACCCACAAATAGACTACTTCAGGAGCCCTCACATCCACTAGGAATTAGAAAAACTCCCTTCAGTAAGAAGATACAGGGTAGAGCAACAAGAAACATCTCAGATACACTTTTTACCAATAATATAATAAAGTATAACATTAATGGGAGGTTATTACATTATCAGGTTAGCCTTCATTTCCCCAATATTGTAATAATTTAACAGCAGACCACCCATTACTTGGGTTCAAGTGGTGATACTGTGTAGGCAACTCAAGCTCAAGAGCTCTAGCGCCACCAACAGGTCAAAGTTGAATGTTTATTAACTTTTGACCCGTTCATCCGTTTTACACAAATGAGGTATCCATGACACACGAATGCATTCAACAGCTTCTTGAAATCTAAAGGTGCTTGGTGTTATACTTTATTACATTATTGGTAAAAAGTGTATTACATTATTGGGAAATGCACTTTATTACATTATCTGGAAGTTATTACATTATCAGGTTTTATTACATTTTCAATGGACTCAAGTGCAGATTTTTTATACATTATCGGGGTTATTACATTATTGTGAATTTATTACATTATCAGGTTCTGATATTTTACATTACATTACACTGCCTCCTCCCTGAACACTTTCAAAAGCCTCCTCAAACACCACCTGTTCATCACAGCCTTTGACCTTAAATAACTCCTGCTCCCCCCCGAAAGGCTCTATATAAATCTAAGTTTTTAATTATTATTATTACTACTAACACTGCAGAGTGCATGTACAAAATATCTGAAAAGAAAGGTGTTAGGGAGCAGCAGTGCGGTCTATGCAGCAGAATATCACCATGAATCAGTAGGAATCAGTAACTTTAATTCAGTCAACTCATTATAATGTGAATGTTTGAAATTCTGTATGAGCTGCAAAACTATCTGGTGAAGCAGAAATGACTCCCAAGAAGCAAAATAACAAATGCATCTCTTTGTTTTCTTTGTCCACCCTGCAGACCTACCTGGCTAAATTTGCTTTTGGGAACGCAATCTACACAGACCTATGGGATCATCTGCAGATGGCATGTTCTCTTCTATTGACTTTAGATTTGAAGATTTAGCTAATAAGCTTATCGAAAGGATCAACAGTACATACCAACAAACTGCTGCCTGTCACTTACTTTGTCTTGTCTGTCTGCTTCCCTAGGCTGTTAAAGCTAGTGGCACTGAACTTCCCAACTCCGTGCATGACATCATGAACACCTGGGTGCTGCAGATGGGCTTCCCTGTGGTTACCATAGATACGACCACAGGAACTGTATCCCAAAAGCACTTCCTGCTGGACCCAGACTCTGAAGTCACTGTTGTATCTCCCTTCAAGTATGTACACTGGCTTTCTTTCATACTTCAGTCCTACTAGACCAGGGGTACCCAACCTTTTTGAACCAAAATCTACTTTTAAAGTTGCCAGTCTGCTGAGATCTACCAGTCCACATAGGGAGCCGTCGCCATTAATGACAGCCTACATACGCGTTGAATATCGTCACCCTGTTAAAATAATCGCCTAACTCATTTTTGCCAAGTTTTGCAGGAAACACAAAAACTTCACCAAAAGTGTAACATATGGCATTTATTGATAATTTCACTCAAAAAGGATGTCACAAAGGATGGCTATTGGCATAGTAATAACTCTGTGTGTAAATTATGTAACTTAAGAGAAATAAATGACTTGGGCAATTTTTTTGAACATGCCTTTGTGACTTAAGCAAGATATGGTAACATTTTATTTTGAAGGTGTCTACAGAAGAGTCACACAAGCCTGTCAGAAACATGACATGACAAGTATCATGAGCATTAATGTTACTTCAAAGTGTCATTAATGTTCATGACACATCCCATGTCATGTTTATGACAGGCTTGTGTGACTCTTATGTAGACACCATCAAAATAAAGTGTTACCATATCTTGCTTAAGTCACAAAGGCATGTTCAAAAAATTGCCAAAGTCACATTTTATTTTGACTCAGGCATAATAAATCCGCTTAAGTCACACACTTGACATAGGCCATTATCTTAAAGGGGTAAAATCACATGATCTGATGAACTGAGGATGTAGACGTTTTTACCATAGGTGGTCGGCATCATGAGGAGATGATTTAGGCAAAAAAACCCAATTTTGACAAAAAATGACTTAGCCGATTATTTTAACAGTGTGATGATATGCACACAATTAGAAAAATATTCCAGATATAATAAAAGACAGTTCTGTGACTTGCAAAAAATACAATAAATGTATTTCTCTACCTTGGTGGGAGTGCTGCCACAAGGTGGTCATCAGTACTGTTGCCTACTAAGGGACATTTCTGCTGGATTTAGTTACTTTTCAGACCCTCTTAGCAACTTTTAGCAACAAATACTACATACAAAGTATTAAAGTAAAGTAAAATAAATAAACAGAGTGAGTATAACTCAAGAAAATAACTTCCTGTAATTAACTCTGCTTACATCTAAATGACACAGAAAATAATTTTGCAGCATATTAACATTACAGTCCCTTTGTAAAAATGAAATATAAAAACAGGAGGTGACCCCTCACAAGTGGAAAAATCCTACATGCTCAGTTTGCGCCTTCAAAATAAAAGCTCTCCACATTTCAAAATAAAAGTTTATGATCTAGTGTAACAACATCTCTCTGCTACATAAGAAAATGACTGAGAATTAGTACCAGATCGACTGGTTGGGCACTCTTGCACTAGAGCAGTTAATTAATCTTTCTCTTCTTTTTTTTAAATACTGCTAGAGCTATTTACCAATTATGTTTCCAGTATTATAACTGATTTTACCCTTTATTTCATATTCCTTTTTTGTTGTTGATGTCATTATGATTGAAGTGATACAGCCTCCCTATTTCAGCTCATGACAGGCACACAAAAGACTAAACTATATGCAGATGTAATAATACAGTTATTTATCCTACAGTTATGAATGGATTGTTCCAATCAAGTGGACGAAGACTGGAGCCGTGCAGGAGGCCAAATGGCTGAAGGCTAAATCAGGTAGGATGTACAGGCACAATAAAATGGTGATTTTGTGCTGACAGAATACATGTTAAAACAATAATAGATATAGAAAGAGTTGTTTTGTATGTTTTGGTGGGTCTGAAGAGATGATTTACACTCTGCAATGGAAGATGTGCAAAGTGCAAAGAGAGCATCATGTTTTTAGTGTTAAATCTGTGTCGGATCTCTATAGTGGTGGAATGTAACTAAGTACATTTACTCAAGTACTGTACTTACGTACTTCTTTTGAGGTACTTGTACTTTACTTGAGTATTTCCACTTTATGTAACGTTGTACTTCTACTCCACTACATTTAGCTGAAGGCTAGTTACTTTACAGGCCGAGATTTAACATAAAAAACATGATCAATTTAAAGTGATGAGACTTTTTTATTTTTATTAAATCTTGTAACAGTATATTAAGTAGTTAAAATGAGCTCTATCTTTACAAAAAAAACACTGCTCACATAAAAGCATCAAAGCAAATAATCTAATAATCTCTTTGGAACATATAAAACAGCCTGAGTAGGTCCATTCTGCATAACTAATACTTTTACTTTTGATGCTGATACTTTTGTATTTTTACTTCAGTAAGTTTCGAATGCAGGAATTTTACTTGTAGTGGAGTAATTTCACAGTGTTCGTGTTAGTTAGTACTTTTACTCAAGGGATCTGAATGTATGTAGTGGAGTAAAAAGTACAATATTTGCCTCTAAATGTAGCGGAGTAGAAGTACAAAGTTATGTCGAAATACTCAAGTACAGTACAAGCACCTCAAAATTGTACAAAAGTACAGTACTTTGGTTTAGTTTAGCTTTTTTATTTCGAACATGTGCGAGTAACGCAACAAAGTAAACTGAAAATCAAACAAATCCAATGAGAATAATAAAAAAATAAAAAATAGCAATAGTCAAAACAAAAGCTATAATGTGAACACAACATGTCCGAAAAGGATTAGGATAAAGTATACGCTTATATAAACCTACCCCTTCTCCACTACTCAATTAACATTTTTTCCCCCTAAACATACATATTTACAAAATATATATTTACAAAACAAACAACAAATACATAAATCATTTATCATTTATGAAAAAACTCGATTGTTAAAGCCCTTCTTCCTCCCTGTACCTCGTGAAAACCGTAGCTGTGTTCCGATACCCATACTTCCATGAGTACACCTAAACGCAGTACACTATCCGCACTTACTAAGTACACAGATTTCAGCAGGTGAGTGTTGTTCTTTCTTACCGATTACCAATTACGATCGCGACAGCCGCCACGGCTCGTCACGCGCCAAAAACATCTAGCTTTGAACGGCGAAAAAAATACCCTTTGTGTTGTTTAATCGTTGGTTTACTTCTACAATCCTGCAATATGGCTCCATTAACGCAGCAAATCATTTCAGCCACCATTTACATTTTTTTTTCGAGCTGAGCGGCTCTGCCTGGCTCCGCCTCTTCTGCTACGTAAACAAGATGGCGGCCGTTGAGGGCGTAAAGTGTACATCGTTGCACACTCAGCGTTTTGACCGTTATGAGTGCAACATCCGGGTCCTTTAGGTACACTTCTTTTCGCCACGATCCGAATCGGAACACCCTGCGTACTCAAACTAAGTATAGTAAGTACGGGAAGTATGGGTATTGGAACACAGCTCATGTGTTTGTTCTGCTTTTTAAACTTGAGTAAATGTACTTAGTTACATCCCACTACTGGTCAAAAGGATGGGTGCACAGTTTGAATTTCTCCATTGTGGGACTAACCTTCTTTTCCTCTGTAGATACAATTATTGAAATGAAGGCCTCAGGGTCTGACTGGGTGCTGGCTAACACCGACGTGGTCGGGTACTACAGAGTCAACTACGACGAGGGCAACTGGGAGAGACTCATAGACGCTCTAATGACAAATCACTCGGTAAGTTTTTTTTTTTTTTTTGATCAAGGTCTTTTTTATTTTTCTAATTTTTCAAATATAACAAACAAAGAAAATACAATTCACAAATGAGGCAATCAAGTCTAGTTCCTGTCCAATCAAACGAACCTCCCACCAAGGTTATTATAGTTAACAAAAACTAACGAAAACTAGAATTGAAAAAACATTTTAGTTGAAACTGAAATAAAAATAAAAACAAGAGTTTTTAAGAAAACGATAACTAACTTAAACTGTATTGTGTGGTTACAAAACTAACAAAAACTAACTAAAATTACAGTGAAAATGTCTTTAGTTTTCATCTTTTTTCATACATACTCCAGTGTTTCTATAAGAAAGAGGGTTCTGTTAGTGAACATGCAGGAACACATGGTAAATATGTTTATTGAGACTGGGATGTCTACACTCGAACCAAAATTCAAAACACCCATAACTATAAGAGTTAATTACCTTATTGGGGCTAAGATGGATAAACCAAAGGAAATAAAGGCAACATTTTTATGACCTCTTTGAATCTCACTCCCAACACATTGCCCATTACAAAAATACTAAAACTAACACTAAAGTATAGATATATGTATGTATTTATTTACTTTTTTTTCATTTATTTATTTTGTGGATAGAAATGCCCCCCCCCCCTTTTTTTTTATCTCTCTCTCTTTCTTTCCCCATTTATTCAATTGTTAATTTCAGTTTTTTCATAATTATTGCTATCATTATTGTTGTTATTTTTCTTGTTGTTCACCGTTTGTAAATTAACAAAATGTGCAATAAAAAAAAAACTAAGACTAAAAACTAATAAAAACTAAACTAAAACTAAGCATTTTCAAAAACTAAAAACGAATTAAAACGACCAAACTCACTCTAAAAACGAATTCAAACTAACTGAATTTGAAAACAAAAATTCACAACGAAATTAAAACTAAAACTAATGAAAAATGTCAATACATTCAGACACCAACACAATCACAAACTAGATAAATAAAAAAGGAAATCACAACGGAGAGAGAAAAGAAAAGAAAAAACAAACAAAACAAAACAAGAAAAAAAACAAAAAAACAGATACATATATACATTTGGGTTACAATGAAATGTTAATATCTGCCATGCTTTCAACAAAGGAAATAAATGGCTGCCAAATTATATAGAATTTCCTGGTGGTCCCTCTTACAGTATATCTAATTTTTTCTAAGTGAACATGACTTATGAACACTACAACATAAAATGATGTGTGATCTCTGTTGTTGTTGTTTTACTGGTACTAATCAGGATATATTTGCTCTTGTTTTTCAAGCAAATTAGAGTGATCAACAGAGCTCAGTTAGTGGATGACGCCTTCAACCTGGCCAGGTGAGTCCTGCTATTACAGCATCATACATATAATGTTACGGCATTAATCCTCCTCTTATGTTGTGGGTTAAATTGACCCATTTCAAAACATTTTTAAATATTTAGAAAATAGTTAAAAGTATTTTTTCATTAAAAAAGAAATTTTGAAAAATATAAAAATAAAAAATAAAAATCAATGTCATGTAAAACCATTGTATTTTATATGTAGGTCTTTCCAGTGTAAATAAATAAAGGTTTAACATGCATTTTTTATGAAAAACGAGTGAATTATTCTCATTGAACCATGATCTGTGAGAGGGAAAGAACACAATTGCACTAAATATTGATTAAAATGGTTAGTAATGGAGTTTTTAATGAAATATAAACAATCTTTATTGGAATTTTATTTTGAGTTTCTGACACTTTTTGATAATTAAACTTTCTCTGGATTATTGCTGTTGTCTGAAAAAAATGAACATAACACAAGGGTTAAGAGAATTGTTGTATAAAGATAACGAAATAATAAGTCGTTATCACGAGATAACGATGCATAAAAATAAAAAATAAAAATACATGGCTGTTCTCGGCTTCCGTAGTATTCAGTTTTGTTCTGAACTTAATGTTTATACAGGGCAAAGATCATCCCCACAGTTCTGGCCCTCAAAACCACCAAGTACCTTAACGAGGAGAGAGACTACATGCCCTGGGAGTCGGCCCTCAACAACCTCGACTTCTTCTCCCTCATGTTCGACCGCAGCGAGGTCTATGGTCCCATGCAGGTGAGCCAAATATATCAACAAAAAAAAAACACAAGAGGAACAGTAGGAAGACGTTACTTTACGGATTAAAAAACTCCTGAGACCCAGCTCTTCAGAGAGCACCACACCATAATTCTACTCCTTAAAGAATTGTCACTAACATGTATTGCTGCACTAATGGCACTGACTGCACTATACCTTGATTGTTTGCTTTTTTCTTCCTGTAAGTCGCTTTGGATAAAAGCATCTGCTAAATGACTAAATGTAAATGTACATGTACTTAAGTACATACGATTTGTTCACCACCGTAGCTCCATGAAAAAAAAAAAAGACATTCCCTGACCACCTTGTAAATTCACCTTAAGAGCTACGGGACGGGAAAACAATAGCAAACGTTTAGCACTTTAGCACTTTAGCAAATAAACATTTTTACAATAGTTAAGACAACAATAATAGTCACTAATATATACTGACAGAAGGAAATAAACTTCAACAAATTGTCTGCTAAATGACTGAAAATGCTAAACTTCAACAAAGCGTCTGCTGAATGACTAAATGTAGGGTGACCAAGCGTTCTCTTTTGCCCGGACATGTCCACTTTTTACGTCCTGGCGTCCGGCCGGGTTTTATAAATTCACGAAAATGTCCGGTGTTCACTGTTTTTCATAGGACCAGTACACATGCACGTAAATTGACGAGCGCTTTGCACGCAATTTTGCGAGACGTAATTACCAAGAGGCTGCCTTGTGGGCGGGTCAGCGCCGCACACACACAGAGAGAGACAGAGAGCAGAGCAGACAGGGCAGATCGAACAGCGGAGCAGCATTGCACGGGAAATGCCGAAGCGTAAGTGCAGCTTCACAGATGAACTGCAAAAAAAATTTCCGACGTACCGTCCCGGTCGGGACAGGTGGGAGGCGGAGTGCACCGTGTGCAATGCTGGCACATATGTCTCAGTGTCTAATAAAGATGCTGGAGATCTCAAAGCTCAAAGACAACTAAAGATGAAAAGTATAGATCCTTTTTGTTTGTTAAGTTAGTATCTTTGTGAGACTCTTCTATTATTTATCTTATTGCAGTTATTAAGAGATATATTGTTGAAGCTAGATTTTCTAACAGAAGAGTTCATATTTAGAACATTATTTCACATTATTTATTCATTTATTTGAAAAGAGTCTACGAGAGCTATTATTTTGTTACAAGTTTTTACAGATTTCATTTTATTTTATTACAGAAGTTAATTTTGCACCATTGAAGCATAATAAAGCATGTTCATCAACCTCCGAGAAGCCTGTCTGAATTTGTGTCTCGAGGCCGTGCCGATTGTCCTCTTTTTTGGAAATCAAAATATGGTCACCCTAACTAAATGTAAATGTACATGTACTTAAGTACATACGATTTGTTCACCACCGTAGCTCCATGAAAACAAAAATAAGACATTCCCTGACCACCTTGTAAATTCACCTTAAGAGCTATGGGACGGGAAAACAATAACAAACGTTAGCATTAGCACTTTAGCAAATAAACATTTTTACAATAGTTAAGACAACAATAATAGTCACTAATATATACTGACAAAAGGAAATAAACTTCAACAAACCTTGTGTCCCTGTCAGTCAGCCACTATAGAAGCCTTTTTGATACATTATATCAGCTTTATATGAATTTCGAAGCACTCGTTATTTACCGTTTGTTTTTAATTTTACCTTTACACCTCTTATTTCCTGTCACTACCTTTCACTACCCGATTAAATGTAAATGTAAATTTATCACATTGTTTTTTAGGATTATCTGAGGAAACAGGTCACCCCTCTGTTTGGATACTTCAAGACCTTGACTGGAAACTGGAGCGAAGTACCTAAAGGACACATGGACCAGTGAGTAAAGAGAAACACGCAGGCATATACTGTTCAGAGAGGTCACACTTTTTTTTAGAGAGTCAATAACAAAATATGACACTAGACAAATTAGATGGGTAAACATTATTGAGAGTTTATGAACAGTTTATCTGTCTCAGTGATCTGTTACGCCTCTCCCAAGCTGTAAACAGATTTTATGAACTCGCTATCTTGCGTTACATTCAGATGAATTATCTAAGAAAGCCGTCAAGCACAGACTCCAGTACATAACTGTTATCAGTGGTGGAATCTAACTAAGTACATTTACTCAAAATTGTATTTAAGTACTTTGGTACAGTTTTGAGGTACTTGCACTTCACTTGAATATTTACATATTATGTAACTTTTTCCTCCACTACATTTAGCTGACAGCGTTAGTTACTTTTCAGGTTGAGATTTAACATAATATATATGATCAATTTAAAGTGATTAGACTTTTTGTTTTTAATTAAATCTTATAATAGTATATTAAGTAATTAAATGAGCCCTGCCTTTACAAAATGAAAACACTGCTTACATAAAAGCATTAATAATAATAATCCAATAATATATTTAGAATATATAAAATAATCTGAGTGGGTCCATTCTGCATGACGAGTACTTTTACTTTCAATACTTCAAGTACATTTTGATGCTGATACTTTTGTACTTTTACTTCAGTAAGTTTTGAATGCAGGACTTTTACTTGTAATGGAGTAATTTCACAGTGTGGTATTAGTACTTTTACTGAAGTTAGGGATCTAAATACTTATTCCACCACTGCCAACAGGTGCTGTTCAGGTCTCAATATAACACTGTACTTTAGATCAGTGGTTCCCAACCTTTTTCTTGAGGGACCCACATTTTTACCATTGTAAACTTTGGTGACCCCCCAATTGTCCATTGCTTCTATGAAGCCGAACTCAATGTGACTTTCATGGTACCCTCTCTTTTTCTTTTTGAGATATTCAGCATTCTCGTCTCCCTGACGCTTCGCCATTTTTCCATTAGCTCTCTGTTTCTGTTGTTAGGTGAGGTTACCGCTAGGAGAGGTTTCCGCTAGGAGAGGTTACCACTAGGTGAGGTTTCCGCTAGGAGAGGTTACCGCTAGGTGAGGTTACCGCTAGGAGAGGTTACCGCTAGGTGAGGTTTCCGCTAGGAGAGGTTACCGCTAGGTGAGGTTACCGCTAGGAGAGGTTACCGCTAGGTGAGGTTACCGCTAGGAGAGGTTTCCGCTAGGTGAGGTTACCGCTAGGTGAGGTTTCCGCTAGGAGAGGTTTCCGCTAGGTGAGGTTACCGCTAGGAGAGGTTACCGCTAGGTGAGGTTACCGCTAGGAGAGGTTACCGCTAGGAGAGGTTACCGCTAGGTGAGGTTACCGCTAGGAGAGGTTACCGCTAGGTGAGGTTACCGCTAGGTGAGGTTACCGATAGGTGAGGTTACCGCTAGGAGAGGTTACCGCTAGGTGAGGTTACCGCTAGGAGAGGTTACCGCTAGGAGAGGTTACCGCTAGGTGAGGTTACCGCTAGGAGAGGTTACCGCTAGGTGAGGTTACCGCTAGGAGAGGTTACCGCTAGGAGAGGTTACCGCCAGGTGAGGTTACCCCTAGGTGAGGTTACCGCTAGGTGAGGTTACCTGTGTATACTGCAGGAGGGATGTTACACATGTCCTTATTCTCGCGATATAGCCTTTATTTTTAAACTTTTCTACAGTGATTTTTCAATTAAAATAAATGAATAAACGTTTAATGTAGCCTTTCTTTAGTAGTTTTTGTCCTGCTAATGAATTAAATGCTGACTCATCTATATTTAACACATTCGATTTATTATATCCCTTAAAATCAAGAGGGCTTCGCGACCCCCCA
Organism: Centropristis striata; assembly: GCF_030273125.1. Lineage (NCBI taxonomy): Eukaryota > Metazoa > Chordata > Actinopteri > Perciformes > Serranidae > Centropristis > Centropristis striata. The sequence continues at coordinate 33,070,223 of NC_081522.1, forward strand.
TGGATCTTTGCCGCCCCCCTGGGGGGTCGGGCCCCCCTGTGGGGAACCACTGATTTAGATGAAGTACAATGCACGAGTTACCCTCTAATATTAAAAACTCAGTCCCCATGCAGACTCTTCATGTTTTCTCTCCTGTTAATACCATTTCTGTATGTGCTTCTCTCAGGTATAACCAGGTGAATGCTATCAGCCTGGCGTGCCGGACAGGCCTTCAGGAATGCCAAGACCTGGCCAAAGGATGGTTCCAACAATGGATGACCACTGATGTTAACCCGTGAGTGTTTTTATTCTCCTTGCTGTATTTTAATTTCAACAATTTGTTTATTTTGTACTGAGCTTTAAAGATGTCATTCTGCATTAGGATCCACCCCAACCTGCGTTCCACTGTGTACTGCAATGCCATCGCAGCAGGTGGCGCTAAAGAGTGGGAGTTTGCACTGTCAAAGTTTCTGAACACCACCATTGCTTCTGAAGCTGAGAAAATCCGCTCTGCCCTGGCCTGCACCAAGCAACCCTGGCTGCTCAACAGGTCTGTTATACAGTTTGCTACAGAGTTTAACTGACAGTTAGTGACCAGTACACACACGTGTATTGATACTTTAAGTACATTTTGATGCTGATACTTTTGTTCTTTTACTTCGGTAAGTATTGAATTCAGGACTTTTACTTGTAGTGGAGTAATTTCACAGTGTGGTATTAGTACTTTTACTTAAGAGATCTTGAATACTTCTTCCACCACTCAAACACTGCTTGTACCCTTACAGGTACCTGGAGTACACTCTGAATTCAACAATAATCCGAAAGCAGGATGCCACCTCCACCATTGTTTACGTCGCTAACAATGTGGTCGGTCAACCTCTGGCGTGGGACTTTGTTCGGGATCGGTGGACGTACATCTTCAATGAGTGAGTACAACACAAATTTCTAGTTGAGAAGATCACTGCATTCCATTAAAACATGAGCAGAGGCACAAGATTTGTAGTTTATAATGACATTTTTCAGATTAAACCAAGTGTTACGTCCCCTTTTAAAATGATAAGGAGAGCAGCACAACCAAAACATGGGTCTCAAACTTGCGGCCCGCGGGCCAATTGCAGCCCTTGTGACGATATTTTGTGGCCCCCACCTTGATGAAAATTTAATGTGAGTTTTATATGAATGGCACTTTACCAGGTTGTGTGTGGATGGTCCTTTTTATTACGTTTTTGGTCATTTTGTGTCTTTTTTTTTGTAATTTTGTGTCTTTTTTTAAATAATTTTGTGTATTTTTTGGTCATTTTGAAAATAATTTTGTGTATTTTTTGGTCATTTTGAAAATAATTTTGTGTCTTTTTTTATAGTAATTGTGTATATTTTTTGGTCATTTTGTTTCTTTTTTTTTTAAGTAGTTTAGTATTTTTTCAGTCATTTTGTGTCTTTTTTGTAATTTTGTGTCTTTTTTGGTCATTTTGTCTCTTTTTTGGTCATTTTGTGTCTTTTGTAATTTTGTCTTTTTTTGGTCATTTGGATGCTTCCTCCAGGTAATTTGAGTTTGAGACCCCTGAACCAAAAGATGTGCAGGAGTCAAAGTGAGGTGTAAATTAAATGATTTTTATCAGTGCTCCCAATCAAGTCATTAGCAGCTGTGAAGGAAACAGAAAGGAGGAGGGAGGAGAGGCAGAAACACACACAACCAGCCCCGTGGCTTTGCTTTGCACGTAACATCAAGTATTTTAATTTGTCCATAAAACTACAATTTTAAGATGCTGAAATGGGCTCAAAGGTTCTGAGTAAAAGGTTGTAATTACTGCAGATAAACAGCGTGTTAGGTAACATGTGTCTCTGTGACCTATGATGTTCACACGCCCAAGTGAGAGACAGACACACACTAAAAGATCCATTGTCACATAATCACATATCAGCAGGAAGGCACTTTTACAGGTTTATTATAAGTGACAGCTTTTATAGATGAAGCATGCTCAGTATAATCCATCCACTGCCTCAGGTGACCTTTGTTCTTTTTTTTTTGTCATTTACTTTTTATTGGTTTTTGAAATGAACAAACAATCAACATGAAGACCTATAGACAAATACAGAAAATATCAAAGTGTACAAAAGGGGATTGGAAAACACCCAAAAATAAATGAATAAATAAAATAAAAAAGGGAAAGGTACAAAGAAATGAAAGTATTCTGATCGTCCAGGCTGAGATGACCTGAAATCTGGTTTTATGGTAGAGACATATGTAATCCATTTTTGCCAATTTTCAATAAATACCTCTTTTTGTGTTCTTAAATTGAAAGTAATCCTTTCCATTGCAAAGATGCTGTACACAATATCAATCCATTCATCTGCACTAGGTGCCTCTCTCTTCAGCCATTTCTTGGTTATTGATTTCTTACAGGCCACCAGTAATATTCTAAGTAAATATTTATCTTTATTCCTCCACTCCAGTTCCTCTAGATCCACTAAATATAACAAATTGAAACAAAAAGTTATTTTTGTAGAAAACAGTCTCTAGAATTCGATTCAACCAAAATGGAGTAGATGACCTTTGTTCTTGACTCTTCATAAACCACACAGACCTTCTCTTGGCAGAGCATCACAGAGGTGCTAGTGTAGTTTAGAATTAAGTCTTTTTTTTTTTTATAAAGATCCTCATTTTGTTTTTACTGCAGAAGTCTTCTGGGTCTGACCTGGTCCGACAATTAGTTTAATTTAGGATAGTCTGAATCACTCCATGAAAAAAATGGCAAACAAAAAGTGCATTGATGTTTCTTCTTCACTTTTTCTTGTAACTTCAGATATGATATTATGTTCGTAGAATATTTGTGTTGTTTGGTAAAGCATTAACCACTGTGAGCAGTGTACACCTTGGTACATAAGAAACATTTAGAAAAATATCAATTTGTACCACAAAGTACCACAATGCATGTCTTTCTTTTTGGTGTAATGGAATCATGATTTATGGTATAAAAATCTGATTTTCAGAGACCATGGTGAAATACAGTTATGGGGGGAAAAAATCATTATTCCACCCTGCCTGCACCCTTACGGTCTGCGGTATCTGTGGATTCTTTTAAATGTCAACTTAAGACGTATCTGTTTAGACAGGCGTTTAGTTGACTGTATGTACCTGGTCAACTAGACGTCCAGGCTTTTACTATGTTTTCTTGATGTATTGTGTTTTTCTGTGTTTGCCTGTATGTTGTTTTATACCCTTGTAAAGCACTTTGTGGTTTTCTTTTCCTGTGAAAAGTGCTTTATAAATAAAATTTACTTACTTACTTACTTACTTTTTCTTCAATTTCTTGTTCATTTTAATGCCTGGTACAACTAAAGGTATTTGTTTGGACAAACATAATGATAACAACAAAAATAGCTCAGAAGAGTTTAATTAAAGAGCTGATATCTAGTCATTTTCCATGGTTTTCTTGATAATAACCAAAATCATAATAGACTAGGCTAGGCTAGATATCAGCTCTTAAATTAAACTCTTATGAGCAATTTTTGTTGTTATCATTACATTTGTCCAAGCAGATGTACTAGGCATTAAAATGAACAAGAAATGAAAGAAAACAAGGGAGGGTCTAATATTTTTTTTCCATGACTGTATATTGAATTTTTTTCTGTTGTTGGTGTTGTTTTAGGGAAGGGTATAGTCAAGATCAAAATGTTACTCTTCTTTTTTTTTTTTTTTTACAACTGGTAAAACACATTTTTGAAACTGTTCAATGTGAAAACAAATGGATCTGACTATATCTTCTAACTCACAGGTATGGAGGTGGATCATTCTCTTTCTCCAACCTGATCAACGGAGTCACCAAACGCTTTTCCACTGAATTCGAGCTTGAGCAGGTTAGATATTCTAGACCTTTTTGCAGTGTTGGAATGTAACTAAATACATTTACTCAAGTACTTGTACTTTACTTGAGTATTTCCTTTTTATCTAACTTTATACTTTTACTCCACTACATTTAGCTGACAGCTTTAGTTACTTTTCAGATCGAGATTCAACAAAAAAAATGGACAATTCAATGATCAGAATCTAATGAAAGCGATTCTTCTTTTCTAAATAAATAACATAACAGTATATTAAGTAGTTAGAATGAATCATATCTTTACCCAATTAAAACGATGCATACATAAATGCATCAATACAAATAATCTTATAATATATTTGGAATATATAGAATAAACTGAGTGGGTCCATTCTACATAATGAATACTTTTATTTTTGATACTTTAAATACATTTTGATGCTGATACTTTTGTACTTTTACTTCAGTAAGTTTTGAATTCAGGATTTTTACTTGTAGTGGAGTGATTTCACAGTGTGGTATAAGTACTTTTACTGAAGTAAGAGATTTGAATACTTCTTCCACCACTGGGTATTTGTTGCTGCTTGTTTTCAAATGGCTGCACCATCCCCCCAAAACAACATACTGATTTCATGTTTTTTATGTGTGTTGTCACAGCTTCAGAAGTTTAAGGCGGAAAACTCTGATGTTGGTTTCGGCTCTGGGACGCTGGCGGTGGATCAGTCCATCGAGAGAACCATCAGCAACATTAAATGGATCCAAGAGAACCAGCAGAACGTGAAGAATTGGTTCGATGCTGAAGCTCCTGAGTAGTACTAGCTGTGTATTTACTTGTACTTCATGTACTTTAAAAGGTTTTTTTTCCATCAAGATAAATCATCCTCAGAGGAGAAAATTGCACACATCTTCCACTGAAAGCAAATTTTGTAAAGTCTTCATGTACAATTTTGTAAATTGGATATTTGTAAATATGTGCAACTTTAAAAATGAAACGCTGAAATGACCTACATCAGGGATGGGCAATTTAAATGCTGGAGGGGGCCACAATATTTCATTGACACTACCACAGGGCCACATATAGGACCGTGCATTTAACCAGATATAATGAAACTGCAATTTTAAATATGTTTACAGTGCAGTAACTTAACATATTTCATGCTGAAATGCATGTATAACAGTATAAATAGGAATACAAAAGGTTTGAAGCAAATAAAAAATAACCACTTACTGTGATTTCTTGTTTTTCAGTGCAAGAACAGCAGACCAACATTAATTGTTGGTAATTTTGTGCATTTTTACACTGCACTTTTAAGATTTCATGCTCAAATGCATCTAGTTGTACTGAGGGCCGCTTCAAGTGAGGCTGCGGGCCGTATGCGGCCCCCGGGCCTCCAGTTGCCCATCCCTGACCTATGTACACAGGCTAGTCTGTGCAGCTTTAAAAACTACCATTTTACAGACAATGATTCACATCTTTTGCTGACATTTTTAGACATGTGAAGGCAATAATTGTACTCTATTCTGAAAAGGAGAATAAACACATTTGTAATAAATAATTCTGGTTGTACTGTAATTTCTGCTATCCAGTTAACAAATATCTGTTATACTGCATCCAGCCACCAGGGGGCGATCAAGATGTTTTAGCCTCACTAGTGCCTACAAAGTATGACTGCAGTAATTAAATTTTTGGTCGAAATGAAGTTATAACTAACTAAAATATGAACTCCTTGATGTCAGTTTTATCATGTGACAAACTTTTAGATTTCAGTTTTGCTTTATTTCCGAGAAATTATATAAAAATTGCAGTAACTACAAAATCCAACTCAAAGCAGAACTTACAGCTTTGACTGAAATACAGTGTAGCCTTGTATTTCTTCATTGTGTTGAATAGTGAAGACCAGAATAATAGAAATTATGAGTTCATTTGATAGGGAAATTATTATCTAGAAATGATAAACCTTAGACACTTTTTTTATATTGTTATATTTATATTATATATTGTTGTTGTTACCTACTTTGTTCATTGTTTTTCTTTTATTATCCTATATTGTGATAGTTTTTGTAACTTTGGAGCAATCTGGAACCAAAATTTCCTTTGGGATAAAAAAAGTTCTAAATGATCTTATCTTAGACAGTTATTAAGTAAAAAATATATATATATTAAGACTAACAATTCTCTTTAAAGATTTGTGTATTTTAGACTTAATTATAAAAAATGTTATATTTTAAACACTTTTAAAACAACTTCGTAGTTACTGCACTCTGTTTGTGCATTACTACTAGAACCTTATACAGCGATGCAAAACCAGTGCAATAACTACATTTTTGGGGTCAAAGGTCGAATAAATCGTCTTGATTTTTGAGAATAAAAAATACATCATCAATACATGTAGAAATAAGTGTCATATCACTTACCTACCTAAAGTCAGTGGTAAAATGTAACCAAGTACATTTACTCAAGTACTGTACTTAAGTAAAATTTTGAGGTACTTGTACTTTACTTGAGTATTTCCATTTTATGTAACTTTATACTTTTTAGTCCACTACATTTAACTGACAGCTTTAGCTACTTTTCAGGCCGAGATTTAACCTAAAAAATTCATTTAAAGTGATTTGACTTGTTTAAAAAAAACCCCAACAACCTCATAACAGTAATTAAGTAGTTAAACGAGCCCTATCTTGATCAAATTAAATGCCGCTCACATAAATGCATCATAATATCAATCCAATTATGTATTTGGAATACATAAAACAATCTGGGTGGGTTCATTCTGCATAACGAGTACTTTTACTTTTGATACTTTAAGTACATTTTGATGCTGATACTTTTGTTCTTTTACTTCAGTAAGTTTTGAATGTAGGACTTTTACTCGTAGTGGAGTAATTTCACAGTGTGGTGTTAGAGCAGTTACTACATTTTTGGGGTCAAAGGTCAAATAATTTAACAAGATTTTTTAGCATAAAAATATCATCAATACATAGAAATAAGTGTCATATCACTTACCTACCTGTAATCCATTTGGCTGGCCAGTTAAAACACGTTAAAAAACTTTAAAGCAGTTTTTCACAGTTTTACCCTTTGCATAGTTGCTGCAGTTAGACTTTAGACTGGAAGTGCAGCTGTTTGTGTACATGGAGAAGAGCAGGAGGGGAGAGGAGGATGTGCTGCAGGTTTCCTGTAATTGTTAAACAGACGTAAGGGTTTAACCTCTGAACCCAGGGACAAAGAGAATAAAGTCTTCATGTCATACGAGTGTGAATTCTCAGCGGACCTGCTGTGTTTTATGACTGATATGTGAACATCCACTAAAACATTATTGGAGACAATTCATCACTCCTTTATCAGCAGTTTCCACTTTTCCCATGAGTCAGCATCAGGAGAGGGGGGAGGAGAGGGGGGGTAGAAGGGGTGTCAGCACTTAAACGCTGGCATTTACTTGTATATGTCACTCTGCATGGACTCAGCGATCTAAGCACAATATACTTAGTTTTAATCAGACCTTTTGCCATTTGTATTACAGCAGTAAAGGTACAAAAGTAGTTTTAATCAACTGTTTTCCTCTCTGTAGGACTTCTGTGCTGTCGCTTTTAGGGTATGGCGAAAAGCTGCCGAGTCAGCAAACTCTGCATTCTGTTTGTGGTCTTAGCCATGGTCTCCGTGGCAACCATTGTTATATTGTGGACTATTGCCCTGACTGGAGGAGGCGATGATGTCACAGCTCCTTGGGACAGGTAAGACATGGACATTTGCATGTAATTGCACACTTCTGTGTCCTCGAAGGACAATAATAATACAAAATGAGCTCAAAGTTAAAAGCAAAAGGTCACATGGATCCAATGTGCCAGGCAGAGGTGGAAAAAGTATTCAGATCCCTTAATTAAGTAAAAATACTAGTACCACACTGTGATATTACTCCACTACAAGTAAAAGTCCTGCATTCAAAACTTACTGAAGTAAAAGTACAAAAGTATCAGCATCAAAATGTACTTAAAGTATCAAAAGTAAAAGTACTCATTATGCAGAATGGACCCACACAGATCGTTTTATATATTTTAAACATATTATCACACTTTTGTATTGATGCTTTTATTTAAGCAGTGTCCTAAAAATCTGTTATAGGATTTAATTTTTTAAAAAGTCTGATCACTTTAAATTTATCATGTTTTTTATGTTAAATCTCGATCTGAAAAGTAACTAAAGCTGTCAGCTAAATGTAGTGGAGTAAAAAGTACAATATTTGCCTCAAGATGTTGTGGAGTAGAAGTATAAAGTTGCATAAAATGGAAATACTCAAGTAAAGTACAAGTATCTCAAAAATGTACTTAAGTAAAGTACTTGAATTAATGTATTTTTCCCCCACATTCCACCACTGATCAATACAAATAATCTGATAATATATTCATAATATATAAATACCAATCTGAGTGGGAACTTTCTGCATTATCAGTACTTTTTCTTTTGATTCTTTAAGTACATTTTGATTAGATATTTTATGCTTCACCAGTCTTGTGGAAGCTGGAGTGACACATAAATGTTTTTTCCTCCTTAAGCTGTAAAAAGTACAATATTTGCCTCAAGATGTTGTGGAGAAGAAGTAAAAAGTTACATAAAATAGAAATACTCAAGTAAAGTATAAGTACCTCATAATCATACTTAAGTACAGTACTTGAGTAAATGTACTTAGTTACAATCCACCACTGTTCTGCACTAAATAAACAAAATCAAGACATTGTTTTATTATTTAATAACTGAAGTTGAGTGATGTGAGTGTTTGTTCCCCTCAGCTATCGTCTCCCCAGCTCTCTGCTCCCCGACTACTACAACATCACCCTCTGGCCTCGTCTCACCTCTGACCCAAACACTGGCCTCTACATTTTTACAGGTGATTAGTTATTAATTATTCTTGTTGTAGTAAAAAAAAGAAATAAAACCCATCTTTATGTATTTACTTACATATTCATGCCTTTCATATTCTGCATTTATTTGTGTATATCTGTATTCATTTTCTACCTTTTTTCATTTACATATCTAATTATCAAGCTTTCAGTTTAGCTTTAGTATTATATGAGTGAGTGAGTAAGACCAAAGAGTGATATGGCTGCTATTGGGTAAGCCAAATAAATAACACCGTTATCAACCATCGTTATTTACACACCTGGACCGTATTTCTGTCCTTCACAATAAAAGACAGTATAGTAAAAATACAGATGTACTTTTAAGATCCTGAGTGTCGCCCAAACGTTCTTACTGCTTTCGGAGTTACTTTCGTATTGTAATTAGACATGTAAATCTCCATGTACATAAATGAAATTTCACATGTACATTATTAAATATGTATAAATCAATTATACCTACACTGGTGGTGGCGATCTTATTCAAAATTACCGTGAAACACCGGAAAGTGCGGCATTGCAGATGTGTCCGATTTGGGATACAGTCTCTATAGTTTCCCAGTTTCTGTATTCAGTTAAATGTAGGTTGCATTGTTTTTACTACATTTTCTCACAGCACCTACATTTTTGGGAACCAGGGTCATTTATGTGCCCTTTAAGATTAAGATTAAGATTAAGATTTCCTTTATTAGCCCAAAAATGGGGACATTTTTCAGTTACAGCAGCAAAATGGATAGCAAAATAACAATAAATAGTAAACAGCAGTATAAACTAGAAATATAAGAGAGGTATTAACAATAAACAAGTAAAAAGTATTTGAAAAAGTATTAACGATTTACAATATAAACAAGTATAAATATAAAAAGTATTCACAATTTACAAAATAAACAAGTAAAAATATAAAAAGTATTAACAATTTTCAAAATAAACAAGTAGAAATATAAAAATTATTGACAATTTACAATATAAACAAGTATAAATATGAAAAGTATTAACAATTTACAAAATAAACAAGTAGAAATATAAAAGGCAACACAATACAATTTCAACAAAAATAAAATGAAAAAACTTTAGGAACATTATATACAATGTAGACAGAGTCAGTAGTTGGATATGGAACATTGCACAGAGAACATTGCACATTCAATTAAAATTTAAAAGGAGCATGAGTGTTCATAGTGCAGTGATTGTCATGTTAATTCACTTGCTATTCCCATGTATTCACCAGGCAAATCCACTGTGAAGTTTAAGTGTGTGAAAGAAACAGATCTGATCTTGATCCACTCAAACAAACTAAACTACACCAAGCTGGACGCCACACACAGTGCAAGGCTCACTGCTTCAGGTACAGTACATAGGTGCCCATAGGTGTGTATGAGAGCGTGATTGTCTGTCTCTATGTGTCAGCCCTGTGATGGTCTGGCGACCTGTCCAAGGTGTACCCCGCCTCTAGCCCAATGTCAGCTGGGATCAGCTCCAGACCCGAGTGTGGATGGATGGATGGATGGATGGATGGATGGATGGATGGATTCCTGATTGTTTTAAAATGTTCTCTGCCCCTCAGTCAATTCTACTTCCTCCCCAGGTGGTGGTCCTGCCCCTGGTATTAAGTCCTCCTGGCTGCACCATGATACCCAGTATCTGGTGATCCAGCTGAACAGTACATTAACCCCAGAACAGAATTATCTGTTGTACACTGAGTTCACTGGAGAGCTAGCTGACGACTTGGCAGGCTTTTACAGGAGTGAATATATAGAAGATGGAGTCAAAAAGTAAGTTTTATCATCTGTGTCCTGCTACATTTAGATTTGTTTTAGTGATCAAATTTCTACACTGTGTTCAGAATGTTTTGCTCCTTTTTTCAGGATTGTTGCCACCTCCCAGATGCATCCAACTCATGCCAGAAAGACCTTCCCTTGTTTTGATGAGCCAGCTATTAAAGCTGTTTTCCATATAACTCTCCGCCACCCCCCTGGAACTGTAGCCCTGTCCAATGGCCTGGAAGTAGGTCAGTGTACTCTATCTATTATGGATCAGTCTCTATGGATCAGTCATTATCTTGAATGCAAACAATGGACATAGTTCACACCCAAGTTTTTAAAGTTCCAAAAACAACCATACTTATTTAAGGTAGTCAGCTAGACCTCAAGTGGCTCCAAAAGTTGTGTTGGTTAGGTTTTAGGGTTTTTTAGGGGGAACATGAATAAATGAGACCTCTTCCAGCTACCAAGAACCACCAGCAACAAAGCAGCCCTTAACAGATTTATTTGGTGGGTTACAGCAAAAAACACCAAACAAAACTAATGTTAACCCATGCTTAGTTAAACCAAAACAAAAGAACAAAAAGACGAAAGTTTTACCTAAACTAAGAGACGGCAGCCTTTTACGTGCAGATGTGTATAGGCTCGTATTTTCAGTGTTTTTCTAGTAGCCTTTAAAAAAATACTTTCTATTGTACCCATAGCTACAACCATATTGTGATTTTTGAGTTTTTTTAGTTGAGCACTACCACCTATCGCCATGGGAAACATTCACTGCCTGACAAACAAATTAGAGGAACTAGAAACTCTTGTCAGGAGCCAGAAATCGTACCGGGAGAGAAGCATCATATGCCTTTTTTAAAAAATGTATTACTTTCTATTATGCTCATAGCTACAACCAAAGTGTGCTTTTTGAGTTTTAACCTCTACCACCATCAAGACTTTTAGCAAGAAGTCTGTGGACATGAGTGGAAAATATGTGCCATACATCAGTCAGACGGATGGAGCAAACTGCATTGACATACACCCTTGGGGAACTACTGAACCTGGTCCATGGCTCAACACTTGGGATTCAACATGACATACCTAAGGAACTATTAAAGAGGAGGCATCGGGGGATGTGTGCTGGGGTGAAAAGAAACAAGAGGAGGATGACGAGGAGTTTGAAAGACACATTTAAACCAGCACTACCATCTGTCACCATGGGAAACGTTCACTGCTTGACAAACAAATTAGAGGAACTAAAAACCCTCGTCAGGAGCCAGTAATCGACTGGGAGAGCAGCATCATATGCCTGACAGAGACGTGGTCGACAAACGACATGCCAGAATCTCTGATCAGTTTCACCGGCTTCAGGACGTTACGAGGGGACACCAGACATTTAACTTTTAGCAGCTAGTTTAAGACCATACTAACTACCCAGGGAGTTCACTGTGCTGGTGGCCATCGCTTACATTCCTCCATCTGCCAAGGCAGAAGCCGTATATGACATAATGCACACCACTATCTTCCACTTTCGCCTCCGCCTTTGACCCTTTGGGTGGCATTCTGATTTTGGTTTGGTTTGTTTTGGTTCACCTGCTCAGGTACCGCGAGGTAGAGTCTGACGTAGCCAAGACTATAACAAGACTTCAGGCCAACTACCCAGATGCGTTCATTGTTATGTCTGCGGATTTCAACCATGTCTGTCTTTCTAAGAATCTACCCACTTTCAGACAGTTTGTGGACTGTACAACCAGAGGTGATAATTGCTGGATCTCATGCATGCAGATGTCAAAAATGCATACACATGTCCTGCATTGCCCCCTCTTGGACGGTCAGATCATGACATGCTACGCATCTCTCCCTCCTACACCACCAGAACATCAAGAGGCTGGTATCCTAAAGCTGATGAAGTCCTGAGATGCTGTTTGGAGACAACAGACTGGGATGGGGTGTGTCATGTGAGGAGTGTGGGGACAATATTGACAGCCGAACAGAATGCGTTACTCATCAATTTCTGTTGAAATTACATCATGCCGTCCTGGGTAATTTGTTGCTTCCCTAACAACAAACCATGGAAGAAAAAGGCTTTCTGGCAGGAATAAAATCAAAGATCTTCAAAATGAACTGAAATTCATTGGCACAGAGTGTTATTGTTCCTTAAAGGTATATTATAATATCAATAAGCATATTATTGCTTGTTGGTATTACTAGGATAAAACCATAATAATGAAAACATTCACATCATAGACACTACTATTCCTGTATCATTGCCCACAAAATCTCAAAATCAAATTGACCCAATGCAGTAAGCCATATACCAGGTTTTGATCTAGTCTTGTTGCCATATTACTTTGAATCTTTCCATAAAATTCCACCCTGTCACAGGCTTTAGTTTGAGGAGATAAAAAAAGTCATTATAGTGCCTAAGCTTGCAATATATGTATTGCATGTCTAACATATTCCTAATGCTTTGAGATTCTATTATGGAATGGGTTGGAAATGGAAATGTTTTTAAATGTGTTTGTGTTTTTTCAGGGAGCGTTAACATCACTGTTGGTGGAGTGGCTGTGACACAGACCGAGTTTGAGCCCAGCAAGAAAATGTCCACCTATCTCCTGGCCCTCGTCATCTCTGACTACGCACATCTCAGTACTAAACAAGGAGACACTCTGGTAACTGTCTAGGACATCTTTGACTTTTGACTATGACAAAAACATCTATAATTCTGATTACTTTGCTAACAAAAAGAACAAAATGTGTTTCAGTAGTAAGGCTAACAAGAGCCAGAATAGCTACATTTTATTCTAAATACAAGATGGACACATATCTGACTAAAAAATAACCTGATGGTCACTTAGAAAACATAGGGGCTGTTTATGTCCAAAATATGAAAATGCTTATCTTGATTAAAAGTTCTCCTTTTGTTTTTTTATTTGCTGGAGTTTGTAGTTCAGGCAAAGTTGAACCTGCATTCACTATAAACCAATCACAGACAAAATACATACAGGTGGTTGCTGTTGTGTGTCTAGATCCGTATCTGGGCTCGCAGGACGGCCATTGAGCAGGGACAGGGAGACTACGCCCTGAATGTGACTGGACCCATACTGGACTTCTTCCAGTCGTATTATAACATCTCCTACCCACTGAGCAAGTCAGGTGAGCTCGTGTTGTCTTTCGACTTCGTCTTTGCTTGTGTTGTAAAAACTCTAAAATGCACGTCACTTTGGATAAAAGCATCTAAATGCTAAATTACACTGTAGAATTGTTTTCTATTTCCTTTCTACAGTATGTTTTGCTTTTTTCACAACTTATTCCTGAAGGTCATAAACCAATGCTGTGGTTTTAGACAAAGTGCTTGCAAAACTAATGACATTATCATCAGCCACATATGTACTTTGTGTTCAGTGTCAAGGGACGTAGCTCAGACGGCAGGACTCAAATGCAATGACAGAGATCAGGTTACAATATTCAAAAGGCGTTTTTTACATTAACAAGGTCGGTACGCAGACAGGCAGTCACACAGGCAAAGGTTTCCAAAAACAAGAGGCAAAAAGGCAGAATGAAAAAGGCGAGCAAGATTTCTAACACGACTAGGCTATGACTGTGAAAATGCTGGACCGTGAGCTTAGAGGAACAACAAACTGGCAATGAGACAAGACACAAAGGGGTTATATACAGGGCTAATGAGGAGTGATGAGACACAGGTGTGAGAGACACAATCAGAGATCAGGTGAAAACAGGGGGGCAGATAGGAACCTGAGCCCAGAGGCAGGGGGGAGTGATCACAAAATAAAACAGGAAACACAAGACATGGAACACGAAGGGAAAATAAGATACTTAACAGACAGTGGGATCATGACACAGTGCTTATCAGTAAATCATAGTATGTAAACCATGCTAAACTAAGACAGTGAACATTTCTGCCTAAACATTAGCATGTCAATGCTATTATTGTAAGCATGTTTGCAAGTACAACCTCGCAGAGTCGACAAAAGACAAAAAAAATACTTGCTGAGTCACAGTCCTCACTTTAATACATGAGACAAACACAAATACCATATGTGCATCATTTAATCATTTAGCAGACGCTTTTATCCAAAGCGACTTACAGAAAAAGGGAAAGTAGTGACGATTCTTTAAGGAGTAGAATTATCGTGTGGTGCTAGGAGAGAAGATGCTCTCTGAAGAGCTGGGTCTTCAGGTTTTTTTTTTAAAGGTAGGTATAGGTAAAGTAGGTCATCTCTTCCACATGGTTTTGCATTGATTGCAGATTATGCTTTATGCCATCTAGTTTTATGGGATCTGACTGGAGAATTACTGCTTGATATGTGCAGCTAAATGCAGTGGAGTAAAAAGTACAATATTTGCCTCTAAATGTAGTGGAGAAGAAGTATAAAGTTACATAAAATGAAAATGCTCAAGTAAAGTAAAAGTACCTCAAAATTGTACTTAAGTACAGTACTTGAGTAAATGTACTTAATTACATTCCACCACTGATTAAGCCTGCTCTCCACAGATCAGATCGCTCTGCCAGACTTCTATTTCGGTGCGATGGAGAATTGGGGTTTGGTGACTTACAGAGAAACCAACCTCCTCTACGACCCCGTGACCTCCTCCAACGGAAATAAAGAGACCACTGCCACCATCATTGCTCATGAACTAGCACATATGGTAAATATATATTTAAATGTTTAATTTGAATACTATGAATTGTTTGACTTGCATATTAATCAGTCAACAAATGGACTGATCTGATTTGTGGTGCAGTGGTTTGGGAACCTGGTGACTCTGCGCTGGTGGAATGAGGTCTGGTTGAATGAGGGCTTTGCTTCATATGTGTCTTACCTGGGAGCAGACTACGCTGAGCCTGCATGGAATGTGGTAAGAACACGTGAACTTGGACGTGACCAGTGGTGGAAAGTAACTGAGTACATTTACTCAAGTACTGTACTTAAGTACATACAATTTATTCGCAACCATAGCATCATTAATTAAAAATAAGACATTCTTTAACCACCTTGTGAATTCACCATAAGAGCTACGAGATGGGAAAACAATAGAAAACATTAGCTTTAGCCCTTCTCCTCCTCCTCCCTTCTCCTCCTACTTCTCTCTCCTTCTCCCCCTCCTCTTCTTCAGGTGTGTACGTAGGCATAAAGTTCTTCATCACCAACTTCATCTTTAAAAGTTGTCCCAAGCTGAGGCATATCAACTTTATATTCATTTCGAAGCACTCGTTATTTACCGTTTGTTTTTCATTTTACTGTTACATCTCTTATTTCCTGTCACTACCTTTCAAAATAAAAACACCCGTTTCACGCTGGATGGCACCTTTATACAAATGGTTCATTCCCTGACCGCCTTGTGAATTCACCGTAAGAGTTAGGAGATGGGAGAACAATAGCAATCATTAGCAATAGCCCTTTAGCAAATAAACCTTTTTACAATAGTTATGACAACAAAAATAGCCGTTAATATATAAAGACAGAAGGAAATAAACTTCAACAAACCTTGCACCCCTGTCTGCCAGCCACTATAGAAGCCTTTTTTGATACTTTATATCAACTTTTATGAATTTCGAAGCACTTTACCGTTTGTTTTTCATTTTACCGTTACACCTCTTATTTCCTGTCATTACCTTTCAAAATAAAAGCGCTGTTTTCAGGCTGGGCGGCACCTTTTCAAAATAAAAGCATCACAACATTGTAAAACACCCCAAAAATATACAAACATGACAAACAAGATATATAATACAAATACACCACAAAGAACCTTGCTAAAGGTCATAATAAGTACATTTTGGACTTGTACTTGTAGTGGAGTCACTTAAGGAAGGGATCTGAATATGTTCTCCACCACTGGACTCGACACTTGTGGCCCTCTTAACAATACATATATGCATTTTTATCATCGCTTCTGTACATCGTATGCAATCTTAACATATTTTTTGCTTGTCTGTTTTCTCCAGAAAGACTTAATAGTGCTTGATGACGTCCACAGGGTGTTTGCGGTCGATGCCTTGACCTCTTCTCACCCTTTGTCTTCTAAAGAAGACAATATTATCTTGCCAGACCAGATCACTGAGCAGTTTGATGCCATCTCATACAGCAAGGTACCCGGATGTCAATAAAACATTCATAAAAAACACATTACAGCAGAAACACATCTATACTGCCTGTCATAGGGTTCAGCTGAGGCCAGAAAATAAGCCAGAAATGTCAGCAACTGGACAGGTAATCATTAAATCACATACTGTTCAACTGTCAGCTGTTCAACTTTTGTTGTATATATTCTGCAATACAATAGAAAATGTACTTACTGCCTGTGTAAAGTGATTGATAGATTTATCCACTGTCTCTGTCTGTGTGTCTGTGGCTCCTCAGGGTGCAGCAGTGTTGAGGATGCTGTCCGATTTCCTGTCAGAGCCGGTCTTTGTCCGGGGACTCAATGTATGTCTGTATTTCAACTTGTTGAGACAAATTACTGTATCTCCCATCAAAGCAAATTAATTACGACAGGATATTGATATTGATCATCTTTTTCTTTTGTCTTTAGGGATACCTCAAACACTTTGCCTACAGTAACACAGTAGGGGACGACTTGTGGCAGCATCTACAAATGGTAAGATGCTGTTTTAAAAAAGGTTGTTTTACTAAAATGTTTTTAGAAATGTACATATTTTTCAGTGGTGGAAGAATCAGAATTCAGATCTCTTACTTAAGTAAAAGTATTAATACCACACTGTGAAATGACTCCACTACAAGTAAAAGTCCTGCATTCAAAACTTACTGAAGTAAAAGTACAAAAGTATCAGCATCAAAATGTACTTAAAATATAAAAAATAAAAGTACTCGTTATGCAGAATGGACCCACCCAGACTGTTTTATATATTCTAAATATATTATTGAATTATTTATATTGATGCGTTTATGTGAGCAGTGTTTTAATTTTGTAAAGACAGGGCTCAACTACCTAATATAGTGTTATGAGGTTTAATTTTTAAAGTCTAATCACTTTAAATTGATCAGATGTTTTATGTTAAATCTCGACCTGAAAAGTAACTAAAGCTGTCAGCTAAATGTAGTGGAGTAAAAAGTACAATATTTGCCTAAAAAGGTAGTGTAGAAGAAGTACAAGTACCTCAAAATTGTACTTAAGTACAGTAGAGTAAATGTACTTGGTTACTTTCCACCACTGATAATTTGTAATTACATACAACTGCAATTGCAACATCTGCTACTTCCGTACTGTGGTACTTATTATTAAGGTTCTACCTAGAAAATACATTAAAATATATTGATATGTTAGAGCTGTAACTAAACTATATAATCTGGAAGAGGTACCATATGATTTTGTCTGTCTGTTTCCCTAGGCTGTTGATGCTAGTGGCACTAAACTTCCCAACACCGTGCAAAACATCATGAACACCTGGGTGCTGCAGATGGGCTTCCCTGTGGTTACCATAGATACGACCACAGGAACTGTATCCCAGAAGCACTTCCTGCTGGATACAGAGTCTAACATCCAAGCTTCACCTTACAAGTACGCACCACTACAGCATTTCACTGCAAATTTTACTGTCAAATATCTGAAGACATATACAGCTGAATCTCAATACATTAGAATATGGTGAAAAAGACCATTTCCAGTAGTTCAAGTCAAATAGCCCCAACCAAGTATTGAGTCATATAGATAGACATACTTTTCAGAGGCCAACATTTCCTTATTAAACATACTTTTTAAAATTGGTCTTTTGTAATATTACAATTTATTTGAGACATTGAATTTTAGGTCTTCATTAAATGTAAGCCATAATCATTATTATTAGAAGAAATTAAATACATTAAGACATGAAGTGATTCATTCTGTGTGTAATTGATGTATATAATGTGTTATTTCCACTTTTTGAATTGAATAACTAACATAAATAAACATTTCTATGATATTCTAATTCATTGAGATGCACCTGTATACATTTTCCTTGAAAGTATTAATGCTCCCTCATGAGTTACTTTATTTTAAGGGACTCAAACTCTCATTAAGTCAAGAATGCATGGATGATGTGAAATAGTTGGTTTAATATATGTGGAATAGTTACAAATGAGTATTGTTTTGTCTTTTTAGTTAGTTATTTTATCTGCCTCAATCATTAATAAAATCTGTATATATTGCCTCCCCTAGCTATGAGTGGCTGATTCCTATTAGGTGGATGAAGCATAGTGAGGTCCAGTCAGATATCTGGTGGCTGTTGGAAAAGACAGGTGTGTAACATCTACCTATCCATCCGTCTGTCTATCAAATATAAGAAGTTGTGATTTTGTCCAAATTAAATATGACAGAATGTACTCATTTGCTAATGCTTTGTGACATGCATTCAATTAAAAACTGCACAAAGACAATATATTTAACACCCAATCTGATAAGGGTTTGTTTTTTCTGAAGTACGAATTACTGTTTTATTAAAGCCATTTCATGTTTCGCTTTTCCATTTTATCTCAGCGGTAAACTCTGAGATGAGGAGTGGAGGTTCGTGGGTTCTGGCCAACATTAATGTCACTGGATATTACCGAGTCAACTATGATCTTGAAAACTGGGAACGCCTCTTCGCTCAGCTTCATTCAGATCACAAGGTACACGGTCAGACAAATCTCATTTTTGTAATTTTAATTTTTGATACGATCGATGTGGAACCTTGGTTGTTTTAGCTTTTTTTGTTTACATCCTCTCTTCCATTACTTAGTATTTGCAAATTATTTCATCATTTTCTGTATTTAATTTTCCTGTTTGACACATAAAAATTGTTTTATGTGCAGGTTATACCAGTAATAAACAGAGCCCAGCTGGTGGATGATGCCTTCAATTTGGCCAGGTATGTCAGTTTCTTGGCATTTTTACACGCTGTATATAAATGTATTGTCAGGGCTCAGATGGGGAATCAAGAGCAGATCCGAATAACTTGCAGTGATTAGATTTATTTTTAAAACAGGACAGTCCAGAAGGAAAAAAACAGAGTCCAGGTACAGGCAGATAATCCTGACACGACAGGCAGATAACTTCAAAAAACAGGCAGGATTCAAAACCGAACAAAAACTTTCTTAAAGCTCTCCAATATGAACTTAAACTAAGTACTCGTCTCACTCATGTGGGTTTCAGGCAACATACGGTACACACTGTGACAATCTGACAAACTCAACTGAAAAGACTTTAGGTGTGTAATACTCACACTGATTGGAACAAATGAGAGACAGGTGAACAGAGAAAAAGGCGGGGAAAAGAACAAAGGCAGGAAGTACCAAACAAGGACATGGGTTCAGAGCTGTCAAACTTGACAGGTAGGGGGAGACAACAGTAATTGTCCAAGTGGGAATCCTGACATATATATATATATATATATATATATATATACTGTATATAAAATGTATCACTAATGGTCTGATTTTAGAGAGAATAAAACTGGGACTGTTTTATGCTTTAAACTATGTGTATCTCTATACAGGGCTCAGATGGTCTCAACTACTCTGGCTCTGAACTCAACCCTCTATATGTCTGTGGAGACTGAATACATGCCCTGGCAATCTGCTCTGGATAACCTGGACTATTACTACCTCATGCTGGATCGCACTGAAGTCTATAAACCAATGCAGGTAGGCTTCAACATCTGTGTTTTCAAAGTTTTAACATTTTAGGATTTCAGTACATTCATTTACACAACCATGGTAAGTCTTTATGCCCCAGTGGACACTTGGAGGCAAAGCTTGTTCTATAGAAGAAACAACATTCTTTACTCACGTCTCAGTAATACTTATAGGACTATATGAAGAAGCTGGTGACTCCTCTCTTCCTGTACTTCAAAAACATGACGTCAGACTGGACCTCTGTTCCTGACAGACACACTGACCAGTGAGTATACTAACTCATTTATAGTGTGTTTTCACAATAAGGCTGAATCCCATTACCACCCCGACCCCAACCCCTCTATCTGAGTCTTCCCCTTGCAGAGTAGATGGTAGTAGGGGTAAGAACGTTCCCCTAAGAAACGAGACACCCCTCCATTATCATTGGGCAATTTTAGTCGTGTCGACACAATCCAAAATGACAAAACACAGTGGAAACAAGTTGTGATGTCTGTTGCCTGGGCCATTTTTCTATTTTTACGTCCGTCTGCTACTAACAGAAGACACCGGAGGCGACGACTGCATTAGGGCGCATAGGTCTGCTGAGAAATCAAATTATGGTACTTAACTTCCTACATGAAAGGAGCAACGGAATATTATCAGCTATGACTAATCAATGATTCAAAACAAACTTCACAATTAAAATCTGCTTCAACATAGTATCATTACACGACTGTCATGATCAAAATGCTGAAAAAATACTTACATTTGTGTGTCTCCTTGGCTTGAGTCATCGCTGCCTAAAAGTTTGCCAGCCGGCTTTAAACTTCAGTGACAGGTTACGCAGCGGATGCTGGGACATTCCTTAAAGCTCTCCCTTCAAGTGTGGTTCTTCGGAAGCTTCATTTCAAGGGCTACATAGCCCTACGCCTTGGCCCTAGCCTTTAACACAAATTAAAATTGAGTAAGCCCCAAGCGGCAACCTCCTGGTCTGAGCAGTGAGGCAAACCAGGAAGTGCCTTAAGCTGCATTCTACCAAATTCAAACAGAGGGCGCTGATGGCGGCTGCAGAATCATAGCGCTCCATCCATTTCAATACAAAATTAGAAAACTTCTCACTTGATTTATCACCTCAGAATTTTGTTTAGGACACCACTATGGTCTCAATCACTACTAAAAAATCTTCTTCAAGACAATTTGATGTTAATAGTGTAAATAATGGCCTCATTTAGAAGAAAATAGAACAAAAAGAATCGTATGATTTGGGGCGTGGCTACCTTTGATTGACAGGTGGCTAGCATGGCGAGTAGTCACGGTGACTACGTCCATTATTTATACGGTCTATGGACAGCTTACCCCTCACATAATGGGGTGGTAGTTGGATTGAGCCTAAATGTCCACTACCTGGACAACAAACTGGACTACCTTTCTACACAGTTTTGTTCCTCTCTGTGCTATGTCTTCATCAGAGTTAAGCACTAGACCAGTTGAAATTAATTTACCATTTAGAGCAGACTGTGGCTTCTCCATCCTCTTAAAAGACTTACAGCTTTAAAATGGCTGCAAAATGTCGCAGTTTATCATGTTTTACATGTTTGTCTCTTCTTGCAGATACAACCAGGTGAATGCTATCCGAATGGCCTGCAGGACTGAAGAACCAGAATGTCGAAACCTGACCACCACATGGTTCAAACAATGGATGGACAGCCCTCAACACAACTTGTTGGTCTTCTTTTATATCTTTTGATCATGCTCCTTGTTTAACTTGATCAATTAGGTAACTCCAACTTTCTTGCCAGGATTAATCCCAACCTGCGGTCCACAGTGTACTGCAGTGCCATGGCAGCAGGTGGCGAGGCAGAGTGGGAGTTCGGCTGGTCACAGTTCAAGAAGGCGACTTTAGCCAGCGAAGCCAGCAAACTCATGTCTGCACTGGCCTGCACGACTAACACAGACCTGCTGGAAAGGTATGTATGCTCCCCTTTTTGATTCTTGTTTTTGGATATCTTTGCCTGTGTGACTGCCTGCCTGTGTACCGACCTCGTTTCTGGAGTAAACGCTGTTTGATTATTGGAAGTTGATCTCTGTCGTGCATTTGAGTCCTGCCTTCTGAGCCATGTCCCTTGACATAAACTGCTGTGAATTAAATTAAAATCATGGCATTTTTCAAAAATACTACTTTTTTGGAAGCTAAAAAAAGCTTTGACATAATCCTGAAGTATTTAAAACCAGTAAGATTGAGGGCGGGCTTTTCAGTTGGAATACTGCATGCTTTAAACTTGTTGGGAATGTGCCTTTGGAAAGAGTATATAATAAATAATGGAATACTGTTTCTTCTGTTCTCACAGGTACCTGTCTTATACCTTAAACTCAACTATGATCCGTAAGCAGGATGCTTCCTCCGTTTTCACATATGTTGCCAGCAACAGATTGGGACAGGACCTGGCATGGAACTTTGTCAGGGAACGTTGGGAATACATGTTCACACAGTGAGTATTAAAATCATTAAATAAATAAATAGGTGGATTTGTGTGCAAATTATTATCCATCAAATTAGAGAAGCCAACGAAATTTGCACATTTTATTAATTTGCGCAGTAGAGTTTTTTCATTTGTGTAAGGCATAGAGGTTATTTGTTGAAGAACAAATGACATAAAAAGGAAGGAAGTTGATTGTCCACAGAGGGAGAAGGTCCAGGTGGATGGATGGGTCAACAAAACTGGAGACCACCACTCTTATATCCATGACCCAGTCATTCCCCAGTTTAAACCATATGGTTATTATTACAGCAATGATGTTAACGTAAGATAAGAAAGATCTTTCTCTAAACCAAACCTTGTTTTTCCAGCAGTGGTTTGTAAGACAACTATGTTGTCCTATCGGTATGGTTGACAAACAAGTTTTTTGTTGTTTCATTTGGAGGGTTTGTTTGGATAAAAATGAGGAATGACAACTTGCCTAATAATTTGCTAAAAGTTTGTTTTCTTAATTTGAATTAAAGGGAAACTCCACTGATGTCGCACAGTAGATATTGTTTACAGATCTTGAAGAGTACTATTTTATAGGTCTTATAAAGCCTTAAGCTTCAAGGGGAGTGGTGCAAAATCTGAGTAAGTACCTTAAGTGATGTCGCCAAGGCAGTATTGGCTGGGGCTAGAGACTACGCGTTTAAAAAACTAAAACATCTCACAGTGTTATGGGAATGCAATACTAAACTGGTGAAGTATGCTTTTAATACTGACACGTCAACAAAAATTGTCTGGAACTAACTTTGGTATGCAAATAAGATGGACAATACGGCATTCAACACAGCCCACTACAAATAGACATGATACTACACCAGTTACCATACATTAATGCAGATGAGACGATAAACTGTGTCCATGAAATAACGTCGAGACAGAGTCACACACCTGGGTTCCAGTGTCTTTAGCATGTAGCTAAAACCATCGTAACTTTGCAATTTTATGTCAGCATCTTCCCGACACGGCACATGGTGTCTATAGATTTCTTAGATCTTCTAGTTTCATATGATACCAGTATCTCCAGTATATTTTTTTAAAGTGAGCCAGCTACGGCCCCCGGAAAAATACAAAAACGGCAAAAATACTGACGCTAAATAAATGCTAACGCGATACTATGCTAGTAATATTCATCATAATATAAGAGGTTATACTACCATGACATTTAAACTATTTACATTTTTTAAAATAGTTTCTCCATCTTCTGTTCTTCCAAAGTTTATGATCATTTTTAGTGTAGCTGGAAGCTGTTTTTGCTGCTTGGTCGAGCTAAAACAGCAACATCCAGTATCAGTTCTTGTTTGAGCGGAATTTATTTTTTCTTCAGATATGGCGTGGGCTCTTTCAACTTTGCTTCTATAATTAGTGGAGTCACTGCAAGGCTTTCTACATCTGATGAACTAGAAGAGGTATGTACTTGTTGTACTACCGTGTCATTTCTAGTGAACTTATGAACATTTAAGTGTCTAAACTGTTCCTCATGTTTTCCTCTACTAGCTGGAGGAGTTTGTGGAAAGACACGGTGCAGCAGGGTTTGGAACGGCCACGCTGGCTGTGCAGCAGGCCTTAGAGATGACCAGGGCCAACATCAATTGGCTGGAACAGAACAAACAGGAGATCTCGGACTGGTTCAAGAGTCACACTGGACCTTAGATTAGCTGACAGAGGCATACAACCCATGGCATACAAGATACATACATAAAGAAAACATAACTAACCTGGTTTGTATGAGAGAATTAAAAAAAATCTGCTTTCACCACATGTTAGCTTTGTACTTTTTAAACACTTTTGTGTAACTTTTGCAATGAAATCCTGCTTTTATGTTGAAATATAGTAATTTAATTGCCATTCTAACAATGGTTAAAATGTAACTTAAAAACTTCAACCAAATGTTGCCCAGTTTTCTCCTCAACATCTTTTCACCTGCATGATAGATAGATAGATAGATAGATAGATAGATAGATAGATATTTGTCTTAATAATAACCAGTGGCAGAAAGTAACTAAGTGCATTTACTACTGCATGTACTTAAGTACAAATTTGAGGTACTCATTTAAGAGCTGATATCTAGCCATTTTCCATGGTTTTCTTAATAATAACCAAAATCATTGGAAAACCATGGAAAATATCTAGATATCAGCTCTTAAATTAAACTCTTATGAGCTATTTTTGATGTTATCATTATATTTGTCCAAACAAATGCACCTTTAGTTGTACCAGGCATTAAATGAACAAGACATTGAATATTATAATTATAAGAAATTAAATAAATTAAGACATGAAATGTTTCATTCTGTGTGTAATGGATCTATATAATGTGTTAATTCCACTTTTTGAAGTGACATAAATAAACTTTTCTATGATATTCAAATTTTTTGAGATGCACCTGTACATCTAAACCATCTTTATCTGTCAATCCAGGTGTCTGCGCTTCCTCAGTCAATGGGTATTGTATTTCACTGTTTGTGTTCTAAATTAGATATATTGCATTTTATTAATATTGATGCTCTATGATGTCAAGATCACGATGCTATAAAGATCTTTTAAGAGATTTTTGGCCCTGGCTTTGCTGCCCAAATGCCTCTATTTTATCAGAAACCAAACAAGACAAATGTCAGTGAATTGATGAACTCATTTTATTGGTCTGATTTGTCACAGCCACAAACACACACAGTAACAAACTGAAATTAAATGACATGATGAAACATTGTTTGCACTGAAGCAATTCTCCTCCAGCACTGAAAAGGAAGACACTGATTTAAATCCAAACAAAGAACACATTTTTGGCTTTTTATCTCTCGCTTTACAACGTCAGATACAACAAAAAAAAGTATGAAGTATTAAAAAGATGCACATTTTAGTGTTCATGTTGGAACCAGAGTACAGTACATCAAACAAAACTAAATAGTTTGTACATACAGAATCTGTACTCAAATGTGGTAGAAAAAAATAAATAACATAGTGCAAATGAGTAGCAGGTGAACTCCTGAACTTTTAAGAGGACAAAAGTGGTTACAGACATATACGGACTTGAAACATCAGCAGGTACGATGGAGGGAAACTGTGAACCTGAAACTTAATATATCTAATGTTAACGTAAGTCTGCAGTGCATTTTGTCACTGTCATATATTCAAAGTCAGTTTTAGTTTATGTAACTTGATTTGTGGTGGAAAGTAACAAAGTACATATACTCAAGTACTTAAGTACAATTTTGAGGAACTTAACTTGACTATTTCCATTTTATGTAACTTTATACTTCTACTTCACTACATTTGGAAGCTAAAATTGTACTTTTACTCCACTACATTTAGCTGACAGATATAGTTACTTTTTGGGGTACTTTAGGTAATTACAAAATGCTAAAAGAAGAAACCTGTCTGCTCAAAATTTAGTCTGTTAGACTGTCAAACAACACATGAATCCCCCTCCCTCACATCTTTTGAAAGTCATAAATCAGGGTGGTTGGTGAGGTTAACATTAAAGTGGTGAATCTGGGAGAAAAAAGTTGTTTTTTACCCACTTTTTTCTTGTAAATCTGCGACTTTTTTCGCACAAATTTGCCACTTTATATCTCTTAAATCTGCAACTTTTTTTCTTGTAGATTTGCCACTTTAATCTAGTAAATTTGCAACTTTTTTCTCGAAATATTACCTGAAGTTACCAAATATAGTTCTTTGCCTGTTAAAGGGTTAAGGACTTTTAATGGGGACTCATTTCATTCACAGCAATTAAGGCTCATCTATCATAAAATGTTTTGTTTTTATTCTTATGGACCATCAAGCTAAACACAGATTTTTTTCACTGAAACAGACACACGCACAAAAAAAATTCTGCCTAAGATCCACCGAAGCAAAGCAAAGCAAACAGCGGAATATCCTCAGTTCAAACTAAATGAGTAATAGTCCAGAGCACAGATTAGTTGTAATATATATCTGTGTTAAAGTGCTGCTGTTTCTTTCTTTTTGTGATTCGAAAACACACACTGTGTAAAGTAATCTAGACTCATTATGTTGAAGACACATTGAAACACGAACAAACATCAGACAGACATGCAGTCATTAACAATAAATACATATTCAACATCAAACTGTACAAGAAAAAAATAAAATATCAAATACTTCATCCATACACTGCTACCGCACCCTCAATGGTTCAATGTTAGCGATTTGGGTGATAAGGATATTTTACTATTGGCCAAATTTTACTTTTAGGTTAGAAAAGGTAAAGTTCATCTCAAGGATGATATATACAACCTGCTTGTTTTGTATGACTTTACAGTTGAAAAGTATTAATTTAGAGTGATGCAGTGCATAACACAGAAACAAAGACAGTTCTTCTCTATTAAGAACTTCCTCACTTATTTTTGACTATTGCAATAATTGCTAGAGGCCAATCAAGATACAAACATTCTTAACCCTCTGGGGTCTATGATGGTGCCGTCCTGATCAGATCATGTGACGTTTAACAAAAAACAGGTCACATGGAGCGCTGCTATCAACGTCACTCCAAAGTACAGACTTGAAACTCTCTCCCAGTTTTTGTTTGACATTCCTCGGTCATGTAAAACCAAAGATATGATTTTAGTTTTAGTTTTAATTTGATAGTACAGGAATATTTGAGCGTTGGTGTAACTCTTTGTGTAATTTCACACAAAGTTTGTTTTGAAGAGTTGCAGCAGGAAAAAAGCAGGAAAAAAGCCTTTAAATACACATGTTTTGATGGGACTTTTTTTAAAAATATAGTTTAATTATATTTAAATGTTTAATTATATTTAAAAGTTCCAAAACAGTTCATTGAGCATATTTGTGTTTTTTATTGTAGCAAATAGAATAATTTTTCAACTCAGATTTTATGATTTCTGGGCTCAAGTGAGAAAATAATTGTCAGATTAGAGAGGTGAAGAAAAAATGGATACCAAATATGGGTATAGTAAACATTTTTCATGTGGTACATGAAGGGAAAAATCAAAAGTATTCAAAAACGGCTAGAATAGGCTCAGACCCCAGAGGGTTAATGAGACTTAATGAGAATTTGGTGTCCTCCACCTGCAGGGTAAATGGCAGTTTTGACTGCATAAAGTTATGTTATTTATCACATCAATTGATAATATACCACCATTATCAATTCACAAGTATTTTTTATCATTTATTTTAACATAGTGAAGGTGTTTTCTATTGCGTGTAAGCAGGGAGAGCAAATAAAATGTGATTTTCAGTTTCTTCCACAAGATGGTGCAATAATGCAGTAAAAGTTTAGGTCCAGAACAAGATTGACAAATGAGAGAGAAGATGAACTGTGAGTTGCTTAACCCTTTGATGCACAACATATGGACACACCTTCTAATGCACAACATGGGTCAAAAATGACCCGCATTAATTTCCCATGTTATTTAATGCTGGCTGTGTGTTTCTTTGCTCTATCATTTTAAATCAATTTATTTTATGATTGAAGTATTCTTTGAATTTCTTTTTTTTTCTATTACAATCGATCATTATGTCCATTATTTATTTCATACTTTATGACGAAAAATATTTTTTGTATTATTACATCAATTTTACACACATGGGTAAAAAATGACTCATTCATCCCAATTTGATTTAAAATTAAATGACCTAATACTATAATAATAGTAGTTTCAAGTAGTTACTTTAGCAGTAAGAAAGGCCAAACACTCATATATTTATTTATGTATATTTTTGTCACACATACAGTGTATCTGAAAGGTATTCACAGCGCTTCACTTTTTCCACATGTTGTTATGTTAAAGACTTATTCCAAAATTGAATAAATTCATTTTTCCTTCAAATTATACACACAATACCCTATAATGAGATAGTTGACCCATGATGTGCATTAGAAGCGTAGTGATACAAAAAGGGTTTTTACTCAAATAGTAAGAAATGAAAACAAATAATTAGGATGTATGATGATCAAAAACAAGTTGATTGAGGAAAACCTGGAATACTCCATCCATCCATTCTCGTCCACTTATCCGGGGCCGGGTCGCGGGGGCAGCAGGCTAAGCAGGGCATTCCAGGCGGCCCTCTAATACTGAATGATGAAATTAATTTATTGCAAAGATATAGAAAATAAAAACTCAGTCGGGTCACTATAGACCCATGTTGTTGCATCAAAAGGTTAAAAAAAACAACATTACCATACTCAAATTTTATCTAACAGGTCCTGGTCTATACAGGGCTTCCATCAGGTCCAGAAAAAAAAAAAAAAAACATCTATCCAAAACTCCAAATAACAACACTGCAAGAAAATGTTTCAAGTATAAATGAGGGTGGAGGGGAACTTCAACACACCTTCATCATTTCAACACACGGGTGAAAAAAGTGCGACACACAACACATTTGGCCAGGATGTGACATCAGTCCCTATCATGCACGGACAGAAAGACAAGAAGCAGATGATACGACGTCCAGTTAGATCATCTGACTTAAACCTCGAGTTAGATTTACAAGAAAATAGCATTATTCTTCATTTACATCATCATCATCATCATCATCATCATCATCAGGCGGTTAGTAGATCCAGGGTGTCTTAATGAACAGTTATAAACACGTTTTGCCAGTCTGGAGAGATAACCCAGCCTCTTTAAAGCCTGTACACAATGAAAACGGTTCACGTGAAAGAAAAACAAGAGTCTGGCATTTTACATTGAATAGATACAAGCTGCTTCCTGAAGCCAAATCCAATTCACAAAGCTTCCAACACTAAGCGCATATGTTTTTGGCTTCTCACTCCCCTTTTACTAACCATCAGTGACATCTCACTGGAGGATTTTGTCTCGCGTGTCGGGTAGTTTGAGGGCCACCAGTCCGCCACACACCAGCGCAGTGAATGACAGCAGGATGGGGATAACTTTGGTGACGCCCACAAAGCTGGTGAAGATGGAGCTGCCAAGCACGGCCGCCAGCTTACACAGAGCGTTCAGCACGCCGAACGCCGTGGCCCTGAGGAACAGACGCAGACATGAGCACCAAGGTTATAATTAAGTTTGGGGTTTTTCATTAGTTTTAGTTTTAATTTGGTTGTCAATTTTTGTTTTGTCAAATTCAGTTAGTTTTAATTAGTTTTTAGAGTGTGTTTGCTAGTTTTAATTATTTATTATTTTTTGGAAATGCTTAATTTTAGTCTAGTTTTTATTAGTGTTAGTTTTAGTTTGAATTTTGTTGTCAATTTTTGTTTTCAAATTCAGTTAGTTTTAATTAGTTTTTAGAGTGAGTTTGCTAGTTTTAGTGTTAGTTTTAGTTTTTTTGTAATGAGGTATTTGTTGGGTGCGAGATTCAAAAAGGTCACAATAAATGTTTCCTTTATTTCTTTTGTCTGATCCATGTCAGCCCCAATAAGTTTATTAAGTCATAAAACCAAATAGATGAAATAGATTTCATATCAACCAAAAAGGTTTACGTATGAAAAAAGTTGACAAAGACGAAAATGAAGGACATTTTCACTATAATTTTAGTTAGTTTTAGTTAGTTTTGTAACCACACAATACAGTTTCAGTTAATTATCATTTTTATTTTTTGTGTTTGTTTCCTGAAAGTACTTTGCATTTTACAGATATTGCACATTGGGGAAAATATATTTTAGCACGTTAAATAGGTTAAATAAGTTGTTGCATGTAGTAATATGAACATCAATGAAAAAATACAAATAAAATAATAATAAAAATATATAATAATATATATAATAAAAAAGTATGTATAAATAAAAATATATAATAAAAAAACATAATATTTAAATATATGCAGAGGATATACACAGTATAGTATAAGTGCTATATGACATATATAATACAGGGAAAAATACAGAAGGCCTAATATAAGGCCTGGCATGTTGTACATTATAAAAATGAGGAATAACAACCCAGTCGCAACAAAAAAGTGTGGTACCTTTTGGAGGTGGGGTACAGCTCTACAGTCACCACCTCGATGCCGTTCCACGCAGCGACACTCACACCACAGAACAGACACTGCAGCGCGATGATGGCTGACTGGCTGAAGCTCAGGAAGAGGAAGAAGGTGCAGCCGGCTGAAATGAGCATGGAGCCACCTGAGGAGATCAGGAAAACAGAAAGTGTTGCCTTTTCACTGCTGATGTACTAACAAAAGAGCCATTGTTGTCCAAAATAAGAGAAAAATTGTCAGAATTGAGCAGCAAACCTTATTTTGAATGAAAATTAAATAGCCTACTGAGTCTAAATTAGTCTACCAACATGACTAATTGGTCAAAATGAGCATTTATTAATATGATTTCGGTGTTTGTAATCGAAAGCTAGTCTCAAAACTAGACTTGAAGTTGGCAAAATGTTTAGGTTAAGGCTTTTTAAGATTTTCACAAGCTATGATGCACATTTTAGTTGACTAATTTAGTCATGGAAAAAAATATTAGACCATTGAATAATAAAAAGCTGATATCTAGACATTTTCCATGTTTTTTCTTGATAATGATTTTGGTTATTATCAAGAAAACCATGGAAAATGTATAGATATCAGCTCTTAAATTAATCTCTGATGATATATCTTTGTTGTTATCATTATAATTTAACCAAACAAATGTACAGAAAGTGGTCCCTTTTCACTGCTGATGTACTATATATACATTCGAACATAATGTTCTTCCTAAGTTATGATGTTTGCAACAATGTTTCCACACCAGGGGTGGAAGAAGTGTTCAGATCCCTTACTTCAGTTAAAGTATTAATACCACATTGAATGGAGATGGAAGAAAGGAGGAAGAAGGGAAAGGAAAAAAGGAAGGAAGGGAAAAGAAGAAGGAAGGAAAAAAAATCAAGCAGCTTCTCTCTTTTCTCTCTTTTGTGACTGCTCATTTCTTTTATTAATAAATAACAGATTGTACATTTTTGATTTTTAAACTAACTTGAGTTGTAACAGGGTAGGCATAATAAGCTATGCTTCAGCCTTTTCGTTCTAAATATCTATTATCAATTTTCTTCCTCTGTTTACTTATTGTTTACTTTGATCAATGTTTTTTTCTGGTTTGTTACTTTTCTTTTAATGAAATGCTTTGACCGAATGAGGAAATGAAACGAAACGAAACACTGTGAAATTACTCCACTACAAGTAAAAGTCCTGCATTCAAAACTTACTGAAGTAAAAGTACAAAAGTTTCAGCATCAAAATGTACTAAAAGTGTCAAAAGTAAAAGTACTCGTTATGCAGAATGGACCCACTCAGATTGTTTTATATATTCTAAATATATTATTAAGTTGTTTGTATTGATGTTTTTTATGTATTGTAATTTA
Organism: Centropristis striata; assembly: GCF_030273125.1. Lineage (NCBI taxonomy): Eukaryota > Metazoa > Chordata > Actinopteri > Perciformes > Serranidae > Centropristis > Centropristis striata. Next base: position 33,102,075 of record NC_081522.1, read on the forward strand.
TGTAATTTATTAGTTATTTTTTAAAAATTATTTAAAAAATTTAAATATATTTTAAAAAACGTCAAACACTTTTAATATATATTTATTTTATGTTATCTCGACTTGCAAAGTAACTAAAGCTGTCAGCTAAATGTAGTGGAGTAAAAAATACTATATTTATCTATAAATGTAGTAGAGTGACGTTACATAAAATGGAAATACTCAAGTAAAGTACAAGTACCTCAAAATTGTACTTAACTTGAGTAAATGTTACTTTCCACCACTGGTGACAACTCAAATGTGTTTTATTCATTTAAACAACTTTACTTTTATGTGGTTTAATTAAAAAAATGTCTAATCACTTTAAATGTATCATGTTTTTTTTTAAAACTGTAAAATTGTAAAATATCGACCTGAAAAGTAACTATTGGTTTCATTTTCATTGTCATGTGTTTGGAAGAGATTCATTAATGACGTTTTGAGAAGACACATTGTCACAATCTGTTCATAGAAAGAGGTAAAAAATAATTTGTATCCAACTTTATGGGCGACCGTGTATGTTCCAAATATATAATTGGAGTATATATTTTAATGCATTTATGTAAGCAGCATTTTAATTTTCTCAAGGTAGGGCTCATTTTAACTACTATACTGTTAAAAATGTCTAATCACTATAAATTAATCATGTTTTTATGTTAAAACTCAACCATAAAAGTAACTAAATTGTCAGCTAAATGGAAATACTCAAGTAAAGTACAAGTAAAAATACAAGCAATCATCAATAAGGGGTCAAAATCTTCTGAATCTCACCTATGATCTTGACTCTGCCGATCTTCTCCATGAAGAGGGCTGAGATGATGTTGCCTGGCAACACTGACAGACTGCCCAGGAAGCTGACCAGGTAAATGAGAACGTCGTTCTCCTCCACGGTGTCCAGGTGGCAGCCTTTCTTGTTGTGCTCGAAGATGGTGGTGTTGTCCATCCTACAGTCGATGAACTTCTCCTCCCACAGGTCTGCAGAGAGCAGGAACATCATCAAACGTTCAGTGAAACCTGAAAATCTGTCAAGGTTTTGTTTTAATTCCAATGGAAGCTTTCATTTCATCATGTCTTTGCTGACATTATGTACTCTTTATATTCTTCACTTCCAGTATTTTCCTTTTAGATCGTTATTGGGATCATATAAAACTGAAGTAAAGCAGTTTTTAAATGGAGAGAGGCATTGCAACATAGCTTCAGTGTAACTTAAAGCTACTTGACCGCAGTCAAACTTCCAGGTCACATAAACCCGACCAATTAAATATTAAAATCAAATTCAGTCCTGGTGCCTAATATTGAAATATGAAAAAAAACAAGCTTTTTTTTTTTTTTTCATTTTTTGTGCTATCATAAAAAACAAATAACAAAATAATCAGTCAATTTTTCATTATTTGATTTTCGATTGCCAATTGAAAATGGAAAGAACGAATGATACAAGGATTCAGCTGAATGGGCATTTTTGGCATTTATGTGCATTCATTTTAATTTTTTTACTTTCTTTTATAACGCATAACCAATACGTTTTTTGCCCTTACTTGAGAGAATTGTTAAGGTCCTTGTAATAACCATTAATTAACAAGAAATAAGGCCCTTGTAAGTCCTTACAAGATGCTTATTAACATTATTGTGTGTTTATAAGCTTATATAAGTGTTAATAATGGCATTACAAACACCTATGACCCACCCATTATGTCTTTGCCATGCCTTTATTAATCTTATTTTGCTTTCTTATTGATATTAAAACATACTTTATTGCTCATCTATTATAAGTTTACTATGAGTTAACTATGCTTTTTGCAACTACCGGATCTAAAGCGAGAACAATGCCTTATTACTTGTTAATTAATGGTTATTAAGGACCTTATTATAAAGCGTTACCCAGCTTTTTAATTAACCCTACCCTGATAACAACATTTACACGTGTAAATCCAAGGTCTTCTGGGCTTCAACAACTACAGATACAATACATAATTGTATGATGTTTTTATAAAAAGAGGAACAAGCTGGACTGGCAAAGCTGTTTGAAATCAAAGTTTCCCTCTAACCTCTCACCTGCGTTCACACGTTTCTGTACTGGGTGTGTAAGTTCTGCTCCCCCTGCTGCAGCTGAACCTACCTGTGTTACTGAAGACAGTGGAACGGATGGTGCAGTTCTCAAACACAGTGTCTGTGGACCTGATGTCTTCAAAGCGACAGTCTTCAAACAGTGAGTTCTCAAACTTCACTGACTTCATCTCTATACTGATGAACCTACGGGGATGGGATGCAACACACACACACACACAAACCCACAGACAAAAAAAAAGATGGACTCTCCTTCTACTGCTGTGGCAGCACAGAATTAGGACACAATGGGCCGAAACTATGGCAATTCATTAATAATAGTGCCATGGAAATAATCATTGAGATGGACAGTGGACAGAGCATCTCAATATGATACAGCTGCAAGAAAAAGTCTGTGAACCCTTTGAAATATCCTCGTTTTCTGCATTTCTACACTTATTTTTTCTACCAGCGTTATAAGTGTTTTATGGATAATTCAATAAAGACATGAAACATTATAATTGTTTGCACGGTGTTAGGTTAAGCACGCTGTGTTTGTCTATACGTGGGACTTAGATGCCGATCAAATCACATTTTATGACAAATTATTGCAGAAAACTAGCTAATTTCAAAGGGTTCACTTACTTTTTCCTACAACTGTACATTCAATGGCAGCCCTGATGATTTTACTCTTTGTGCTGAATTGAAAGTTAAAGCCCATTCTGTCTGTTTCAGTTGTGCAAAAAGCATAGAAGTTAAATAATATACAGTCGTATAACACGCTGTATATCTGCACTGAAAGTTTTCTCTTGCAGAGGTGAAGTGTCCTTGGAGGTACTCTCCCTGATTTTGTCGTAGCAACCCCAAGCTCCTTAGTTACCTCCCAGCTCAACTTTTAGATTCAGCTGGTCGCAAAAAAATGCATGTTTTACTATAGATAAGGTGCAATCTGTGTACAAAAGCTGTACTCAAGATTGTAGAGGTTTAAAAGTAAATTGAAAGAATAGAATATAAACAACAAGGATTAGCCATACTGAGGGTAAAACCAAGAAAAACTGCTTTTTCTAACTTTTACACGTTTTTTTAACTGGCCAACCAAATGGATTATAGGTAGGTAAGTGATTTGACACTTATTTATACATGCATTGATGATGTAATGTTTATGCCCAAAAATCATGATGATTTATTTGACATTTGACCCCAAAAAAGGTCTAAATAACTAATTTTTCCTTTTCAATACAACAAATATTGGTCCAAAAAGTAATTTAACTAAAATATATTGAGTCAAATAGCGAGGCTCATTTGAGTTAACTCCATTGTCTTTTTTGTCTTGACATAAAATAGTTTTGCAGCATGGACAATCAAATATTTAAGTTGAAACAACAGGTATGGTTTTACAGTGTAGGCTTTGTAGGGCAGCAGGTTCCATGAACTCAGGCAAAGACTCACCATCCAATTCTATAGGAAAACAGTGGATCACACAAAGCCACTGCTGCATACACTTCCATGCACAGCTGAGTCTTAAAACATTGAGCTACGAGTCATTTCTGGGGTTTGGGGTGCTGTAATCAGGGGGTGTATCTTTACAAACTATATGGATAGTCATCCTTTGGCATATGCATGTACAAGTCTGTTAATAGTATCCCAAAGTTGTGATAAAAAAGTGTGAAGCCTTCTTAAACCTGTCCAGGTTTACTGTCTTCACAATGTAACAATGTAAATGTTTTTTCTGACCATTAACATATGTAGTAAGTGATTACCTGCAGACATATTGTTAATGTTTTATGAGTTCCAGAGCATTACATACAACAAACCATATAACAAAACACAGCATGCAAAGTCTCTGTAAACAACGTAAGTGAGAATGAAATGATTGATAGCGATTTATATCCCTCGTGTTCTCTGGGGCAAGATGTTGGTGGATCCTCGTTTAAAAAGAACTAAGACGTCTTTACGTGTCTTTTTCACACTGCTGACTATTTCCAAAAAAGCTTACAATGTTGGTGTGGTTGTGCGTAACTATAAGCGTAACTATAAGCTTAGGACGTTTTAACACACATCGTTACATAGAAAGTTACAGGCATTCCAACTCAACCAAAATACAAAGATATTATAGAGGAGGAAAAGCAGTAGCTTCACTCAATTCATAATAATTGCAAGAAATGGAAAACAATTCCACAAAAGTGGTCATACAAAAAAATTCCAATGCTCCTCCAATACAACTGTCCACTCATCTTGACCACATCAGAACTTATTTGCGTTTCCATTTCCCATTTTGTGCATTTATTATTTTTTAATAAAGACAAAAACTACCTCAAGTGAGCGTAAAAATGTTTATGTGTATTTTCATGAAAACTCTTCAAAATGCCCAGAGGAATCTATTGATGGAAACACGACTAGTGACACTTACTTGTCATTGATGTATTCTCCTTCTTTATGTATTTGGTTCTCTAAAGAAAAGTTGAAATGGAAGTTCTCCACTCGTTCTCTGTGGAACACCTGAGCAGAGACAGAACGACATTAATCAAGTTTCTGTGCAGGCATTTTAAAACTAAACAATGTCAACTCAAACTACAAATATTTTTTATGAGTTAAGCTCAACATCTCTTGCTTTCACCGAAGCAGGACAAAATGACGTCTTGCTCTGAGTTATATAACCTGTTGTTGAGCTTACCTTCACCCTGGCCTCGTACTCTTCATTCTGAAGGTGTTTTATCATGTCAGGGAACCAGACAGACAGACCATAGTAACTGCAGATCAAAAGACTGAATCAATAAAAGGTGCATAAAACAACTAGAATGTAAATTTAAACTGAACTGAACTGAACGGACTCTTGATCACATTAGGAATCAGGCTGTTGTTCCTCTGGTTTATAAATATGTATTTGAGTTTATTTTTTTAAATTGGCCTTGTTCTTTGCAACACATCTGTGCTGCTCATCTTGATCACTATGGACGCTGAATACATTCTTATTAACACTGAACCTCCAATCCCCCACACCTTAAAAAAAACCCAAGATGCAATAAGCTTTTTTATAGCCATATTAAAGGCGGCATGTTTAATCATGCACAAATGACCAGAACACATATATAATAAAATAATCACCATCACAACAATGAGCTCTCGCATTTGTATTCATCTGAAACACAGAGGATGATGACAGGCAGAAAGCAGATAATATTTTGAGCTGCGTTGAACAAAAATTGCAGCAAGTTTAAATGGAGCTAAAACAACCCCGTCATCATAACACAGGTTGGAAAAAATGGAAAAAGATACGCTTCATTTAAAGATGAAGTGCATTTTGAATAGCCTGCATTTATTTATTAATTAATATTACAGTTTTTGATTTTACATTTTACAAAAGAAATGTTATTTATATACATGTCTTTATTGTGTGTCTGTGTGGAGGGGCTAGCCCGCTAACCGTAGCCCGCCAATGCTAGCTTTTAGTTGGTCTCTCTCAACAGCACTGAGGTGGTCTTGTTGGTCCTATAGCCCCGCCCCCAGCCCCTGACGTAAGTGGTTCGCGATTCAAGACCAGCAAAGAGCTGGTGCTGCTGTGGAACCAGTTTCACCGGCCGGGAGCCAGCTCTTTGGCGATGGAAAACCAAAGAACCAGTTCTGGTCTAAAAGCAACATCCGTAAGTGCAACATGCCTGGATTTAATCTGTCCCCCCATGATTTCTGTTTCTCTGCTGTTCCTGATCAACCTGGATGTTGATGATATGATACGTGACGTTGTGAACTAACCTGAAAGCCATGCAGAACCAGATGATGGCCATGAAGAGTGTGGCAAACCTCAGTTCTGCAGACAGGAGCGATGCTATGTTCCTCAGCACCTGGGACAAATGCATGTGTATTTAATGCCACTGGCTATATGCGACCTCTTCACAATATGATTCCAAAAACGGGTTGTAGTTGGGTGAGCCCTTATGTCTTTATGGTTTAATAGGAAATAAGAACATGGACTTTGCATTTCAGCAATCTGAGGGCATTTGAAACAGTTTAATTCATCCAAGAAGTTGTGAAACTAACTCACTCCTACACTGTTAAAACAATTTCCACAATTTTAATACTTGAAAGTAAATTTAGATGGATACGTTCTTTCCAAAATACAAAAATCGTAATACCAGGGGGAGCAAACAGAACAGTAGATAATCTAGCACAGCTGGTTAGTGAGTTTAATCACTACATCACCAAGCTTCTCTAAATGTTTGACAAAGATGTACGGATTGATTTCACTACACCACTTGGGTCTCTAGAGGGAAAAGGCAAACAGGAAAAGAGTACTTTAGCAAACCCCCATCTGCCTCTGATGCCTCAGATGTAACCACAGTCTGAACCACAAAGCCAAAATGTTTCCAGCTCCAACATTGAGCTTGTTACTACATACCAGTTTACAGAGTGTTAGTGAGCGTACAGCCCACCGCTGTATGGGCGTTCCTGTAGCACTCTGGATCTCTATGAACTCATCCTCTGCTGTCTTGGGTGCCTTGATGTGAGTCACCTGCAAAGATAATAGAGAAGGACAAACGAATGGGTCAACAAGTTAATCACAAGAATCATACCCTGCTTTATTATGCATTTCATGCATTTTCTTCTAAACGGGACCGTTATTTACATAATTAATTATTATTAACATATTGTCTTGAAGAAGACTTGAAATTAGCATTGAGACCATCATCTTGCCACAAGATATTTTTTAATAATAGTTAATAAAAAAAATTATTTATTTATTTCCTTTTTTCCCCCTTTATTTATCTTTTATTTATTTTTTGGTATCTGTTTGTATGTTATGCTATGGTGTTTGTATGTTGTGTATGGACTCTTAATTTTACTGTACAAGTGTTGCGTCATGTCTTGTGATACATGTTTGTCAGCATCTATGATTGTATATGCGTTGTGACTGTATTGACGGTTGTTGTTGTTTTTGTTTTGTTGATGATCTCAGAGAATGGACAATTTGATTTAATTTTTGGACTCCAGGAAGAGTAGCTATGCTAATGTCCTTGTGCTAATGGGGATCCAATAAATAAATAAATAAATAAAAGTAATCTTATTTTGTATTGAGATAGATAGGACCAGACTTCTTTTTAAACCGACAGTGTCGACCCCTGCTGGACGTTTCAAATGCTGCAGGCTTAAGGCACTTCCGCATTTGCTTCACTTCACATACGACCCCAAGAATTTGGCTTGCACAATCACCCTAAATACTACTGAAGTCTTAAACCTCACTGTCCTTCCACTGACTACCTCCACTGCATCTATTCAATCTATGCTAGATAGATAGTATATTGGGCAGCTACATTTACTCACAGTAAAGACTTTCTCTGGCTGCCCCTTGGCCCTCCAGTTGGTGTCATGGACCTGTTTCAGGATCATCCACGCCTCATCGTGTTTGGCATTCTGCACAGCACTCAACACACACACACACACACACACACACACACACACACATCAAATTGAGCCGTCAACATTATTGCTGTTCCTGAGAACATAACAGGAGGGTTAAAATGACAAGAAATTTAATTTCCCTTTGCATTATTTAGTTGGAATGTTTCAGGTTTGATAAAATGCAGTGTTAGAGTCCAGTAGCGACTGCAGTCTCACCTCCAGGAGGAAGCGGGGACTCTCAGGCATGAAGGTGAGTCCGACCAGAGAAGCGATCGCAGGAAGAGCTGCAACCAGGACAAACACCCGCCAGCTGTGGAACTGAAACTCTGAGCCCATACTGAACCCCCAACCTGTACATACACACAAACACAAACAAACACATGCACATGTTGTGTTTTTATCACTTTAGAAGAAATTGAATTCACTCAGATTCATCTCCTGGAGACCTTCCCTAACCCTAACCTAAATCTTAACCCTTGTGTTGTCTTAGGCGTCAAAAATGACCTGCCACTATGTTTAACAGCAGAGGAAACCCCCTTAACGATCTTTTTTCAACTTGAAATTCAATAACTTTTCCTAGAATGACCCCAACATGAGTAAAAGTTAAACACTGCCTTTGTTCATATTTCCATGAAAGCTGTTCACCAACAGGATACAAATCTTGTCTTAGGGGTCATTTTTTTCCCCCCGGCAGCTGTAAAATCATTTTCATACCACAAAACCCATAAAAACCAAGCATGCATGCGGGCATGCAGAAATGCATGTTCGCTAAGAAATTATGTTTACACCTATGCAGTATCTTTAGCAATAAAAAAAATAAACCCCTTTAGTAAAACAGTAAACCAATAATGAGAGGTGTGTTGTGATAAAAACAAGTGGATTCCACTGATTAAATCCAGTTTTCTGCACTGTAAAGAGGAAAAACCCTATATATTCACAAAGTTTGTGATTAATGGCAGATTGTTTCTTCATGCAAAATAGATTTGGGTTTTAAGATTCCATCAAATTGCTTTATATAAGGGGTTTAGTGAAGGTGGGTCATTTTGACCCTTGGGGCAAGTGTTGCATACAGAAAGTTAAGAAAACACAATGGTTAACTAATACTAACTTTACCCTCATGTTTATTAACCCTCTATGGTACTACTAGTATTTTTGGCCTGTCAAATTTCTACAATGCATGTTTTTGAGTGATGCAATAATTAAAAATAAGAGGGAAGAGTATAGGGAACCAATAGCAATGCTTTAATATGTCACATGACCTCCAGGAGGCCATATTGAAACCTTGAAACAACTTTTGAAACAAAAGAGTCACTTAAAACGTAATTTCCTGGCCCTTTTCCATCTGGAAATTTTTTTTCCTACTGATAGGTGAGTAAACCTTCATTTTTGATAGTTTCATACACTTAGACTGTTCAAGACAATCATTTCAATGGGTGGTTGGTTCAATGGTACAAAGGCAACATTCAGACAAGAAAAAGGTTAAAAATGTTCCTTTTATAATGTTTTTACATTTAAAATGTTATGTATTGTACCCTATTGAAGCTACTGAATCTTTTACACATGTTTATCAAATATATTATGTTATGGTACAATGTTGCCTATTGGCAACAAACCCCAAAAACGCCCAAAAAACAAAAAAAATTATAAAATTTCTTCAGATTATGTTTGTTAAGTCTATTTTAAGACTAAAAAAGCTAAAAAAAAATCACATTCTTAACTCTAAAATTTGATCATGTCATGGTAATATATCAGTTAAAGAAATCTCACATGTTCCTGTCTGTACATACTGAAGAGTGACTCCAACCTCCAGGTTTGAGACAACTTTAAATATTGGATGCTGCAATGACCCACTTTCCTCACAAGCAACATTAAAGGAACGCTGCATTGTTCCCTTCCTCCTTCTGACCTCTTTTTCAGTTCTTACCGTATCTGGGTATGATTCCCCAGGCGGTGAACGAGGCGTAGATCCCACCGATCATCCAGAACATACACAGCCAGGACAGGTGCTCTCCTCTCTTGTCCATCTGAAGAAACTCGGAGAAGTAGGAGTAGACGATCGGCACCGTCCCACCGATACTGAGAGTAGATAGAAACATAATGAAGAAAGTCATTTAAAATCAATCAATAATTTAAAAATGTGTTTTTGTCAGTGGAGTACAACTTACAAAATAGTGTGTCATGTAACAGACTTTAGGTCCATTAATTAATCCACTGAGCCCTAAAATTATATATTATGTTTGATTAGAATTGTTGCCATGGCGACAGAGGGGCTATTCCTAACACTGGTGTGTAAAAGGATCCGTTAAATGCAAGGAAGGAAAGGAATGTAAGTACATTTACTCAAGTACTGTACTGAATTACAATTTTGATGTAATTGTACTTTACATGAGTATTTCCATTTTATGTCACTTGTACTTTTACTCCACTACATTTAGCTGACAGCTTTAGTTACATTTCGGGTCGAGACTTAACATAAATAACATTTTATTAATTTAAAATGTGTTTGCATGTATAAATAAAACCACATAACAGTTTATTATGTCCGTTCCTTGGCAATAGTAAAATACTGCTAAAATAATCAATATTTATCATATAATGCAATAATATATTTAGAATATATAAAACAATCTGAGTGGGTCCATTCTGCATAATGAGTACTTTTACTTTTGATCCTTTAAGTACATTTTGATGCTGATACTTTTGTACTTTTACTTCAGCAAGTTTTGAAGGCAGGACTTTTACTTGTAATGGAGTAATTTCACAGTGTTAGTACATTTATTTAAGTAAGGTATTTAAATACTTACTCCACCACTGATCCTGATAAATATTTATCAAGACACTATGGTGTTCATACAAACCAACTCATTACTTCCTGTATCCATTCCAAATTAAAGCATTATAGTGTTTATCTTACATGTAGTGGAGTAAAAAGTACAATATTTACCTAAACATGTAGTGAAGTAGAGGTATAAAGTTACATAAAATGGAAATACTAGTAAAGTACAAGTACCTCAAAATTGTACTTAAGTACAATACTCGGGTAAATGAACTTAGTTTCCATGTACAGCTACTTTGTGTATACTGAGTAATTTCTATGTATTATTCTCTTTATTTCTTATTTATTTAAGTTTTATTACTATTATTTTCTTTTGAATTTGAGTTGAGTATACTACTGTGAGTGTATAATGTGAAAAGCAATACAAATATTTGAATAATAATAATGTACTTAGTTTCTTTCCACCACTGACATGGACCTGATTCTGCCTTGCTCTCAGGTATATATACATATACATATACATATTTATATATATATATACATATATATATATATGAATGACGAATTCCAATGATGACGCAAGCAGTGTTCCAGTGCAGACTGTGTGTAGTGCTCTGTGCTGTGCTCAGTATGACCTAATTTCTAAGGCAGTATGGCTCCCTGTGGACTACAGCCAGTCTGAGAAGGAACACAGCTGTGTCACTGCAAAGAAACCCGAACCAGCATATACATTTGGTGGAGCTTGATTTATTGCATGATTTCTATACAGAAAAGCTCTAATCAGTGGTGGAATGTAACTAAGTACATTTACTCAAGTACTGTACTTAAGTACAATTTTGAGCTACCTGTACTTTAGAGGAAAATATTGTAGTTTTTACTCCACTACATTTACTTAAAAAGTATTCAGATCCCTTGCTTAGATAAAAGTACTAATACCACACTGTGAAATTACTCCACTACAAGTAAAAGTCCTGCATTCAAAACTTATTGAAGTAAAAGTACAAAAGTATCAGCATCAAAATGTACTTAAAGTATCGAAAGTAAAAGTAGTCGTTATGCGGAATGGACCCACTCAGATTGTTTTATATATTCTAAATATATTATTAGATAAATATCATGATGCATTTATGTCAGCAGTATTTTTATTTATCAATGTTGGGCTGCTTCTAACTATGAAATATTCTGTTGTGAGGTTTAATTAAAATAAAATATGCATAATCACTTTAAACTGATCATATATTTTATGTTAAATCTCAACCTGAATAGTAACTAAAGCTGTCAGCTAAATGTAGTGGAGTAAAAAGTACAATATTTGCCTCAAAATGTAGTGAAGTAGAAGTAAAAAGTTACATAACATGGAAATATTCAAGTAAAGTTGAGTAAAGTACCTCAAAATTGTACTTAAGTACAGTACTAAGTACTAAGAGTAAATGTACTTAGTTACTTTCCACCACTGGTCAGGATAAACTGTAGCGGATCAGAAAAGAAGAAGGCTTCATACTAAAATATGACTTAATATTCTGATCAAAGAATCCATCAGAAATGAAAGCCTGTCTCTAGTAAAAGCCTGGTACCTTGTGCAGTTGAGTTAAATACAAGAGAAACAGTAAAACGCTGCCAGTAGAAAAAACTTCCATGCCTATTTATTTTGAAAGAGCAATGACCAATGGGAAAACTCCAGCGTTTTATCTGCTTTGCTGCAGTCCAGCCAAAAACTGTTGGAAGTGGAATGTATAAATTAACAATGAAAGAGTGAGCAGTTTATGTTACCCAATGCCAGATAGCAGCCTGAAGAAGAGGAAGAATCCGTAGCCTTGGGCGAACGAAGACAGGAAGGCACACATGCAGTTTATCGCTAACGCCACGATCAGACAGCGCCGACGGCCAACTTTGTCTGCCAGACCGCCCCACAAGAACGCTCCCACCATCATGCTCAGGAAGACGGTCAGACCTGCACAGAGAAAGACAATGTGTGGGCTCACATCAATCACAGAAAATATTAGATATTCATGAAAATCGGATACATTTTGCTTTTGTTTTTACTTTACTTGAGTATTTCCATTTTATGTAACTTTCTACTTCTACTTCATTATATTTTGAGGCAAATATTGTACTTCTTACTCCACTACATACTTACTTAATTTTCAGGTTGAGATTTAACATCAAAACATGATCAATTTAAAGTGATTATGTATATTCATAAATTAAACCACATAAAGTATATTAAATAGTTAAAATGAGTCCTACCTGGACAGTAAGATGCTGCTTACATAAATGCCACAATAATAATAATATAAATAATAATCTAATAATATATTTAGAATATGTAAAAAAAAATCTGATTGAATCCATTCTGATTAACGAGTACTTTTACTTTTGATACTTTAAGTACATTTTGATGCTGATACTACTTCAGTAAGTTTTGAATGCAGGACTTTTACTTGTAGTGGAGTAATTTCACAGTTTGGTATTAGTACTTTTAGCTAAGTAAGGGATCTGAATACTTTTTAAGTAAATGCATAAAAACTACAATATTTGCCTCAAAATGTAGTGGAGTAGAAGTATAAAGGTACAAAAAATGGAAACACGCACACACAAACACACACACACACACACAAAGGGGAAAACAGGAGAGCGCACAGAGCCAACTAGAGGGCCGTAACAATTTGAGAAGCTACTTAATCCAGCCAACACGTCCTTTGTGGAGGAGGCAGAGTCTGAAGTCTAATCAGTATCTCCAGGCAAGCCTCAGGGTCCCCCCGGAGGAGCTGGACATTGGGTCTGGGGAGAGAGATGTCTGGAATACTTTGTCTAACCCAGTCCCACATAACAGGACGAAAATGGATGGATGGATGGATGGATGGGTGGGTGGGTGGGTGTGTGGGTGGATGGATGGATGGATGGATGGATGGGTGGGTGGATGGATGGATGGATGGATGGATGGGTGGGTGGGTGGGTGGGTGGGTGTGTGGGTGGATGGATGGATGGATGGATGGGTGGGTGGATGGATGGATGGATGGATGGATGGATGGATGGGTGGGTGGGTGGGTGGGTGGGTGGATGGACGGATGGATGGATGGATGGATCAAGATCAAGGTCAAGGTCAGGGTCACGTTTATTTATAGAGCACTTTATATATAACCAAGGTTGACCAAAGTGCTTTACATAACTGAATCACAACAAAAAATCCAATGCAATACAAGATACATAATTGAATACCAATAAACACACAAAATAAAAATAAAAGACAATTTAATCTAATAATATATGAGATGAGATACAGCACACAGAAACAACTTTCTTCTCACGGAGGTTCAAAAGCCTGGGAGAAAAAATGAGTCTTGAGAGAAGATTTAAAATTGTCCAATGTCTTTGACGACCGGATATGCAGTGGTAAACTGTTCCACAGCTTCGGGGCAGCCACTGCAAAAGAGCGATCACCTTTAGTTTTTAGCCTGCATTTAGGCACATCCAGGTAGGACTCATTTGCAGACCTCAGAGCTCTGGTCGGTCTGTGAACTTGTATCAGTTCTGTCATATATGCTGGAGCCAATCCGTTTAAAATTTTAAAAACAAACATCAGGATTTTAAAATCTATTCTGAATGGATGGATGGATGGATGGATGGATGGATGGGTTGGTGGATGGATGGATGGATGGACGGACGGGTGGGTCTATGGATGGATGGATGGATGGATGGATGGAGGTTGACTAACATATACTTGTCTTGTTGGAGTAAATCTCACCTTTTTATTGTAAGTACGCCCAGCTCTTTTTCCCCTTACATTGTCAAGAAGTCGATGAGCAGCCACAGTAAGAAGCGCACTACTGCCAAGTGTAACTGGTGCCAGAGACTGGCGAGCTGGCAGCAGCCCAGTATGCAGATGGCCATGCAACACGGGAGCGCTGACTGCGTGACTAATCATATTGAGTCTTAAATCATAACACCCCATCTACACATAAATAATAACAAATTCCTTGGACCTAGCCATAGGAGGTTAGGTGCAATGCATATCTATTTTCACATGGTGTCGTTGGAATATTGGGCAGTGCTGAAACGCTGTACAGCTCTTTCCAAGGTCAGGACAAAGACTATCGACTGCTCTGTCTGCTGACTCACACACAGATACACACAGTGTTGTCAAAAACACTGCTCTGGACCAAACTGAGGTACGGTGGGAGAATGGAGGAGGTTTAAGACAGAAATAGTTTCTCTGCTCCAGCCATCACCCTGTCTGCTGCTGAGTCCGCTGGTTGCAGAACGGCACAGAAGGCTCTAGAAAGACTGTTGATGATAAACACAAAGAAGGCCAGCCCAGTGCCAGGTGTACATTCAGTTAATGATATGCTGTATTTTCTTCTTGTCACCAGTAGAGGTCAGTAAAGGTCCCCTCTTCAAATAGCATTACCAGAACATGACTTTCAGTATTACTATCACATACAAATGTTAAAAAATAATAATGTCAATTACAGACACACCTAAAAACAATTACCTGGCTGTGCATTTTGCTGCTAGCTAAATTGAGTTGTGGCATATAGTGGACTCTGGCTTTTTGATCAGTTATTTGTTATTCACATTCATGTCTGGGCTCCTACAACCACAGTAAAAGTCATACAATCCTTTTCATCTACTGTACTGTCTCTTGTCTCTTCTGTCTTTCCTGTTTTTGTTATTTAACACATCTACTGTAAGCAGTACAAACAGATCCACCAATTATACAACACGATCCACATCCAACAGGCTGATTTATTCCTGCCTCCTTGGTAGCCATTAGCTTATTACACTGCAGGATTTAATTAATGAATTCTCCGATAAACTTCAAGAAATCACTGACTCTCACTTGGCTGTCAGTGTGTGTGTGTGTGTGTGTGTGTGAGAGAGAGAGAGAGACAGAGAGTGAGAGGCAGATTGTGTATTGATTTCGTTAATCTCATCATAAATGTTATTTGCACACTATTGGATCATTTCATATTGTTTGTAATACTGTTCAGTGTTTTTCTTATATATATATATTTGTGTGTGTGTGTGTGTGTGTGTGTGGCGTGACTGCCCTGTTTTTTCTTTCTGTCCTCAACCGTTCAGCAGTCACCAGTCGTCCTCAATGCAACAACAGCATCGAATTGTAATTAAGGTGAAGCTTATGAGGGTGTGTGTGTGTTTGTGTGTGTGTGTGTGTGTGTGTGTATGTGTGAAGAGAAATGTAGAAAAAAGGAATGCTTCATGTTTTTTGTGTGTTTACGTACAAAACCTGTGTGTGTGTATGTATGTGTGTGTGTGAGTAACTTAGAGAAACGGATTGAAAGATAGTGGATGCACATGTGCATGCATTTGCAAAAGTGTGTGTGTGTGTGTGTGTGATCCCTCTCATCCCTCTTTGACACATTTCCCCTTTTCTGTGAATTCCACATTTTCTAAATAAATATTGACGTCTTTTTAAACTGAACCACGTCTCATGCTCCATTAGTACAACAGACCTTAGTGCCTTCCTATCACCAAGGCAATCTCTTATCAATTCCTTGGGTAAAATTCCCAAGGTGGCATTGTCTGGCTTCTTCTGATTTTGTAATGAGGTAATACCTCTTAGACTAGTGTTTCTGCTTGGAAAAGAAAGAGAAAAGAAAGACGCATTTCCCACTTGCTGCATATTGAACCACGACCTTCCAATCAGTAGTCGACCACGCTACCACATGAGCCACAGCGCAATAAACAACCGGTTCTTGCTGCAGTTAAGGTCATTAAAGCTTGTATTTAAGACTGCATTCAATGCAATTCAAGCATTTTTGTCAAAAAGACCCAAATGAGTAATTTGCAGCTCTCGGTACAGCGAAGCGTTCTAAAAATAGCACACATATCAATATACATACTTGTATGGTTTGCGGTAGTAGAAAAAAGACTGTTCTAATTGAGGCTAAAAAACCACTGATCTAGGTTTAGAGCAAAAAAATTCTTGGTAAAGTGTAAAACTCAGTTTAAACAGTAAATATATGTACGTAAATGGCACAGGTGAAGTAGTTAGGAGGGTGACGTGACTCCTGGAAGTGACATAGTAATGTAAAAACGTGATGCACAAATCGTGAGGCGCGGAACTTCCATGATGTTTAATAATATGGTTTACTTTTGTTTTCACATGGGACACCAGCCCCGTTCTCCTGGGTGATAGTCCAAGGTTTGTTCCACCCAGGGCTTTAAATTGACACCCGCCACTAACCGTCATTCAGTGGTAACTTCACTATAACCCTATTGGTGTTTGGGCAGGTGGGCGTTGGGAGAGTATTTGGGTTATTGTTTGGGTGTTCTTTCCCTTTTTGATAGGTTTCATTTGACCAAGCAGATGCCATGCTACTACTGCCTTGAATACATTGCCTTGTATTGTCTGGGAAAAACTAATAAAAAGATTGGGAAAAAATAAAAATCTACTAGCCATGTCAACTGGTGATCAAAAAAGTTAATTCAAAGCCCTGGTTCCAGCCATCCACCTGACCCGAGTGACAATTCTGCCATTTTAACTCAAACGCGTTGATGTCAGTCATTACTACTACGCCCACTAAAGGTCCGTGGAGGACAGTCTAAAACGTAAATATGGGTTGTGTTTTGCTGCCTGTACAAACAACCTTTATGGTCATTTTTGGGGGGAGGCCAGTCTCCAGGTTCAAAGCATCAATCTGATCACTCAGCTAAAGAATTCTTCTAGTTCCTTCGCACAGAGAAACTCTGGCAAACACATTATAACTCTCTGTCTCACCTTCAGAAGACTACAGAGGCATCCTTGTGTTCAGAGGGTTAAGCCTAACCAGAGGGAATTATGTTTCAGTACATCAGCAGTGGGGAAAAAACAAATCCTCAACAGCACAGACAACACTTCTCACACTGAAACCACACTGTAAGCAACAGTAAATCACCAAAGCTCTTACCCAACATTCCTTTCTCTGCGTTAGAGAGACACAGATCTTTTTCTGCAGATGGTAGAACGAACGCCACCACGAAACATTCGACTCCATCAGCCATCAGAGCCAGGCCCAGCACGATGAAGAGTGTCCACTGGAACTTCCCGTGGCCACAGTCCTCCATGATGTCCTCGTACTGTTCGGATAACTCTTCCAGTTCAGAGACCACCCCGCCGGATGCTGCTCGATCTTTAGCCCTTGGATGCAGAAAGAGAAGAATAAGAAGACATAAATATGGCAAGAAAAGGCCTAACACTGAATTTATTCTGTTCCTGGAGTTCATTTATTCATTATCCTTAACCGCTTATCCGCACTCGGGTCGTGCGGGGCTGGAGCCGATCCCAGCTGAGATAGGGCAAGAGGCGGGGTACACCCTGGACAGGTCTCCAGACTATCACAGGGCTGACACATAGAGACAGACAATCAATCAATCAATCAAAATCAAAATTACTTTATTCATCCCCAAGGGGAAATTCAGTAGAACGCCAATCATGCTCTCATTCACTCATACGGGCAATTTAGAGTCACCAATTAAACCTATGATGCATGTTTTTGGACTGTGGGAGAAAGCCGGATTCTTTGATTGTGTTGATTGTGTATGTACAGGTTATTGCTGAAACGTGTGCTCATTTCCATGTATGAGCATACATACCAGGGTTCGTACACTTTAGCAGTGGTCAAATTCAAGCATTTTTAAAGGACTTTCAAGGTAAATTTTATCTTACACCTGTTGTAAATTGCATGTTTTAGATGAGTACTTACATAATAAAAGGGGGAGATTTCACTTAACCATACCAACGGCGATGGTATTACACTTTTAGGAGGAACGGTCTTCATTTCAGATAGGCTACTCATTATATTTTACATTGAACATGTGATTATCTATAGTCTATAGATGGATATAGTCAGATTACAAGAGAAATACAGTAAGAATTTCAAGCATTTACAAGCACTTTATCCAAGCACTTTTTAAACCTTGAAAATACAATATTTAAATTCAAGCATTTTCAAGGATTTCAAGAACCGTACAAACCCTGACATACAGTAATGTACACTAGGCGCCTGTGGCTCCAACAATATTACATTAAATTGTAATAACTTTTACATCTCTGTACCATTCATTGACGGGCATTACACTCGGCGTGCTGACAAGCTAAGGTATATAACGTATTGTGTCACTTCAGGTGTTTCTGTGTACCAGCAGTTAGCCAGTCCCCCATAGCCTGTCAGGGCCCAACACCTCCTGCACCACTGGGCAGCTGTCGGAAGGAAGCACATTCACAAGCAGGAGCCCGCGATGGTTTACCACCAACTGATTCACGTTTCAACCGATTCTACCCACTCATTTAATTTCATTCTATTCTCATTTTATTACTTTTTGAACCGAAAAATAAACAACAACGTAGGCTAGATGCATTTACACATACACATACTAACATACACCGTTATACAGATGCATATATATAAACATATAGACATTTACACACATACAGTATATATAACCTTATACATATACATGCATCTGCCCCGTCTAAGTAATGAGATAAATATAAGAACTAGTCGACTTAATATTCAATATGCATTTCCTTATATAATTTTTGTCTGGAAAAAAAGGGTGTATGTATGTATATGTAAATATATATACAAACAACAACAACAAAATAAAACACTGAAGGCAGTTACAAGAACGTCCTCATCCAGTTTATAACCTATACTTATTTAGCATTGTTTTTCATAAACCTTTTGAACTTAACAATTGTTGTGCATGATTTCATTTCATCGCTGCACTCAGTGACACACCTGATCAAAGTCTGATCATGGTGACTCTATTCTTAGAAACAGAGATCATTTTTCTCCTTTTCAAGCTTCGCTGCTCTGGCTCCCTTTGAAATCCAGAATTGGATTTAAAATCCTTCTGTTTACTTACAAAGCCCTAAACGGCCAGGAACCAACGTATCTTAAAGAACTCATAGTCCCATATTACCCTACGAGAGCACTACGCTCCCAAACGCTAGGTTACTCATGGTTCCTAACGTCCTTTAAACCAGGGGTTCCCAAACTGGGGTACGCCCCCTGATAGGGGGCGTCTGAGATCAGGGGGGGTTTGCAAAACTTTCTCTGCTCTGAGGTTATCAAAATATTTTCTCAAACTCGCGGGCCGCGGGCCAATTGCGGCCCTCGTGACGATATTTTGTGGCCTCACCTTGATACGAAAGTTTAATGTGAGTTTTATATGAATGGCACTTTACCGTGTTGTGTGTGTGTGTCGTGTTGCGTGTTGTGTATTTGGTAATTTTGTGTCTTTTTAAAATAATTTTGTGTCTTTTTTGGTAATTCTGTGTCTTTTTTTTTGTAATTTTGTGTCTTTTTTTGGTCATTTTGATACTGCCTCCAGCAGCCCCCAGGTAATTTGAGTTTGAGACCCCTGCTCTAAATGGACCATAGGAGTGAATGAGAGCGTGATTGTCTATCTTGTTGAGTCAGCCCTGTGATTGTCTGGCGGCCTGTCCAGGGTGAACCACGCCTCTCACCCAATGTCTCCCCCGCGACCCGAGTTAAGCGGTTAAGGACAATGAATGAATTAATGAATCATACTAACACATGTAATGGAATTTATTTGCTAGGGTGGGGGGCTTGGCTTGTCTTAGACACAAGTAGTGGGGGCTCCAAAGAAAAAAGGTTGGAAACCACTGCTTTAAAGTAGATTGGGAGCCACTTGCCTCAAAGCAAGAGAGCCTGCCGTCTCCGGCCTGTGGCTCTTCTGTGTGTGGAGTTGCATGTTCTCCCCGTGTCAGCATGGGTTCTCTCCTGGTACTCCGGCTTCCTCCAACAGTCCAAAAACATGCGCTTAGGTTTAATTGGTGACTCTAAATTGCCCGTAGGTGTGAATGAGAGCGTGATTGTCTGTCTCTATGTGTCAGCCCTGTGATAGTCTGGTGACCTGTCCAGGATGTACCCCGCCTCTTGGATCAGATACAGGATAATGAATGAATGAATGAATGCTGTGACTCACCGTGAGGCTCTCTGTGCAGCTTTCACCTCGTCAGGATGTGGGATCCCTTGATATTCTCCTTCGTACATCTGGTCCTCTTCATCGTGTCCTTCAGTCACGTCGCTCGCTGCGTCCTCTTCCTGGGGAGGGTAATCTCCCCGATAACCGTATCCATCAGGACCACCACCTTCTCCGTAAGTCCCATAGCTGTCCCCCCCTCCTTGGTGGTATGTGTTGTTTTGGTAGGGGTCAGCCATCTTGGCAGGCTAAGAGCTAATTTTACAGGTAATTTTACAGCAGGCTTTGTTTTGCTTATTAATTAGGTCTAGACTGGTGGTAAATGTTTAGAAGTAAGTAAGTGAGATAAAATCTAAGTTTGATCTTTTAGTTAAGCATGATGAATTGGACTTAAAATGCAAGTTAAAGGAGACACACAAGTAATGTGTGTTTATTTCACTTCCTGGTTTTAGTTGTTGTGGTGGTGGTGCTGCTGGTCCTTTTCAGATCTTGTCTGCAAATTTCACCCCTGAAAACAGAAGAAGAACAAGAGTTTATTAACACTTTTTCATCACAATTTGTTGTAAACATGTAGATACTTGCAATTCTGCAGAATGGCTTGGTAATTAGTGAATGCTATCGGTCACATTTATGTCCTATACAATAAATTTAACCACATGTAATTTATTTTGGGTTATGTTCAGCTTGAACTTGATGGCAGACTGTTGCTGGAAATGTTATATGCTCACCACTGACAAGAGAAACAAAAGGTGTTTTTAGTGTGTTATTTATATTTCATTTCATGGGGGAGGAAATGGCACCCTATCGTTATATCAGAATAATTATAAGAAGGCAGATGGCCAATGTGTTTTTCTCCACCGTAGCTTTCGTTTTTCTCACAGACAGACCTGAGACAGCGCAGTTTGGGTAAACGTTCTCACAGAAGTTATCATGTTGAGGCTTTGTAGCTCATAGATACGCGCCTGTAAGAACAACACACACACATACACACACACACACACACACACACACACACACACACACACACATTGTGTATCACAACTTTCGAACAAGACTTGTCCATGTCATAGGTAACTAGCCAATAGAACTTGGGTCAATTTTTTGTACAGGCCAGGGCTCGCCCAAGAAGAATTAAATGTGAATTATTACAGAAATTAATTCTGACTGGGATTCTGTGAGAGTGATGTGCCTGCTGCATTGAGTCTGCAGTCTTTCCTCTCCGGTTGTGTTTATTTTTGGGCTTCCAATCAATTAACTTGGGACCTTAACACTATCTATTTAGAAATTCAACAAGTCATATTTTAATAAAATGTAATAAAATGCCTAAAAGGCACCATGAAGGGCTCAGGTTGTGTTTCCCTGTATCAGATAAAACCTGACTTACCACCACAAACATATCGATTTGTTCAATAAAGACAACATTTTTTCTGTGGTTCTGAGGAGCAACCGCAAAACTGTACATGTATGGTATTTTTTAGAATGATCCGCTTCACCGTGACCTGCTCATATGTATGTGTTATGATGGGTGGTACTGACAAACGGTCTATTCTGTGTGTGCCAGGTTTCTCCACCATGGAAAATGATCTATCAACACATATTGTTAGCAACCAGTTGGACACATTTTGCTGTGCTTCTGCTCCTAATTAACCCCTTAGCGGACCTACAGCCTGCCAGGCCTTTTTCTTAAAGAAATACCAGAAGATCTAAGGAATCTATTGATACCAACTGTATCTTGTCAGGAAGAGGGCAAAATAACACAATTTAAATCTTAGCAAGGTAAAAACTGACATAACATTTTAAAAGCGGTTCCTTGACTTCCCCTTTACAGACATGACCTCTTTATGTTAATCCCATGCAGTTTGGGGAAGAATATAGAATAAAGTTCTTTGCCTATTGTGTTTGAATATTTCTGCATACTGGGATCTCGCGTCCAGATGCATTCACGTGTGATGATGTTAGTCCACATAGTAGCCATTACAATACAGAGAACCCCTCATGACTTTAGGAAATGCAGTAAATTATCTGGTTTTGAGCTGCTACTGGTAAGAATATGTGTTATGATAAGACTGTTAATGTGGAGTAACTCAATTATAGCAGTAAAAAATAGTAAAAACTCCAATCATTATTTAATTTATTTAATTTTTCCATTCATTTTAAACACAACATACGTTAAAACCACAAAAACAATATAAAGCATGTCTGTGTAAAGCAATTTATTGACTATATGCAAAAAGCAATAAGTGTTTTGGTAAGGAAACAAGGTAACTCAATGTTAATGTGCAGGTGCACATGCATGCACATATGTACATCGCCTTCAAAATAAAAGCACTGTGATTGTATTGACTTCTAATTTTCTGGTAACCTTACGCGGGCCGGATGTGGCCCCCGGGCCGCCTAATGCCCAAGTCTGCTCTAAAGCATCTCCTAGTCACCAAGACACCAAACGTGCAGATTAGGACAACATTAATTTCAAAAGTCTGCTGGTGCAACACTGCATTCCAAGACCCATACTGACATGAAAACAGAGCCCTGGTTCTTTCCTCCTGCTCATGTTGTCTGAGCAGTGACTACACCTTAAATAAGCTTTTAATGCAGGACTTTTACTTGTAGTGGAGTAATTTCACAGTGTGGTATTAGTACTTTTACTGATGTAAAATAGTTAATAGATCTGAATACTTCTTCCACCACTGGACACCACAAAACTAGCCCTGTCAATACATATGGACACATAACAAGATGTGAACCAGCCACAGACTGCCTCATTCATGGACTCATCAGCGTGCCACTGCAGAATGAAAATAGGGGAAACACAACTGTAAATCACAATTATTTGCTTATTAAATGAAGGGGCCGGGAACCACTTAACCCCCTGTTCCATCAACTACCCCAGCATCTCTCAACATGACAGCCCCCTCTACACTTGAGAGGGCTTTAAACCTCCATGAAAGAAAAATGACTAAAATTCAATTAAATTAAATACATAAAAACATAATGAATTTAGCAAGAGTTTATATATTTACAATTGAATGCAAAGGGTCTGTTGATCAGGCATCATGCATAAAGAAGTTCCCTGTCTTTCTTGGCACGTTTTGAGGTTTCTTTTGTCTCTGAGGATCTTGATGCAGGCAGACCATTTCTCCATTAAGCTAACAGCAGTGGACCATTAGTGGTTGGGGTGATGGCCACTCGATTTATTGCTCTACTTTGTTCTACACAATTCTGTTTATGTCCCACTGCTTTATTCAATCACTGCTTCGTCAACCCTTCTGTTGTACCCTGGTTAACTCTGCTCGGATTATTCGCAGCAAGATATGCATTTCAAATCTTCCAGATAATTTAGGGCGGGTTTCATTAAGCAGATTAAGCCAATTGGTCAATGTGTACTGTTAAACTAGAAGATGTAATGATTCCACTGTCTGTTTTATTTTCCCTTCATGTCTTGTGTTTCCTGTTTTATTTTGTGATCACTCACCCCTGTCTCAGGTTCCGTCTGCCCCGCCCCCCTCCTCGTCTTTTTGCACCTGATACCTGATTGTTTCTTCCACACCTGTTTCTCATCACTCCCCATTAGCCCTATATACAGTATAACCCCGTTTGTGTCTTGCCAGTTTGTTGTTCTTCAAAGTTCACGTCCCAGCATTTCATAGTCATAGCCTTGTTGTTTTATAAAAACCTTGCTTGCCATTCTGCTCTTTTGCCTCTTGTTTTGGATAACTTTTGCTTGTGTGACTGCCTTCTTTTCAGTAATCAGTAAAAGATCTTGGCAAAAATGAATGCAACTCTTTCGGCAACAGAAATAAAAGTGACATTGCACACGCTTATTGAAACGATGCAACAGCAAATGCGTGCTGTAATCAAAGCTCTAAGACAGGGGTCGGCAATTAATTTTGGTCATGGGTGAGTTTTTTTTTCTTACTGCCATTCCCCAATGCAAGGTCTCATCTGTAACGACGGTGTTGCCTTGTGTAAAGAATAAAAAAATACTGCTGGGTATGCTCAGCGGAGTGGGTTGCGAACACATGAGAGTAACAATGGCATCTGTAAAGCTGCCTGGGTGTTGACAAAACAACAATTATCACTAATGCAGAAGTGGTAAAAGAGTCCATGCTAACTTGGAACGGACAGGTCAATGAACGGTGTGATCATAGCAGTGAAACAGGTACCCTTGTAAGCGCCATGTCAATGTGCTGGCAGAAGATGTTCAACGGGGACCGCTGGATGGAATTTGTCACAGTACTACTCACTGTCTATCGACGAAAGCACAAACAAGACGGTTGTAGCACACTTGTGTCTACATTTGTTATTTTGACGGCAAGAAAATTGCAAAACTGGTACCATGATCATGCAAGCACAAATAGTATCACACACAACACTGAAGGAGTGTATTGCTTTGGACCACCAGATGTTTTTATTTGATGAAGACGTCCGATTCCACCGATTTTTGGACGATGCTGAGTCACTATATGATCCCCAGTCTGAGGTATTTTTCTGATGTGGCCTTAGTTACAAGCGGTCATTTACAACAGCATTGAAAGGCTGTGACATTTGGGTGAGTTTTACCACAAACTAAGAAGAAAGTGCGGTGAGAGACAATGCATGCAACATGGCCAGAGCAGTGATGGAGTTAGGTGTGCCAAGTTTGCCATGCATGGCACACAGCTTGCAGCTTTCAGTGAATGAAGGTGTGCTGTCTCAGCGCGGCATCACAGATGTTGTGGCCGTGGGAAAGAAAATAATTGTACATTTCAAGCATTTGTAACTTGCATGCAGTCGACTTGAAGGTGTACAGAATGAGCTAGGGATACCCATTAAAAGGCTATAAGACGTGTCCACCAGGTGGAATTCAGAGTCTGGTGGAGCACAAGAGGGCTTTGGGTGCATATGCTGCTGATTTTGATCCCCCAGTGACACTGATGGCAAATCAATGGGGAATTCTTGAAAATATGATCACCCTACTTGCCCCCTTCGAGCAGCTGACCAGAGAAATCAGTTCACTCAGGAATACTCTCGTGATATATTTTAACCATTTATTAAAAGATTTGTACAGTTGTATTTGGTGGTGTGGGTGCTGCTCTAGAGAGCTCTCAGCAGTATCTGTGCAGCATGCCACAGATCAGACAAGCAAAACAGAATCTGAATATGCTATATGCAGACAAAAACATTGCAAACAATTCATCCTAGAAAATACTGTTGCGCTGACTAATGCAGGTGGTGGAGGGAGATTTAACGCAGCAGTGTTTAGCAGCAGAGTGATGCGATGCAAGAGGAATGAGAAGCAGAACAGTTGAAACCACAGCCGTATTCCCTCTGAACTAACACAGAACTCCATTTTTGCAATGACCTCTGCAGTGGTGCCAACTTCTTTTCAGACTCCTCTAGCGACTATTTTTCAGCTGCAAAGCAACAAATCTAGTGACTTTTTCTGGTGATATTGGTGACTTTTTGGAGAGTCGTTCTTACTCTTCATAATGAGCAGCAGGTGCTACTGGCAGCCCCTCCCTCGTCCCAAAGCACTCACAAGCGGCACAGTCAGAGTGTCTCTTTTGGGTCACTTTTGTCGGTGCCGAGGCCGGATAAAGGAGGCGGTTTGGAATTGTGACAGACATTTGCATTTCTAACCATGTTTAGGGTGTTTTTTACTCCCTTTTTGTCTCTCCCACAACGTTACTCCTCTCTCCTACGGTGTCAATTACAATTACATGCACATGGTAAATTATGCAAATTAGGCGATGACGTCAATTAGCAACTTCTAGCGACTTTTTGGACAGCCAATAGCTACTTTCCTTACTGAGGAGTTGGCAACACTGGGCCTCTGCTGCAAATATCCTCTCAGCGATGGTGGCACTGACACGCAGCTTAGCAGGAGAAAGGAGTCAAGCCTGATTTCCACCGGGCGCGTTACAGCTGCGGTCGCCGTTGCTGATCGCTGCCACTCTAATCAATGAGAGCATTTCCACCGTGCGCACTGCGAAACGTTTCAGCAACATCTCAGCCATGGCTCTCCGCTCCGCTGCATGAACATTAGGTAGCATTTCTATTTTCTCTGCGAGCCGCTGCTAAACCTCGTAAATCTCAACAGAGCAGATCGCACCAGACAGGAAATCTGACTCAGAATCAACGTGAAACACTTCCGCCCCCTTTCAAAATAAAACACAATACACAGTTCATGCAGCCTAAAACTACTTCACATCAACATTTTGTTATGACCGAGGCACCAGATCAGCAATCAATCAATCAAAGGATCTCAGAAGATCGGCGACACGGACAACAAGAGACTGATTGTTGAAGTGGAACAGCATACTGCGCCCAGTGGAAATCCCCAGTAAGACAGCTGTGTGCAAACTGCCAAAAGTACCCCAAAAAGCTGTCCTTGCTCGCTTAAATGGTATGTAAAGCAAAGCCCTTTATCCATTGCAACCATGCTCAATGCACAATACCAAGAACATTATTTCAAGAGGATGAGAAGGAAGTAAGGCTATTAGTATCTGCATTGATGGGGAGCACATTGACATCCTGCTGCTACACTTCAACAGCTGCCTCCTCCTGTTATGGACCACATTCTGAACACAGCATCCCCGCCCACACAAGACAGGGCATAGTGAATGAAGCAGAAACTGCCGGTATGAAAGCGCCCAGAGTTCATAACCTTGATTTAAAGGCCCATTGGATATATTTAAGACAGGCAAACACAAAAAAGACTTTGCACAATAATACTGTATGTTAAATCTATTAAAGAAGAGATTTGAAATGAGTTGTACATGACTTTAGTTTGCATAATATTAATGTTATGACCCTTTATACACCTGGATGGGTTTAAATAAATGATTAAGTCAATTTATTAGATATTTTTGACCAGAACAACTTGCACAACTCAGCAGAACAACTGAGCTGCATCTCAAACTAATCTTCAGGTTCACAGCTTTCAGATGATGTTCACCACTTCTGTGTGGCATTTATTGTTGACCTACTATCTCCCCCTAAACATCCACTGCCCACAACCCCAAATTCTCAAAGAAAAAAAGGACTTGGAATGGTAGGTTTTAACAAACATACCAGTGCTTTACAAATGGTATGGTAAATAAGCTGATCAAGGATTTATTTATTTGCTTATGAGTCGCACACACACACACACACACACACACACACACACATACGCACAACCTCAAAACATGCAAGAAGATAAAGGAAGGTAGGCAGCATAGACATACAACCGAAGCATAACAAATAAACAAATCCGTAGCACACACACACACACACACACACACACACTAATGTGCCTGGTTATAAATGTTGCAGGTGGAGCTTGTCCTGTCATGAATTTTAGATGAAACTTCGGTTTCCTCCAGGCTAGTAGCCTCTGTAGCTCACTGGATTTACACTGTACCAAGATCAGGCTGTGCTTTTGCAAAAAAACAAAAAAGGTACACAAACTGTACACTTGATCATACCAGCACATTACTTGACTGCAACTTCCTTCAATCTGGTGCATGTTCCCGAATTAGCAACATGTCCTCCTAGGGTGCATGTTGCCCTTCTACAACCCGTGTTGTTTCTGATCAACATAGCAGCAGCAGTGCCGCACAGTAGTATAGTGCTAATAGGCTACACAGTTAGCTCTCTAGCAGTACAGTGTCTATGTGCTGCAGCAGCATGTGTTCAGTTAGCGACCTCTGTTTGTTTACAATAAGAGGCGGACGATGTGCATCCTGCTTCTGGTACTTTAATAGTGCAGGCGAGACGTAAGTGTCGCAGCATGAAACGGCACTATGAAAAAAGTGAGTGAGTGAGTGCAACCGTTATTTCTTATGTTTCTTATATGAACGTAAGTTTTTTACTAGATGCTTGTTATACTACACCTATTTCCACTGGTCAAAATCTACTGAGGTCAGCCTAAACATTACAGAGTGAGGAAACATTAAAGAGAACATAACTCCCAGCCATAAATAACACTCGGCTGCCTGTGGAAACTCAACAGAAAACCCTCCCCTCTCCTGATGAAAGTGGAGGCTTATTATACTGCACCTCTAATTTGGTAGGAAGTCTTTCTTCATGACAACCTTTTCATCTTATTGATTTTGCAAAGAAACTGAAGTGATAAACTGCAAAGCAGAAACTGAAAAAGAAAAACAGCTCTGCTCAGAGCCACGATGGATGTGAGGAGAGGAAGCTGAAGAGAAAGCCACAGTCGGCCAAGCCATTTAGAGAAAATTAATAATGCATCATGTTCCTATCTACAGCAGGAAGAGACCTTAACACACACACACACACACACACACACAAATTTAAGGTACAGTGCAGTCTACTGTATCAAATCACAGAAGACGGAAGATGCACACAGTACAGCAGCATCATCAAATATGTGCTACCAGCTGGATTTAAAAGACTATGTCATTGTTTTTGCCACAAATCTTCTATAAATAAAATTTTTCTGTTAATTTTACTTCATTTTGAAATTCAGTCAGCAGGGACTTCCTTGAAGCAGTAATCCCTCACACGTCTACTTTCATGATGGTCAATTATACTCTTCTATAGAAATACAGGTGTAAGTGCTCTATACTGAATTACCTTTAAACTCTCACCTGGCCAGAAGACAGCCCCACTAGGACAAATTATTATTGTTGACAATGCCACCTAAGCACTTTAAACCAAACAGTTCAAGAAGCTATAAAATACTCTCACAGTAAATAGCTTGTAGGGAGTATCTGAGCTTTGTGCTGAAAATCTCACACATATAATACAGAGGCAGCGCTGCATTCAGGAATGCCTGCATGAAACGCACACAAACAAACATAGCAACAGCATCATACTCAAGCGGCAACCTCCGGATCGGAGCAGTGAGGCAAACCAGGAAGTGCCTTAAGGTGCATTTACCAAAAATTCCAATAGGGGGCGCCGACAGCGGTTGCAGAAGCATTTGTGTCCTATCAATCTCAATACAAAATGAGTCAACTTCTCACTTGATTTATTACCTCAGATTTTTTTTTTAGGACAACACTACAGTCTCAGTCGCTAGTAAAAAAAAATCTTCTTCAAGACAATATGATGTTAATAATGTAAATAATGGCCCCATTTATAAGAAAATAGAAGATAAAGAATTGTAAGATTTGGGCTTTTGATTGACAGGTCACTAACAAGGCGAGCCGTCATCAGAAGAGAAGCAGAACAATGCGTATCCACGGCAACGTGTCAATAAAGTTTGGTCTCATAACTTTGACTCTTTCACTATATTTTTACTTAATGACAGTTTATTTGAACATTTTGTTCATTAAAAATGTCTTGTTCAGTGTTTGGTTGGACTAACAGACACTCCAAGGAGTCGATGTTCAGTTTTCTGATGTAAGTAACGTACATTTCGTTTTTGTTTTATGCTAGCCAAAATTAACATCCCAGTTAATGCTAACATGATTTAGCAGCAACTTCTCTCAGTCAGGTTGAGGTGTAGAGAGACGTGTAGTCCGTGTCGTCAGATCCCTCTCGCTCCTGCACAGTCCAAATATGGTCTGCTTCCTGTTTCCACAAACAAGATGGCAACGAGTGTAACGCTGAACTCGATGCCTCAAACAGGCAGTCCACAAACCAATGGGGGTCGTCACGGTGACTACGTCCATTATTATACAGTCTATGATCATACTACAACTCACGAAAAACATCACTCCATCAGGAAGTGAGCAGGGACACCACAGCAGCAGCAGCAGGGGAGGCTGATGACAGCTTCCCTGAGCTATTTATTTCCTGTCTTGAGTCAGCAATTAATTGAATTGGCCGCATTGTGCGTGGTAGGCACTAAAGTGGAGATGTTTTTCTAACTTGCTGCCAAAAAAATGTATGCAGACATGGTGTTCAGTGTGTGATTATGACAGAGGTGACCGATTTTTGTTGTCAGTTAACGATGGTTTCTTCAACTCCACAATCTTTCCCAGACCCTAACCAGGTACTTTTGGTTTCCAACTGCAACTGTAGTGGTGGCAGACGAGTGTATAATTATTTAACAATTTTGGGAGACAATGATATTGCACATTATTCTACCAATAGAGTATATGTGCAACGATGCTCGCAGCTCTGTCAGACTGTGCACAGTAGTACTGTAGCTAAATGTTGATGTATTAAGGTCAGACTTTACACTCGTTACTATACAAGGAAGGACCCAGCGACCAAAGTCCAGCTGTTCATCTGCTAAATGTTCACCTCTTTGTTACAAATAAATAAGTAAATAGATCAACAGTGACACAAAAAGTCCTTAATTCTTGTGCTTTTAAATGCTGCATTCATATTGCAAGTAAAGTATGTAACTTGAGCTGTGATGTGTGTGTGCATTGATTACATAATGCTGTTGGCAAGCGATCCCTGCTAAATAGAAGCTTTTGTGCTTCGTGCTTTTTATTAATAGATTTGTGTCCCCATTTACTTTGCACCTGAACTGAGTGCACTCACAATATTTGCTCTCTTCGGTGTGTTTTCATTGCATTACATACAATTCAATATGTGTGCATGCAGCTGCTCGTCTGTCGGAGCAAAAGTTCTGTTGTTTCATCTTCTCGTGTTTTTAACAAGTAGATTATCTACTCTGCTGAGTCTGGAACTTAAGGCATACAAATACAGTCCATATACTGTATATTATATTTATCTGAGAATTTCACTTATTAAAGCCACAAAACAGAAGAAAAAGCACATTTTAAATATCTGGTTGTGGTCCAAAGGTAAATATTGGACTATATGCTATATATTGCTATATAAACCAAGTCAAATACAACACAAACAACTTAAACATTGCATTGAATATCACTTCTCTTACCGGAAGAGTTCAAACTGAAGTTTAAATCCAATTGACGGTGTCCCGACAGAACCTCAGATCTATCTTAAAATTCTTCCATAGCCTTTTCCGTCTAGTCTGGAGTTCCTACACTGTATCTGTGATGAACATCAACACAAGAGACAGAGCTGAGGGATTAGGGCAGGACAGGATAGTGGCAGCCTCTCTCTCCCTGCCCCGCTCTCTGCAGCACTCCTCCCTGCTGCCACCCACCCACCACAGGAGGCACAATGGTACGCTCCACTTCTGTACTGCAGTACGTGCAAGAACATGCCATTTGGCTGACTCGTCAGGGGAGAAGAAGTCTGGTGGGGATGGGGATGGTGGTGGGGGTGGGGGTGGAATAAAAGAGACATATGGGTGGCTGGTGGGAGGGGGATGGATGGATGGATAGGAAGAGGCAGGGAGGGAGGGAGGGATGGATAGATGAGGAGGAGGAGGAGTGACAGATGTGTTGACTTGGAGAGCCGAGATGCTTGATGAGATGCTTTCTCTAAAATGATGGAAAAGTCGTGCACTTTTGCACAGATACTGTATAATGTTGACCCCTTTTTTTTTTTTTTTTTAATGTGCATTCTTTATCTTTGACCACCTTCTTTCATTCTTTTTCTTTTCAGCCACTACATCAATGCTATTGTAACAGAGTTAAATATGTCCTTACTCAAGATGAAGTGAATTCTCCCAAAATCATTATTAGAACATGCCACTGCAATGACTTTTAATTTATTTTAATGGTGGTTTCAGAGATTGTACCGCATTCACTGCAGTCTGGAACTTAAGGCATACAAATACAGTCCATATACCGTATATTATATTTATCTGAGAATTACACTTATTAAAGCCACAAAACAGAAGAAAAAGCACATTTTAAATATATGGTTGTGGTCCAAAGGTAAATGTTGGACTATATGCTATATATTGCTATATAAACCAAGTCAAATACAACACAAACAACTTAAACATTGCATTGAAAATCACTTCTCTTACCAGAACAGTTCAAACTGAATGGAAGCATGAGGCTGTGTAACAGTGCATGCATATTTACTTTCGCATTTACACGTTTTGGGCTTTTGCGCTACCCTTACTTCAGAGCTAGACCTTCTCTGTTGGAGCGCTCCGTGAATAGTATGATATTTTAATAAATGAGCATGTTTTCTTTGTAAAACTACTGATTGAATTAGTGTGCATATAAGTTGTGCTAACTGATGCACTCAAGATGTAATGCTATATAATGATTTGTAAGTGTTTTAACCAATATAGCATCATTTTGGCGGTACCCATGTTGCACTATGTGTTATGAACATTGTCCTGAACTTGTTTTTACATTATTTTAGATATGTGTATGTAGTCGCGATTGGAAGCTCATGTGTCTTTCTTTATAGTACCAACACCTACAGAAGAGAGGGTCGTTATACTATTACCATTCATTTGAGCCACATAACGAAGTGATAAAGGAGGGAAATAAAGGATTAAAAACTGCCAGAGCTAGAAGGAATTTCCATAATATTCTGGAAAGGTACCAAAAAACCTGTTATGAGTGCTGAGTCAATTTGCGGGACCGTAATATTTAAATGAACGTCCGTTAATTTCAAGCCCTTGCCAGACAAGTTCACACAATGCTGATTAAGCCTATGGGCACAGAGGAAGCTCTCTGGTGTCTGGTATAAAATAATGCACAATTTAACTACACAACCATGTTACATAGTACATGAAATGCCATCAATCAACCTGTGCTGTTTTTTCTGGCTCTCAGATTGGTTACATTGTATGCCATTCTACCTCAATTACCAAGTACTACAATAGAATTGTAATATTAATATTAATTAACATTACAGTTTGATAAGCATAGTTTGATAAGTGCCAATTTACTTAAATATGAGTATTTTTGCTGCTATTCTCCATTACCTATCATATTTAACTGACACTAAAAGTGTGAATGATGCCCGAATGGTGTCATATGTTCAGGATTGTGTGTGTGTGTGTGTGTGTGTGTGTGTGTGTGTGTGTGTGTGTCCACAGCACCAAGGGCAGACCATATGGAGCCCCTATTTTGTGCTCATTAGTAGTACAAGCTGGGAGGGAAACCAGATCAACCAAATCATGCACACACACACACACACACACACACACACATACAGATGTTGCCTGATGTTTCTGGTGTTTACTTTGCTCTCGGACAGTGAGAGGAACTCTTACAGTACTTGAATTATCAGGATCCTTATTTGACAGTATTAGTTGGGATTGAAGAACAAATGTTTTTCCTTCTTTCAAGCCGGCAACACAAGCCTGAGCACACCTACTCTAATAGTTACATAACAAAAACTATAGCAACTGTTCATGCAAAGACATTTTATTGTACTCTATATTTCTGCTATCAACCAACTGCCCCAGTAAACCAGACCTTCATTGTTATATTTTAAATAGCCTACATCCATGTCCATTATTATGTGGCACATTAGATTGGACAATGTTTTTGACCAGGTATCTGCAAGTCGCATTACGGTGATAATAGTGTTTTATTGTATTATTTAATATGATATCTCAACAAAAGGTATGCATGCTCTCAACTGGTGTAGCTGGAGGGAAAAACTACAAAAACCTATCCACTGGGGTGCCTCAAGGATCAGTGCTAGGCCCCCTTGCTCCTCCCACTTCACTTGCCGCAAACATTTGAAATCATGACTTTTCAAATCACTGCTACACATCTCTCTAAATTATTCTATCCCGGGTCAGTATTTTAATTTCCATCCCATGTGTGAAAATGTAACTGGTATGACAAATAAAGTTCCTTGAATTCTTGAATCCTTGAGAAGGGAGGGAATCAAGTTTAAAATGTTGCTGACAGAGACACTTTATGTTGTTTAATTATTAAGTCTGCTGAGAAAAACTATGATGGGTTCACTGTCTTGATTGACAGAGAAGCATTTTTACTTTCATATCAAACAGTTTGCAGTGCACAGCAACAGCATTAGAATGTATGGTATGTGCTTTGGACACCAATATTTTCCAATATGAAAGTGGGGTCTAGTAAGTACCATCACTCCATATTTGGTCATGGACCGCCCCCTCAGACATATACATATGTTTTGAACCAACTGGCCTTAATCTCCTTTATTCACATCACAGTGACACCACTTGCGTTGGTAGGGTAGGTGGGTTTGTTTTTATCCAGGGTCAGTAAGACACACACACACACACACACACACACACACACACACACACACACACACACACACACACAAGCATGCAGAGGATAGGAAATATCCTTAATCTCAGTGGCATGCTCTCACAGTGCAGTATAAAGCTGATGGCACAGGATTACATTGGACATAATCAGTCAGCCTGAGAAGCAGGAGACTCACTTCACAATTAAAAACCTGACTTCAATATTATCAACAGTCATCTGTGATATACACAACATCACAGGCCAACAAAGAAAATGTCATGTTATCTCACAGTGTCAAGAATTGACAAGAGGACCACTTTTATCATCACTATGCCATGATTTTGATCTTTATGTCTAAAACCTATATATAAAACAGAACACAACTACAGAAATCTGAGCACAGTGTGCTTTCCCAGTCAGTTTAACACTGACTGCAGCACTTACCTGTGCTATATATATCCTTCACACACAGCGGAAGTTGTGAAACGCCTGCGATTGGCCGCCTACTTCAGACGCAACTCATCTCCATCTCCACTTTCAGTTTTGCAGGACACTGTCGCTGCGTCCTGGACTAATCACTGCCACAGACAACTGTGATTACTTTAAAGTAATGCAAACTAGCTGGAATGTTTTTCCATTATTCTAGAAGGACAGAGGGTGGAGCCAGACATTTTCTAGAGCTGACACAGATCTGTGGAGATTATAGTCTGTTACTGCATGTAACAACAAGGCATGGTCGTCTTTTCATAAGTCCTTGTGAATTCTCCTTCACATATTTGTCTTGACCTCAATGGAAAACATCATGAGGTCAAGAAAAAGTGCTTAGGTAAAGACACTAGCCCCTTTCATAGTGCGGTCCCGCAAATGTCCTGCTATATTGTCGGAAAGATGCTTTACGCCTTAGGGCGTTCATAGTGATCCAACAAAGGTGTGATATTTGTGCCCTTTCATAGTGCAGTTCGGCGCTGTGGAACGAGGTGGGAGGAGACGATAGTGACGCAGCAGTGCTGCACAGTAGCACAGTGCTAATATGCTGCACAGTTAGCTCTGTAGCAGTACAGTGTGTATGCGACCTCTGTTTGTTTACAACAAGCACCGGACACACCGTGCACAGTTAGTGATGCTGGTTTGTTTACAATCAGTGGTGGACGATGTGTACAGTTAGCGATGGCAGCCGCAGTCCCACTTCCAACATTCCCACCAATTTTCCGCCTCTATGACTACCTCCAGAGGCGTAAAGTTGGTGGGATCATTTGATCCAGGCTTCTTGTTTCTTCATAGTGCAGGCGAGACGTTGTAGAGCCATAAATGTTGCTGCAAGATGAAAAAGTGTCTTTTTTTTTTTTAAACCGCAGCCTCATAATGGCTGTGATGTTGAAAGACCTGAAACCAACTCACTGATGATGTGCCCTAGCTTAGCATCAGAAGATTTAGCATCAGGAAAAATCCCCATAATCTTCACATTATTATTGAAAAAGCTAAAGAAAACAAATTCTGATTTTAACAAGAAACGGGATGGATGACTTTGCAAATTACTACTTGACACGGATCCAGGAGGTTGGCTTTTCACAAATTGATCTGCCTGCTCTGGCACAACGCAGCAAATTAGATTGGATTAGATTGGACTGCAGTGGCTGCCAATTCTACAGTCTGGCTAGACTAAGGCAAATACTAAATAATGAAAAGGATTTTGATTAATATATGACCCTCCGTTCTGCTGCAAGCATTCCTCCAGCATTTCCTTTAAGACACACACATAGATCCCATTTTTAGGAAGTGTTGACTAAAACTCATTTTACTTTCATTTGGCTTTGTAGGTGATATGCAGAAAGCTTCCTAGTCAGCGTTACTCACCAACAGACTGTGATTTCTGTTGAAAAACTAAACTACAATGACAATTGCCTGAGTAATAAGACTGATTATGGCAGGAACTACTACGGTCATACATTACAATGTGTGCGTTGAATATATATATATATATATTTACATTGTGACTTCAGATCTGTGAACCCAGCCCACCATCCTTACAGTGAAATAACTCTCTAAGGAGGTTGTCAGTAAGCCCTCCGTCCTCCTCTGTGGATACGGAAATAGATTAAATTTGTGCTTTGTCAAATCGTGACTCCTCCTTTAATCAGTCGTCTGTGGGTTTGTGTGGCTGTGATGGACATTACGATGGTTTTAAATCACCCTGCCAGCAACATCAAATCTCTTTCAGCTGCACCATCGTCAGTTGCACATATTAAGCCCATGCCGAACCTCATGCATGCATTAAGTCATCTGAAAAACTCCACACTGAAAACCACAAATGCCAGATTTACAGTCCTCTTTTTCTCCTTCCATCATTGCTTTACCCGCTCTCTCCCTCCTCCCTCCATCCACTCCCTGTCTGCTTCTTTACTTTGCATTATAAATCAGGCTGAGCACAAATAGCACTCTAGCTCCTTCCCTATACCTCCATTCTGTACTGCAGTCTGTTGTCCTGTCAGCTTGTTTAACTTATAATTCATGAATTCATCGGGGAACTCAATGACTCAGTGGAAAGTAGTAATACACTCTGCCTCCATTGTAGAAAGAATTCCTCAAGATAATCTATGACGTTTCAGCTGACAAAGAAAGCTTTGCAAATGTTGGGACTGGGCCAGAGTGTCCAGAGTGATCAGCACACACACACACATTTGAAGTGAGCTCAACAAAGTCAGGGTTTTTTGCACACAGGTAAACAAAAGTGATGCTTTATTGCTGGTCTTATAAAATTTGTTACCAACTGAGAGATTACGAAGTAAGTTTAAATCCAGTTATTCACAATAAAGAGTTAATAATAAACAGTTTTCATAAATAGATGGTCTCATTCAATATCAATCAATCTAGGAAAATGTCTACTTACACAACATAAACACTAAAAAACAAAAGATTATAAATACATGTTAAAAGCCCCATTATATTTTCAACACAAAGTCAGTATTTTAAACACAAAGTTACCTTAAATTTGAAGTTTATTCGACGTTTATTGTATGTATGTTTATGTATATGTACGGACGGGTTGATGGCTAATTCTTCCATCCCTGTCTTCCTGTCCTGTCCACCCTATTGCCTGTTAAGCATCTTTGAGTGTCTAGAAAAGCATTCATTAAATTAAATGTATTATTATTATTACTATTATTATTATTATTATTATTATTATTATTATTATTATTATTATTAATAATAATAATAATAATAAATGAGAAATATGCATGTTATTGCAGACTAGTTAATGCATATGATCATCTAAACATTTTAAATGAACCATACTGTAAGGCAAGGCCTTGCTGTCCCAGACTTGATTCACCCAGATCTGGCTCCAACTACCATCAGGAGGACTAACCACACCCACAGACAGGAGACTGAGCAAAGCGATACATTTTGTTTTTGGGAAGATTAACAAGAGTTGTGAGCACACAAATTTGTGTACGACTGTGTGCCGTGGACTACAGGATTTCATCTCTGCTCTGTCTGCCACTATTTCATCACCATCCATATTTAACATCCTCCCTGCGGCCACATGTCCTGGTTGCACTCTGGTCCTATCGCTACTTATCATTCATGGAAGCAATTACCTGGTCACACCAGACAGTGGCAGAAAGTCCTTTTTAAACAGGTGGTCCTGGAATCTTTGTGATGTAGCTGAGCAGGTTGGAAAATATCAAATTGCCTGAGAGGCAAAAGGTCCTTTCATAGTGCTGTTTCATGCTGCAACATGTACGGCTCTGTAACGTCTCGCCTGCACTATGAACACACCACAAGCGGGACACCAGGATCAAGTGATCCCACCAATTTTAGACCTCCAGAGGTAAACACAGAGGCAGAAAATTGGTGGGACTGTTGGAAGCGGAAACGCTATGAATCGGCCATCCCAGCAAGGCAGAATATTTGACATCGCGTGTGAAGTCTTACACACACTTCCCACTTGGTCCGACAGTCATCAAATCATTGTTCAGCAGCTGCACAATAACTGCGGCCGCCGTCGCTAACTGTACACAGCGTCCACCACTTATTGTAAACAAATCGGCATGCTAACTGTACACAGAGTGTCTGGTGCTTGTTGTAAACAAACTGAGGTCGATAACTGAACACAAACTGCTGCAGCACATACATACTGTACTGCTACAGAGCTAACTGTGCAGCATATTAGCACTGTGCTACTGTGCAGCACTGTGCTACTGTGCAGCACTGCTACGTCACTATCTTCTCCTCCCACCTCATTCTGAGATGCTGGACTACGCTATAAAAGGATATCACGAATATCACGCCTTCGCGGAAACACTATGAACTCCTTAAAGCGAAAAGCTGGCAAAGATCTTTCCGGCAATATAGCGGGACATTTGCGGGACCGCACTATAAAAGGAGGTATTATGTTTCCTTTCTACATTATGGAAGCTCAAGTTTCCTGTGTTTTGTCAAAGATCAGCACCATTAACACTTACTAGTTGAAAGGGAAATGTTTCCCCCGAGATTCCTTACCCAATCCCCATCTTTCGGTTCTGCAACAAAGACTAACTTTGGATGAAGGCGATTATAACAGGCAAATAAGAACACTCCTATGGGGGATCACACTTTATCTCAAGTGGATTCTTGACCCACCATGAATCTTACAATTCTGAACACATTCAATTGCAATGTTATCAGTTTAATAAAAGTTGAGTGAAGCCACAGGAAACAACAACAGTTTCTATGAGTCTTAACACACCCAATGAGATCATTCCTGCTGTGTCCTGGAGGCCCAGATGTTTGTATAAGTAGACATGTTGACAAGCTAGGCTCAATCGAATCGATTTAAATGCAATAAATGAAGCTTCAACAGCACAGTAAAAAAATTCTTGACATAATATTGGGGTTTTTAAGATTATCTTTCAAGTGTGTAATGATACGTGAATGAAAAGACTGTGGGACTGTAATAGGACTGTAACCGTCCTTTTTGCATTAGTTGTTTGCAGTGTGTTGAAGGAGCCACTTGACAAACCTGTTCTAGTGTTTCCATGATGCAGTATGGAGTTAAATCTTTACACAAAAATACAGTATGTTTAATTAACAGTATGCCCAATGCTCTAAGGTACTTAAATTGATGTACCCTATTTCACAATAATGAATATTATATGCTTAAGAGGTTGTCATTAAAATCAATCAATCTTTAACATTGATCGCCAACTGACATGATAGTAACAATGATAGTTAAAACCTTATATTATAAAGGAAGAAATCAAATAGATGTATAGAGATTATTTACTTGCCTTATCTCCTTGTGGATCAGAGGAAGGCGGGCGGTTGGGATTTCCCTCTGCCTGCTCTCTTTCTCTCTCTCTCCCCTCTTCTGAATGCTGGAGTTCCCAAAGCACCGATGCAGGGAGGGGGTTCGGTTTCTTGATGCAGTCTAGACAAGATATGAATACTTATCAGCCCTGTGTTTGTGTGTGTGTGGGAGAGCAGTACCCCAGTAAAAAAATCTGACACAAATGCAATGCAAATTAGCTAGAAGATAAAAGGATTATATTGCTATCACGCCACATATAAAATGCTCTTGCTGTATGAGCAGCATTTTTTTGATAATAAGAGACAGACATGACAGACAGAGGAAATAGAGGGGGTGACATGCTGCAAAAGCCCTGGACTTGATAACGTGTATAAAAAAATGTGTAAAAAAAAACATACAGACCCGGGGGAGGGGGGTAATATTTTGAGAAAAAAGTTTACGAGATTAAAGTGGCAAATCTACAAGAAAAAAATGTGCAGATTTATGAGATTTAACCCATTGAAGCCTGGAAAGCGTTTACGTCGTTTTGTAGTATTTGTATAAGCTCTCAAATACTTTATGAATTTAATTTCTATCTGCTACAGAGGCTGAAAAATCTATTATTTAGTAGAAGCGTTGACACTTCTGATGAATTTCCAGAAAAACTTCAGGTTTTAGGGGCTTATTTTAAAATCGCCCAGAGGTTTTACAGGAAGTTTTAGGCATCAATGGGTTAAAGGGGTGAATCAGTGCAGATTTGCCACTTTAAATCTCTTTTATCTACGCCTTTTTTTCTTGTAGATTTGCCACTTTTGTAAATTTGCAACTTTTTTCTCTAAATATTTGCCCGATAAAGGGTTAAAAGCTGCTGTACAAATAACATGTGGGGTCGTTTTTTGGGGAGGATGATCTTCAGAGGTGTGGACTTGAGTCACATGACTTGGACTCGAGTCAGACTCGAGTCATGAATTTGATGACTTT
Organism: Centropristis striata; assembly: GCF_030273125.1. Classification (NCBI taxonomy): domain Eukaryota; kingdom Metazoa; phylum Chordata; class Actinopteri; order Perciformes; family Serranidae; genus Centropristis; species Centropristis striata. The sequence continues at coordinate 33,142,486 of NC_081522.1, forward strand.
TAACTCGACTTGACTAAATGCAAAGAGACTTGTAACTCAACTTGGACTAATAACTTGTGACTTCACTTGGACTTGAGCCTTTTGACTTGAAAAGACTTGCTACTTTCCCCCAAACCCAAAGATTAAAAAGTATGTCACTCAGGACCGCTCTATCTCTCTTTAAACGTGTGCGTCTCTCGCTGTGTGTGTCTGACGTGTGCTGTCGGCACAACATCCAAACAAATTCGATCCATGTTATTTTGATCCGACAGCATCCATCCAATCAAATTGCAGGACAACCAGTGAAGATGAATTGTCAAAAATTGGCTTCACTTGGCAAAAATGACACCAAAGATAGTTTAGTTCAGGCAGTGTTGTAGTAGTCAAGTCTACAAGGTCTTGGTCTTGGTTTACTCGGCCTTGTCTCGGTCTCGGACAAAGCGGATTTTATTTCAAGACCAGTCAAGACCACAACTGTGCATTTTTGGATTTACTTGTCAATGTCATTACTGTGATTTTGCGTAAATCGTATTGCTTCGATTACAACCAATAACATGACTCATATATCAATTGAAACTATTGTCACCGTTAACGGCTGTCACCCCTCCCGCCTCCTTTCACACGCCCCCTCGTAAGTGCATGTGAGTGACAGGAGTAGAGGCCGTGAGAAGACGTCAGCCAACTCGTCTGTACGAAGTTGTAAATTCTGCAAAGCAACGCTAACGAAGACGGCTGGGACTGGCCTTGGTCTTGTCTTGGTCTCGATACACCGCGGTCTTGGTCTTGACTCGGTCTCGGTTCAGGTGGTCTTGACTGCAATATTGCGTTCAGGTATAAAAACTACAAAGTGGTGAACAAAAAACGAATTGCAGTATGCTCTTGTTATGCACTTGTTTTTTAAAAAAATGTGTGAAGAATGTTCTTGCAAAAAAAGTTTTGATAAATAAATACAGATTTTAAAAGCATACGTGAATCGTGAAAATTGTATTACTCTGTTGTTAAAAGGACTTGAAAGGACTCGAAACTCAAACTGTAGAACTTGACTTGAGACTTATCGGTCTTGACTTGGGACTTGAGGGCAAAGACTTGAGACTTACCTGTGACTTGCAAAACAATGAGAGTCTGTCAGGATTCCCACTTGGACATTACTGTTGTCTCCCTGTCTACCTGTCAAGTTTGACAGTTCTGAACTTTGTTTTTGTTTACACAAACAAGTGTTTTAGTCATTTGTCCGAGGCCCCGCCCATGTCCTTGTTTGGTACTTCCTGCCTTTGTTCTTTTCCCGCCTTTTTCTCTGTTAACCTGTCTCTCATTTGTGCCAATCAGTTTGAGTATTTAAACCCTAAAGTATTTTCAGTTGAGTTGGTCAGATCGTCACAGTGTGTACCGTATGTTGCCTGAAATTTGCGTGTCTGAGACTAGTACTTAGTAGTGAAGGGACAGCGAAGCTTCGTGAACCATTTGCTATATTTACGGAGCCCACTAGATGACGCTCTTTGTTCAACAAAGGGCTGAAAACACACTCAACTACCATTGCTAAAGCCTTATTTTTAAAGCCAAGACCGCCATCTAGTGGGGTCAAAAAATAAAGCAAATGCTTCACAAAGCTTCATTGTCCCTTCATTAGTATTTAGTTTAAGTTTATACTCGAGAGATTTAAGAAAGTTTTTTGAAGTTATCTGCCTGTCTTGTCTGCCTGCCTGCCTGTTAAAGAGCCCTGCCTGTACCTGGACTATCATTGAATAAAAAACAATCAACTCAAGTATTTGGATCTGCTCTTGATTCCCCACCTGAGGTCTGACAGAGCAATCTGTAGTTCTGTGTACAAAGTCAATCCAATGGGTCTGCATTGTTCTAATGACTCAATGGCCAGAGGGTGGACCAGACTGGGAGCACTGGGGGAATTCCCACTGCAGAAGAAAGAGAAATGGTGGAGCTGAAAGGGAAGCTCTGGACATAAGTAAAAGTCAGTGGGGGAAGAAGTATTCAGATCCCTTTACTTAAGTAAAAGTACTAATACCACACTGTGAAATTACTCCACTACAAGTAAAAATACTTGTTATGCAGAATGGACCCACTCAGATTGTTTTATATATTCCAAATATATTTTTGGATCGATATTATGATGCATTTACGTAAGTTTCATTTGATCAAGAGAGGGCTCATTTTAACTACTTTATATACTGTTATGAGGTAAAAAAAAATGTTTTAAACAAGTCGAATCACTTTTAATTGATCATGTTTTTTAGGTTAAATCTCAGCCTGAAAAGTAACTAAAGCTGTCAGCTAAATGTAGTGGATTAAAAAGGTTAATATTTGCCTCAAAATGTATTGAAGTACAAGTATAAAGTTACATTAAATGGAAATACTCAAGTAAAGTACAAGTACCTCAAAATTATGAGTTACTTTCCACCACTGGTAAGATTACATGTTCACCATCAAGAGACATGGTTGGGAATGATTGGAAAAGGACACCCTCAACATAAAAAATGTAACAACTACTCAAAGTTGATCCTGTTAGAACTTAGTTATTCTCTGTAGAAAAGCAACGGATCCACATAGAAGAAAAATGACAAAATAAGATAAAATTAAAACCCATATATTCTTTTGGTATGGAAGAAGTACAGTTAGAGGTAGCTTCATGGTGATCAACAGAAGGCCAGTCAGAGCTCAGAGGAAATGGCAGGTGCCAAACAGACTTTCCAAAAGGGCAAAAAAAATGGAAATGCAATTGACTTACTCTTGCATTTGCAAGAAACTTCCCTTTTTTAAACAATTTTTGATGCATTTTAAGCAATGTTTGTGTATTAATAAAACAAATGATATGTCACCCGGCCCTGGATAAGCGAATAAAAATGGATGGATGCCTGGGAAAAAAAGATAAGTTGAGACCTTTACCATTGTTTTGCAGCATCAACTTTGTGGACCCTCAGCAGTCTGGTGGTTTCTGGCGCCATCTGCTGTAACTTTGCAACAGCACAGCTCAGTTACATTTCATCTGTGTGTCAAGTTACTAAGTACATTTACTCAAGTACTGTACTTAAGTATAATTTTGAGGTACTTGTACTTTACTTGAGTATTTCTATTTTATCTAACTTTAAACTTACAGCTTTAGTTACTTTTCAGGTCGAGATTTACCATAAAAACATGATCAATTTAAAGTCATTAGACTTTTTATAAATGTATTTAAGCACATAGCAGTAAATTAAGTAGTTTAAATCAGCTCTACCTTGAGAAAATGTAAACATATAACAATAACATATTTAGAATATGTAAAAGAATCTGAGTGGTTCTATTCTGTGTTATGAGCAGTGGTGGAAGAAGTATTCAGATCCCTTACTTAAGCAAAAGCACTAATACCACACTGTGAAATTACACTACAAGTAAAATTCCTGCATTCAAAACTTAATGAAGTAAAAGTACAAAGATAAAAGTACTTGTTATGCAGAATGGACCCACTCAGATTGTTTTATATATATTCTGAATATATTATTGGATTATTATTATTAATGCATTTATGTAAGCAGTGTTTTAATTTTGAAAAGATAAGGCTCATTTTAACTACTTAATATACTGTTATGTGGTTTAATTAAAAAAAGTCTAATCACTTTTAATCAATCATGTTTTTTTGTCAAATCTCGACCTGAAAAGTAACTAAAACTGTCAGTGAGTAAAAAGTACAATATTTGCCTCAAAATGGAGTGGAGTAGAAGTATAAAGTTACATAAAATGGAAATACTCACGTAAAGTGCAAATACCTCAAAATTGTACTCAAGTACAGTACTTGAGTAAATGTACTTAGTTACTTTCCACCTATGGTTATGCATACTTTTACTTTTGATACTTCTAGTACATTTTGATGCTGATTCTTTTGTACTTTTACTTCAGTAAGTTTTGAATGCATGACTTTCCCTTGTAGTGGAGTAATTTCACAGTGTAGTATTAGTACTTTTACTCAAGTAAAGAATCTGAATACTTCTTCCAACACTGCAGTGTTGCAACATGTCAGTGGTGGAAAGTAACTAAGTACATTTACTCAAGTACTGTAGGTCTACTTAACTACATTTTGAGGCAAATATTGGACTTTTACAGTGTGGTATTAGTACTTTTACTCAAGTAAAGGATCTGAATACTTCTTCCACCACTGCATCTCCCCCATCTCTCCCATGGGTGAGCCAGACAAAAAAAGCTTTTAATCTTCTACAGTGTAAAACTCCAATAACCAGAGTATGACATGTACTGTAGGCCCAACTTCACCAGATGTAACTTGAACCTTTTTCCACGCCATTAAACCTGATTCGTTCCAGTTTATAACCACAAAACCACTCCTCAATTTCCACATAAAACGGATCCAGCTGTTCTTCCTGCGTGTGTCGCACTGCTCTCTGCTGCTGCTGCTCGTCAGACCGGCACACAGACACAGACACACACACACACAGACAGACAGACAGACAGACAGAGACAGACAGACAGAGACAGAGAAGAGGAAAGGTGTCTGGTATCATGCTGCTGTTGCTATCTGTGAGTTTGTGCTTGTTGTGGGCGAGCGGCGGCGCGGCCCGGAGCGGGCCGGTGGTCCTGCGGGACGCCCTGGAGCGAGGCCCGGTCAACCTGAACGACATGTTCCGGGAGCTGGAGGAGCTGATGGAGGACACACAGCACATACTGGAGGAGGCTGTCGACCAGGTCTGCGTCACATTTTATCCGTTCATTCAAGATTTCAGAGTTGTGAATTTTTGTGAAGAGAGTGACTCAATAACTTGCCGTGTTTTTTTTTTTTTTGTAATTTATCTCTAAATTGTGGAAACAATCGGTGTCGCTCACACAGTGGTGGAAAGTAACTAAGTACATTTACTCAAGTACTAAAGTACAATTTTGAGGTACTTGTAGCCTACTTTACTTTTAAGTAGTTCAAATGAGCCCTGTCTTTACAAAATTAAAACACTTATATAAATACATCCATCCATCCATTATCGTTAACCGCTTATCAGCAATCGGGTCGCGAGACATAAATACATCAATACAAATAATCTGATAATACATATTGTCAGATAAAGTAGGGCTGGGCGATAGGGACCAAAAGTCATATCCCGATAAATTCAGGCTGAATATCGATATACGATATATATCCTGATATTTTTATCGCAAAGTGAGAGCAAATGTTCAAATGAAAAAGCCAAATATGACATGTCACAAGTAGTTTTATTGAAACCGTTTATTTAAGTGAACATAACTCTATATTTTTTTTTAAATCAAAGCTCCTGCACATTTGAATAAAAAATGTCTTAAATAAAAATAGCCTGTGAAATAAAATAGGGCAATCTTTTTCTGGAATAAATATATTTATATGAGAAAAGAATAACGGACATTTAAAAAAACCCCGAAATATAACAAACCCTGGTAAGGGCAGCATTAAAATATGAAAAAAGAAAAAATTTTAACTATATTGATATATGCGATATGGTCTAATTCCATATCACATTTAAAAATATATCGATATATTGTTTATATCGATATATCGCCCAGCCATACTAATACCACACTGTGAAATAAATCCACTACAAGTACTCCCCCTACACATAAATGATCTGTTCTTGGTAGTAGCTAGTATAACTATTGCTTTGGGGAAAATCTGCGTTTATGTAATTTATGTGAATTTTTCGAGACATATATTATATTATATTAGTAGATTTGTATTTTCTTAACATTGTATTTTGACTTTTTTCTTAGTAATGATTTATTTTTTTCTCCAACCTGGCCCTAATCCTCTTTCTACAGATTATTAAGTATGAGGGAAAAAGTCGAAATACAATGTTGAGAAAATACGTATATAATATATAATATAGTCAGTGGTGGAAGAAGTATTCAGATCTCTTATGTACTCTAATGTACTTAAAGCATCAAAAGAAAAGGTACTCGTTATGCAGAATGGACCCACTGAGAATGGACCCACTAAGCACCAAAGCATTAAATTCTTAACATACTGCTATGGAAATACTCAAGTAAAGTACAAGTACCTCAAATGGTACTTAAGTACAGTACTTGAGTAAATGTACTTTATTATATCATTTAACCCAACAGATCAATAGTACCTCAAAAATGTACTTAAGTACAGGACCTAAGAAAATGTGCTTACTTTCCACCACTGACATGTTGCAACACTGCAGTGGTGGAAGAAGTATTCAGATCAATTACTGAAGTAAAAGTACTAATACCACATTGTGAAATTACTCCACTACAAGTAAAAGTTCTGCATTCAAAACTTACTGCAGTAAAAGTACAAAAGTATCAGCACCAAAATGTACCTAAAGTATCAAAAGTAAAAGTACTCGTTATGCAGAATGGACCCACTCAGACTGTTTTATATATTCTAAAGTTATTATTGGATTATTATTATTATTATTGATGCATTTATGTAAGCAGCATTCAATTTGATCAAGATATTGCTCATGTTAACTACTTAATATACTGTTATGAGGTTTAATTAAAAAAAACAACAACAAGTCTAATTACTTTAAATTTATTTTTTAGGAGTAAAAAGTACAATATTTGTCTCAAAATGTAGTGAAGTAGAAGTATAAAGTTACATAGAGTGGAAAAACTCAAGCAAAGTACAAGTACCTCAAAAAACTTTACTTAAGTAAAGTACTTGAGTAAAAGTACTTAGCTTTCCACCACTACAACACTGCACATAGTTTCCATGTCTGCTTTATGTCTAACCCACACCGTGTCTGAATAGTCTAATAGTCCTCATCATAAGAGCCTGCCAAATTAAAAAAAAAAAAAAGGAAAAAAAGGAAATGGCATATGGAAATAACCTCCACATACTTGTGTGACTGAGAACTTCACACACCCCATTTCTTTTTAGTAGCAGCTCCTGCGAGGCAGCAGTGAGGTCTGTTATTTTTTCCCTGAAATTTGAAATTCAAACATACATGTTTCAGTAGCCAGCGTCTGGATTTGATCCTTTGTGAACTACTGGGACATTTCTCTTTTGATGTCATGATTAATATCAATCAGTGCATGCTTCGTATCAACAAACTGTTCACGGTCATAGCCACCTCCTCCACACCATATAAAAATCTGATGTTTGGACATAATGAAAATGCCATCTGCTTTATTTTGTACACAAGTTACGATTCAATACGCAGCATTGGTGGAAGAAGTATTCAGATCTCTAACTTAAGTAAAAGTACTAATACCACACTGTGAAATTACTCCACTACAAGTAAAAGTCCTGCATTCAAAACTTACTGAAGTAAAAGTACAAAAGTATCAGCATCAAAAGTAAAAGTACTCGTTATGCAGAATGGACCCACTCAAATTGTTTTATATATCCTAAATATATTATTAGATTAATATTATGATGCATTTATGTAAGCAGTGTTTTAACTACTTAATACACTGTTATGAGGTTTATTTTTTTTAAGTACAGTACTTGAGTAAATGTATTTCCACCACTGGTTTTGGCAGACACCATTTCATATGACCACTAGAAAAAAATGAACTAAATCTCAAATATCTTATTAACATTTCAAGAAAAGCACAACGAAGCTAGTCAGATGCAAACTACAGGAAACATTTACCCTAAAACTGTTCAACTATTGAAATAGGCAAGTATCAGCATCAAAATGTACTTAAAGTATGCAGAATGGACCCACTTACAGTGTTAAATTTTACATATTCCAAATATATTATTGGATTATTATTGATACATTTTAAATGTCTCAAGGTAAGGCTCATTTTATCTACTTAATAAACTGTTATGAGGTTTAATTTTAAGAAAATGTCTAATCACCTTAAATGATGATGTTTTTTATGTTAAATCTTGACCTGTAAACTAGCTAAAGCTGCCAGCTAAATGTAGTGGAATAGAAGTATAAATATAATATAATAATATAAAAGATTGTTTTATATATTCTCAATGTATTACTATTGATGCATTTATATAAACAGCGTTTGCATATTCTCAAGGTAGAGCTCATTTTATCTATTTATATACTGATATGTGCTTAAATAATAATTTTAAAAAAGTAAGAATATAATGCAATAGTTATTTTTTATTTGTCATTGCACAGAAGTACAGTGAAATTAAAAAGACAATAATTTAAACATAGTTAAAATATATATATAAGAAAACCTATAAAAAAAACAAGCATAAGAAAGGATAGCAGCAGGTGTGGATATTTACAGGGACATAATGGGAGTTATTGCACATAAAAAATATATATATTGCACTGTTGTTCCACAATATTGAAATGTTTTTTTATTTTTTATTATTTCTTGGAGGCATACAGGGCAATGACAGGTCTAATCTAATCTAATATAACAAGTCTAATCACTTTAAATGTATCATGTTTTTTATGTTAAATCTCGACCGGAAGAGTAATTAAAGCTGTCAGCTAAATGTATTGGAGTAAAAAGTACAATATTTGCCTCTAAATGTAGTGAAGTAGAAGTGAAAAGGTACATAAAATGGAAATACTCAAGTACAAGTACCTCAAATGGTACTTAAGTACAGTACTTGAGTAAATGTACTTTCCACCACTGATACATACTCATTTAACCCAACAGATAATCACAGAGAGTGCTAAATCATCTCTAACGTCACTGGATCTGCGTATAAACCACCACAATGAGACAAAGATGATAATGGATGGAGACAGAGCTGACACGGTAAGGGTTAACTTTTCAATAAACACATATATCAGTAAAGTTGCTTTTCTGTCTGAGATCTGACACCACATACCACTTTTGGCATTTGTAGGAGATTAATAATAAAACAGGAGAGATTCAACACATCCACATGGAGATGTCTGGCCTCTGGAACAGTGTGGATCACGTGAGTCTTTGCTTTTTCCTGTCTGCTCGATGTGAATATTTAAAGGGCCATGTCTTTTTTTAAGCATATTTTGCCTGCTTGTTCAGCTGATAGCTTATTGACGCAAGATTCTGGAAATGTGTGTTTGGTTTTCAGGCTGAAACACAAACTGCAACAGCTTGAGGTATTGCTTGAAGTATTGTTTTTTAGTCGTGGTGATGCAGCCATTTGGAAACACAGCTAAAGGCTTGAGTGTTTCAGTGTTGGAAGAAGTATTAAGATCCCTTACTTAAATAAAAGTGCTAATAACACTGTGAAATTACTTCACTACAAGTAAAAGTCCTGCATTCAAAACTTACTGAAGTAAAAGTACAAAAGTATCAGCATCAAAATGTACTTAAAGTATCAAAAGTAAGTACTTGCTATGCAGAATGAACGCACTTACAGTGTTATATTTTACATATTCCAAATATATTATCAGATTATTATTGATGCATTTCAAATTTCTCAAGATAGGGCTCATTTTATCTACTTAATAAACTGTTATAAGGTTTAATTTTAAGAAAAACGTCTAATCACTTTAAATTATGATGTTTTTTATGTTAAATCTCCACCTGTAAACTAACTAAAGCTGTCAGCTAAATGTAGTGTAGTAGAAGTATAAATATATTTATAATTATATATAAGTATCAGCATCAAAATGTACTTAAAGTATCAAAAGTAAAAGTACTCGTTATGCAGAATGGACCCACTCACATTATTTTATATATTCCAAATATAATATTGGATTAATATTATTGATGCATTTATGTAAGCAGCATTTTAACTTTGTAAAGATAGGATTCATCATAACTACTAATATACTGTTATGAGGTTTCATTTAAAAACAAATGTCTATTCAATTTAAATCCATCATGTTAAATCTCGACCTGTAAAGTAACTAAAGCTGTCAGCTAAATGTAGTGGAGTAAAAAGTACAGTACCCCTTTAAAATGTAGTGAAGTAGAAGTATTAAGCTACAATAAATGGAAATACTCAAGTAAAGTACAAGTACCTCAAAATTGTACTTAAGAACAGTACTTGAGTAAATGTACTTAGTTACTTTCCATATTGAAGACTTAGTTGCAATGCTAAGATAATAATAGTATATTTAAAAAAAAAACTATTGTATCTATTTACATTACATTTATGGGTCAGTGACAAATAAGGGTTGGCAAGAAGTCAAATGGTGTAACCACAAAAGAATGATAAATATGAAATACTTTTTCCACCTACAGTGTATTTAATTGGACTTATACATATAATTACTTAATTTAAAAAAACATATTTTTGAGTATTTTTACATTTACACATTTTGTCAATATTGGGCAGAACATATTCTAAAAACAACCATTTTTTTGACAAATTATGTAAAATTTGTTATGTACCATAATATTGCAATATCAACGTGGATTGCATTTTTTTCTCATTTTAGTTCACTTTAATTTTCCTGTATATACATATAGATATCAGATTTTTATGAAAAAAATTACTGGTTACACCAACTGACAATGGGTTAGATCACGTCATTGACCCTTATATATATATATATATTAATATTACTGTACATATGCACTTTACTGCTATATACTACTATATATATATATATATATATATATATATTTCTATAATTTATAAAATATTCTCTGTTAAAATCAGCACAGGGATGTGACGTACAGGTGCTTGAAACCCTTGAAAATGCTTGAATTTTAATGTTGTGTTTTCAAGGTTTGAAAAGTGCTTGAATTTTGGATAAAGTGCTTAAAATTGTATCTTTCATTTCTTTAACAGCAAAATCCTGTAGAATAGAAATATAATTAGTTGGAGAACCTGAAACGAAAAGGTAAAATAATCATTTTCAGTATGTATGTATTTCGAAGAAATATGTAATTTACCACAGCTGTAAGATGCTGGAAAAGCTTGAAAATGGCCCTTGAAAGTGCTTGAATTTTACCTTGGAAAAGGTGTACGGACTCTGCTCATATCCTTTCCCTTCACTTCTCTTCCCCGTTTCCCGTTTTCTGTCCATGGATCGCGACAGTGGGGAGAAAGAAACTAGGCCAGTTTTATTTACGATCATGAAAAGCAAGTATAGGCTATGAAACATTTCCTTCTGTCTCCTCTACTCCCTATCAGGACTAAAGTCAATAAGACAATAATTTTGTTCTAGATTGGACTTTGTAAATTCTCAGTCCCAGACACATAAACAAACTCCATTCATATTTTCCCCTCAGTTCTGTAAATATTCATGATGTCTGTATAAAGAGACAGAGAGGTGGAGCTCTTGCTGAAACTGAGGCTCTGTTGTCTCAGCTTGTTTTATAAAGAATGAGCTCATCCAGGAAACCATATACCATATACTTTTTCACAATCTTTGCCAACAGGAGGCCAGCTTGGATTAGGATCATTATTCCTGTTTGCTGCCTGTTTGGCCGGTTTTGACTTTACAACAGTGGTTTTGATCTTTTTGCTTTCCTGGCAGCTGTGCAGAAAGTGGTTATTTTAATAGAGCTCGCTGCTGGAAAAAATGCCAGGGAGGCAAGTAAGCCTGCAAGCCAAGCAGGAAAAGGTCTGCTCTCCTAAAATGACTAACTTTGTAGAAATCTCACCCTCTACATGGAGTCACACTTGTGTTACACATAAAGAAGTCACAGTGAAGTCTGTTGACTCAGCAGCACTTTAAAGAAATGTTAATAAGTTTTCTTAGTTTCTAACAGTCACCTAAAGCTGTTCAGTTTTCTTTCAACTCTCCTGGGACCTCAAGAGTTCTCAGTCATTGACTTCCTGTTTTATTTGATACTAGATATATTTACTCAAGTACTGTACTTAAGTAGAATTTTGAGGTACTTGTACTTTACTTGAGTATTTCCATTTTATGTAACTTTATACTTTTACTCCACTACATTTAGCTGGCAGCTTTAGTTACTTTTCAGGCTCAAGATTAGACCTAAAAAAAACATTTAAAGTGATTTGACTTGTTGTTGTTTTTTATTAAACCTCATAACAGTATATTAAGTAGTTAAAATAAGATCTATCTTAATCAAATTTAATGCTGCTTACATAAATGTATCAATAATAATTATCTAAAAATAGATTTAGAATATATAAAACAGTCTGAGGGGGTCCATTCTGCATAACAAGTACTTTTACTTTTGATACTTTAAGTACATTTTGATGCTGATACTTTTGTACTTTTACTTCAGTAAGTTTTGAATGCAGGACTTTTACTTGTAGTGGAGTAATTTCACAGTGTGGTATTAGTACTTTTACTTAAGTAAGAGATCTGAATACTTCTTCCCTGGGTGAATCACAGTCTCTTGATGTCTGCCAGCTGTTCTGGTGTTTAACACTGTTTATGTATTGCATGTCTGATATATTTCCGTCTTCTTCCGTTCTGTCTGCTGCTGGTAGTTGTTGATTATAGATGACTGTTGGTGATCTTTTCCAAGAATGGATTATTCACCCAACTGGGCCCCGTCTTCCCATCTGTGTCTTTCTTTTTTTGCCAATGATACTCAATGATACCCAAGTTGGTAAAGGGCTCTATTTCTTCAATTCTGCTGCCTTCAAGTCTGATTGGTTCACCACTGGTTGCATTGACCCTCACAACCATTAGGCGCATTTCCCTTAGGTACTTTTCCCTGTAGTGAGCTGCAATGGGTGTGGCTTGGGAGAGAGGATCCGCCCAAGATCCGCCCAGCTCCACCAGTTAGCGGCTCAGAAAGTACCTGCCTTGGGTAGCTACTTTCTGAGCCGCTACTAACTAGTCGACGCTGATTGGATACGGTAGAGGAGGCGATTTAGCGCATGCATGATTCATTTGCAGACTGGTCCAAACTAGACGCTGAGGGGTTAACATCTCCTGCTCTGACTGCAGCTGGGAGAGACTGCTGCGGGAGGACTGGGCCGCTTGTGAGTGCTTTGGGACAGTGCCTGCTACTCATTAAGAAGAGTAGGAACAAGTCCCCAAAAGTCTCCAATAACACCAGAAAAAGTCGCTACATTTGTCGCTCGGCGCCTTTTTTGAAAAAGAGTCAGTAGAGGGGCCTGAATAGTCGCTTAATTATAGACAAAGTTGCTAAGTTGGCAACACCACTTGGTCGCATTGGTCTGTTGTCACATTGGAACTCCGTTGGTTAGCCGCTACAAAAGTACCTGTATGGGAACTTTCCAAAAAGTACTCAGTGGAAACATGCCTATTGTCTTTCCCTTAAGGATGTCTAGTGAGGTAACTGCAAGTGTTGTGGATTTCTCAACAAAACTTTTTGTTTTTTAAGATTAAGATTACGTTTTGCACACACGCACATACTGAAACAGCGAGCTGTCAGTCTTTGGACTAGAATCGGCAATCTTCTGGTTACAAGCCTGATTCTTCACCACTAGGCCAGACTAGACTGGACTTTTATTTAACATAAAATATAATTCGAGTTGTAATTTTAAATGGACATATGCATTCTTTTTGTCATTTTAAAAGTTCAGGGCCTATGAGACTAATAACAGCTGTAGTCATCTGGCATTTATTAGAATAATTGTAGGTTATCTGTACTTGTAGCTTCTAGTGTCCCTTGGTTCTCCTAATTATATCTTATATTATGGAAAATAAATAGATGAAGTGGGACTGAGCAGAAGGAAAGTTTCAACGTCAGAGGCACAGTTATAACATATAGATTCTGCTGTCAGGGCTTTTGATTGGCTCACTGACTTAGATGTCCAGCCAGCCTCAGAAACGCACGAGTTCAGGGACATTGCTCTGTTTCTATGCTGATTTCTTAGAGGCAGCACAAGGATACAAATGAAAAATAAGTTCACATATACTGTTCTTGGCGCTGTTTTGGAAGTGTTAGAAGAAGTATTCGGATCTATTACTGAAGTAAAAGTACTAATACCACACTGTTGAATTACTCCACTACAAGTAAAAGTCCTGCATTCAAAACTTACTGTAAAAGTACAACAGTATCAGCATCAAAATGTTTATTTGATGCAATGATGCATTTATGTAAGCGGTGTTTTAACTACTTAATACACTGTTATGAGGGTTTTGGTCGGTTTCACTTCAAATGTATTTTTATGTTAAATTTTCACCTGTAAAGTAACTAAAGCTGTCAGCTTAATGTAGTGGAGTAAAAAGTACAATATTTGCCTCTAAAAAGTAGTGAAGTATAAAGTTACATAAATTGAAAATAATCAAGTAAAGTAGAAGTACCTCAAAATTGTACTTAAGTACAGTACTTGAGTAAATGTACTTAGTAACTTTTTTTGGTAATTTTGTGTCTTTTTTTGGTCATTCTGTGTCTTTTTTTGTCATTTTGTGTCTTTTTTGGTCATTTTGTGTCTTTTTTTGGTCATTTTGTGACTTTTTTATCATTGTGTGTCTTTTTTTTGTCATTTTGTGTCTTTTTTTTGTCATTTTGAGTCTTTTTTTTTGTAATTTAGTGTTTTTTCAGTCATTTTGTGTCTTTTTTTGTAATTTTGTGTCTTTTTTTGGCCCCCAGGTAATTTGAGTTTGAGACCCCTGCATTAGATGGAGGTGTAATGGACAATTGGTTACTGTGATACAGTAAAATGTAAACCATAATTACATTTGGTTGAGTGCCTTTTGGTAGTGTGGAATGTTAAAACTGCAGTATAATAAATAGTTAAAGTAAAGTTTAGTCATTTCTGTTTCTATACAACAACAAGACAGAAGGTGATGGTTTGCAGTGATTCTAGTGTGACCCAGTCTGTCAGAGTGCATTTATTCCTGTGCTCTTACACTGACTGTACCTCTTGTTATCTCTCAGGAATGCATGGTGGACGAGGACTGTGGTGAGCTGAAGTACTGCCTGTATGAGATTGGGAACTCCAAGTGCCTCCCCTGCATACCGACAGATATGGTGGGATTCAGTTTGTTGTTCTTTATGTGGTGATTTGTTTCGTTAAAGCTACACTGATCAGTTTAACCATCCTAACAGTGAATCTAATGCCTGTTCAATGTGAAAGAGGCTGCTAGTCGCGAGTGAAAACTGTGACAAACATTTTAGCCACCATTAAAAAAAGTGAAAGCTTAAGCAAATTGAAGCTTAAAATTGTGATATTTCTGTGAGAATCACTTTATTATACACCTGTCATTTAAAATGTGTCCAAAAATAAAGTGTTGCACTAACTAGATCCTGTTAAAAACATTAAATTCTGCTCCTCAGTGACACTGTGAAGCCATGATCGGTTCTGCTGAGTCACGTGACAAATATTCACTGAAAATCTGTTTACACAGAGCCGAGAGGAGAGGACAGGAGAGGCTGGAAATATGACAATACTTCAATATGTATTGCATGTGTAGACGCCACATTCATCAAACTTGTGGGCACTCTAAAAAGTGTTGTATTTATAAATTCCATTTTATTCCAAGTTTAAAAAAATATTTTATCAGAGAAACTCAACTTTTTAAATATTTTGTTATGATTTCTGTCATTCTAACTATGTTATTCTGCACAAGGGCATGTTTGAGTTGTTCCCACTTCTAGCCATGGTTGTGCAAATTCAATAAAGCTGCAGGACTTATAGATTTTAAATATTGCAGGTTGAGGGTTAAGATGATAAAACGGGCTGCAAAAAACATCATTAATATGCTGCTGATGCCAAAGCGTCAACTGGCCTACAAAATAGAATACATTAGCAACTGGTGGTGACGGAAACATTCACGCTGACACGGGGAGAACATGCAAACCCCAAACAGAAGAGCCACAGGACAGAAACGAACCGGAGACCCTCTTGCTGTGAGGTGAGAGTGCTAACCACTTCAGTTGACCCAACCTTGCAACTTGTACCATGAAAATCATTGCAGCCTGTTGGCAATTTAAGATAGACAGTGACCCCTGGTGGTTAAAAAAAATCTCCCTATGTTCTGTGAAGCAGCCCCCTAATTTGACCCACTGCTGCAGAATGACAAATATTTTTATTCCTTGGCTTTCAACCACACATGAGACTCTGCTCTTGTTTGTAGTGTTTTATCGTTTGCTTTTTTTTTTTTTTTTAAGCAATGAAACTATTTATTTTGGTGTTTATTCCTGTTTTATTTATTTTACTGTTCTTGTTCTGTTTGTTTATGTACAGCACTTTGTTGCGGCTGTGGTTGTTTTAAAGTGCTTTACAAATAAAGTTGAGTTGAGAAATGAACCTCAGAGGATACCACTCTAACCAATATAAAGTCACGGATTATCAACACAATGCAAATATTTAAAAAATTGTCAGCTCAAGTATTAATCCTGTACAGTAAAGCAGCATTAATAGATCAAATGTTATAAATATGTCAATGCTAAAAAGCTACACATAGTGCCTTTTAATTGTGTGCTTTATTTGTTTGCATATGTGAATGTGTGTCCCCGTTCAGCCCTGCACTAAAGACGAGGAGTGCTGCTCTGATCAGATGTGTGTGTGGGGCCAGTGTACAGTCAACGCCACCAAAGGAACAGAGGGGACCATCTGTCAGGGTCAGAGTGACTGCAATCCAGACCTCTGCTGCGCCTTCCAGCGAGGTGAACATACAGTTTACACACTTTCCTACTGCTATTATTTATAAATTTGTTTTTTGTTGTTTTATTTCAATAAATAGAAACAGTGGTGGAAGAAGTATTTAGATCCCTTACTTGAGTAAGGTAAGAAAGAAAGTAAATATTTAACACTTAAAATTTGCTATTAATACTGATAAAGGTACCATTTCCCCTTTCAATTCACAAACTGTCCTGAAAATATGTGTAATTTCAACTTTTTTCTCGAACTTCATGATTTTTTTTCTTTCTCCAACCTGGTCCTTATCCTCTTCCTACGGATCATTAAATTTGGTAATGAAAAAAGTCGAAATACGTCGAGAAAAAAAGTTATTGTATATAAACGAATATGTTTACATATAAAAAAATATGTATATAATAATATAATCAGTGGTGGAGTAAGTATTCAGATCCCTTACTTCAGTAAAAGTACTAATACCACACTGTGAAATTCCTCCACTACAAGTAAAAGTCCTGCATTCAAAACTTACTGAAGTAAAAGTACAAAAGTATTAGCATCAAAATGTACTTAAAGTAACAAAAGTAAAAGTACTCATTATGCAGAATGGATCCACTCAGACTGTTTTATATATTCTAAATATATTATTAGATTATTTGTATTGATTCTTTTATGGAAGCAGTGTTTTAATTTTGTAAAGACATGGCTCAATGAATTACTTAATATACTGTTATAATATTTAATTATTTTCATTATTTAATTTAGTTATTATTGATGCATTTATGTTAACAGCGTATCAATTTGAAAAGATAAGGCTACTTTTAACTACTTAATATACTGTAATGAGGTTTAATTTTTTTTTAAATGTCTCATCACTTTAAATGTATGATGTTTTTTTTAAATCTAAAGCTGTCAGCTAAATGAAGTGGAGTAAAAAGTACAATATTTATTAAATCTATGTGTCTGTATCTTGAGCTGCTGTGACAACTAAATTTCCCCACTGGGGGATAAATAAAGTCATATCTTATCTTGTCTTATCTAAAAAAAAAATACAGAAGGCCTAATGTGGTATGATGTAAATGATGTCTATTATTTTTCTCTTTGCCGTTTTCCTCCAGAGCTGTTGTTTCCAGTGTGTAATCCCAAACCACAGAAGGGGGAGAAATGTCTGAGCCACCCCAACCTGCTGATGGACATGTTGGCCTGGGACCAGGAGGGTCCCCGGGACCACTGCCCCTGTGACCACGACCTCCAGTGTCAACCTCACGGGTGAGAACAAATAATCTACATCTAAGAGGAAGTGTCATAATGCAAAAGTTTGACATAAAGAATCCTTTTCTTTTTCAATTAAACCTCATAACAGTATTTTACTTAAGTAGTTCAAATAAACCCTGTTCATTAAAACGCTGCTTACGTAAATGCATACATAAATCAATACAAATAATGTAATAATATATTTAAAATATACAAAACAATCTGAGTGGGTCCATTCTGCAAGTATTTTTACTTTTGATACAATTAAAAGTGATTAGACATTTTTTCTTCACTACATTTTACAACATGGTCTCACAGGAATCCGTGAAATAGCCACGGATTTGCTTAACTCAAAATCCGTGGAATAGCCATGGAATCACTCAAATTTCCGTGAAACTGACACGGATTTCGCTACAATGCAAGTTAATGACAGTCATATCCCGTGGCTATTGCAACATACAAAGTGATTATGTACATTCACTGAGTGAATATTTGGAAAATAAAACATATATTTCTTGCTAGAAATGTGATCAAAATCCATCCATCCAAGTCAAAATATTGATTTTTTCATGTTTTTTGTTCTGACCGCCGGGACCTTAAAAGTCACGTGACTTGGAACAAACCAAAAGGAAAAAATATCCATGGAATAGCCACGGGATGTGACTGTCATTAACTTGCATTGTAGCGAAATCCGTGTCAGTTTCACGGAAATTTGAGTTATTCCGTGGCTACTCCACGGATTTTGAGTTAAGCGAATCCGTGGCTATTCCACGGATTCCTGTGAGACCAGGTTCACATTTTAGGGGCAAATATTGTACTTTTTACTCCCCTACCTTTAGCTGCCAGCTTCAGTTACCAGTTACTTTACAGGTTTAAGATTCAACATGAAAAATATGATCAATTTAAAATGCTTGTGCATGTTAATACATTGTACCAAATAGCATTATATTAAATTGTTAAAATTAGCCTTACCCTGACAATAGTAAAATGCTGCTTGCAGAAATGCATGAAAAAATAATAACCCAATAATATATTTGGAATATATAAAAATCTGAGTGGGTCCATTCTGCATAACAAATACTTTTACTTTTTGTTTGTTGGACTGAAGTAAAATCTTACTATTGTAGATTTGTAACATATATCATACAACTTCTGATAGCAACAGAGCTTAGTTATGTGTTCAGGAATAGAATAGAACTTAATGTAAATATCTTGTTTATCTAAAACTCTTCTTTTTCCCCCTCACACAGACGTGGATCTGTTTGTGGAGGCTAATACTGATGGAGGGGAAGTTAACCGTTGTCCAAGAGCTACACCAGTATCCTTACTGAGCATTCACCAAAGAATGGCCAACCTGCTGATAAAGACTTTGTAAAAGAACTTGCACTGTATTACTTGTGCCTTACAACCAATGTGTATTATATATAATGAAACAAATAAACATTATTGTGGGATTCATGGATTCAATATTGACACATCAGCTTAATTTCTACTTCGGATGGACCGCAGACTGACAATGACTGAGTGAGGGATGAAGTCAGTTGTAGGTCAGTTAACTAATGCAAATCCTCCATTAAGCTTTGCTCTTTCAAAATTAGGAAACATCAAACCACCAGAGGGACTCAAAACACACAACTCAGACAATGTAGAACAATTCAGTTCAAACAAGTCTTACTAAGTTTAGATGAGTACACGGTAAGGCAGTCAGCTAGGCAAAGGTATCCAAAGGGCAAAAAGACAAAATTAAAAAAACAAAAGGCACTGTAAATAAATAATGGATGTAGTAATTGTGATGTCACCCATTGGTTTGTGGCCCGTTGGAGGCATTGAGTTCATTGTTACACTCGTCGCCATCTTGTTTCCGATACGGGGAGCTGACCATATTTGGACTGTGGAGGAGCGATGATCTACAGGAGGGATCTGATCTACACGCCTCTCTACACCTCAACCTGACTGAGAGAAGCCGCTGCTAATTCATGTTAGCATTAGCTGTAGCATTTACTGGGATGTTAGTTTTGGCTAGCAAAAAACAAAAACAAAATGTATGTTACTAAGAAAAATGAACAGCGACTCCTTGGAGTGTCTGTTGGTCCAACCAAACGCAGAACAAGACATTTTCACAGAACAAAAAGTTTAAATAAACTGTCATTAAGTGAAAATACAGTAAAAGGGTCAAAGCTATGAGACCAAACTTTATTAACACGTTGCCGTGGATACGCATTGTTCTGCTTCTCTCCCGATGACGCTCGTCTTGTTGGTGACCTGTCAATCAAAGGTAGCCACGCCCCAAATCATATGATTCTTTATCTTCTATTTTCTTCTAAATGGGGCCCATTATTTACACTATTAACATCAAATTGTCTTGAAGGGGATTTTTTACTAGCGATTGAGAGCATAGTGTTGTCCTAAAAAAATTCTGAGCTAATACATTTTAGTGATAAGTTTTCTCATTTTGCATTAAAATGAATGGACCCACATGCTTCTGCAGCAGCAGTCAGCGCCCCCCTGCTGGGATTTTCTGGTAGAATGCAGCTCAAGGAACTTCCTGGTTAGCCTCCCGGCTCAAACCTGGAGGTTGCCGCCTGGTCGATCCATACAGAGACTGGTCATGAACGAGTATGATGGAATGAACACACAGGGTATGTGGGAGCTATTTCATTAGTTTGATTATTATTTTACTATTGTTTATTTTTTTATTTATTTTTGTGTACACTAGGGGCACCGAGCACCAGAGCAAACAGGTATTGGGCATTGATAAAGGTAGCAGGTGGTAGTGACAGGTAATGCACCAGAAGGGACAAAGTATTTTTTTTACCAGAGTAAAGAAAGGCAGCATTAAGGTTTGTTTGCTTTGAACTGGAAATAGAATTAAGCAAAACGTGGATCCTGCCTGGACAATGGACTTCTTTTTGCCTGAGTTCATCCTGATCGATCTGGTGCATGAGTGGCCCTTTGTGTTAAAAGTGAAAGGACTATCTTACTAATAGCCACTACAGGGTAAATACACAGATAACAAGACAGGGGTCAAACTTATCAGGCAGGCTGGGGCATGTACACAGGAAGCAAAACCAAAGACAATAAGGAAACACAGGGATTACAAAATAAAACAGGAAGTACAAAGACATCATAGTATTCAGCATAACTTTACAGGCATGACAAGAAAAGTCAAGTAAATTTTATTTACATAGCCCAGAATCACAAATCACAGATTTGCCTCAAAGGGCTTTACAGACTGTACCCTCTGACCTTTGACCAGTGGTGGAATGTAACTAAGTACTCAAGTACTGTACTTAAGTACAATTTTGAGGCACTTTATGCTTTATGAACTTTACTTGAGTATTTTTATTTTTATGTTACTTTATACTTCTACTCCACTATATTTAGGGGTAAATATTGTAATTTTTACTCCACTGCATTTAGCTGACAGCTTTAGTTACTTTTCAGGTCGAGATTTGACATAAAGAATCCTTTTCTTTTTCAATTAAACCTCATAACAGCATTTTACTTAAGTAGTTAAAAGGCTGGTTACATAAATGCATACATAAATCAATACAAATAATGTAATAATATATTTAGAATATACAAAACAATCTGAGTGGGCCCATTCTGCATGTATTTTTACTTTTGATACAAGTAAAAGTGATTAGACATTTTTTTCTTCACTACATTTTAGGGGCAAATATTGTACTTTTTACTCCACTACTTTTAGCTGCCAGCTACAGTTACCGGTTACTTTACAGGTTTAAGATTTAACATGAAAAAATATGATCAATTTAAAATGATTGTGCATGTTAATACATTGTACCAGATAGCAATATATTAAGTTGTTAAAATTAGCCTTACCCTGACAATAGTAAAATGCTGCTTGCAGAAATGCATGAAAAAATAATAACCCAATAATATATTTGGAATATATAAAAATCTGAGTGGGTCCATTCTGCATAACGAGTACTTTTACTTTTGACACTTTAAATAGATTTTGATGCTGAAACTTTTGTACTTTTTCTTTAGTAAGTTTTGAATGCAGGACTTTTACTTGTAGTGGAGTAATTTCCCAGTGTGGTATTAGTACTTTTACTAAAGTAAGGGATCTGAATACTTCTTCCACCACTGCTGTGAAGCCATGTACTAGCCTAGTCTTGCTGGAAAGAATAAGGACTGCAGCAAAACCCAGCAGTGACCACTAGAGAGCAGCCTTTTGTCTCTACTGTGTGTGTCAGGACCTTAAGATGAGAAATAACACACATATACACCAAGTAATGGAGACACGTGAAGGAAATATTTAGGATGAAGATGAGAGCCACATGACTGTAGTGCAGACTTGTATGATCTCTCTCAGTCACACACACACTCACACAAATAGTACAACTCTATAAAAGGGGTTATTGACTTGCATTTGAATTTACCATAGATTTTTAATTCAAATGTTCCAGATTCAGATTTTCGTTTTCTTTTAGATTTCAGTTTTGCACTTAAAACCGTTTTTATAATCTTGTTTCTTATCTGAGACATTTTTTTTTTTTTTTTGAATAGATATTCAATTTGAATTTGAAATAATTTGCTTACATGCAAAATATTTTTCCAGTGGAAAACTCAAAGATCCTGCTCCTCTGTTATGACCGCTGCATACTGACACCTGTGGGACGAAGTTGGAGGGGCAGTTGTTTGAGACTCAAATCAGAATTTAACAAATGTATCCAACAAGTTACACACAGCTCAGCCTAAAGGTTTTTATGTGAGTGACATGGTGGTAAAAGGTCCTGATTGAATCATACAGGGCTATTTTATGTTGAAACCCATCATGGAGGTGGGTTATCCCCAAGATGTGCTGCTTTCCTCTGTATGAAAACCAGTACTGTGCTTAAGTACAATTTGGAGGTGCTTGTACTTTACTTGAGTATTTCCATTTTATGTAACTTTATACTTCTACTTCACTGAATGCTGAGGCAAATATTGTACTTTTTCCTCCACTACATTTAGCTGACAGCTTTAGTTACTTTTCATGTCGAGATTTAACATTAAAAAAACATGATTGATTAAAAGTGATTAGACATACACTACTGGTCAAAAGTTTTAGAACACCCCAATTTTGCCAGTTTTTTATTGAAATTCAAGCAGTTCAAGTCAAATGAACAGCTTGAAAGGGTACAAAGGTAAGTGGTGAACTGCCAGAGGTAAATAAAAAAAGGTAAGGTTAACCAAAACTGAAAAATAATGTACATTTCAGAATTATACAAGTAGGCCTTTTTCAGGGAACAAGAAATGGGTTAACAACTCTATGGAGTCTTGGGCAATTTTGTCCATTTTTGAATTCTTTTCATGTCTTTGTAAGTCATTTTGTGTCTTTTTTTTGGTCATTTTGTGTCTTTTTTTGGTCATTTCGTGTCTTTTTTTAGTCCTTTAGTCCAACATAAAATGTGATTTTGAATCTTTTTGGTTACTTTCAAAACACTATCATGCTTAATAAAGAATTTTAAATGTTGCAAATGTGCATTCATTTCAGAGTACACTGAGACATTAAACTGCATAATTTTCAATTAAATTCTGGAAAAGTTGGTGTGTTCTAAAACTTTTGACCCGTAGTGTATTTTTAAATGAACCATCATAACAGTAAATTAAGTCGTTAAAATGAGCCCTGTCTTTACAAAATTAAACGCTTACATTATTGCATAAATACAAATAATCTAATACTATATTTGGAACATATAAAACAATCTGATACTTTTGCACTTTTACCTACGTTTTGAATGCAGGACTTTTACTTGTAGGCTAGTGGAGTAATTTCACAGAATGGCATTAGTACTTTTACATAAGGAAGGGATCTGAGTACTTCTTCCACCACTGATTATATCATATATATTACGTATTTTTATATTTTTTTAATTATTATTATTTTTACACATCGTCACCCTGTATAAATTATCGCCTAACTCATTTTCTCAACTTTTTCAAAACTTCCCCAAAAATGTAACGTATTACATTTATTGATCATTTCACTCAAAAAGGATGTAACAAAGGATGGCTATTGGCATAGTAATAACATTGTGTAAATTATGTAACTTAAGAGAAATAAATGACTTAGGCAATTTTTTTGAACATGCCTTTGTGACTTAAGCAAGATATGGTAACACTTTATTTTGAAGGTGTCTACATAAGAGTTACACAAGCCTGTCAGAAACATGACATGACAAGTACCATGAGCATTAATGTTACTTCAAAGTGTCATTAATGTTAATGACACATCCCATGTCATGTTTATGACACGCTCATGTCACTCTTATGTAGACACCTTAGAGTAAAGTGTTACCAATATTAGTGTCAACAATAAAACACTGATAAACTAAACTGATAACTAAACAATTTCCCTCTAGCTCTTCTTTGCTGGGTTCTTATCTGATTCCTATGAATGTGGCAAATTGTCAAAGAAGTGATGATCTTAAAGGGGTAAAATCACATGATCTGATCAACTGAGGATGTTTTTTTTTTTAAGATTATTTTTTGGCATTTTTCATGCTTTATTGAAAGTGACAAATAGAAAGGGGGATCAACTGAGGATGTAGGCGATTTTACTATAGGTGGCCGGCGTCACGAGGAGATGATTTAGACAAAAAAAAAACAATTTTGACAAAAAATGACTTAGGCGATTATTTTTTAACTGGGTGACGATATGTATTTCGACTTTTTCCTCGACATTGTATTTCGACTTTATTCTCGTCATTTCCACTTTTTTTTCTCGAACTTAGTATTTTTTCTCCAACCTGGCCCTAATCCTCTTCCGTACCTTGGACTCCCAGAAGGAAGACGTGTTTTTTTTTTACCAAGACGTGGAGTGAAACACGGAGGAGTGAGACCTCTCTTTCCACTATCTGTGGCGGAGATCGCGGTCCCGCTGACGTCACGGCGGTACATTTATCCGCCCAGTCTGCTGCTTCCTGCTGAGTCTCCACTCCGTCGCTAGAAGCTGCACACTTTGCTGGCTCCGCCGCACAACACAACACACTCCTAAGTTCAGGAATCAGGGAAGCGTCGACATTTCAGGTACGTACACCTTTCAACGTACGTCCACTAGCCGTTTGTGCCCCGTAGCCGTTGAACCGAGGCGCTCATTACCGGTTTTTCAGAACGCTAACTGGTGGTGTGACAGGCTGCTCAACGTGTGACACCGTGGAGGAAGAGATGCACCAAGAGGAGGGAGGGCGGCTGCTGGGAACACATGTAGTGCTGGTCGAAGATATACGCAGATATACTTCGTGGGCATTTCTCCTCATATTTCCCCCTCAAACTGCGACCCCCAGCGACCGTTGGGCTAACAAAAATCTCCAACGGTTGTCATTTTTTCCACCCAACCGTTAGCAGTTTGTTTGGGCACTTGTACGAGCAGGGCCGGCTCGAGCCCATTGGGGTGCCCAAGGCGAGACCCATTGGTCAGTGGCGGTTCTAGACCAATTTTACTGTGGGGGCCAAGGAGGGGCCAGTGTTTAATCAGAGGGGCACATTTAAAGGCAAAGATGATATTTAAGCATTCAAAACCTTTATTTTAGCTTATTTACAACTGTCTGTCTATGTAATTATTAACTTACTTAGTAAATTCGCAAAGAAGCACAGCTGGAGACCACTAACAAAGTTAGAGACAAGAGAGATGATGAAAGTGACAGTGAAAGTTTAAAAAAGATGACATAACGTTACCTTTATATTGGGACTTCTCCTCCTCTTTTCTTCTCTTTCGATACTGCGCACTGGAGAGCTTTGACGGCCGTTTCATCTTGCAAGATATATCAAAACATAACCTGTCTGTCACTTGATGTGATCTGACCTCTGTGACAGAGATCTGACCATCAAAAGGGGGGCAAGGCAATGACCATAGGTCACGTGACTCAGCACCACAAGTGAGAAAATGTCATTGTTTCTTTATTTTGTTAATATTTATTATTTTCAAGACAGAACATTAAGGGAGGGCGACAATGGGCATCGAAAATTATTGTTTTTTTTTCTCCCCCGAGGGTGACTGGCGGCGCCCCTCCAACAGTTAGCAGTTTGTTTAGGCACTTGTAAGAGGATTGATCTGGTAGCACTTTTAATTCAAGGCATTAACAAAGTATAAAGCTGCCAGGAACCCAAAATACAAACACAAGACACAGGTGTCATTGTCATTGTTTTCATTGTAGAAAGCCAATTCACATTTTAAAAATGGTCTTGAAACATAAATTGCACACTGTGAAAGCTCCTATGATTGCACTCTCAACTGGCTTTCTCAGCTTGTCTACGTATTATATGTTAATAAGGTTATTACTGTAAATAAAGCATGTAATTTTCAGTAAATAGATGGACTCCAGAGGGTTAATTTACTCCCGGGCTTTAATGTTACAGTGATCAGATCAGTCGACATGGGTTTAACTGTAAGCGTCTCATGCTGTGCAGAAGGGACAGTGAGTGGTGAGTAGTAATGATGTGAGGCAGCTGTGTGTAACCAGAATCACGGGATCCCTTGACTTCGTTTGTGACTGTTGGGAGTCTGGTTTCACTCTGTTTTGCCTGCTCTGATCTCTTGTGACACATTTTTTCACGACAGGGAAAATCTGCTTTTATGTCATTTATGTGAATTTTTTAGACATATTGTGTTATATCCAGTGGTGGAATGTAACTAAATGCATTTACTCAAGTACTGTACTTAAGTACAATTTTGAGGTACTTGAGTATTTCCATTTTATGTAACTTTATACTTCTACTCCACTACATTTTGAGGCAAATATTGAACTTTTTTTCACTGCATTTAGCTGATAGCTTTAGTTACTTTTCAGGTCGAGAATTAAAATCAACATGATCAATTTAAAGTTATTAGGCATTTTTTTAATTAAAGCTTATAACAGTATATTAAGTAGTTAAAATGAGCTTCATCTTTGCAAAATTGAAACGCTGCATACATAAATGCATCAAATATAATAAACTAATAATATTTTCAGAATATTTAAAACAATCTAAGTGGGTTCATTCTGCATAACGAGTACTTTTACTTTTGATACTTTAAGTACATTTCGAAGCTGATATTTTGGCACTTTTACTTCAGTAAGTTTTGAATGCAGGACTTTTACTTGTAGTGGAGTAATTTTACAGTGTGGTATTAGTACTTTTACTCAAGTAAGGGATCTGATTACTTCTTCCACCACTCATTATATTATTATATCCATATTTTCTCATCATTGTATTTCAACTTTTTTTCTCAACATTGTATTTCAACTTTTTTCTCGAATTTAATAATCCAAATCATTAAGTTAGAGAAAAAAGTTAAAATGACGAGAACACTTAATTCCAGGACAGTTTGGGAGTTGAAAGGGGGAAATGGTGCCCTTATCAGTATTAATAGCAAATTTTAAATGTTTAATCTTTTCCAGAGATATTCCTGATGTATTATGAAATGATATGAGCAGTTTTTCTTTCTGATTACACAGAATTCCTAAACCATGAGTGCATAAATGCTTCATAAACCCCAGCAGCTCTCCCTACTCTAGAGTATGAGGTCTTTCACTACTTACTTTTCCTGTCGTTGTTGATAGTCTCATGCATGACATTCCACATGTATTGTTTTAACTTCGTTGGGTGATTTCACCTGACAAACCAGTTCATACAAGCCCCCTCCGAATGGGCTGTGTTGTAACATAACCACAAGCAGGAAGTTGGTGTTTCCCAAACTGAATAATAAGCAGGTTGTTTAAAGACAGAAACACCTTGGGCTCTGTGTTGCTTGTGTATATGTCTATGACCATGGTCTGACATTGACTGTTTACATGCACAACATTATTCTAAATGGGGAGCTTAATAAGTTAACTGTTAACAATTTGAATTTTAAATAATTCATTCTAAGGCTGGAGATTTACTTGCTTTTTAACTACCTGTTTGCATACTTGCCTGTGTAAATCACGGGTTACTGAAGGATTCTGCTATAATACACAGGCCGTATAGAACTACAGGATTTGCAGGCTGTAAATGACCAACATGGCAACACTCAAGGACCCTAAGTCTCCAGTCTAACCCTGAACTCTGAGTTGATTTACCCTCAGATAGGAAACTCTGAGTTTCTGGTTCCAGAAAGGCTGATTTGAGTTAGTTCAATCAACTCAGAGTAGGTTCACTCTGAGTTACGCTTGTGCACCACTACTATAGAAAGGCAGCATTAATGGAGCGGTCATATTACAATTCACCATGGCAACAGCTAAAACAAATGGTTGAATTGAAAAACCTCACTTTAACATTTGGTAAATTGGAACACATTTTTAGAAAAAAAAGTATTACGGTTGAAGTTGCAAAGGAGAGAGAATGTATTTATTTCAGATTAAATCACAAGTATAATGTTACATGTGAAAACTGGCTAAATGATATTGAACCTAAACTTTACTCATTTAGTAGTAAGGCAGAAGTAGAAGCAGCTGAAGATGAAATATAAGAACATAGTTCAAACGGGTAGGACTGAAGTTTATCAGACTAATGGCTAATTTCATAATTGACTGATGTAAGTAAATATAATTCAGTGGCTATTTCAATGTGCAGTAGATGTTTCAGTGCCAGGTAGGGGTGGGCGATATGGGGAAAAGAAAAAATCTTTCTTTTTTAAAAAAGAATTTCTGATAACGATGATCTGACAATATCCTTTGAAATGGGATTTCTTTACCCCCCCAAAAAGCTGTTAAAATTCCTCTTGCTTACCAGGACACCTGTTGTTTCATTTCACACAATGTTTCAGAACACCAGCTCTTGTATTTTGTTTAAACTTAAGAAAGGGACACCACATAACTGCAGCGAGCTGCTTCAGGATTAGTAAGAGTTAGGAGATGGGAAAAGATAAGGGTTTTTATAGAAAACCTGCATATTAACTCGAGTGTGTAAAGGGCCCGAGTCAGATTTGACGGTTTAAATACATGACAGATGTGCAAAAAAAGCGTAAACCTTACATAGTCACTGAGTAACAAACTAATACCAAACGGGATTGTGATTGTGACACACAGTAACCTGCTGATGTATGTGTTTCAGTGCTTTGAATCAATGAGGAAATGAAACGGCGTGTCTGGGTTTCTCGCCATCTCCTGTCTCTGAAAGACGGAGGAGATGGCGAGAAACCCAGAGTCTGTTGGAAAAAAAACCTGCTCGCGAGCAGGTTAGGTTCTCCGAATCAGTTGCTGTGGCAACTCAACCAGAGCTGGTGGTTACTTCATTGCTAATTCTGAGATCACGGCAGAAGAAGTAATAGTGTATGCCGAACTTACTCTAGTTTTAGGAGCATTCGTTGCACATGCATACATCCCATTCAGAATTTTTACTGTAATTTGCATCATGGGCACTCTTTCCTGTTTACGGTCAGCTCCGTGTGTTGCTGTGGTTGTTGTACACAAACCAACTAGCCGACAGTTTGCAAGGCCCACATGTGCATTTTTCTAGAAGATTTTGATGTATCTCATTTCCTTTTTTTGTACTTCAGCATGTACACATGAGTGCAAGAGGAATTCAGTTTCTATAATTGTATAATATTGTGGGATTTAGATAGAATAACATTTTTAGTGTCTATTTGATTTGAGTTGAATGCTTCACCTTTTTCAGACTTTCATTGGGGAATTCTTGACTTAACTCTGTCAACTTTTTGAATTTCTGCGTGTGACTGTGCACACGGCACTGCTCTCTCTGTTTATGGGGATTGGCTGGGTGTTTACTTATGTTATTAAAGTTCAACTGCTACACCCTTTTAATGTGTGAGGCAATGAGATTAAAAAACAAAGTCTGCAGTCTAAGAAAACCTTCATGAATCCGAATTTCTACAGGACAAATAATAATAAAAGAAGATATTGGTGACTGAGGCCTATGGTCTTTTGTTTAAATAAGGGCAAAACCTATAATATTTGTGCATGTAATTATAGTCATTGTTCCTTTTCACATGCTGGGTAAATATCTTAACTGTGGGTGTTGGACTTGTGTTGATAGAGGATTGGCTAACCCAAGTAGAGGAGATGAAAACTAAGTCTTGTGTGTGTGTTTTTTTTTTATATGGAGATTTAGTGGATGTCTTTGTGACAAGCTAAAACTGGCAGTTGGTTTTCACATTATCAAACATTTCATCTGTCTGTAAACTATTTAATCTCAGCCACAGGTGCATTCTACTGTGTCTGGTCAATTATTCAAAGTGCAGATTGGAATCAGGGATCAACTTGCTGCCTGTCTGTCTTTCTGTAAGCTACAGTAACTCTGTTACAGTCGCATCGTCAAAGGCCACGGCACGGTGGGCTCAGGCTTCACATTACAGAGCTTTTTGTTTCTTAGCATGCAGACAAGATTTTAGTTTTTCAGTCTTGGCTGATCCGCTTTCAAGGACACCCTTATAGGAGAAAGTCAGGTTCTTTGTTTAGGGAATACTGCAGAGGAGAAAGCTGCTTTTATCTGTTGTCTTCGCCCTAGATCTGCATGGCTGACTCCAGTGTGCAGAGAAATGCAGTGACATAAACAGGACAACTGCTTCGTGCACCAAGATATCTTTTGCAGAACTTCTTTAGGACAAAATCCATTTGTGTCCACTTTTCCCTTGGTTTATGGCTTCATCTTATTTGTTATTTCAAATATGGTCACACTCAATCTGCAGACAATGCAGCATGAGGAAACATGAGCCTCTGTACAGTCCTGCCAATAAATATAACATTACCTAAGTTAGTAACTGTAGTACTTCACCCCAGCCAAATATGTTGTCCACCCTTGCTTGTGTTGGGGTTCATGTTTTGCAGCCTTGTTGTCACTCTAGATTGTTTTCTGGCATTTGAAAATGTCCTGCTTGAAACGATATTGGACACACGTCTATTACAAGAAGCCCAAATACTAGGGATGGGAATAATTCATCTATGATTGATTAATGGTCGTTAAGAATTTGGTCGATCACGTGGAATTTAAAATCAGTCTGTATTTTTTTAATTTTATCAGTACTCACTGAACTCTAACACAGCCGAGCGTTCAGTTCTGCGGCCGTACATCAATAAGCCAATGAGTTGAGCATTAAGTTAGATAAAGCTACAGTTTGCAAACTGAAAGCTGCAATAACAATTTTAATACACAGAAATACAAGAATATTAATTTGAGCAAAACTAGCTTACTGTATCAAACCTTGCTAGCATGAATTACTGAGTTTAATTTTATCCAAAACTTATTCTAACACAAAATACACTTAAATATGCAAGATTACTGTGAAAACTAACCTCATGCCTCTTCGGGGGCGAAAACATTGAACTCCTTGACGTTTTCTTAGTTTAATCTCACTTGAGTTAGTTTTACGATTGACAGGAAGTCTCTTTTCTTTCCTTTCAAAATAAAAGCATCCGTTATCAAAACAGGCTTTTGCACAGTACTGTGTATATATACCTTTTATTTGCCCATACTGATGTATAAAAAACATAGCGATTAAGTGATCGTTAACATTATAGTTGCTCGAGTTGGCAGGTTTCTTCCAAACGCCCATCCCTACTAAATACTACAAACTTTGTCGTCACAAAAGTAGATGACTGCATAAAACTCTTAATATGGTGTGTACTAATTGTGCTGCTTATGGTGAAATGAAGCATTAGCTCATTCCTAAACAACTGATTGGAGGTTGGAATAGGCCTGATTAGTCTAATTTGTGTTAGTCTCACCCTGTCTGAGGTATTACTGGTGTGTTCAGTGTAAAACACAATGATTGAGCAGTGGGATGTAAATGTCTGTGGTTGTTTGAACTGACAGTATGTTGATAACCGGTTATGCAGGACAGCACACACCCTCACTGAACACACTTTCTCTGGCTGGTAGTGTCATTGGATGACGGTTTTGTTTTACTAGGGGTGTGAGGTATTTCAAGTACTTGCTGTATCGTGGTGAAAGTCATAATGCTGCAGCCCATAACCATATGCATATCCATATCCATGATTGATGATTGCAGCCACAATTAATCCTTTTTGTTCATAAGGGAGCATACATGGGCCAGGAAAATGCTGGGTAGTGATATCTAATGAGGCGCTAGCTTTAGCCTAGCCCTGAGTCCTCCTTCTCCCCCTGTGTTTGCTTACATTCTTCCAAGCACTGGGCCCTGTCGTACCAAGCAGAATTTGTGGTAAGCCACGGTAACTTGTAAATAGATGTGTAAGTAATATATATGTTAGGTGACCTCCTTCAAAGACTTCTTCACATGCAACATTTTCTTGCAATATCCACTTATGAAACACACGAATGACAAACAGTAAGTTTTGTAAGTGTTAGGACAACGATGTCAAAAAAAAAAGAATGCAAAGGACAAGCTTAATTTTCATTTCAGTCTCCTATACCGACCTATTTATTATTGTTTACATAACATATCCAACAATATAAACTACTTTCAGTACAGTCTATTCGTCAATGTTATGCTGCTTTGCACTGTTCCTGCTGAAATGCAGTGGGTTTCTGGAGTGTTTTAATCTCAAAATGCCTGCTGTAGTGACTAACATTAATATAAAAACATAGAGTCTGGTAATAGTCTGGAGCACTTTTTCTCCATAATCATTGCATATTTTAATTAATTATTGTAAAAGAGAATAGGGTTTCTTGTATGTTTTATTTAAGGCATTTTATTTTTTCCTTTTCCATTGCTCCAAAAGGAGCCTCATGATATGTGTAAGTTCTGAATAGCGGAGAAACTGGGCTGGGGTTTACCAGAAGCCATGTGAGGGACTATGAAACAAACAGTGTTCTGATGAAAATTGTCTTTTCAATTAGCATACTTAATGTTGTTTTAGTGTAAGCTGATGTTCAAAAGTGCATCACCCTCAGCGTCAAGCCTGGTTGTGGCAGCATTACTGCTCCAGATTCTATGTGGCTGAGAGGAAAGCTATAAATTAGTGTTTGTATCATCCCTGGAACAGTAGGATACTGTGTGTCTGCAGCTCTGCATGCAGTCCCATAATGTAAGTATATTACCACAGAAGTGCCCTTAGGAAATGCTTTAAAAATAATTAATGCAATGGCTCATTTGTGAGTCATTATTTTTCCTTTTCAACTTGTATGAGTACATGCGTAAGCTGCCTTCTGTCTGCAGCATTGCTATAGTCAGAGTCTGACAGGCATACTTGGCACAGGATAGTATGCAGCAAACTGTACATCTGCAGCATTGGCTGGAGCCTGAGCAGGTGTAAGCATAGTGTGGAGCAGCACAAAATAATCCAATGATGGCCTCTTTCACTTATTGCTTCCTAAACAATTACACAGTTTCTATACCGGACCATGCTGTTCAAAGCTTAAGCACTATGAGAAGTTCATTAACCCCTACTGTTATGTTGCGGATCACATTGACCCATATTTAAGTTTAAAAATCTTTTTAGAAATAGTTAAGTATTTTTTCATAAAAAGACAATATTTAAAAATGTAAAATAGAATAATTTAGAAAATCAATGTCAAGTTAAACTATTGTTTTATATGTAGGTCTGTCCAGTGTTCATAAAAAAAGTTTTAACATGCATTTTTTATGAAAAACGAGTGAATTATCCTCATTGAATCATGATCTGTGAGAGGTAAAGAACACCATTACACCAAATATTTATTGATTTTGATTGAGATGGTTAGTAATGGAGTTAATCATGAAATATAAACAAATGTCAATTGGGATTTTTTTGGTTTCTGACATTTTTGGATAATTAAACATGCCCCAGGTCAAGTTGACCCACAAACTTTATTGCTGCTCCTGAGAAACGAACAGAATGGGAGGGTTAAGAGTTGCCATGGACCTTTACTTTTTTATCTTTTAAAAAGGTAATTATTCTCAAAATCAAAATAAATATGGTCTAAATATACACTTACGCCCTAACTTCCTTCTCCACTTTTTAATGAGAAGCCAAATTGGTTTAAAGCTTTAAAGTCTGTAAGTATTATTATTCACTTGTTGGTTTTAGCTTTATTTGCCTTTTATTAAAGTCCAAAGTTGAACCGAGATAATAGGGCTGTAAATCACATGTTTCATGACAATAACATATTTTGATTCTCTTGTGAAATCAGAAAATATCACCCCCCCCCCCCCAGTTATCTGACATTGGTCCAATTTTTTATGACAATATATCGCATCAGAAAATGAATGATGCTATTGTTGATGCTGTTTTAAGAGCAAGCAACTTTTAGTTCTTAAGAATATTTAACATTGGAATTGAAATGTGGAAAAAGAATATTAAAATATCCTAGATAAATAAAACAACAAAAATAACTACAATTGAAACAGTAAATAAAATAGACTTAAAATAAAATAGAATAACATAGTGTTAGTTGCAGGCCTTTTTGGGATAATTTATCTTTCCCACTATGTATACTTGCAAAGGTCGAAATGATTACCCATGCATGTTACGAGATGATAGTGGTATCAATATTTACTGCTAAACTTCAGGGAGTTTTATACTCACTATCAACATGCAGTTCCGAGCTCTGGTTAGATTTTTTTTGTTTTATTTCATCCCAGTGAAACCCAGCTTGTCTGGGTGATGCCTTTGAATGTACATTACCATTTTCAATATGTTTCCATTTGCATACACTACAACAGTGGAGCAATGCTGACACTAGGCCTGGGCGATTATATGATCGCGATTAGTGATCGTGATAAATTTCAGGTCAATTACGGTGATCAGCTGTGAGCGTATTTACTCGATCAAACATGTCCAAAATGTGCGTGACAACAACCTTTTCCTGCTCAACTGCTGTTTTGTAAGTTGCCGGAGAAAGAAACAGAAAGACTGAACTTGGAGCTGAGGGCAGCGAAATAGATTCCAGCCATGACTTGGAGCAATAAACCAGGGAGGTACGGGTGAATGTTGGGAAAGAGCAAAGGAAATTACAATCTATCCTCCGCTTTATCGAGAGAACACTAACATTCACAGCACGGCAATTCACACACAGGTATGGTGCATTCAGTAGTGTCGGAACGGCCCTGGTGCATTCACAATAGCGTAGGACATGAAAACTTGCAGAGAAACACGATATTACTGAATGGAACTTAGTTCAGTAAACAAGTTAGCAAAACATTAACAGTGCGGGATTTCGAACAACAACAAACCTGTTTAATGCTGGGTCTTGCTTACCTGCAAAAACACTCAGGACTAACGTAGTTCACTGTGTTATTTTGTATTTTTCTACATTTGTTGTAGTGTTTCGTAAAAATTGTTTTTTTTATTTTTCTATGTTAATCTTATTTCATTTATTTACTTCGTATGTTAATAAAATATTGAACTAATCTCTACTTTCTTTAGTTTTCAGTACAGATGCTGAAAAAGCTGAAAAAATATATTGTGGTCATTTTTTTGCCATATTGCCAAGCTGACCCACTTCCCTTTTCTTTATAGACGCCTCTTCCTCTGTAGTTGTTGTTGTAAGTGGCCACAAGTGCTTCTTCTAACTGCAGCCTTTCATATGTGCCCACCATGTTGTGACTGAATTGTACACCAATCCACCTGTTATGCCAATTCATCTGTTATGAAAACCCCCGAGCTGTCTGCCCAAGACTTCCAACTTAAACTAAACAATACTGACTTCCTGTTAAAAGTGCTTGTTTAGGTTCACTTTGGAAACGCCTCACGGAGCAAGTTCAGGCATGAGACCGGTCTCAATGTTGTGATCCTCCCTTTTGTCTGCCTTCTTTATTATTAAATTTCTATCCTGTCTGTGCAGGTGGAGTGGTGTTGAGGAGCTCACTGAACAGGACTGCAGCCATCATGGTGAACATCCCAGAATACTATGCAGGGAAAACTGTGCTGATCACTGGAGCAACAGGCTTCATGGGCAAGGTAAAGTTGGAGTACACCAATGCAGTTTCAGTTAATGTTACACAGGTAGTTGCTAAACTTCATTTCACACTATACTGCGAAGCAGGAACAATGCAAATTTCCCAACAGTCACATCACTTTGACACTTTTTTTCTGGATGCTGAGTTGTGTTGTGGAGTTTAAAACCTCTCTGAACCCTATGAAATGTATGTTTTCTTTTAAAGATCGCCAAAAAATTCAAAACAGGCATTATTGTCGAAATTTTTACTTTTCCAACAGTCCTACGACAGATCAGAGGTTTTGAGAGTTTCCTCTCGAAAAAGTAACCAAAACAATGCTTAAAATTGTGATATTTCTGTCAAAATCACTTAATTCTACAGTGCCTATAAAAAGTATTCACCCCACTTGGATGTTTCACCCACTTGTTGCATTTATACATTAAGTCATAGTCAATATAATTTGGCTTTTTTGACAAGAATTTGCAAAAAAAACCTTGGTGCATCTACTAGATACTGACCAGAAGGGGATGAATATTAATTATTCACTTTACCTTATATGTTTTTAGTTGATTGACATCTGTTTCCAGTTTGATATTAAATAGTTGTTTTTTGTCAAGTCTTGTAAAGTAAAAAAACAAACAAATTATATTGACCATGATTTCATTTATATAAGCAACACAATGCCTATAAAAAGTATTCACCCTGCTTGGATATTTCACCCTTTATGTCTCCTTTTAAACATAGCCAAAAATAACTATATCCTGTTTAAAAATTGTTGTTAAAAACAACTGGGAAGCTACGATTGATTCTGCTAAGATGAACTTTCATGTGACAGATATTCACTGAAAATTGGTCAGAACAGCAGGCTGTTTTCACAGGTCAGAGTGGAGAGGACAGGAGAGGTTTTAAAAGTGTATTTTTTCCAATATTCATGACACTTGTAGGCACTTGGAATTTTTAATTCAGGGTTCAGAGTGTTAACAGCAAATACATGAATCCATTTTTGTTGAGACCGACTGATAAATGTGGCAAAGCATTCATAAGGCTGTACTTTTACTACCTTATTCGATTAAATACAGAAGCCATTATTTGATTGTGCAGATGTTGTGAAGAAAAAGGCATTCTCAATACAACATCGTATGTGTCGTATGTCGTTATTTCTCTCCACTTCTGCAGTGGAAAAACGGAGGAGGTTACAGTTATCAGTGTGCAGTGTGCCCAGCGTCAACTTCAACATGCTTTTGTATCTCTCACCTGCTCATTGTCTACAGGTGCTGCTCGAGAAGCTGCTGAGGTCCTGCCCGGAAGTCAAAGGTGTCTATGTGATGGTCAGGTCCAAAGCTGGTCAGAGCCCTCAGGCCCGCATCGCTGACATGATCAACTGCAAGGTGAGAAGTGGCCTGAGAGAGCACTTATAGTTTACCTTGTGCTGTAAATCGGGCATCATTGTAATTTAATTTTCCCACTCAGTTGTTTGAAAGGTTGCAAGACGAGCAGCCGGGCTTTGCAGAGAAGATCATAGCGGTGAGCAGTGACCTCACGATGCCAGAGATGGATCTGAGTAAAGAGGACCAGAGCATCCTGGCCGACAGCATCAACATTGTTTTCCACTGTGCTGCCACCATCCGCTTTAATGAGCCACTTAAGTGAGTTGTTGAATTTCTTTATTGACTTCTTGATGATTCATTTCTTTGGAACATGAGCAGCGCATTATTTTCGTGTCCATTTCTCTCTCATAGCACTTTACTAATTGAATCATGTTTATCAATGTCTTTTCTACTGATCTTGTACTAATGGCGATAGTTTGTGTTTATCCGGTTCAAATGGATGATATTCGAGCAAGATAATGTAATATTATGAGCGGTGACTTAGCAGTGACCGTATGGTGCTAGTGTTTCCCATGAACTTATTTGCCTTGGAATCCCCTGGGTGTTGTTTTGGCGCTCATCGGCTGCATCGGGTCCCTGGAGCTGATTTTTGTCACTCTAGACCAGGGGTGTCAAAACTCCTCCTCAGCCCACAAAACATGTGAACTCTCGTAAACAAATGCATGCTTTGTGGGCATCTGTATGTGTATAGTCTGTGTGGAAAACACTGTAGATATGAGTTGGTACACTTAATTTGCCGGGATGTGCCATGTGGGGTGGGCGATATGAAGAAAGAAAGAAGAAGAAGAAAAAAAAAATATATATATATATATTTTAAATTTTTTTCCGAACAACAGCTCCTTTTTTCTTTCTTTAAACTTAAGCATTGAAGACAGCTAAACTTGAATGTATAGACATTAAATGAGTAAACATCAGTTTTTATTTTTGAGATATTCGATAATGTAAAATTGCATATCGTCCAAAAACAACATTAACAATATTATCGTAGACGATATAGATTGCCCACCTCTAACGTGCTAATGATATTAATGGCAAATACCAAAATCAGACTGGCATAAAATCAAACTGGTTCAACCTTGTACATTGGACTGGACTGGCAAAACCATAAATCTACCCAACTCCAGTTAAAAGGACAGAGTACACAAACAAAGGCAACTAAGCATGACTAAATTAAGTTGGGTAGCTTTAACTTACAAGTTTTGAGGGATGTTGCATTGCGTTTGGAGTAAGCAACTCGGTGTGTTTAAAAGATACCTGAATGCACTGTCACTGGTATTTTGGGGCAGTTGGATTTCATGCCACCTGTGGTAATTTTTTTATGGTCCTGTGGTAGGATACACAGTTCTTTACACAAAATGTTCATGGAATAATTAGGCATTTTGGGAAAAAAGTAGATTTACTTACCTTTTTTGTAGAGCAAAATGAGAAAATCAATATCATGTCTGTGCAAATATGGAGTCAAAATCTGATTAGCCTGGCTAAGCATAAAGGTTAAAATCAGGAGGAAGCAGCTAACCTGGCTCTGTCCAAAGAGGAAAATATGCCTGTATAGGTCTCTGTACAGATATGATGGCATAAGATACGATACCAAATGTGGCTCACCATGATAACTAGACTTCATGGTGAGCATCCCCATTACTAATGTGGAGGACAATATGGTACATTTTTGGTAAGCAATAACTTTATTAAAGAACAATTCACATTGTTATACCAACCAATTCTAGAAATCAAAACTGAGGAAAAAAGAAAAATCAATAAATAAAAATAAGAAAAAATGTCTAATGTATGGTCATTTAAATAACAAGTAAATCTGAAATCACCTCAGCATCGTTTTATTGCATTTTATGTTCTTAAAAAAAGCTTTTCATATTGGCGCACATTAGGGGTGCAACAGTACAGGTAACCCACGGTACGGCCCGTACCTCGGTTTTGGCCATGGTTTCAGTTCGGTTCTGGTAAAGAGAACAACTTCTTTGTTGACAAAATTATGCCGCGGGCCGTCACTACTAAATGAATATAGTGGAAACCCTGATATATGCTGATACCGATAGACAGACGTTTCTGTAATAGGCCAATATCCGCAGACTATATTGGTCAGGCTGTAGTTTCCAGCCTTTATGCTAAGTTTGGCTAACCACATCCCAGCTCAAAAGACTGGAAAACAAAGACATCAGTTTCTATCTTATCTTGCATGTTTTGACCTCACTTAGATGCTAAAACATTCTGTCTGGGAAACAACCAAAATATCCTGCACCCCACTGAATACCTGTACTCACAGTATACTCAGTGGATTAAATGAACCGTCCAAATAAAACGTGTCACACTTTTCTTCCTCACTTTTCCCCCTCTCAGAGATGCGATGCAGCTGAATGTCCTGGCCACCCAGAAGATGCTGGCCCTGGCCCACAGGATGAAGCACCTGGAGGTCTTCCTTCATGTCTCCACAGCCTACGCCAACTGTGACCGAGAGCTCATCGAGGAGGTTGTGTACCCACCACCTGTAGACTACCGCAGACTCATCGATTCTCTGGAGTAAGTACTTCCGGACGGTTTCCAATGAATGGCTTTGGCCTTGATTATGTGTGTGATTGTGTTATCTTGCGACCTGTCCAGGGTGTACCCCGCCTCTCACCCAATGTCAGCTGGGATCAGCTCCAAGACCTTAGTTCGGATAAGCCGTTAAGGAAAATGTATGAATGATTATTAGGGATGGGAATAATTAACTGATGATCGATTAATGGTCGTGAAGAATTTGGTCGATCACGTGGAATTTTTTTTTTCATTTTAATATTATCTATGGCTGCGTATCAGTACTCGCTGAACTGAAACATGCTGAGCTTTCAGTTCTGTGGCCGTACGTCAATAAAACAATATGGATAAAGCTACAGTTTGCAGACTGAAAGAGTATTAAGAGTTTATTTTTATCCAAAACTTATTTAAACACAAACACACTTAGATATGCAAGATTACTGTCAAAACTTACCTCATGCCTCTTCGGGGGTCAAAACATAAAACATTGAACTCTTTGACATTATCTTCACAGTTTAATCTCAGTTGAGTACGTTTTTTACGATCGACAGGAAGTCAAGTCTTTCAAAATAAAAGTGTCTGTTATCAAAACAGGCTTTTGCATAGTACTGTGTGTGTATTTGCCCATGTATGCATGTTTTTATACATACTGCAGTAGGTATAAAAACAGCGATTGATTGATTGTAGCGTTATAGACTCTTCCAAACGACCATCCCTAATGATTATGTGTACAGATGTGTGGATGGCCTTTTTTTTGGCCTTAGTATAGCGTAGCGTGCTATTTATTATTGTTGAGATTTTTTTAAGAGGATTCTGATTTTCTTCAGATTGCCAGATGCATTAAAAGCAAGTAGGAATGTGATATTGCCATTCATGCATTAGTCGTACACTCAGCATGCGGGCTTAGTGTAGTAAACGGCTGCTTAGTAGCACTAATGCTGTCGAGGCTGCTAGTCTTATCAGCTGAGCTAGATTAGTAAAGCATCAGGAGGATGCAGAGTGAGTAGAGATTAGTGCGATGACTCTAAGGGATTGTGTGTGTAGCAGGAAGCTTTTGAGAGAACTTGGATGTGTTCAGAGGGACAATGTGCTGGGTTGGACTGTGGCATTTGTGAAAACAAAATTGACCTTTTGGAGGGAGTTGCTAAGAGAGTTAGAGTGAGCCCATTAAATCATGGACTAAAATGTGTTGTTCTTTATACCTTTCTTTGCTTGTGTGTGCTCTTCTTTTGTGGAGTTTGCATATTCTCCCAGCGTCAGTGTGGGTTATCTCCGGGTACTTCCTTCCACTGTCCAAAAACATGCACTTAGGTTTAAATGGTCCCGTAGGTGTGAATGAGAGCGTGCTTGTCTGTCTCTATGTGTCAGCCCTGTGATAGTCTAGTGACCTTTCCAGAGTGTACCCCGCCTCTTGGCCAATGTCAGGTGGGATCGGCTCCAGCCCCCCACGAACCGAGTGCAGATAAGCGGTTAAGCATAATGAATGAATGAATGAATGAATATTTAAACCGGGGAAGGGCAACCTAAATGCTGGAGGGGGCCACAACTTTTCATCGACACTACCACAGGGCCACATATAGGACCATGCACTTAACCAGATATGATGAAACTGCAATTTTAAATATGTTTACAGTGCAGTAACTTAACATATTTCATGCTCAAATGCATGTTTAACAGTATAAACAGGAATACAAAAGGTTTGAAGCAAATAAAAAATAACCACTTACTGGGATTTCTTTTTTTTTTTTCAGTGCAAGAACAGCAGACCAACATTAATTGCAAGAAGTAATTTTGTGCATTTTTACACTGCACTTTTAAGATTTCATGCTCAAATGCATGTAGTTGCACTAAGGGCCACTTCAAGTGAGAGTGCGGGCCGTATGCGGCCCCCGGGCCTCCAGTTGCCCATCCCTAATTTAAACCAATAAAATGGCAGAGCTTTTTGGTGAAAATAAGTCAATACAAGAAAGTGATGTGTACTTTCCATATCCTGTTAAATAAGGCGATAATAATGTTTACTAAACAGCCACACACACTGGATGAAAACACACATGACCTTATTAGACCTATTAGCTAAACTGTTAACGGTCACTGCTTCCAATTTTGAGTCTGGAACAACATGGCAGCTCTACGGTTGCACCATCATGCTTTTTTACATAGAATTCTGTAACATATCTATAAGGTCATTGGGAGCGGTGTTGTATCCGACCAGTCTCATTTCTGTTAATCCTTTTTGGTGCAGCTGGATGGATGATGAGCTGGTGTCTGCTATCACTCCCAAGCTGATCAAGGAGCGTCCCAACACCTACACCTACACCAAAGCCTTGGCTGAGTACTTGGTGCAGCAGGAGGCCGGCGACCTCAACGTGGCCATCGTCAGACCGTCGATAGTTGGAGCCAGCTGGAAAGAGCCCTTCCCAGTGAGTGATGGAGGCTTGTAGTGCTCCATTGATATTTTATAGTTTGTTTTTTAACCTTTGTTTTATTTGAACCTTTGGATCTCGATACAATTTTTTGGGGTTCATCATGTTTTTAAGATGTGTGCCATCTTTTTTTTTTTTTTTGTGAAGAAAAAATGTTCTCTTTAAGCACAAAACACGTACTGAAACGAAAGTGTGGCCCAAAAACTGAGGTACGGACCGTACTTAGACATTTACAAATTGTTAGTGATTTTAGTGATAGTTAATCCGTTGTATTTAGATTTCAGTAGGAGTAGTTTTTCGTTTTCCCATATCCCCACTGTGGTATAGCTCCTGTTCTAGCTCTTTGATTTGTTCTTCAATTGGTTGTAATGTATTTTAGATTTGTGATCCCTATTACTTACTATCTCACCCCTTATATAGGCTTTAAATGCTTCCCACCTGACTGAAGTATTTGTCTGGTTTGTATTTATGAAACAGTATTAATTTATTTTCTCATCCAAAAACCTAACAAAGTCAGGAAGTTGTAGCCATTTAGCCTGAAAGCGAAAAAGGTATAGATGAAGGTACATTAAATATTTGGCTGGATAATGACCGTGGATCATGATCAGATATCAATATGCTAACATACCATTAATAGCTAATTTATGACAGTAGGTTAGTCGAAATTAAAAATTCACAGATTTTTATGAAAAAAAGGATCCCCATTAGGTGCGTATACAGATGCTAATTTTTCAATGGAAACTAAAGTGCCACCAAGTATAGTTCTCTACTATGTTTGTTGTAATTTATGGTCACACTTGCATCTCTGTCCTGTCCTCCTCACACACACACACACACACACACACACGTGGTGGACAGTACAGAGGCCCTGATGGAGACAGTGAAAGAGAATAAAGAGAGAACAGCAGTTCCTGCAGCATGTTTAACCCATTTAAGCCTAAAATGCCTGGAAAAAATGCCTGGAAAACCTATGGGCGATTTTTAAATAACCTCCTAAAACCTGAAGTTTTTCTGGAAATTCAACAGAAGTGTCAACGATTCCTACTAAATAATCGATTTTTCAGCCTCTGTAGCAGATAGAAATTAAATTCAGAGTATTCAAAGTATTTGAGAGCTTATACCTGTCATATCTGAGCTCCCTCCCCTATAGTCGTCTTCCACCATGACTTCTGTTCTGGAAAAGTCCCATGTTGCATTGCGACACTCCCACATGTATTCTGATGCATTTCGTTGGC
Source organism: Centropristis striata (assembly GCF_030273125.1). Taxonomy (NCBI): domain Eukaryota; kingdom Metazoa; phylum Chordata; class Actinopteri; order Perciformes; family Serranidae; genus Centropristis; species Centropristis striata. Next base: position 33,185,400 of record NC_081522.1, read on the forward strand.
CAAGAGACCGAAAATAGGTGGAAAAAACTACAATCCGCTTTCCCGGCTTTAATGGTAGAATAACGCAACAGCGCCCCCGGTTTTAATGGTAGAAATGCGGTAATGCTTTCGCGGCTTAAATGGGTGAAATCACAATGAGTCAGGTCAATAGTATGCCTTAAGTCTGGTTACACTTCTCAAAGCTCACAAAGACAAAATCATCAAAGCCTGGTGCTCTGCCCCCGAGCAGAGCACCAGGCTTTGTGCTTTGGTGTTTTTCATGGGCTGAAAAACACCAATATAACAAATCTAACATCATATGACCTGAAGAGAAACAAAAAGTTATTTGTCAAGCTACAGAACAAATGTACTATCTTTTAATTAATCAATCATCTTGTGTTGAAGTACTAATTTTATGCTTTTTTTCTTCGTATTCTCTTTCAGGGTTGGATTGATAACTTCAATGGACCGAGTGGGATATTCATTGCAGTGAGTACTGAGAGAAAGTGTTTAAGTGGTCTATATACAGAAATGAAAACTGAATCTGTTCGCAGTAAGTTTTTCATCAATTTATGACACAAAGCTGCAACAGCAAAGTACAATTGCAGCTGTCTAATTAGCCAAAAGATGCCTAACTTACTGCTCCTTGAACGTCTTTAACCTCTTACCATTCCAAGTCCTTTTTTTTTTTTTTTTTTGAGAATTGGTGGTTGTCGGCAGTGGATGTTTAGGGGGAGATAGCAGGTCAACAATAAATGCCACATAGAAGTGGTGAACATCATCTGAAAGCTGTGAACCTGAAGATGAACTTCAGCTCAGCACTCTGTGTCAAGTTGTTCTGGTCGGAAATATCTAATAAAAATGACTTAATTATTTATTTAAACCTATTCAGATGTATAAGGGTTTATTACATTGATATATCCCCATTTGAAGTCCATTTCCATGTTCAGCTATGTCCCATTAGTTTTCCCATTTGTTCCACACATTTGGTCCTGAATTATACAATTTTATTCATATTGAAAATGGATAAAAATGGTCAAAAAACCCTCCAGAACAAGACCTTTGCAACAACATAGAATAATCCATGCTGTGATTTGGGTTAAAAAGCTTTGGTCATTTTGGAGATTTCTGTATTTTCAGCGATTGGATGACAAGCATTTCTGTTCTTCAAACTGTTGAGAAACACTCTTACTGTCAATATACCTAGGAAAGCTCTGAATGCTCTAGGTCTCTAGTTTGTGGTTGCTGGGGGTTCAGGTTCCTTGGTATATGCCATGGCTGCTGGACCGGATGGCTGCTTGCTTGCACTGGCTACCTCTATTCCCCCACCCCCCTCCCCTATTGCAAGTCACAAGTTTTTCATGGTGTAAAGTGTACTATTGAGTATGTGCTCATGTTGCTCCCCTATCCTCTTCTGTTTTATCTCTTCCATTCCTGTCTTCCTGTCCTGTCCACCCCTTTGTCACATTGTATGTATGTTTATGTATATTTACGGACGGTTCGATGGGTCATTTCATTGTCCTAGTACTTGTTACTACTATTGTTGTTCAATGACAATAAAGTTGAATCTCATCTCACGTGACGTTGCCTTGCGTAACTGGCTTTAGGTTAATTTGCCTTGCCCCATTTTACATAGACATCTTGTCATGTTGTAGTTTACTTCAGCCCATTTTTTTGTACCTTTTTAATCTGAAGGCTTTGAAACTTTAAAAGTTGTATTAATGGTCTTTCTTTCACCTTGTCTAGGCTGGTAAAGGGATCTTGCGTACAATGAGGGCATCTAATGATGCCGTGGCTGACCTGGTGCCTGTGGACGTTGTCATCAATGCCACAGTGGCTGCAGCTTGGTACTCTGGATCACAGGCACGAAACAGGTTGGAGAGGCACGAATACTTGATCGCATTAGATCTTCTAGTCAAGTTATATTGAAGTGTTGATTGTACTTTGAAACTATCCCCTCAATGTTACAGGTCTAGAAACATCCTGGTTTACAACTGCACAACCGGTGGAGTCAACCCATTTCGCTGGGGGGAAGTCGGTATGATTCCTCTTTTATCTTACCCTTGACAATAGAAGCCTGCATGCTTAAACATAGTGTCTAATGATATACTCTGATTTTAATCTGATCCACTGCTTTCCACACCAAAAGTAAGACCTTTTTTTCAGCTGTTCGTTATGGATCCACCTTTTTAGCTAGCTCTTTATGGGGTTCTCTTAAAGTGAATCCCAGCTAAGTAGTGACAGGTCTGAACAATTTACTTTGGCAGCAGTACCAAAGCTGTTAGTGAAGCATTGAAAAATGTATTTAACTGCTTATTGATGACTTGTGTTGAACAACCTTCTGTTTCTTAGAGTACCATGTAATATCCACATTCAAGAGGAACCCCCTTGAGCAGGCCTTCCGTCGGCCCAATGTTAATCTCACATCCAATCACCTAATCAATCAGTACTGGATCGCCGTGAGCCACAAGGCTCCGGCCTTCCTCTATGATCTGTACCTCAGGCTGATTGGAAGAGAGCCCAGGTAACCTCTTCATCACCGACTCTGACGTGCCGCACCTCTGCTGTTTAACGCCAGCACCTCACACACACGCACAAAAACATCTCTGCTGCTTTAGTCCTGTCACTTTTTTTCTTTTAGTGTGGTAGCCTAACATTGTAGCTGCGATGCTAATGTGTCACATGATGCTTGTGTGCACTTTTTGTTGGGAATTGAAGAATGTATAACCCAGCTGCCCTCTTGCACAAACAAGAGATTACTGATGGGTTCTGCACTCTCCACATCTTGCTACTTGCAATGTTTGTATTCTCAGTTGGGCTCCCAAGCTGTCAGCACTAGGGTCATCTCAGTCGAGCTGATGAATTGACTGAGGTGTACTTAAGTCTGAAGATGCTTTTGGGAACCCAACCCAGGTGTCGGCCCTTTTAAAAAAAAAACACTTTTGCCAGCTGCTGAATTGTCAGTTAAGTGAACTGAATCTATCGCCTTTTATAATACAGATACTTAAAAATTCTGCAGCCCTTTAGATGTCACACTGTTCTAATGAATAGCAGTGCTCGAGCCAACGCACAGGGCCTGCATCTTGCCTGGTATCAGTATGAGGAGGAAACGCATATTCTTCTTCAACTCGTCCTCTCTGTGTCCTCCTCGTTCTGTCATGTGTATCTCTCCCCTACAGAAAACTGTATAAACATGACCTTCAAGACCAATCCCTTAGAGCAGGCCTTCAGAAGGCCCAATGTCAATCTGCGCTCCAACCCCTTTACTAATCAGTACTGGACCACTGTCAGCCACACGCTGCCAGCCCTGCTCTATGATGGCTATCTCAGGCTGACAGGCCACAAGCCCCGGTAAGGTCTCAACTGCCCCACCCCCCCCCAACCCAACACATGCACACACTTCCCTCCCCTGCCAGTCAGTGTGTTTGTTTTTGTGTGTGTACCTGTGTGTACCTGTGTGTACTTGTATTGGTACTTGTACTTCCGACATAGTGAGGACTGGAAGAACTGTTTTAACCAACTGAGTGAAGACATTTTGGCTGGTCCTCACTTCCTCAAGTCTGTTTGAGGGTTAAGACTCTGTTTTAAGCTAAAGTGAATTAGATTTTATGTTAGGGTTGGGGTTAGGCATTTAATGCTTAAAGTCAGTGTTGCCAACTTAGCGACTTTGTCGCTATATTAAGAGCTATTGTTGCTATATGTCGCTATAATTTCAGACCCCTCTAGTGACTATTTTTCAAGAAAGCGGCTAGCGACAAATCTAGCAACTTTATCTCGTGTTAATCGAGACTTTTGGAGACTTGTTCCTACTCTTCTTAACGAGCAGCAGGGGCTGCTGTGGGCCCCTCCCTCGTCCCAAAGCACTAACAAGCGGCCCAGTCCTCCTGCAGCAGTCCCTCCCGGCTGCAGTCAGAGCAGGAGATGATAACCTCTCCGCATCCAGTCTGCAAATGAATCAAGCATGTGCAAAGTCAGTCAGTGTCTCTTTTGGGTCACTTTTGCCGGTCCCGAGGCCGAATAAAGGAGGAGGGTTGGAATTGTGACAGAAGACAGTGCATTTGCAGTTCTAAACATACTTAGGGAAAATTTTTACTCACTTTTGGTCTCTCCCACAACGTTATTCCTCTCTCCTACAGCGTCCATTACAATTTCAAGCACATGGTAAATCATGCAAATGAAGCCATGACGTCATTTAGCAACTTCCAGCGACTTTAAGTACAGCAAATAGCTACGTTCCTTACTGAGTAGTTGGCAACACTGCTTGAAGTTAGGGTAGGGGCTAGGGAATGCATTGTGTCAATGAGTGTCCTCACAAAGATAGAAGTACAATGGTGTGTTTGTGTGTTTTGATGACTGGTCAAGTGGGATGGTGAGAACAAGGAAGGGTCCGTGGCGGAGGAACTAACTGTTTGCTGTGTCTTTACTCGACCTCATGGCATCAGCTGGACTTTGTTAACGAAGACAAAGTGTTTTTTGCGTTGCTTTCATTTTTTGAATGTGCCTTTTGTCAACAAGCCATGCTGTGAACATGACATCCATTTTTGCCATGCCCAAATTCTTCCCCTATCATGGAAAATCTGAAGACGACATCGACTTCTTGGTCACTTAGTAAAGGTTGTGTCCAGTCGGAGACACAACATGTCCCACTGAATACAAACCCTATGCATGTTAATTGACTCACATTTATTTCAGACATTGGATGTAATGCAGCGCGAAGCTTTCCCCCCAAAATACTACATCTTTTATCTGCTGAATTTCATGTGGTTTCTGGCTGTCTGAAATTAATTTGGCTTAGTAGCTTACTCACATTCGAGGGGTGTGATTTGAATGGGTATGTCATCAGTTGTAATGTAAGTAGTGATTATTTCTGCTTCTGTGTGCTGATCAACCATGCATGTTTGTCACGTTCTCTGACTCACTCACAGGAGGAATCTGAGTCAGCTCAATCTGCCTCAATATAAAATGACAGCCGAGATAGAAAAGGCCAAATGTGGATTAAGGCCTTTTTATTTATAACAAATTGAAATGTTGCAATTGTGTAATTAAAATACTGTTAAATATTTACTTGGGTAGTTGTTTGAGTTTAAAATTCACTGATTTACAAAAATGTGCAGTTTGAAGACTCAGATCCTCCTATAATCTTCACAATAATGGGCACTGCTGTTTTTTCCATTCCTACCACAATTCTCACCCTAATTACCACAACACTGGTTTCTGGTTTTGAATTATCCTCACTTGTATTATGATCCCCTATCCCCTATCTGAACTAATACAGAAATTATATGTATTAACTAGATTCACTTTTGTGAACCGGAAGACAAGATTTTTTTCAATTTGTGTAGTTTTTTTTAATTATTTGGGGGTAATTCATGACATAACTTTGGTTTATGGGTGCTTTTGAAATTGTATTAGCTGTCATCTTGGCCTGCACACAGGCTAAATTCAATTAGCTGATCTGTTGGAATCACAGACCTGAGCCCTGTACTACCAAGCTGGATTTGAGGGTTAGTGAAGTAACTTTGGGAATAACGTTGGGTTTTCAGTATCACAAAGGTGGTTCTCTATTAATCAAGCTAGATCACCATGGTGATTCATGCTGCGAAGTTAACCTGGACAGGACCAGGTTTTGTTCTGAGTTTCAGATTGAAATCGGCTAGAAAACCTCTAACTCCTTCAGAAACGGCATGTCACACTAGACAACAGTCAATCTGTGATCCATACAGATTCTCAGCGGGGTGAATAAGAATATATATATATATATAATAATATAATATAAATGTAAACGTGTTGAGTTGTACAGTTACATTAATGTCACCGAACAGAGCCATGCAGTTACAGTAGAGTTGCTGTATGTAACATAACTGCAGTTACAGTAGAGTTACTGTGTATATCATAGATGCAGTCAACTGATGTGTGAAGTTGTTTCTCATTGCACTACTGAATATGTTTGTAGTTTTCTGGACTTTTAACCACACAGTCTTCAAAATTACTCTCCTGTAAAATAAGGTAGCATACATTAATACTCCACTATATTATTAATCAGTATGACGTTTACTTGCATATTAAATGCTGTATAATTCCTTAAAACACACTAGTGTTACATTGTGTTTTATGCTTTATATTGATTTGCTGATGTCCGTTTTAAACTGCCGGTATTACAGCTGATATAATACTGATTAGACAATGTCTAATGTTAGCCTGTTTATCTAAGATAATAGGCCCTAAAATAATTTATTTTTAAAGTGGGCAAAAACAAATTATATTTGGTTATATCCTTCATTGTGGGACAGTTTCAGATTTAAATCCAGTTCATGAGTATAATGTTAAAATGTCAGTTTTCAGTGTAACAGTAACTGTGCTGCAGCTGTCAGGTTTGAAATCAACAGTAGTCATTGAGAATGCATGGAGTAGATGAATATATATATTAACTCATGAATTCACACTGGTTGTTTTCTGCCAGAATTGGTCGCGTACCTTATTCAGAGCAACAGTATTGATTTCAACTGGAATAATTATTATATTCGTATATAGAAGTGGGCGTAATGCAAGCATTTTTTCCAGTAGTTTAGTCAAATGATGATCTCAACACCCCCTTTTTGTGAACGCACACACAGCCTGAAGAGGAAAGCCTGGGTTAACTGAGAAAGTTGATAACCACCTTCGTGATACAAGATTGCAGTCGTTAGGTTAAGTGAAACGAGACGATGAAAAAGTATCCTGGGTGTGTTGAACTCGCTTGGCAGTACAGGGCTTTATTCCATGTAGTGCTGTGACAATGTTTGTACAAAACCTCTTGACCTTTTAGAAAATGTGTATAGTTAATGATTACATAATTTGGAAATTACTTTGACACCAGATCTGTAGAACATTAGTTTGAACATTGGTGGAGATTCTAAAATAAAATGGTTGTTACACCCCTAAATGTCAAAGCATAGTGTGAATTAAAATCAAGGTCCAGATGTTTACAGATACACAGTACTGTACAGCTCAAATTATCACAATTATTACAGTGAAAATATGTTTAATAGGATCTTTATAGCTTGGGGAAGTCATGCCGATGGCATATAATGTGAAAATGTATTGAATATTTTAATATTCATATGAATGTTTAATTCATATTTTAAATAATTTATGCAAATTTCTCCCAATCTCAAATGATCAGACTAAATTACTGACTGTACGTTGTATAAAATACTTGCCATAATGGCTTTTGTGACAGTTTTTGTCTTTGTTGTTAAAGTTTTCTCTAACTTCTGCCTCTGCTTTCCCCTTCTCCAACCGAATGGTTCTCCATTCATTATTCCCTCTCTCAATTCCTCCCATGTTCTCTGCCCACTCCTCTACCTCTGTCCATCCAACCATACTGTATCCCTGCCTCTCTCTACTCTGGTTATTTACCTGCCACACTCCTCTTTCTGCTACTCCAACTGCATAATCACTCATCAATCCAATGATCTACCCCCATATTGTCCCTTCTTTTTCTTCTTTCCTTCCCTTTTTTCACCACTTATTTATCACAGGATGATGAAGACAATCACACGCCTCCACAAGGCCATGATGGTCCTGGAGTATTTCACCAGTCACTCCTGGGTGTGGAACAATGACAACATCGTCATGCTACTCTCCCAGATGAGCCCAGAGGATAAGAAGGTAGGAAGGATGTTAATGACCTTTAACAAGGGAACTTTTCCCTCAGACGATGGGGAGATGAAGCAGCCTTCCACGGTGAGGAGGAGATCTCCAACCGTCCAGAGCAGTACCTGGGGGCCACGACCAGGAGCTCTGTTTTATTGCTGTTTAGTTTGAGTAGGTTTTATGTCACCCAGGTATTGATGTCTTGCAGGCAGTTGACGAGTGACTGGGGTGGAACCTAGAGGACTAAACTGTGCTGATGTAGAGTTGAGTGTCGTCAGCGTAGGAGTGGAATACCATGTTGGGCGGTTGATCTGACCAAGGGGAGCATGTAAATGTTGAAAAGAACGGGGGCCAAGCACAGCACCTTGTGGCACACCTTGGTTGACTGTGGCTGGATGGGAGCTGGACAAACAGTTTTCTGTTGGGTAGATATGATTGGAGCCAGGAGAGAGCTATACCAGAAAGGCAGAGGTGTTCAGATAGGCAGTTGAGGAGGATGGAGTGGGAGACTGTATCAAAGGCTGCAGGATAATGCTAATGTTCGCTATTGTTTTCCCATTTCATAGCTCTTACGGTGAATTCACAAGGCGGTCAAGGAATGTCTTATTTTTATATTCAAGGAGCTATGGTTTTGAATAAATGTTGTGAACCATCAGTATAAGAGTCATTCAGCCAGGGATGCTACAGAGGACACAGATGACAATGATCTCCCTCACATCATTCAAACCACACAACACAGACTTTCACACTGAAGAAACGGCAGACAGATTTATCACTCAGTGCGTTAATGTCTGATAGTAGGCAGGCTGCAACACAGTGACTCATTCATTCTCTGCTGACGTCAGTTTATAGTGAACAGAGACGTTTTTCAGGATAACACTCTGGAGAAAAATCTGCATTTGTGGATGGCATGAGGGCGGATATTTTCTTTATACATTAGAGCTATTGTTTCTGTACGGAGACACTTGACTGTTGTTCTCTTGGCAGACACATATCTGATGTCAAAATAATCTAATACTAGAGACTAGAATAGTGTAGGAAGGTTCTCATTTTGAAAATGGTTCTCTTAAAATGAGTTTTTACTCTGTAGTGCCTTTCTTCGGCCAACAAAGCTGCAGGCTGCTTGGGGATTCAGATCCTTTTTATTCCCTTAATGCTGACTGATAGCCTGCCACAGGCGGCTCCAGCTCACTGTTCACTGATCCAACCACGAGCCATGTGCCACTATGCTTTCCTCATCTCTCAGCCGGTGATCACAGTTATTCTCCCCTCACAGTGGAAGGTAACACTGGGGGTTGAGTTAGGACAAAGCCAGCTGGAGCTCAGTGTCGGCTCCTTGCTGTGATAAGTTATTCTCTCTAATTCCCTTTTATTAGATACTCATGCAGACATTTATTATTACTCGAAATCCCTGCAGTATCCACATATCCTGCCAACTCAAAAATTAGCTTTGAACTATGAGAAATTAGAATGTCTCTGATGTCTCTGGTCCTGAAAGTTGGTAGATATATTGAAGATAGATGAAGTATAACTTCAACTAACTGACCCATAGACTAATGGCCATTAGAGGTGGGGGGAAAAAATCGATACAGCATAGTATCGCAATGTTTTGCGTGGCAATATCATAACGATTCATGGCCGCCAAGTATCGATATTTAGCATTCTGACCGGCCGGCGAGCCGTCAGTACTTTATTTGTTTTTCGGTGGCCGTAGCGGGCTCACTTTTAAGAATATACTGGAGATACTGGTATTATATGAAACCAGAAGATCTAAGGCAGGGGTGTCAAACTCTGGCCCGCGGGCCAGATACGAAGAGGCAATACCAAATTATTATATTATTATTGTACTATAAAAGCTGACCCGCAGGTAAAAGGTTTATTTGTTCAATATTGGCCCGCGATTTTATTCAAGTTTTAAATTTTGGCCCATTGTGTATTTGAGTTTGACACCCCTGATCTAAGATATCTATATCTATAGAATCTATAGCCATGTATGTCACCATATCGTGTCGGGAAGTTGTTGAAATAACGATGCAAAGTTAAGCTTTTTGTATGTTTCATTAAAAAAAAAAAATAGAGCAGTGAAGCTTAAAGTTGAGGAAAGCTTGATAAAATGCTGCAGTTGTTGTCGTCCATACATGTTTGATATCAGTTCAGTTCAGTTTGACTGAATTCTTTGTTGGTCAGTCTGTGGGTTTGGTTCTCATTGTGGAGAAATAAAAAGACTGAAGTGAGATGAATAGACTGAGAATTTTCTCTTATTTGACAAAACAATTCTTGATTGAATTTAATTGTGTGGACACAAAATGCAGTTAAACAGTTAAATCACAATATATTGTATCACAATACTCACCATTTCGCAAAATCACAATAACATCATATCGTGACTCAAGTATCGGGATAAAATCATATCGTGGGGCCTCTGGGGATTTACACCTCTTATGGCCATCATAGGGTTAGAATTTTAATTAATCCAATACTTCATCTGCAAAAATAATGAATCAGTCACATGAGCCTTCCCATTAAGCCCCACAGATAGACTGTAGACTTGTTGTTCTGCATTTTCGTCCAAGATAAAATTGTTTCTTTATTTTTTATTTATAGTTATATTCTGTGATGTAGTGTATTCTCACATTATTATTAGTACTTTATTAGCGCTAAAGATATCGTTCAACTGAACCTCAATCATTGAATAGTAATGTTTGATGAATGTTTCTTGTGTTTCCATTTCTGTAGGTGTTTAACTTTGATGTGCGTCAGCTGCACTGGGCGGAGTACATGGAAAGTTACTGTATGGGAACCAAAAAATATGTCCTCAACGAAGAGCTGTCGGGCCTGCCTGCTGCACGCAAACACCTCAACAAGTAAGAATGGAAAAAAATTGTGCAATTCTGCCAACACCTACAGAGTAAATACTGTGTGTAATGCAGTTCTCTGTAGAGCGTATTCATCTAAGTCACCATACAGTCGATAAACCTCCACTGTACTTAGATATCCTTTAGATTTTCACGTACTTCAGTTCATCCTTCCATTAACCACATAAGTATTTTACGTGTCAGAATTATTATCATTTGTGTTCTACAGATTATCAGTCAGAGTGGATAGTACAGTCAGAGTGGCAGTAATCCTGCAGTCTCTAACAAAGCTCATGTGAATATTCAGCATCAGGACACTTTAAAAGGAATTTAAAAGGAGAGGTCATGAATTAAAAACGGCACATCTAACACAGGGTTTCCGCTATATTCATTTAGTACTGGCGGCCTGCCACTGCTAAGTTATGCCCGCCGCTACTTCAGAATAGGGGGTTGTTTTATTTTTATAACTCTGTAGCAGTGACCACAGCGGGAGGCTCCGTAGACCAGTCTTCCGCTGGAACATTGCCAGGACGTCACTCGAGATGTCATAACAACCGTAACAGCGCAAGCACTCTGTTAGCATTACTCCAGTTTCTGAGTGAGGTTAGACTGCGTGTTAGAGCGGATGTTCTGCTAACGATACTGGAAGAGAACAAAGCACTGTCAGTCAGCATCCACTTGTTTCCTCGGTGTAAAGTCCATTTCCAGAAGTTCAAGTCAAATAGCCCCAACCCAAGCATAGATGGACATACTTTTCTGTGGCCAGCATTTCCATATTAAACATGCTTTTTAAAATTGGTCTTTTGTAATATTACATTTTTTTTGAGACACTGAATTTTAGGTCTTCATTAAATGTAAGATATATATACATAATCATTATAATTAGAAGAAATTAAATAAATAAATTAAGACATTAAATGTTTCATTCTGAGTGTATTGGATCTATATAATGTGATATTTCCACTTTTTTAATTGAATTACTGACTTAAATAAACTTTTCTATGATATTCATTGAGATGCACCTGTATACTAGTATTTACCAGCCGTTACGGTAAGAACATGTTAGACTCGCCTTCAAAATAAGAGCACTTGGATGTGTTAACAGAGTCCACCACAGAATTTACAAGAAGACCATCAAAATGCTGTCAAAATTGAATGCTTTAAATAAAACACAGAAGAACCCTTATTCTCCTTTACAATATTTCATTAAAATATGCAATGATTAAGATGGAATAGTGGCATTAGAATGTGCGAGAGGCACCAAATTTAGGTGCCCCTGGACCCCCCTACTTTGTTCAGGTCCCCCCATCATAGTCTCAGAAATCCTGTGAAAAACACTGGTTCTAAAGCTTGTTTTGCAGTCGAGTGTTATTTTTTAATACTTTCTAAATCACTGGTTGATATTTACATGTGCACGCCGTCCGTGGGACAAATAACCTTTAACCCCCGCTGCTGAAAAAAGTCCTAGAGGAAGCTCTGTCTATCATTAGTGTGAAACTGGATTTGGAATGTGATTTGTGTACGTTCAGAATAACCTGTCTCTCACTTCACAACTTCACCCCAGCAAATCTCAAACTGGAGTCCTCCTTTTTTGAAGTCAACGATTGGTCACAATTGTGCGTCTTATTCCCCCAGGCTGAGGAACATCCGCTACACCTTCAATACCATCCTCGTGGTGCTCATCTGGCGCGTCTTCATCGCCCGATCCCAGATGGCCAGAAACATCTGGTACTTTGTGGTGAGCCTCTGCTTCAAATTCCTCTCCTACTTCAGAGCTTCCTCCACAATGAGATAATGAGCCCGGGACGGGGAGGCAGGTGGCGAGGCAAAAGGGGCAAAGAAATGAGAAAAAAAAAGAAAAAAAAACACTGGCTGTGGATGATTAAAAAGGTCCTTGAGCTCAAAGCCCTTAAAACGGTCCCATGACATCTGTCTCTGGCCCCGCTCTTTGCCCCGACACTCGAGGATTAAATGGAAAAAAATGAAACCCACGAACACAGACAGAGCTACTGGACATGCCTGGAGTCCACAACGGTCTGAATGTTACATGTCTCGGATCTATCTAAGCTGATCTCTTGCACTTCATAAAACACAGAGGGCATGGATTTATCTCACAATGTACAATGCTCAGACTAACAGCACTTAACAGATGAGTTAAAGACCACAAGACCACACCGCCCTCATCCTATTCACGGCCACTCAATCTGGTCCCCCCTCAGGTGCCAGCTTTACCGCTGCAATCTTTAAGCTCTCCTGCACCCGAAACCTGCTTCATCTCGTCTGTCTGTATGCTCACCTGGATGCCTGCCTGCAAAACAAAAGCTATGCATTGGTCGATGCTTTGCTACAAAAACCCTTCTACTGGTTTCCAGTCGGTCCAGGCTATATGTAATCTTTCATTGAAGAATAACCATTTCTCTGCTGTCACCTGAAAACTGTCCTCTTTTTTTTTTTTTCTCGTTTAAGATTTGCGTGTGGTTCTTGTCTTGCTAGTCCTGATAAAATGTCTTAAAAAGCTGTTACAAAAAATGTCTGTTAATCAAAGTTTTCATCTGACAGCAAGTTTTGTTTAAGCTACTCTCTGCTTGTGGGGCAGTTGAGCCAGTTTTGCGTGTTCGTTCGGAGGCAGTTGAAAGCTGTTTCTGTACCGACTCTGTGAAGGATTGTTCCCAGACGGACGAGCCTAGAAATCACTGTTTATACTCTGTCTTGCCCTTCAGACCCCATCCCCAAAACCAAAGCCATTTCATCCAATATTAGAGAGTTGAAAGCGCTGAAAGCTCGGGGTAAAGTGAGAGTTGACATTGTAACGTCACCTAGACTGACACGTGCCCCACCAAGAGTTGTCAGTGGTTGTCTCTCACTCTTCCTGCTTGGGAAAGGCACACACTCCTGTATGTCCCCAGTGAGCTGCTGGCTAATTACAACCGTGCACAACGTAGATTGTAATACGATGGGTTCATCCAGTGCCTACAAACGGATTGTTCTTGCATCAGCAGATCCTGCAAACCAAGCTTCCTCTACAGGTTCCTTTTGTCATTTCTTTGTGTCATTTGGTCTTAAAGTTATTTTTGCCAAAATACCTCTTCGCTAACACTTGTAGCTCAGTAGAGGATGAGACAGGTGGAGTTGAGAGGAGGAATATTGTCACTTTGGGCTTTATCTTCATACGGATTGAGAATAGGAATTTTCACTGCTGGTTGACAAATACCGAGTCGTTGATATACACTGTGGTTAATGGCTCTCATTCATAGTCTGTTAGTACACTACTTTTCAGGTAACTCCGACTGTAGTCCACCATCTTTGTGAAAAGTTTTGTTATGTGACTTTGATCATTTTTCTGTGTTTACATACTTTTTATGGGTCATAGTTTATCATGTTACTTGTTCATTTACTATCTTAGTTGCTTCTGTACATATAGCTATGCAGTGCATTTGTCATGTTGTTTATAACCCGCTGTTAAACTCTTTGACCTTTGACTTGTTACATTAAAAAAATTTACTAATCTGTAAAACAGACGAGTTACAGAACTGGCAACATGAGCTTTTTTTGTATCAAATTTCTTTGTTTTTGTTTCAACCCTTATTTACGGTGGCCCTGAGAGCTCACAGCGCTGCAACTTAAAAAAACACACGCAAATACACAAAACACAAGAAAACATCTTCATCAATTTGACAACACAAGCGCAGCATTTAGAAAACGCTGCAAAGACCACAAGACAACAGAAGTGTTTCCACAGGACACTTAAAAGTGGTGCACACGTCTGGACGATATAATGTGAAATTAACACTTTATTACTATTTCATGATAATGATATTTTCATGTTATAACGTGATATATAGTGTTAGCCTGCTAGCCCATATCAATGACATTGCAGTTAAACAGATCAAATAAATGAATTAATGTTTTAGTTGGTCTCTCTCAAGGGCACCTTGTTGGTCTTGGTCTTGCTAGCCCGCTAACGCTAGCGCGATATCGATTCGCCACTAACGTTAGCATGCTATTGATTGCAGGCTACCGCTAGCACGCTATGAACATTGAAATTATCATTATCTTGAAATAACATGATAATATTACAAGCGTGTCAAGACGTGTGCATCACTTTTAAGTGTCCTCTGGAAACACTTCTGTTGTGTTGTGGTCTTTGCAGCGCGTTTTCTAAATGCTGCACTTGTGTTTGTCAAATTTATGAAGTTTTCTCAATTTGCTTGTGTTTTGTGTATTTGCATGTGTTTTAAGTTGCAGCGCTGTGAGCTCTCAGGGCCACCGTACTTATTACCATATTAAGTCTTTAATTAATATATCTGAGGTTTACCTGTGTGCATTGTTCTTGTCTAATACCTATTTCCTGAGCACACTACTGTGTGATAATCTTTGTCTGCGCTTGCATGTATCTTCTCAAAGTGTCTTAGGCCAAAGCAGCTTCAAACACATACATGTACGTCCTGTGAATGTCCTGGATTCACTTCGGAATGGGATTTCAGTCTTTTTCATAGCATGAGCCATTTTACAAAGGGTCATGTGACTTGATGGAAATATGCACTCTTTCGGGAAAGACGTGTGCAAGAAGTGTGAATCGTGCCTGAACTTTTTGAATATTCTAACGGTGTGAAAATAGAGCAATCAGATCTATGTTTTCTAATTATTTTGTGTACAGCTCTATTTAGGTAGACTTCAACATACAGATGTATTTTTATGCTAATGACATTGCGTGGCTATTTTACTGATGAAAAGCTTACTGTACCATCTTCAGCTGCTGTAAATGCTACTTAAAAAGGTAAATGTGTCCACTTAAGTGCAGTATGTCAAGAGCTTTATGTGATAGAATAACACAGCCTTACGTGTTTGCACAGCCAGAATCTCCCACTGATTCCCCAAACAAGAAGTCAACAATACTGTAATTGGCCATTTTAAAATGATCAAGTGTTTGTTCATGCGATGAATTTTTGCTGTTGTAACTCTATTTCCTTGTGACGGTGTGAGTGTCAGTTCTGTGATGGTGAATGGAGATCATGTTTGTTTAGTGTTGCAGAAAAAAACAATGGCATGTCTGATTCAGGGTTTCCTTTAAGTTTGTTTTTGTGGCTTAAGAAGTGACATACAAACAAGTTCTCACTTTTTATTTCAGGAATCATACCAATGGCTTGTACACAAGCTACATCAGCACCAACTCCACTCGGAACAAATTCTAAATAGTCACATTAATCCATTATTCAAATGATTGAAAGGCCCTGGAAGCATGATTTTCAACCATTTGTGCATGGCATTAAATATTTATGGTTAGATGAGCAATATTCAGAGTTAAAGGAATAGCTTGATATTTTGAGGAAATGCACTTATCTGCTTTCCAACTGAGAGGTTTAATGGTTTATACCGCTCCATATATCAGCAGCTGGTTAGCTTATCTTAGAATAAAAAGCGGAAATGGGAGGGAAAAGCTTCTGGCTTCATCATGTCCAGAGGTAATATTATCAGCCTATTAGCATCTGTGGAGTTTTCGAGTGTCACATGCTTGTTCATGAGTAAAAAGAAAACTCATTTACACTTTGTACAGATTAAACAAAGTGATAGAAAAAGTTAATAAGTGAATTTTATAGGTGATTTTATCATCTTTGGGCAGATCCAGGTTAGTGGCTTGTAGTCTGTATTGTAAACTGAGCTAAAAGGTTGTTGGCTCCAGCCACTTATTTATTGTACAGATATGAGTAGCATCAATCTGCTCGTCAATTTTGTATATGTCAAACGATATAAGTGATGAAAAAAACATACTATAGGAGATAAACAAAACATAAACTCTGCTGGGTTTAGGTGGGTCAGATTGGATGGAAATGGCATGACATGACATCATCAGATTTTGTGTGACATCACCCTTTTCCAACTAAGCCCCGCCTATTTCAAAGGAAAATATGAATACAGAAGTCTCGCATTAAATTACCAAAACTGATCTAACTTTGGTAAGAATGTTGCATAGAATGAGTTCTCATAGGAAAATGGTTGATTGAGGAAATGGGTTTACAGGGTCTTTAAGGAAACTTTATCATTTTGAGTAATGTATCACAACCTAAACTGTTCTATAATAACTCATAAGTTTTTCTGTCAGGCTTTTGTGGGACTAAATGCTCATTCCTTTCCGATTTTTTATTATTATTGTTTTTTCTCTTGTTTAAACACAGATTTCCTTAGAAATCCTGTGTTGAGTCACTGTTGTTTTCATGTTATTCTTTCTGTCTGAGCTTTAATCACCTGAGCATTTATGACACGCATCAAAGTGGAGGTGGTGATGTTATTTTCTTTCTTTTTGAGCTTCTTGTTTTAATGGCTCAAAAAAAAAAGTTTGCTTTTTTTTTACACGGCCAACACAACATGGGTCCATAATCTTTGTCTGTTATCGCTAATCAGTTTTTCTTCTGAGGTTGTGATTACATTCAGACTGGTTACAGTGTCAATGTTATTTTTTTAAATGTTTCCATGTGGTTCCTGATGTGAATATTGTTTCATTGCTACTGTTTTGAGCAAGATCATGAGCACAGGCTACAGTAATTACTTTATGAAGGAGGAAAAGAGTTTTCGCCTCAATCATTGTCAATGTGAATCTCCAAAAACAATAAATCAATGGGTGCCTTTTTGTTTGTAAACCAAAAATAAGGAATAAACAGTGTTTAATCCTATTCCTGATTGAGATGCTTGATTTTTCTTGTCTGTCTAGCTCAGCCATTCGCAACCCTGGGGTCCCGACCCCAATTGGGGTCGCGAGATGATTTCTGGGGGTCGCCAAATCATTTTAGAAAAAATATAAATGCACAAAATTCATATTAAATTACATCATTTCAGACAGGGAGATGTTTTAGTTGTTGTCTGCTTCTTTATTATCTCCGTAAATTTCAGCCAGACTTCCCGAAGTATGGCTTTTCATGCATGACAAAAAACAACACAGAATATCCACAGTGTGTCATTTGCTCTCAAGTGCTGGCAATAAAAGCTTGAAACCAGTAAAACTGAAGAGACAAGAGGGGGTGGGGGGGTCGCGGACAACATGCATGTTAAATTGGGGTCGCGACTCAAAAAGGTTGAGAACCACTGGTCTGACCTGACCTCCACCTCATGTACTGGATCTGGAAGCCAGACTAACATGGAAGCTATTAAATACATCCGATATTTAATGCTGCCATTCAGGATGCCACAAATTAAAGGTTTCTGTAACTCTTTATATTAAGGTCCTTGTAATAACCATTAATTAACAAGTAATAAGGCCCTTGTAAGTCCTTACAAGATGCTTATTAACATTATGTGTTTATAAGCTTATATAAGTGTTAATAATGGCATTACAAACACCCATGACCCACCCATTATGTCTTTGCCATGCCTTTATTAATCTTATTTTGTTTGCTTATTGATATTAAAATATACTTTATTGCTCGTCTATTATAAGTTAACTATAAGTTAACTATGCTTTTTGCAACTACCGGATCTAAAGCGAGAACAATGCCTTATTACTTGTCAATTAATGGTTATTAAGGACCTTATTATAAAGCATTACCAAGGAATCTTCTGTCCTTGTTTTCTTGGTAGCCATAATAATAACCATAACAACCTTGTTGTCAAGTACAGGTGTGAATCAGCAGAGGCTCCACAATACAATTTTATCCTGATACTTATTTATTGCAATTTTACGCATTTTGCGATATGGTGAGTATTGATGCGATATATTGTGATTTAACTGCATTTTGTGTCCACAAAATTAAATTCAATCAAGGATTGTTTTGTCAATTAAGAGAAAATTCTCAGTCTATTCATCTCACTTCAGTCTTTTTATTTCTCCACAATGAGAGTCAAACCCACAGACTGACCAACAAAGAATTCAGTCAAACTGAACTGAACTGATATCAAACATGTATGGACGACAACATCTGCAGCATTTTATCAAACTTTCGTCAACTTTAAGCTTCACTGCTCTGAATTTTTGAATGAAACATAAAAAAGGTCGAACATTGCATCGTTATTTCGACAACTTCCCGACATAATATCCTGACGCACATGATGATTCCTGAGATCTTCTAGTTTCATATAACAGTATCTCCAGTATATTCCTAAAAGTGAATACTTTGCGGCCATGAATCGATATATCACCATGCAAAATATCTCAATACTATGCTGTATCAATTCTCCTTCCCACATAAAAGCAATGAAAGATCAGGAGATGTGTCTGACTGAGGAACAGTAACATGACTGCTGGTTCACATAAATGCTGTTGCTTCAGATCACTTCACACTGGTTGCTAAGCAAACCGACGCTGGAGATTGTGTCAAGGTATTGTTTGACACCGGAGAGGTTTTGTTTCTCACTCCAGGTAAATGGGCTGAGGACAACGGCCATTAAAGCTCATTTTAGAGGATGTGTTTCTTTCTTCTATAAAAAAATAAAATGTTTTTTTTTTAAACTGGGTACAGACAGACAGTGGTTGTTATACAGTCATGGAAAAAAATACTAGACCACCCTTGTTTTCTTCAATTTCTTGTTCATTTTAATCATATAATGATAACAAAAACAGGTCATAAGAGTTTAATTTAAGAGCTGATATCTAGCCATTTTCCAATGTTTTCTTGATAATGATAAGGGTTATGGTATGGATATGGGTACAAATGTATCTTTAGTTGTACCAGGCATTAAAATAAACAAGAAATTAAAGAAAACAAGGGTGGTCTGATCATTTTTTCCATGACTATACTGTAGTTTTGTTTTGTTTTTTTAGAAAAAGTAAATTCAAATATGCATGAAAATTGTTGAGTTGCATTATACTGACTTTTACATGCACCAATAGATTGCAAGATTTACATCAAACAAGCAGATGGTTATGTGGTAAAATTTAGCACAAATGAAAAGTTGGTGTATTCGCTTGAAAAGTCACTATATGGACTGAAAATATGCTCCTGGCTTATGATGTAAGTAATTGAATTAATCATGGATGAATTTCATTTAACTGCTTTGGTTTCAGGTTCCTGGTGTGGTGCATGCTTTCTCACAGTCCATCTCTGTGGAACGCTTGAAAAGAACAGAGCTATTGTTTTACAGTAATGTTATAAGTGACACCTATGCTTTTCATGCTATGACAACTGTCTATGACAAGACAGAAAAAGTAAAACACAATAGGCAGTAACTCTTGACTGCTGGCCTCTCTTCATATTTCCATTTAATATGTAGGTCATCAGATGCTGAAAACTCAACGGTGATGGGAGCCCTCGGCATTTATGCTCTCCTCTGCAACACCTGGCAACAGCTGCATAGCAACTGTGGCCCAGCAACCATGCCAAGCACTGAGTCACAACCAGCCATGCACACCCAGTGGGGCCTGTGCATAAACAGGAACCAGGGGCTTACAGGGCTTAGAGTAGTAGCCCAGAGGCAGAAAACACACTCTCACTGGCTCTCACTAAACATCTCTGTTGATGAATGTTAATGAGAGGGCCTTTTAGTGCTTAAAATTATACTCTGGGTCATTTAAAGCTGTCTATTCTGCCATTGGTGATTGAAAAACACTTTTCTGAAAGCTTTCAGATTTTCTCTCTTGCAAGTCTCAGCTGGGACTACACAGTGGGTTCTCTCTGGGTCCTCCAGCTTCCTCCCACAGTCTAAAGATATGCAGCTTAGGTTTTAATTGGTGACTAAATCTCCCGTAGGTGTGAATGAGAGTGTGAATGGTTGTCTGTCTCTATGTGTCTGCCCTAAATGACTCGCATCATTAATGTTGTAAATGGTGTTACCATAAATATTATCCCTCATATTGGGAAATCAATGTAAGGGTTTATATGCCTCGAACCTGAGCAACATTGTGTGGGTCTCACGGTTCAAAAGTGTGTTTATATGGCCATCAGAATTAATAATTATCAGAATTATTATTTTTTGTTATAATAAATTATATGACTTGATTTATTCTAAGTAACCTCGAGTAGGGGTACCACTCTGTAAAACAGAGAAAAGAGCCAATACAACTAAATCAGTCTCATTAAGTTACTAAACGATCAATATGGAACACTGATTAATAATTATATTAATCATTATAATCAAATGATCATATTCATATTTAGTAATGGTTGAAGAAATTTGGAGTTCTTTTCATAGAAGAGGTTGGCACATCACATTAAAAAGCATATTTATTCCAAAAAGGTACAGTCATGGAAAAAATTATTAGACCACCCTTTTTCTTCAATTTCTTGTTCATTTGAATGCCTGCTACAACTAAAGGTACATTTGTTTGGACAAAAATAATGATGAATATAAAAATAGCTCATAAGAGTTTAATTTAATAGCTGATATCTAGCTATTTTCCATGTTCCCTTGGTTCCATGTACCTTTAGTTGTACCAGGCATTAAAATGAACAATGAATTGAAGAAAACAATGGTTGGTCTAATATTTTTTTCCCTGACTGTATATGTTGATAAATAGCACCAAAGGTTAGACAGATAATTGGCTGTCCCCTTAAGAAATCCCATTGTCTAGTAGCTTCAAATAAGTTGTGCATTTCTTTTTATTCCCTTTATCCTCTCTCCAGGGGACTCTGGGGTCCTCTTGAATGTCTGGCAGGTTCAGGCAGCGGTCACTGGGTAGCACTGGGTGTAACTCCCCTTGGGGACGGGATGTGGTTGGAGCTGGGGAAACTACAGCAGCCAACCCCCTGTCAGGAGAGGATCTCCAGGGGTTCTCACTGATTACACTGAGGCTGTTGCTGCCCTGAATTAACCCGAGAGAGGGTAGGTTAAGATATGTTTACCATGAAGTAAGTCATACTGATTGTGTTGTAGGAGTCAATATGAGGCTTCATAAGTGCATTTTTTTAACCATCTAGGGACCGAATGGACCCACTCAGATTGTTTTATATAGTCTAGATATAAGATTGGATTATTTGTATTGATGCTTTTATCCAAGAGCAGTGTCCTAATTTTGTAAAAAACCTTGCTCATTTAATTACTTATTATACTGTTATAAGATTTAATTTTAAAAAAAGGTTGAATAACTTTAAGTTGATCATATATTTTATATTAAATCTTGACCTGTAAAGTAACTAAAGCTGTCAGCTAAATGTAGTGGAGTAAAAAGTACAATATTTGCCTAAAAATGTTGTGAAACAGAAGTACAAACAATTGTATTGATGCTTTTATCCAAGCAGTGTCCTAATTTTGTAAAAACTTGGTTCATTTAATGACTTAATACACTGTAATAAGATTTAATTTAAAAAAAAAGGTTGAATAACTTTAATATAGTGGAGTAAAAAGTACAATATTTGCCTAAAAATGTAGTGAAGTAGAAGCATGAAGTTACATATAATGGAAATACTCAAGTAAAGTACAGGTACCTCAAAATTGTACTTAAATACAGTACTTGAGTAAATGTACTTAGTTACTTTTCACCACTGCTTTGGACTATGTAGATTTTAAAACACTGGATACTGGATCACAGTTTATTAGGATAAGCCAAATGCTCAAATGACTATTAAATGACTATAATGTGTCAAATGGCTCTCAGGTGACCCTTGAACAGTATTAAATGTCTGTGCCATACTGGGGTTAGTGTAAGGCTGAAGTTGGAGTTATGTTTCAAAGTCTGTTGACATGCAGCATCTAGACGATATCGGTTTGCTGAACTTCTGTTTGACAACTGATCTGAACAAACTTAATTAAGTATTGTCCTTTATTATAATATTAATCTTTAAGCTGCAATAATTGGTAATGACCACTATGGAGCAAGGGAAACGACCTGTAACTTGGGCTGCAGGCACTGCAGTGGTTTCAGACATTGAAAATGTCCTGTAAATCAGATAAGTTTGTAGTATGAGGCTGATTTCCTGTTGTCAGTAGGGGGCGCTATGACTTTGTCTGCATGTTAAGATATGGATGTGTTCAGGCATGGACCCTTGTGAATCATAACAAATTTGGGGCAGATTGGACAATGTATGGTGAAGTTATAACGAGAGATATATAAGATATATATATCATGATCACCACGGCAACAGCATGCAATAAAAAGACAAAAGCCGTCAAGCCTATAAGTTCTGACTTTATGTAAAGCTGTCGTTTAACTAACGTTTAACTAACGACGACTGCTGCTAATGATGATGCTAGGAGGAAAAGATGATGCTGTGTGATATAGGTAACCCCCACCCCAACTCTTCCTGTTCTTTGTTCTGTATAAAATGTTAAAAAAATTCCTCAATAAAAAGTGAATTAAAAAAAAAAGACAAAAGCTTCACGATCTAGCATCATGGAGGGGTTAAGTCTCTGCTGACCTGATTTGAGGTGGATCTGTTCTACCGGTACGGAGCAGGACATCACTGTATAAAACATGTCACTTCCTGTTGCCAGCAGGAGGCGCTATGGCTATGATTCAAAATGGTCCTGCAGATGTCTTCAGGCCGTGATTTGTAGCAAACCTGAGAAGTTTGGAAAAGATCTGAAGAACTGTGCCAAATTTCATTCGTTTAAGAGTAGCCCAAGCACCTAATTTTTTTTTCTCCAAAGTGACAAAAGAAGAAAAAGAAGGAGAAAAGTAATCCTTATGGATACAATAGGTCCCTCACTGACTGAGTCAGCGTTCGGGCCCTTAATATATTTATATTTATACAACACTGACATTGTAGGTGCGTCTTAGTTCTCTTATTTTACGATTCGATACGATACGATACGATACAATACGATACGATACGATACGATACGATACGATACGATACAAAAACTTTATTATCCACTGAGTGGAAATTCGTCTTTGGTTTCACCATAGACATGTCTCAAAACAACAGAATAAATAATTAAAACAAAGAAAAAACATTTCAAGGACAGAAAAATTTAAAATAGCCTACAGCAATAACTGTACTTCACACATCACCCATTCAAGTACAACATTTCATAAAAGCACACCACAGTGCAAATCAAGTTTACAAATGTAGGTCTAAGACCTGCCTTATTCAGACAACCTGCTGTGAGGGAAACCCTCAGCAAAGGAAAAAGAAAAAGTTTTTATGTCTTTATGTCATCGATGAACTAGAAGTTCTTCTGATGCGCCAACTTTTCCCAAAGCTCCTGCTTGTGCTCGTAGGATGGAGGAGGGAAAACAGAGGAGCTATGAGCGAGGATACATGAGAGGAACCTTCACAGAGGTCTTTTACCGGTCGACATGCCCCCTTACTGGATATCGGTTATTGATTGGACACTGCAGCTGATCGGACTGATTTTTGCATCACTCACAAGTTTTATATTTTATTTATCTTCTAATCTGCCATTTAGTTAGAAATCTGAGAACAACAAACATCTTTCTACGAAAAGAATAATAGTTTGGAAGCTTTTTTCCTTTCGTGATCTGTTATCTCCAGTGGTTGAAAGTAACTAAGTATATTTACTCATGCACTGTACTTAAGTACAATTTTGAGGTACTTGTACTTTACTTGAGTATTTCCATTTTACATAACTTTATACTTCTACTCCACTACATTTAGCTGACAGCTTTAGTTACTTTTTTACTAGTTACTATTTAACATAAAAAACATGATCAATTAAAAGTGATTAGACAAAGTAAATGTCATAACAGTATATTTAGTGGTTAAAATAAACCATGTCTTTACTAAATTAAAGCGCTTACATAAATACATCAGTACAAATAATAATATTTTTGGATTAAATATATAACAACCTGAGTCGGTCCATTCTGCATAACGAGTACTTTTACTTTTGATACTTTAAGTACATTTTGATGCTGATACTTTTGTACTTTTACTTCAGTAAGTTTTGAATGCAGGACTTTTACTTGTAGTGGAGTAATTTCACAGCGTAGTATTAGTACTTTTACTTAAGTAAAGGATCTGAATTCTTCTTCCACCTCTGGTTATTTCCCCCATTCAGATTTATTATGGATACTATTCAAGTAAAAAAGAAAAAGAGGATATGAGAGTCTGTCTGTCAACAAGAAACACTTTTACATCTTTTGTCATTGTCATTCAGTCCCACGTGAGGCTGATCATTCCTGAGTGCAGGTTTGATCTATAGATGTGATATGAGTTACATCTCTCAATTTTCCCTTAAACATCTAACCTAATAAAACATTGCCCGGTGTTTATCGGGTATCAAAATCATGTTCTGGGATAGTAAATAATTAATTTAAATTAAATTAATAACCCAAAATAACCCAAAATCACCAAAAAAAGACACAAAATTACCAAAAAAGACTTAAAACGACCAGAAAAGACACAAAATCACCAAGAAAGACACAAAATGACAAAAAAGACATAAAATGACCAAAAAGACACAAAATTACCAAAAAAAAGAACCACACAAAATCACCAATAAAGACACAAAATCACCAAAAAAAGACACAAAATTACAAAAAAAGACTTAAAACGACCAGAAAAGACACAAAATCACCAAGAAAGACACAAAATGACAAAAAAAAGACATAAAATGACCAAAAAGACACAAAATTACCAAAAAAAGACACAAAATCACCAATAAAGACACAAAATCACAAAAAAAGACACAAAATTACCAAAAAAGACTTAAAACGACCAGAAAAGTCACAAAATCACCAAGAAAGACACAAAATGACAAAAAAAGACATAAAATGACCAAAAAGACACAAAATTACCAAAAAGACACAAATTGACCAACAATGACACAAAATTACCAAAAAAAGCACAAAATTACCAAAAAAAGGCACAAAATGACCAAAAAAAAGACACAAAATGACCCAAAAAAAAGACACACAATGACTAAAAAAAGGAAACAAAAAAGACACAACATGACCAGAAAAGAAACAAAATGACCAAAAGATACAAAATTATCAAAAAAAAGACACAAAATGACCAAAAAAGACATAAAATGACCAAAAAAGACACAAAATGACCAAAAAAGACATAAAATGACCAAAAAAGACACACATTGACCAAATTGACCATTGCACATCCACATACATCTCCATATGAAATACCAATGTATATATACAGTACAGTATGGCAGGCTGATATACATGCTGCTTAGTACATAGCAGAGATATACATAGATATACACAGTGGTACTCTGCTATGTCTGTTGATTGTTGCTCTCATAGCAACCTGGGAGTTACGCAGGCACACGTCCCATGACACAATAATGATCTGCACAAGACACACACAAACACACAGTGTAGTAGAGTAGCTGTAGGATGGATGGACCCAGTTGCTTATAATGTGTCTTTTGTTTTCAGTGTGCAGATGAATGTGTGTATTTGTGGTAAACTGGACTGTCGTCTGCAAATGTAATATTCTGCTTGGTCTGCTTGTTTTTCCCTTTTTGTTAAGGTGATGCACAAACTCTTACACTGAATCAAAGGGAATGACAGCATTTTAACACAAACTGACAGATTATTGTGTTGTGTGTCAGCTGGAGGAGTTGGACCAATGATTATACCAATTAGCAAATCTTGTTAATAAAGAAAAAAAAGAAAAGCTAAAATATAATGATACATTCATATCTATAAATACCTGCTGACTTTTTGATAGTATACTTTAAATATATCCCAACCAAAAAATGTAAAACTACAACCAGAACTAAGTGAAAGCCAAACTAAAATGATCAGACCCAGACTGAAAACTAACTTTCAACTTATTATCAGAAAAAAATATAAAACTGTTGTAAAAAATGGCACAAACTGCCTCCAGTATTTTTCTGCAGATCCTTCATGATCAGGACATAAGCTGATATGTAAGTGATAACTATCCCCTACTATTAGAAGTAATATGAGTGATTTATAATGTAAATGATTGTCTGACATTGGAATTTCCCACTAAATCAGTTGAGAAAAGTCCTTAAGCATCCATCACCATCACCAACAACACAGAGCAACATTTAGCCTTCTGTGCTGGTTATGATATAAATGTCAATTTCACATGCCACAGGAGGTGAACTTCCCTCTTTAAGGAGGAAATGACATGGGAAATGGAAACATTAGATTAACATACAACAGGGATGGGCAACTGGAGGCCCCGGGGCCGCATACGGCCGCACCCTCACTTGAAGTGGCCCTCAGTACAACTACATGCATTTGAGCAGGAAATCTTAAAATTGCAGTGTAAAAATGCACAAAATGACTTCTTGCAATTAATGTTGGTCTGCTGTTCTTGCACTGAAAAACAAGAAATCACAGTAAGTGGTTATTTTTTATTTTCTTCAAACCTTTTGTAATCCTATTTATACTGTTATACATGCATTTGAGCATGAAATATTTTAAGTTACTGCACTGTAAACATATTTAAATTTGCAGTTTCATCATATCTGGTTAAGTGCACGGTCCTATATGTGGCCCTGTGGTAGTGTCCATGAAAAATTGTGGCCCGCTCCAGTTTCAGCATGTTTTTAAGTTCAGGGTACCCTCTAGTGGCAGTTTATAGGAAGTAAATTGCAGAGGTGGAAGAAGTATTCAGATCTCTTACTTCAGTAAAAGTACTAATACTACACTGTGAAATTACTCCACTACAAGTAAAAGTCCTGGATTCAAAACTTACTGAAGTAAAAGTACAAAAGTATCAGCATCAAAATGTACTTAAAGTATCAAAAAGTACTTGCAATGCAGAATGGACCCACTCAGATTGTTTCATATATTCTAAATATATTACAGTTTTTCTCCGTCGCTTTGGTGCATTTCTCACATCACTATTAACATTTGCACAACGGTTAATGCATTTCTCAAAACAATTAGTACAAACTGCAAAACCTAGTTGATAACCTGCAGAAGCGTGTCACTTGCTCAAAATGGATAGCTCATTCCTCAAAAGCAAGTATTTATGTCAATAAAAGTGTCAGTGTCATCAAGATGAAAAGTCCTGACACCATGTTTATGAACAAGATAGTCAAATGTCTCTGTCATGTTTTCATTATGACAGTTTACTCTGGAAATGTTTCCAATGAAAAAAAGTCAGATTTTGGTGACATTTCCTGAAAATGCTCCAGACAGCACTATACACTATTGCACAGCCATTTGAAAACTACAGTAAAGTTACACATTACTGTATTTAGTGAGGTAACTGAGTACAACACACTGAATATGTAGGTTTCACATTTTTATTGCATATGCTCTTTTCAATTCTAATTCGTTAACAGCATTGCAAAAGGGAAAAAAAACGTATTTACAACAAACGTTAACCCTCTGAAATCTTCGGCTATTATGTCATTTAA
Source organism: Centropristis striata (assembly GCF_030273125.1). Taxonomy (NCBI): domain Eukaryota; kingdom Metazoa; phylum Chordata; class Actinopteri; order Perciformes; family Serranidae; genus Centropristis; species Centropristis striata. Next base: position 33,213,056 of record NC_081522.1, read on the forward strand.
AAAAATTGTTAAAAAATCTATACCATGCCATGTTGGTATCAGTTTTTCAGCGTTGCCTCACCTATATGTCCTGATAATTAATTTTTAACTTTGACTTACTTGAGAAAAATTTTTAACCTAAAAGAAAAAAAGGAAACATAAAATCTGATCTTGAAAATTATATTTCAAATGATAATGTTATAAAACAGCAGAGAGTTGTATGATGCATGTCCAAAAGCATTTGTAATTTGTTGGAAGGAATGAGAAACTGCTACTATGATGAGCACAAATGACTAAATGTTGTGGAGGTTGAACTAACTGTTGTGCAAATGTTAATAGTGATGTGAGAAATGCACCAAAGCGACTGAGAAAAACTGTATTACATTATTTGTATTGATGCATTCATGCAAGCAGCATTTTATTTTTGTAAATATAGGAACTTCTTAATTGAACTGAAGAATTGAACTTCTTAATATAGTGTTTTGAGGTTTAATTAAAAAAAAAATGTCTCATGACTTTGAATTCATCATATTTTTTATGTTAAATCTCACCCTGAAAAGTAACTAAAGCTGTCAGATAAATGTAGTGGAGTAAAAGTACACAGTTACAAATGTAGAAATACTCAAGTAAAGTAGTTGAGTACCTAAAGTACCTCAAAATTGTATTAAAGTACACAACTTGAGTAAATGAATTTAGTTACTTTCCACCACTGGTAAAGTGAAAATGGTGGAACACATCAAAGTTGCATGAAAACAGAATATATTTTCATTTTTGTAAAAAAAGGTAAAGGGTTGATACAGTTATTATACAGACTATGAGAGGTCATTAATTCCACTTACTTTTTTAAATGTTTTATCCGAGTAAAATCTTGCCCTTCATTTATGTGGGTAGAGTGTTAAACATCTGAAATCCAAGAGATTTTGGTTCAACTTGTCAACTTCCTATGCATTAACCCTTTGGAGTTTGGGGCTATTTTGTTGGTTTTTGACTCTTTTTCATTCTGCCTGTATATGCAACTTAAATAATGATTACCATGCCATGCTGGTATCATCTTATCATCTGACTTACTGAATCAACATTTGAAACACAAAAAACACAAAAAAAAACCAAATGCACACAAAATTACAAAAAACACAAATAAAAAAAACAAAACATACAAAAAACACGTTATTTTTGTTGGTATGCTGCTAGTATTGTGGCAGACTGTGTCACAGCATAAAAGGAAACTCAGCAGCACATAAAAACACTTGACATACTTTCACCTCTGTTTCATGCAGCACCAACAGTTGGTACAAATCATAAAACTCATGCCAGGACATGAAATAAATCATTAACTAAGCTGAACTGTGCGCTCTAGGTTCAGATAAAAATAAAATGACAACAGATGCATTACAAAATATGATACATAGATACATTATAACAGTGGAACATAGTTCATCAGAGACTTTTGATGGGAAAAAAGTGCCATGTTTAAAATTCAGAGATTTTATTCGTAATGATACATTTCGTCACACTGTTAAAATAATCGCCTAAGTCATTTTTTGTCAAAATTGTTTTTTTTTTGCCTAAATCATCTCCTCATGACACCAGACACCTATGGTAAAATCTCCTACATCCTCAGTTGATCAGATCATGTGATTTTACCCCTTTAAGATAATGGCCTATGTCAAGTGTGTGACTTAAGCAGATTTATTATATCTAAGTCAAAATAAAATGTGACCTAGGCAATTTTTTGAACATGCCTTTGTGACTTAAGCAAGATATGGTAACACTTTATTTTGAAGGTGTCTACATAAGAGTGACATGAGAGTGTCATAAACATGACATGGGATGTGTCACGAACATTAATGACACTTTGAAGTAACATTAATGCTCATGATACTTGTCATGTCATGTTTCTGACAGGCTTGTGTGACTCTAATGTAGACACCTTCAAAATAAAGTGTTACCATATCTTGCTTAAGTCACAAAGGCATGTTCAAAAAAATTGCCTAGAATAGATAGATAGATAGATAGATAGATAGATAGATAGATAGACAGACAGACAGACAGACAGACTCTAAACTATCACTTATAACGTGATACTGAGCCTTTTTTTAGTGTGGCAGCAATACGTTTCCGTAGAACCTGTCGTTCAAAAACGCTCTTTATTAATTTCTGATCACGGAGGGTTGTTTCTGCTGCATTTATTACTGATTTTCCAAACTACGGAGCGGACCAACGGTCATTATCACCGAACATGCGCGAGTTAAAAAAAACAAACGGCGTTAAAAGGAATTTGCCTTGACGCGTCAATATCACGCTAACTTAGCGCTACTTTCAAAGTAAAAGTGTTACTTTTTTTTTTTTTTACATGTCAAAACTTTTTTATGAACATTGGAAATACCTACATATAAAACAAAATGATTTTACATGACATTGATTTTTTAGTTTTTATTTAAATAACTCATTTTACCATTTAAAAAAAAAATCTTTTTACTTTTTACAGTACTTTTAAAACTTGAAAAAACTTCCATTTGACCCGCAACATAACATGAGGGTTAAGAGTAACATAGGTTGTTATGTAACCTCCTGCCTCTCTCCCCTCCCCTCTCTCAGTGGTGTGATTTCATGGCTCTGCTCCTCACTGCATGAGCTCAGCCTCCGTATAGTGTCATGACGAGATCTGTCCTCCTACTGGTGCTTTGGACCTTGAGTTACCTTTCCCCCAGCAGCACACACGCCCCTTTTGAGGCCCGTGTGTGTGTGTGTGTGTGTGTGTGTGTGTGTGTATGTGTGTGTGTGTGTGTGTGTGTGTGTGTGTGTTTGTCCTTGTACTTCCTACATAGTGAGGACCGGAAAACATTTTTAACCAACAGAGTGAGGACATTTTTGGCCAGTCCTCACTTCTTTAAACGTTTTTTTTTTTGTTTTTTTTTTGAGATTTCAGACTTTATTTTAGGTTTCAGGTTACAATTAGATTTATGTTAGGGTTAATGTTGGGCATTTAGTTGTGATGGTGGAGGTTAAGGGTTAACTTAAGGGGCTCAGGAACAAGGTTATTATAGTTATCGAAAACAAAACAAAATAACGAAAACTAGAATTGAAAAAACATTTTCGTTAAATGAAATAAAAATGAAACTGTATTGTGAGGTTACAAAAGTAACTAAAATTATAGTGAAAATGTCCTTCGTTTTTCGTCTTTGTCAACTTTTTTCATACATAATGAAGATGGATAAGGCAAAGGAAATAAAGGCAAAATTTACTGAGACCTCTTTTAATCTGCCACCCAACAAATACCCCATTACAAAAAACTAAAACTAATAAAAAACTAAACTAAAACTAAAAAAAGATAAATACTAAACTAAAACTAGCAAACTCACTCTAAAAACGAATTAAAACTAACTGAATTTGAAAACACAAAGTGACAACGAAATTAAAACTAAAATTAATGAAAAATCCAAAACTATTATAACCTTGCTAGGGGATTCACTATTCCAATGAGGCCCTCACAAAGATAGAAGTACAAGAATGTGTGTGTGTGTGTGTGTGTGTGAGAGAGAGAGAGAGAGAGAGAGAGAGAGGGAGAGAGGGAGAGAGAGCCTTGACTGTGTGTGGACTCTAGTCTCTCAGTTTATGTGTGTGAGGTGAAGGGAACTCTGGTAGACTGCATAGTGTTGAATTATGGATCAGAGCTTGGTAAGAATTAACTTTTACTTTATTCCCATCTGTTTTGGTGCCTGTAAATGTTTCTATAGTCCTTGAAAAAATGTCGATTGTGAGATTGTACTTATCTGCTCAACGTTTGTCTTTCATTGTTTCATGCTGACTATCAGTGGTGAAAATGTACTTCTACTACTTAACTACTTCTACTTAAGTAAAAGTACTAAAACCACACTGTGAAATTACTCCACTACAAGTAAAAGTCCTGCATTTAAAACTTATTGAAGTAAAAGTACAAAAGTATCAGCATCAAAATGTACTTAAAGTCTCAAAAGTAAAAGTACTTGTAATGCAGAATGGACCCACTCAGACTGTTTTATATATTCCACATATATTATTTGATTGCATTAGATGCATTTATGTAAGAGCTTTAATTTTGTAAAGACAGGCCTAAGTTTAATGTACTGTTATAACGTTTAATTAAAAAAAAAAAATGACGAATCACTTTTTATTGATCAGGTTTTTTTATGTTAAATCTTCACCTGTCAAGTAACTAAAGCTGGCAGATAAATGTAGTGGAGTAAAAAGTACAATATCTGCCTAAAATGAAAATACTCCAGTAAAGAACAAGTTCCTCAAAATTGTACTTAAGTACAGCACTTATATGTAACTTATTTATTATAATTAAGTAGTAAAAGTAAGTGAATGAGCTAAGAAGTCCTGAAGTGTATGCTGCTGCTGCTAATATTGTAAAATAAAAATGCACACTAATGCTTTTGTACACAACTACAAACCTTAACTGTGATATTTGTCTTGCAGATGATCCCCGTGGTTGGGGCTGTTGCTGTGGTGGTGGTGACGGTGCTGTACTTTCTCCTGGCGGGCTCTGCAGGGAAGAAGAAAAAGAAGCTGCCTGTCACTTTGCAGGATCCTGCTGTCAAATACCCCCTTCCTCTTATACACAAACAGGTAGATTGCATTAATATAAAACTTTTAACCAAGAATTAACATACAAACCTGATTATGCCAAAGTTTGTTTTGCAGCTCTATGTGTGTATATGTTAATAATTTCTTAAGACCTATCATTTGTTGTCCTGGTGAATAAATTGTCACAGAGAATGAAGTACAAATAAAAAGAAATACATTTCTATTCGTTGGGTTTACATATGCCTCGAAACTGAGTACCAGTTGTGTGGATTCACAGTTTAAAAGTGTGTCTAGATGGCTATCACAATTATTAATAATTATGTCATACATAACAATAAATTATAATATGACAATGATATGACTTGATTTACTCTAAATCAATTTGAGATGGGGCACCATTCTGTAAAAGAGAGAAAATATCGCTGATTCAAGTAAAGTAGTCTCATAAAGTTACTAAACTATCAATCTGGAACTCTGATTAATAATTAATTTAATAATCCTAACCAGATTACCATTAATTAATATTTATTAATGGTTGAAGGAATGTGGAATTCTTTTCATAGAAGATGTTGGCATATCACCCATACATATACAACATTAAATGGACAACATGTATGTTCCAAAAAGTATTTATTCATAAAAAGTAAAGTAAAGAAAAACAAAACACACAATGTCTAATCCAACAGATTATTTACAGTGTGAGAGTGTGGGAAAGAAATGACTTGATGACAAAAGGGTCGTAAAACCATATAAACGGTAGAGAGAAGGAAGTAGTTGATGGTTAAATTGCATGCATGAGAAGAAAGAGAATAAATACAGAAGAGGACTGGGGCCAGGTAGCAGAACAAAATAATGACAGGAGGAAAAGTTGAAATGACGAGAATTAAGTTGAGATATCGAGAATAAAGTTAAAGTAACGATTTATAGACAAAAGTCGAAATGACCAGTATAAAGAAAACTTTTTGTTTTTGGTAAAGTAGGAATGATATTCACAGAATTGTGTCAATAAATCATCAGAGGAACATTGTTTACTATCCCAACAGTTAGGTAGACTGCAAGCTACAACCTGATTTTCATAAATGTCATAAAATGAGCAATAACTACAACATTAAGGGTTTAGTAGGAGTAAAAGCCCCCGACACATACAGTAAATGAGCTATTCTTGGCAGTAGGCTACCACAACTGTTGTTTTGGATAAAATCTGCTTTTATGTAATTTATGTGAATTTTTAGACATATATTGTATTATATACATATTTTCTCAACATTGTATTTCAACTTTTTGTCATTATACTTATTGTTCTCCGACCTGGCCTTAATCCTCTTCCCTAAATGAAGGAATGGGAGTTTGGAGTTAAAAGGTCAGAAGTCCATCTGTGGTATACCTGTGGTCCCAACATCTTCATCTATAGTTTAAAGGGTTAGATCACCCACACACATTTTTATAATTACCTCTAGTGCTATCTATGCGATATGGGCGTATTTTTTAAATCCATGTCTGAGAGATTTCTGGCTGGTAGAGGTGAATTAAATTAAGATTAAGATAAGATAAAATAAGATACACTTTATTGTCCTTGGAAGGAAATTTGTCTTGGACTCCAATGCTGTCATATAAAGCTGCTTTACGGTAATAACAGTACAGGCACAGACAATATACATATAGGCCACATATCATATGCACACATACACACACACACACCTGCCCAGACCCTCCCTCGCCCACTGTATTATACCATGTGTCATGATCAATAGTACTTGATTTGTTAGAAGATTGTTGTGCTCAAATCCTTTAGAAATTTGGATTTGATGAGATTCAAAATGTTCCGGTTCTCTTGGCGATGTTGTTGAAATGACGCTTTAAGTTTACATATACTGTTTCTAATTCTATTCTAAAGTACTGCCAAATAAAATAATAAAAACCTCCCAGTCTCACATTGAAGTATTGGGGCATTTTTTCAAGCTGGCATGATTTCTTTTGTTTTTCTAACCATTCAAACCTACCCACCCTTGTACAGGAAATCAGCCATGACACAAAGAAATTCCGGTTTGGTCTTCCATCTGAAACTCATATTCTTGGACTGCCAGTAGGTAATGAAACAGCGTTTTTTCTCTTTCCTTCTCTCCTCATGTAATCTTATATAAAATGTTCTTTTTTTTTTCAGGTTCGGATTAAGCCAGGGGTCGGCAACCTGAGGCTCGAGAGCCACATGTGGCTCTTCAGGCCATTATTAAAAAAAATGATATGGAATTTGTCTAAAATTTAATCCACATTGTTGTAGTGATTCTTACATTCTCCAATTGTAAAAATATGTACCCTACAGACAGGGAAAAAATATATATATTAGTCAACTTAAATGTGCATCATAGCCTATGGTCATCTGGCCCTATCCTTTAAATTTTTGCCCAAAATAGCTACAACAGAAAAGACAGATTCGTTTACATGAACTGCCAGTGCTTCACGCTGAGTGATTTGATTGATTTGCAGCAAGAAATTGGCAAATTACTTTCATTATAAGGCTCAAAGATTTTTCTTTCGTTTTTTTGGCCAAAAATGTCTCTTTTCGTGGAAAAGTTCTCTGACCCCTGGGATAAGTGGTTAAGGATAATGAATTTAATTAAGTAATCAATAACCTCACCTGTCCCCCCTGCTTCTGGTCCCAGGTCAGCATGTTTACCTCACAGCCAAGGTGAACGGCAGCCTGGTGGTCAGAGCCTACACTCCAGTATCTAGTGATGAAGACCAGGGATATGTTGACCTTGTCGTAAAGGTAATTAACACCAGCCTGCTAATATGGGGCACAAAATAACATTGACTGAGGTTTTTGTTTAGGTTATTTAAGTTGTTATGGGAGCAGTACCACTTTTTATCAACCTTTTAGAAAAGACAACTGATAATAAGCTGATCTGTTTAGAAAAATAATCAGTTAATACAGGGTTAAACATCTGAAGTCCAGGAGGTTTTGGTTTGCTTCCTATGCATTCGTTTCTGTCTCTGTTTAGTATTTTTCAGTCTGTCCTTACATCACATGCATGGCTCCTTTTTCTCAACACAAACTTGGCTATCAGTCTGATTTTTCATTTTATTTTAATGAAAGTTTAAAGCTGCTGAAAATACAGAAAATACAAACAAAAGACACAGGTGTCTATGGAAATGTACCTTCTTTTTTAAAATATTTTTAAAAATCATTTATACAAACAAAAACAGCAGAAAAAAATGATAAATAATAAAACTACAAAACAGTCTATTTGTATGTAAATTAAAAATAATAGTAGTTTTCACTGTAGAAAGAAAATTCTATTTCTCAATTTTAAAAATGGTCTACAAACATAAATGGCACACTGAAAGCTCCTATGATTGCACTTTAACTAGCTTTCTCAGCTTGTCTACATATCATATATAAATTAAGTTATTACTGTAAATAAAACATGTGTATTTTCAATAAAAAGATGGACTCCAGAGGGTTTAGTGGATGGTTTCATATTTTGGATGTCACAAAACAAGTTTCTTCACTCAGGTCCCTTGGGTTAATTTTGTCTTGTTTGCAGGACAAACTATTTGCTATGCTAACAATGCTAAGAGGTGATTTTTTTACATCCCATGTAGGTAAAATATAACCAAAAATGGATACTGTGCTTTTTGTAACTCCAGGTGTACTACAAGAACAGCCACCCGTCCTTCCCAGACGGAGGGAAGATGTCTCAATACCTGGACAACATGACTATTGGAGACACCATTGACTTCAGAGGACCTAACGGCCTGCTTGTGTATGAGGGAAATGGTAGGTGTGTGTGTGTGTGTGTGTGTGTATGTGTGTGTGTGTGCTGTGTAGGGGTGTATTCCAGAAATCAGGTTTTCTGAAAACACAGAGTATGTTTACCCTGACATGAGGGAAACTCTCGGTTTTCCGTTCGAGAAAGATAGATAACTTCAACTATGGCTGAGTTGCTACGGTAACTGTCTGAGAAACTAACCTAATTTCTTCAACAAACTCTGGGTTTCTTTTTGTTTCCTCCCTCTTTCAGAGACATTTCTTCATTGATTCAAATTGAGTATCAAAACACACTAATTAGCCGAGGTTACTGTATGTTTGGATATTAATTTGATACTCAAGGACTATGTAAGCTTACCGCTTTTATGCACATCGGTCATGTGTTTGAACAGAAAACAAAAAAACAACAAAAAAGTAGCTAATTTCAAAAAGCATATTTATGGTTCTGAGGCTAAGTTTAAACCCATTTAACAATTCTAATCCGTTAATAGGGTCTCCTTTATTGCGTTTAACTTATTCTGACCATATTTCCTGAACAAATTAAAGTCACAATTTTGATAGATGTTATGGAGATGCAAAAGAAAAAGGAAAATTTGTGTCTCTGTAAGCAGAAAATGTGTCTAGTTTTTTTGTTTTTTTAAAATAAGAAATATTATAAACATAAATACCATAAACGCCCAGTGTGACTTATATGTCACATCACAGATCTTCGACATTTAGGGGAAGTATTTTTTTATTTTTTTTAAAACATCAGAAATGTGTTCCACTTATAGAACACACCCTTTAAGGATAACTGGGTTTGGGTTCTTATAGGTTAAAAAAGAATAATGAAAAACACTCAATGTTTATGTCAAGCTCCTGCCACCAGCAGATGTCACTGTGGTATTGTCTGAACACACACTGATGCCAAGCCTTCCTCTCTCCTGGTCAGGTCAGTTCTCCATCCGACCAGACAAGAAGTCAGCGCCAAAGGTTCGCAGGTTTAAGCACGTGGCAATGATCGCTGGTGGAACAGGTAAGAAAACAGAAAAGTAATCATTTCATTTCCCAATATTACCCATAACTAGACACCAACCAACCCATAGGAAAAATGAGTTGTTCATGTGTGGCTCAATCTCGTCTCTGAGATCAGTTTGAGCTTCTCATATTAGTATCATTCTGTGATCATTTGTTTCTGAATTGCTTCTCCTAAGGGACCCTTAGGAGCAAGAGATCAGCTAAAAAGAGACAAAGACGTCACTAAGACAAAGGAGGTTGAGTTGAGAAAACCATTTGAGCAATACTTGAGAAGTGGGATCAACTGAGGAGATCTCATAGTTGTATGCCCCTGATCTCAATCATGTCTAAATTCAAATCTCCTTCAAAATAACCGAGACAGAATTGAGATCAGGGGCAACTAAGGGCAACTCAAGTATTGCTCAAATGGTTTTCTCAACTCAACCTCCTTTGTCTTAATGACGTCTTTGTCTCTTTTTAGCTGATCTCTTGCTCCTAAGGGTCCCTTAGGAGAAGTAATTCAGAAACAAATAATCAGAGAATGATACAAATATGAGAAGCTCAAACTGATCTCAGAGACGAGATTGAGCAACTCCTAAGACTATTTGCATTGTGTCTCCTATCACAGGCATCACTCCTATGCTGCAGTTGATCCGCAGCATCACAGCAGACTCCTCTGACAACACCAAGTGCTCCCTTATATTTGCCAACCAGGTCAGCTCTATTGTTTTGGGAACTTGTACCTTGTGTTGTATTGTCAAAAAGTATTACTTTTTATTAATGAAAAGTACTGTGTAGGAATGAAATGTCTTTCATGTTCTCCCTCTCAGACAGAGAAAGATATACTGCTGAGGGAGGAGCTGGAGGAGGTGAAGAAGAACCACCCTGATAAAGTCCAGCTCTGGTTCACACTGGACAAACCTCCACAAGGTAAAGCAGCATTGATTTAACTACGGACCTGTTGGGACTCTGCTCAGTATAAGCTGTCCGTGTTTTAGAAGTGCACCCTGTAGCATTTTAACATCTTGAACAGGTGCTGTTCTTTCAGCAGAAACAGCTTATCCTCACAGTTAAATAATACGTGGTCCTAATAAAAATCAACAACTCTACAAGCACTACAAGAAATTGACGTGAGGCAGATGCTACCATGTCTTTGTAAAATATGTATATATATATATATATATATATATATTTATATATATTAAATTACATTAAATTACAGTGAATTGTATTTGAAAATGCACATCGTATTGCTAAATGTAAATTAAGGCAACTTTCTGTTTTTATGAACAGTAAAAATTCAAATGTATTTGTATATATATATATATATATAAAGAGAGAGAGAGAGAGAGAGATTAAAAATAAAAAGGATTTTGTGTAGAAAAAACAAGAAAATCCTGTAAAAAAAAAATACAGTAAATTACTGAAAAAGTAATTTTTTTAACAGACAGATGCTACCATGTCTTTGTAAAATATGTAAAAAAAAATGTGTTTTTTTAAACAGTAAAACTCCAAATTTAATATATAAATATATAAAGGTGGAATCATCAAGGTTTTAAGATTAACAGCTGATCAAGTCAACGCTGCAGTTCTCCTCAGTTGTGAAATTTTTTTAAACATGTTTCACTGCTGTCAATCTATTTCCAACACCAGGCATAAAATAACAAAACATAACTCTAAATAGAAATGGCATACATTGTAGTTAAGAGCGAGTAAAATTTAAACAGTGAAACACTGTCTTATGCTAACGTCCCATAATGTGGGATCGGTCAGAAATATTTTCCATGACTCGTCTTATCATGTTACCATAATGAATATACAGTATAGTGAGTATTAGTGGTTTCACTGCTGAATATTCAGAATGGGGTACCAACTAAAGATTTCTCAGCTGAAGGAAAGTCTTTGCAGGCTGAGGAAGGAGATAGTTTCAACAAGGTGTTACAGTAACCGAGGAAAGAAGGCTTATGTCTTCCTTTACATAATCCTTAAAGCAAGCAGAATTAAAGGAGCATAACACTGTTACATCATTTCTGTTGTAAAGGCCCCAAATGTCCTGTCTCATCTTTCATTATTTCCATGAACTGAATTAAAATCACATCATTATTGATTGGACGAGGTGTGCTTGTCTTGAAGGAGAGATGATGATCAGTCGGTGAAACTTGAACAAACCTTTTCATGTTTCTTGTTAATAATGGCTAAAACCTTCCTCTGGTGGAAAAAACAAAACAAAAACTGTGTAGATCACTTCAATACTCATTCTTGCTTTGAACGTCCCATATACTGTATTACATCCCTCTACTAGGACTGTGCCACATTGTATCATTCACAATAATATCGGTATATCTTTTAATATGATTTTAAAAAATGCATATCGCGAAAATGGCAACATTCCTACTTCTTGACGTAGTGACGTCAAATCATTGCATTCAAAACTTACTTCAGTTAAAATACTTAAGGTATAAGTAGTCGTCGTTATGCAGAATGACCCCAGTCAGATAGTTAAATATATTCTATATATATTGTTGTATAATTATTTTTGATGCATTTATGTAAGCAGCATTTAACGTTGTCAAGGTGGGGCTCATTTGAACCACTTGAAACACCTAATATACTTTTATGTGGTTAAATTTGTATTAAAAAAAAGTTTAATCATGTTTTTATGTTAAAACTTTATGATGAAGTGGAGTAAAAAATACAATATTACTTTATTTTGCACTGTATTTGGCAACTGTTGAGATTTGCTCTTTACACTACAATTAAGATTTTTGGTTGATATTGATTTTGTTGTACTTTTTTTTATTTATACAGACTCAATGAATTTCAAACATCACATTTTCTAAATATTTTTCAGTATTTTGCCATATCGTCAAGAATATTGTTATTGCAAAAATACCCTACCCTCTACTAAGTTCCAAAGGAAAGAAAAATAAATGTAATATGATATCAACAGCAAGTGTTTAGTACAGGGGTCTCAAACTCAAATTACCTGGGGGCTGTATCAAAATTACCAAAAAAAGACACAAAATTACTAAAAAAAGATAGCCTGGGTATACCCAGACTGCCTTGCGCGCTCGAATTTAATTTCAAACCTCATTTGAGAATAGTCTGGTGTTAGCCAGGCTAAGAAAAAGACACAAAATGACAGAAAAAAACGAAATTACTTGAAAAAGACACAAAATGACCAAAAAATTCACAAAATTACAAAAAAAAGGACAAAAAATGACCAAAAAAGACACAAAATGACTGAAAAAACACTAAATCACTTTAAAAAGACACAAAATGACAAAAAAATGTCACTAAATTAAAAAACAACAACACAGAATTACCAAAAAAGACACAAAATTATTTTAAAAAGACACAAAATGACCCCAAAATGACACAAAATTACCAAAAAAGCAATTAAAGGGACCTTCCACACACAACACAGTATAGTGCCATTCATATAAAACCCACATTAAATATAATATATAATATAATTTATAAAAAACGAGTTTGAGACCCATGGTTTAGTATCTTGTATTTAGAGAAGCAAAATCTGAACTTTTGCATTAGGAATGTATGCTTTTATTCTGAATTTGTATATACAAAAAAGAAGATAAGGTGTTGAGCTGCCATTTATTATAAAACAGTTTCTCTGATGTTGAAGGTTGATCTTTCTTTCCCTCTCATGTCTTGTCCTCTAGATTGGAGCTACAGTTCAGGGTTTGTAACCAGCGACATGATCAAGGACCACCTCCCTGCTCCGTCTTCTGATGTCCTTGTGGTCCTGTGTGGCCCTCCACCCATGATCCAGTACGCCTGTCTACCAAATCTGGACAAGCTGGGACACCTAACAGAAAACATTTTTGCATACTAGTGTTGTGTTGCTACTAATCATCCAATTACTAAGCCAAAACCAAATGAATGAGCTATTGTTTATGGTCTAACACTATCACGCCTCTCATTGAAGCATGTCAGTGACACTAGAACTATCATCAAAATTACCCACTTACACCACAATAAGAAATTCTATGGATTTTCAATTTCCTTTTTGTGATTACCTTTTGTATAAGACAGTCACATTTAAAATGCATTTCTTTCCTATGACAAAATGTGAATTGTGAAATAAAGATGTAAAAACGACGGTACTGATTTTAATATTTTATGCTACATATGCTTCAGTCAAAGTGTGATGTTCTATCATAAACTATTGTGTAACCAAATACAGTCATGGAAAAAATTATGAGACTAAACTTGTTTTCTTCAATTTATTGTTCATTGTAATGCCTGGTACAACTAAAGGTGCATTTGTTTGGACAAATATAATAACAACAAAAATAGCACATCAGAGTTTAATTTAAGAGCTGATATCTGACCATTTTCCATGGTTTTCTTGATAATGATTTTGGTTATTATCAAGAAAACCATGGACAATGTCTAGATATCAACTCTTAAATAAAACTCTGATGAGCTATTTTTATTGTTATCATTATATTTGTCCAAACAAATGTACCTTTTGTTGTACCAGGTATTAAAATTAACAAGGAACTGACGAAAACAAGGTTTTCTAATATTTTTTTCCATGACTGTATATCCACTGTACCTTATATAAACATCCACAAGTTTTCCACTTATGAAACATCTGAATCAGTAGGAAAGGAAGTACTGTTTCAGGCAAATAACATACATATAGGAGAATACTTTGGGTTTTTTGGTTTGTTTTTTAAATACAATAGCAATCTGTTTCAAGGTGCTTCTGCTGATTCATGTTGACATTAACTGCGATCTTGACAAGCAAACAAAAACAAAATATACGTTTCTTACCTGAGGAAAAAATTAACACCGACTTCTTGGAGTGTCTATTAGTAGAACCAAACGCTGAACAAGGCATTTTTCAATGAACAAAACGTTCAAATAAACTGTCATTAAGTGAAAAAACAGGCCGAAAGGGTCAAAGTTATGAGACCAAACCGGGCAAAAACACGGAAAACGACAAACAAGTTCGCGGCTGTTAAAAACTCCACGTTGCCATGGATACGCATTGTTAGTGACCTGTCAATCAAAGATAGCCACGCCCCAAGTCATACGATTCTTTATCTTCTATTCTCTTCTAAATTGGGCCATTATTTACACAATTAACATCATATTGTCTTAAAGAAGATATTTACTTACGATTGAGACCAAAGCGTTGTCTTTAAAGAAAAATCTGAGGTAATAAATCAAGTGAGAAGTTTTCTGATTTTGTATTGAGAGAGAGCGCTCCCTGTTGGAATGTTTGGTAGTATGCAGGCTTCAGGCGCATCCGGGTTTGCCCCTACTCACTGCTCAGACCCGTAGGTTGCCGTCTGATAATGATAGTCTTACTGACTTCCATGGTAAATATTTAGCCCATGTAGGTCTTGGAAAGATAAACTCCACTGGACAAATAACGTGTGAATTTCAGATGAACTGGGAAGTGGAAACGCGGTTTTGTTTGCCCCAAAAATACACGCTTCAGTCAGGGGATATCACATTTCCGACAGCCCCTGAATGCATCGCCGTAAAGTGGGCGTGTTTGTCTTTACCAACATGTCGGCTTAGGAGTTTTTATGAAAACTCTACAAACAATATTTAATCAATTTTCACATCTAGCTGTTAGCAATTGGAGTAATATGGCGTGTGGGCGTAGCGTGCTCCTAGTTAAACCTTTTCAGAATGGTTTATTTTGTACGTGTGTAGTTTTAGTGGTATTTATAATGTTAAACTTCCCGGTTTGTGACAGTGAAGGGATCACTCCGGAGAGATGTCTGATCTGGGGTCCAGGGCTGAACTCTGCCACAGTCTTACCGGTCCGCTACTTCTTTATTCAGGCGGTCCATTCAAACGGACAAAACCTGACTTTATCTCCAGGTAAACCGACCACTAACACCGCATGTGCAGGAAGTGTCATTGTTTCTAACAAACGGCTAATAGCTAACGTTACTTTCTTGGTGCATCATTTTTTTAAACCAGGGATGGGCAACAGGAGGCCCGGGGGCCGCATACGGCCCGCACCCTCACTTGAAGTGGCCCTCAGTAGAACTACATCAGGGATGGGCAACTTAAATGCTGCAGGGGGCCACAATTTTTCATCGACACTACCACAGGGCTACGTATAGGACCGTGCATTTAACCAGATATGATGAAACTGCAATTTTAAATATGTTTACAGTGCAGGAACTTAACATATTTCTGACTGTGACTCTATTTTTATCTTCTCTGTTGTTTTTAAGTGATTGTCTGTAACTAACTGTGCTGCTGCCTGTCTTGGCCAGGACTCTTTTGTAAAAGAGATTGTTAATCTCAATAAGACTTTCCTGGTTAAATAAAGGTTAAATAAAAATAAAATAAAAATGTCATGCTCAGATGCATGTATAACAGTATAAATAGGAATACAAAAGGTTTGAAGCAAATAAAAAACTGTGATTTCTTTTTTTTTTCAGTGCAAGAACAGCAGGCCAACATTAATTGCAAGAAGTAATTTTGTGCATTTTTACCCTGCATTTGTAAGATTTCATGCTCAAATGCATGTAGTTGTACTGAGGGCCACTTCAAGTGAGGGTGCGGGCCGCATGCGGCCCCCGGCCCTCCAGTTGCCCATCCCTGTTCTACATGCATAATTAAGGGATCTGAATACTTTCTCCACCACTGAACTTGTCTTGAACAGTTGACAAGATTTAGCCGTTAACAAAGCTCTGCAGAAAGATAAAATAAGTAACACAGGTCACTTAAATGTTATATACATATATTGTTTAGGTAAAGACACATTTAAAGTGAAGATAAGTCCACTGGACAAGATGGAGTACATCCGTATCCACGTCCCTCCACCTCTGGACAGAAGAGACGGGTCCTTCCTGGTGAGATACCGGCTCTACGGCAGTGTGCTGAAAGGCCTGAAGGTCGAAGTCTTCCACCAAGATGCTGCTGTCGCCAAGTCGCCCTACACCATTCAGGGTTCGTGTTGTGTCATGCATTGATAAACACTGGAGGAAGTTCGTTTGTGACTGTTGATTGTATCTCCAAAACCACAGAAGGGTTTCTTAAGGCTTCGGGTTTGTTGATTGGAAGCCCAAAATTAAACACAACCAGAGAAAAAAGACTGGTCTCAATGCAGCAGGTCTTTATTTAGGCCACAGGGGAAGTTATGCAGATCTGGTCTCAGAATAACATCATTCTTGCAGGAATTCGGTTAGAGTGAGCCCGATCACTGTAATAATTTACATTTTATTCTTCTTGGGCTAGGCCTGCTATTTTTGTTAATGTAGTTAGCCAGAATAGAAGCACTTTCTTGATTGACTTGACTTGATGAGGTTGAACCAATGAACCAATAAATTTCCATGTAACAAGTTCAAGTCTCTACCTTTTATACCTGAAAAAAATACCCATATACTTGTAGGGTATTGCCAAATTGACCAAAACTTTAAACTAAATTTTGTTACAAGACTATGACTTAGACAGCAAAAGTATCTTAATTAGAACAAAGTTGCAATTTTGACAAATATATACAGGTGCATCTCAATACATTAGAATATGATGGAAAAGTCCATTTCCAGTAGTTGATAATAACCAAAGTCATTATCATGAAAACTATGGAAAATGGCTAGATATCAGCTCTTTAATTAAATTCTCATGAGCGATATTTGTTGTCATCATTATATTTGTCTGAACAAATGTACCTTCAGTTGTACCAGGCATTAAAATGAACAAGAAATTGAAGAAAACAATGTGGTCTAATAATTTTTTCAAAGACTGTTTACATCTAAAATGCATTATTAGTTCTGAAGATAACAACAGTGAAATGTATGGTAACTAATGCCACCTTGCCCCTCATCTATCTCCTGCATGTTATTTTTAATGTTCAGGTCCAGTCTATCATGAATACTGCGACTGTCCAGAACCCAATGCTTCTGTCTGGCAGAGCACCGTGCAGTGTCCGGCTGAGGAGCCTCAGATTCTGGCAGACTTTAAAGCTTTTCCAACGGTCGACCTGCAGCGTCTCAGACAGGAGGTGCCTCACAGGTTCACCAACAGAGGCGGTCTCATCCACTACAGCATCATCAACAACCAGCTGTACCGCCGCACGCTGGGAAAATACACCGACTTCAAGATGTTCTCTGATGAAATGCTGCTCTCTTTAACAAGAAAGGTAAGCTTGTGTGTGAGTTCTAGGGGTGTTAAAGGATCATACTGGTGTTTTATCAGTTAGTGGATGTAGTATCATAATAATAGTAATAATACCAACCAGTACGGAACAGGCCCTCGCAGTACACACGTTTTGGGGCATGCCTCCTTTAGGGTGTGTGAGTTACAGGGGCCAGTCTATACCACCCCTATGAATTTCATTGCCTTAAGTGTTATAGTGTGAGCACGGTGCCAAATATTAGATTAGATTGCCACCAGAGCGCCACCTGCAGGAAGTTGTTATTTAATAACAATTTTAATAATATTAAAATTATTTTAATAACTTTTTGTTACGAGGGTCCATAGATGCTGTGTGCAAAGTTTGGTGCAAAACGATGAAATTGCCTAGCAGGAGTTCGAAAAAGTAGGTTTGCGACATTTCGCGAATTTGCAAGAAAAAAAAAACGGTAGGTGAAAATGGGCGTGGCCTATATCACAAGATTCAGCACAACTCAGGGAACGTTGGGATATAATGTTTTTGAATGTGCAATAAAGTATAGGGGAGTTATTAGCCAAAACGTTCTGTCCTTTATTATAGCGCCACCTAGGGGTGGAAATTCAGAATGACAATAGATTATACAATTTTTCACCATGTGTGACTTATATTCAAAGTTTGTTTAGGCAGTGAAAAATGTGATCATTTGGCCAGAAGAATAAAAATATATATTTTTTAAAAGAATAATCATTCAAAAAACAATAGGGACCTCGCAGGTCGTTGCCTGCTCGGGCCCTAATTACTGCCAGTGACAGTATGGGGCATAATGTTTCTAAATTCAATGTTGGGATCTTTAATTTGAAGGTGAAGGTGCCTGATGTGGAGTTCTTCATCAACGTTGGTGACTGGCCCTTAGAGACGAGGAAGACGGACGCTGTCCCCGTGTTGTCGTGGTGCGGCTCTGCAGACACACGGGACATCGTCCTCCCCACCTACGAAGTCACACACTCCACCCTGGAGACCATGAGAGGTGTCACAAATGACCTGCTGTCTGTCCAGGGAAACACAGGTAACACACACACACACACGCACACACACATAAGGTGCGTTTCCACTATAGTCGAGTACCCTGAATGAGGCGGTCTCCCTCGCCAAAATGCCCCTAAATTAAATGTGAGCCGCCCCTAGTGGTTTTATTGATAATGATTGTGGTTATTATCAAGAAAACCATGGAAAATGTCTAGATATCAGCTATTAAATTAAACTCTTATGAGCTATTTTTGTTGTTATCATTTTATTTGTCCAAACAAATGTATGTTTAGTTGTACCAGGCATTAAAATGAACAAGAAATTAAAGAAAAATGGTGGTCTAATAATTTTCTCCATGACTGTATAATTTTAATTCATTTACATTATTTTGTAAAAAAAAACTCTTTTAACTCTGATATTAAAGAGGTTTTAAAAAAAAAACGATTGTCAAAAAGCCAAATTAAAAAAGCAACAAAAGGATAAAACATCCAAGTGGGGTGAATACTTTATTGGCATTGTAGATTCCAACATTTGACTGGTTTTACCTTTTAATGAGACTAGTGTGAAAAACAAACAAACTGGCAGAAGATAAATTAAAATGATCTCAGTGTCAGATGATGTAGCCACCCTGACCCCAGGCTTAATGTGTCCTTATAGTACAAGTTAATCCTGACAAAACACAACTAGCTGCTATTTGAGTATACAGCAGTTTTAATGAACCTATAATAAAGCTTGTCTTTCACATACAGATGGTTTTGGGCCTTTAATGCTCACTTGATTGGGTGCTGAGTTTTTTACACCAATGTCAGAATTTAAAAGCATAAACAATGACAAATACATAAAAATACAAACTTTCCAATTCCAAAAAGTCACAAATCATTCAGTTGAATACAAGTCTGTGTATCATTAGTTCTTTCCATTTTCAATTGGCAATCAAAAATCAAATAATGAAAATTTTATAATTTTAATAAATTATTTTATTTATTGTTTATATTTGTTTTTTATTATAACAAAAAAAAATGCTTGTTTTACATTTTCGGTACGCCACAATTTTATTATTTCACGTGGTGTGTCATAGTCAAACTTCCAGGTCGCGTTAACCCGACCAATTAAATATTAAAATCAAATTCAGTCCTGGTGCTCATTTTTCCATTTCGTATTCTTGATCTGAGCCTAATATTGAAATATGATTTTTGTGTTATAATAAAAAAACGATAACAAATTTACATTATATAAAATAACACATTTACATTATATATAATGACAAATTTTTCATTATTTGATTTTTGATTGCCAATTGAAAATGGAAAGAACAAATGATACACGGATTAATACAGTACAGTACAATAAACCACCACATGGAGCCCTTTGGACCTCGTGTCCTCACATTTTCTTTTTTGGGAGGAACATTTGGATTGTAAGTAGTACACACACTCACACACAGGCGCACTCATGCACACACACACATTTCTACACTTTTGTTTTATTCTAATTTCTAAATATTGTAATTTTGCTTTTTTTTTTTTTTTAAAGGTAATTTTTTTCTTCTATTTCGTAGTTACTTGTTTTTAATTTCACTCGTAGGTAGAGGCCTGTAGAAGCTCTTTTGGGTTTCTTGCCGCTACCTTGCACCTTTTCTTTTGTTGTTATTTCTTTATCTTTTTCATTTTGTCTTATTATAGTGCAAAATATAAAACTTAAACTTAACTTAAAACTTAAATTGTTTACTTTAGGTCCTCCGTGGATTAACAAAACGGATCGGGCATTTTTCCGTGGACGGGACAGTCGAGAGGAGCGTCTCCATCTGGTCTCTCTGTCCAAGAAAAACCCCGAGCTGCTGGACGCAGGAATCACAGGCTGGTTCTTCTTCAGAGACAGAGAGAAACATCTAGGCAAAGTACCACTTGTTGGATTCTTTGACTTCTTCAAGGTAATGAGCAAACAAACAACAACAACTCACAAAAAAAGAAAAATAGTAATAATACATTTAAAATATAAAATACCAACAATAACCACCTACAGTCATTTCACACACCCGTTTTCATCCCTATATCGTGTGAAGACATGCTCTTTATACTAGATTTTGAAGTGTTTAATGTTTGAACATTGTTTTAATTATTCACACATCCCATTCCATATTTTTACTCCACTGAATGAAATGCAAAACCTTTTCCTATTTGTACGTATTTTCATGAATTTAAAGTTATTTTAAAATTCTGGTCTGAACATTCAGAGCCTTACATGGCCAGGCTCCACCCTACATATGTGACCTGATGCAGCCCTACACCCCCACTCGGGCTCTGAGGTCTGCAGATCAGAATCTGCTTATGGTTCCTCGCAGCGGTTTTTGAACCAGAGGTGATGGAGCTTTCCAGGCTGTTGCTCCCAAGCTTTGGAACAGTCTCCCTCCCTCACTGCGCTCAGTAGATTCTGTTGTCACTTTTAGAAGCCAACTGAAGACATTGTTGTTTAATTGCTGTTGTTTTGGTCTTTTAAAACTTGTATGTAAATGTTTGTTATGTTTATGATTTTTATGTGAAGCACTTTGTGACTTCTGTCTGCAAAAGGTGCTATTAGGGTTGTCACGATACTTAAATTTTCAACTCGATACCGATACTCAGGAAAATATTCGATACTCTATACCATTTTCGATACCACAAGGATAAAAACAAAGACCCTGAAATTTAACAGAAATATTTTTATTAACAAGAAAAATGCAACATGTAAAAATGAACAGAACCACAGGTTAAATATTTATAATAAAAAACAGTTGTGCAAAAAGAAACTGCAACTATGATGACAAGCTTCAGGTCTGAGGAAGTGCAAAAAATAAATAAATACAATAAACAATGACAATTATAACAATATTTTGAGGTTGTATGCTGTGCACAATGTTAGGCAAGCTTGAAAGTCGACTTTTCTCTGCTTCATTCTGGAACTTCAAGAGAGAAAATAACACTTTTCAGTCACCAACATTTATGTGAACTTATTAACTCTATACTCTATACTGACACTGTGTCAATAAACGTAGGGGGGCGGGGGTACCGATACTTTTGAAAATGAGTAACGTATCCGGATACAACATTTTAGTATCGATACTTTTTTGAGTATCGATACTTTTGACAACCCTAGGTGCTATATAATAAAGTTTACTTCCTTACTTACTTACCTTATGCTCTTCCGTTTCACAGTACAAGTACCAGGTGAACGTGGATGGAACAGTAGCAGCGTATCGGTTTCCTTACTTGATGCTTGGGAGCAGCCTGGTTCTGAAGCAGGACTCGCCGTATTATGAATATTTCTACACTCATCTTAAAGCGGGCACGCACTACGTCCCCGTGAAGAGAAACCTCTCGGACCTTTTGGAGAAAATCAAATGGGCCAAAGAGAACGACGCCGAAGCCCAACAGATCGCCAGAGCGGGTCAGACGGCGGCCCGAGAGCTGCTCCAGCCCAGCAGACTCTACTGTTACTACTACAGAGTGCTGCACATGTACTCAGAGCGCCAGACGGGGCAGCCAACGCAGCACGCAGACATGGAGCTGGTGCCTCAGCCGGACGACCACACCGCTGAGTGTCAATGTGAGCGTCAAGTCCACGAAGAAGAACCCAACGTGAAGGATGAACTATGACCACTGAAACATTCCCCACATATAAAGAGTCAAAGTCGTCACGAGACAATGTGAAATTCACAGTTTACAGTTAAGTGTTAAGTGCCATAATAAATGTTCTCTCTTGTGTATGGATTGTAAAGGAAGTTTTTATAATGCCACTCTTAGTCCTGAATACTGTGTTGTGTTGATTTTTGTACTTTTTCCTAAAGATCTCAGTAAACTAGAAACTGAGGATGAAGTTCCTGATTTGTAAATGTGCCTTTGCATTGGATCTGCAGTATTATCCTGAAATAAATACATTTTTCATGGTTTATAGAGATCATAATCATATAGTGCTTTGTACTGTCCCCCTCAATTTTTAATTACTTTGCTTATTTAACTTAAGGTGATTTTTAGAGGGTCCTCTGGACAACAAGGTAAGCTCCGTCGTATGGTTTTATATTTCCAACAGATCATCACAGTTTGAATATGATTTCTGGACAAAGGTTTTGAACTAAATGCCCTGATGTACTGTGAGAGTCAAAAAGTTGATGTAACTGTTCCATCATTTATTAAAGTAAACTTGCATTTTTAAAAATACATTTGTTATGATGCTAACATGCTGATAATAATAACCGACAAGATTAACATGCTGATCTTGGCAGGGAGTGTTTATCATGTTTACATTTTCAACATCTTGAAGAAACTCCCTCAAAACTCTCCTTCAAATCCACCAACAAACTCTGTTCTTCGTCTCCTTTCTTTTGGAATAATTCATTTTTATACTGCTCTTATCATATTCAAATCTCATCATATTTGGAATAAACGTCAATCCTGGTGAAAATTAACGTATTCTAGTTATTTTTTAATATTACTATTATTTTCATTATTATTTAGGCAATTCAAATGCCTTTTGTGGGGCTCTTTTCATATTCAATAACTCATCATATTTGAAATTTAAGCCAATCCTTGTGAAAATGTATGTCTTGTAGTTATTATTATTACCACCATTATTATTAATAATATTAGGGCATGAGCACTGACAGTGCAAGGACCCTATTGAAATTGGTCCGTTTATTATAATAATAATAATTATTATTATTATTATTATTCAGGCAGTTGAAATGCCTTTTTGGGGTCTTTTTTCATATTCAAAACTCATCATATTTGAAATACATGTCAATCCTGGTGAAAATTTGTGTATTCTAGTTATTCTTATTAATAATAACATTTGCTAATTAGCATACAGCTGAGGCAGATGGGAATGTCACCTCCATCATACTACAGGATTCTGCTGCATCAGTATGCATGGACAAACTCATGAAGCTATTTTTCCTTTTCATAAAGTCGTTTGCTCCCTTAGAAACATTAAAAACATCTATCAGTAGTGAAATCTGATCAGGACATCAGCAAGCAGAACTTACTTTTTTCCTTAAACAGTTCTGAAAACATTTCGTCATTGCAAATTCTTTATATAAAGAAAAAAGAATGCACAGAGCAACAACGATGAGGATCAAAAACATTAAGTCAGATACCTGTAGTATAGTATTTCATTATACAGATTATGTGACAATAAGAGAAATTTACAATATTTTCAGATCAATACAATAAGTTGCTAAGCATCGAAACATTTATTTCACTTGTGAATAATGTCTGATAAATGATGAAAACAAATATTTTTAATTGTTTGTCTTTTTGACCACACTGTATACTAATGTACTGTTAAAATGTTGTTACAATAGTAACAGAAATCTGTTTAGCCTTTGCGGGTGCTTTGAAAATTACACGGTGCCTTATTTACATGTTGAGCAGCCGCAAAAGTATTGCAATCCTTTTGTGTATTTGCCCCTCAATCTTCAAAGAAATGAAACAAATGTTACAAAAACAAGAAAGTTTCCCTCTAAAAGGGAAGTTTCATGTAAAAGTACTTAACCCTCCTGTTATGTTTGTTTCTCCGGAACAGCAATAATGTTTGTGGGTCAATTTGACCCGAGCCATGTTTATTTAATTATCCAAAAGTGTCAGAAACCAAAAAAAAAAAAATCTATCTATCTATCTATCTATCTATCTATCTATCTATCTATCTATCTATCTATCTATCTATCTATCTATCTATCTATCTATCTATCTATCTATCTATCTATCTATCTATCTATCTATCTATCTATCTATCTATCTATGCAATGGTATTCTTCACCTCTCACAGATCATGGTTCAATGAGGATAATTCACTCGTTCATAAAAAATGCATTTTAAAAACTTTTTTTATGAACATTGGACAGACCTTCATATAAAATATAATGGTTTTACATGACATTTAAATTTAAAAAAAGTAATTTTATATATATTTTTAAATTCTCTTAATGAAAAAAATACTTTTAAAACTTTGAAATGGGTTTGACCGGCAACATAACAGGAGGGTTAAATACCATGTTCTGCCTACATCTAAACAGTAAAATAGTTGATACATAATCATTTGGTTCAAGCTGCTAAGTGGCAATATGCAAAATAAGGAAAGCCACAATTCAACTAAAATCTACATGTCCAAACCAGGCGGCAACCCGGAAAGGCATAACACACGCAAACATTTTGACTTGTCATAGTGGGAAAAGCTCAAATTAAATCTACCATTACAGACCGTTCTGTGATGTTCAGCAAGACAACAAACCTTTGGTATGTCATTGGTAGTGATGGGACAACGAAGCTTCGTGAACCATTCACTGTATTTACAGTCCACTAGGTGGTGCTCTTTAATCAACAAAGGGCTGAAAACACACTCAAATTCCCATTGCTAACGCCTTATTTTTAAGTCAAGACCGCCATCTAGTGGGGTCAAAAATAAAGCAAATGCTTCACGAAGCTTCATTGTCCCTTCACTAGTTATTGGTGTATTAATGAATTCCTGCTGCAGGTGGCACCCTTTAGGCCGCAAAGACTAGAAAAGCGCTGTAGAAGTGCAGTCCATTTACCATTTACCATACATTTAAAGTATTACTGTAACAAATATCATGAGCCCCTTTAGTTCAGCTGAATTTAATCATGAGAGTGAGAGGGTCTCCCTCTTTCTTGGTGACAATGGCCTGCATCATTCCCGAGGGAGTATGCAGATACCTCGAGCCTTTGAAGAAGTTTTCAATGAAAGCTCTGTCAATCTTGTCGCACTTCCCAATGGCCGCGTCAAAGTTGTTGCTGAGGACGCCGTAGATATTCCCCCTGTCGTTTTTCTTCCCCAAGAACAAGAAGAGGGCGTAGCAGTCCTTGCCGATGGAGGTACAGAAGTCCACCATCCTCTGACACATGGTCTTGTTGCTGGACTCCTTCTGTGCCATCTGGACGGACTCGGTGCAGGCCTCCGGAGGGATGCTGCCGTCTTCGGCGTCCTCCTTATCCGGCAGGTGTAGGACCTGCACGGCGATCTGGATCTTGGGATTCTTGGTGGGTTTCTCCAGCACCGCCCAGACCCAGTCGGCCCCCAGGAGGATGCGCTGTTCGGGCGTCATGGCTGTGCAGTTGAAGGTGTCCGTCATGTTGAGGCTGACACTCTGAGTGATGTAGGTCATCAGGAAGACCTGTTGAAAGGAAAAGATGTTTAAAAGACCATCTAGAACATTCTGCAACCATTTATCTCCATCTACAAGGTCAAATTTCAGAGTCACGCCCTACCAGAAGAACTCCAACTATATTTCTCCTAATAATGTGAAGTCTCACTCTATAGGCGCATTTCCATTAGGTACTTTTCCCTCTAGTGAACCGCTATGGGTGTGACTTGGAAGAGAGGATCTGCCCAAAAACCGCCCAACTTAATCGGTTAGCGTCTGAGCCGCTACTGAGCCATTAATGACTAATCGACGCTGATTGGATGCAGTTGAGGTGGCGATTTCACGCATGCATGATTCATTTGCAGACTGGTGCAAACTGGTCCCTGAGGGGTTAAAATCTCCTGCTCCGACTGCAGCTGGGAGAGACTGCTGCCTGCTACTCGTTAAGAAGAGTAGGAACAAGTCTCCAAAAGTCTCCAATAACACCAGAAAAAGATTGCTAGATTTGTCGCTAGTCGCTTTTTTGAAACAGCATATTATGGGATGTCCAAAAACTGAACAAAAGTCATAATATAGTATGTCAATTTTTGTCAAAAATGGTCAAATTTTCAAATGTCTAAAAATGCTTAAAATTGGTCAATTATTGTCTGTTGATACATATTACAGCATAATATGGCCAGAAATTAAAAAAAGAAAAACACCATTATGAGACGTCCAAAAATGACCCCCTCAAAAATAAGTCGTATTATATAGAATGTTGATTTTTGTAAAAAAAAATGGTTAGATTTTAAAATGCGTAAAAATGCTTACAAATTGGTCAATTATAGTCTGTTGATACATATGGTAGTATAGTTTGTCCAAAAATGGCGAAAAAACCCACCATATTATGGAATGTCCAAAAACTGAACAAAAGTCATACGTCATGTCGATTTTTGTCAAAAATGGTCAAATTTTGAAATTCCAAAAAATGCTTAAAATTGGTCAATTATAGTCTGTTGATACATATTAGAGCATAATATGGCCAGAAATTACAGAAAAACACCATATTATGAGATGTCCAAAAATGACCCAATCAAAGAAAAGTCTAACTATAGCATGTCGATTTTTGTAAAAAATGGTCAAATTTTGAAATTCCTAAAAATGCTTAAAATTGGTCAATTATAGTCTGTTGATACATATTAGAGCATAATATGGCCAGAAATTACAAAAAAAAAACACTATTATGAGACGTCCAAAAATGACCCCCTCAAAAATAAGTCGTACTATAGCATGTCGATTTTTGTCAAAAATGGTCAAATTTTAAAATGCCTAAAAATGCTTAAAATTGGTCAATAATAGTCTGTTGGTACTTATTAGAGCATAATATGGCCAGAAATTACAAAAACACACCAAATTATGACATGTCCAAAAATGACCCAATCAGAAATGTCGATTTTGTCAAAAATGGTCAAATTTTGAAATGCCTAAAAAAAATGTTTTAGTTACACTAACCTGGTGAGGTTTCTTTATAAGCCCACCCCGGGTTTCTGAACTCTCCAGCACATACTTTTTTTCCTTCCATGTGAAAGATTGTGTTTATTGCATATTTATATACAGTCTATGGTTTATTGTTTGCATTTTGAACGGTGTGTGCAAATAAATCAAATCAAATCAAAATGTGAAATTCTGAAGAGGTGCTGTCTTCAGGGTTTTTGGAAGTATAAAGTCACCTACCTGAGTGAGCACCTCAGGGCTCGGGTGAAACTTCTCCTCTGGGTCTTTGAAGAGGAGGTATTCTTGAGTTCTGGATGAGGCGGCAGCGATGCAGTCGCTGTACAGGGGTACGAAATCATTGGGTTTGTTGACGGGGGGCTTCTTCAGCGTAGCGAAGATGCTCGGTCGAGGGGCCGTGGTCTCATCTTTTGGGGGGCGGGTGGAGGCACGCTTGAAAGAAGCTAATAAGTTGGAGTTCTGGAAAGGTTTGGGGAAAGGTTTCGGGAAGGGTTTGAAAGTAGGTGACAGCTGCTGGCTGATATTCTGGCCCATGCTGGAAGGACGATGGAGGGTGGGAGATCACAGCGTTGTCTCCCTGATACACTAGAAAGATAGAAATTGCACCGTTAATATATACTGCCCTACAGAGTCTAACTGCAGTAACTACTCAAAGGGTAAAACTGAGAAAAACTTTAAAGTTGAAAAAAAAAAAGTTTTTTAACTGGCCAGCCATATGGGTTATAGGTAGGTAAGTGATATGACACTTATTTCTACATGTATTGAGGATGTAATATTTATGTTTAAAATATCATGACGATTTATTTGACCTTTGACCCCAAAAAATGTAGTTACTGCACTCTGGTTTTGCATGACTGTAAAAGGTTCTAATAGTGATGCAAAACCAGAGGGCAGTAACTTCAATGTTGGTGTCTTCTTTTAGCTTTTACATTTTGTTTTCAGTGAATAAACATTTTCAAATTGATTGATTTTGATATAAGTGTATTTCCAATCCAATCCACTTTATTCATATAGCAAGTTTATAGCAAACACAGGGTTTTCAAAGTACTGCACAGAAACACAATAAATTGACAACACAATAAAAGCACAATAAAAAGATAAGTAGACGATAAAACAATAAAATACAATAAGATAAAATAGAATAAAATAAAAATAAATAAAATGCACTGCCCGCACAAAATAAAATATGCATGTATACACACAAAATCATAAAATCATAAAAAAGTGTTTTAAAAGTGTCTAACAACTCTGTTCAAATATTTTTGTATTTTAGACTTAATATTATAAAGTAATGTTATATTTTAGTCTTAATATAATTTTATCTCACATTTTTACTTGATCACGATCTAGATATTAATTTCCCTATCAAATAAACTTATAATTTATATTATTCTGGTCTTCACTATTCAACACAATGAAGAAATACAACGCTGCACTGTATTACAGTCAAAGCAGACCGCGCTAAGTTAACTTACTGCAGTCTTTTAATATAATTATTTCTCTGAAATAAAGCTAAATTGAAATCTAAAACTTTGTCACAAGGTAAAACAGACATCAAAGAGTTGGGGTAGGCAACCTGCGGCTCCAGAGCCACCTGTGTATTGTAACAAAAAAATATACCAAATGTTAATTGTCTTTACAGTTTAAATGTAATTTATCATTGGTGTAGGCCCAAACCAATTTGTATTCTTTAACTGTAAAAATGTGTAGATGATATACTGCAGTAAAAATGTTTTAAAAACACTTTAGTCAACTATTTAACATGTGCTTCACAGCTTATGAAAGTCTGCAGCCTGGCGCTTTGAACTCTAAATTTTGCCAACTTCAAGTCTAGCTTTGAGTTTCCCTCGCTAGGCCACCTTTTGATTCCAAAACTCCTCACAATTTTTTTTTGGTTTCCAGCCTCTCATTTGCATTTGGGTCCTTGTTACATTCTGATAAAATCATATAAATACGCTGCAAATTATTTGTTTCTTACCAAGATAAAAAAAAAAAAAAGCTTAGATTTAAAAGTGTTAGATAATTGATCTTCTTTTAAGAGTTAATTTATTATTTGATCTTATTTGACCGACCACATTAGTCCTATATTAGGCCTTCTGTATTTTCCTGTATTATATATGTCATATACCACTTCTACTTTACTGTGTATATCTCTGCATATATTTAAATATATCTATTCATTGATATTCATATTACTACATGCACCAACCTATTTAACCCATTTAACCCATTTAACATGTTAAAATATACGGTAACACTTTACAATAACCCTCATTTATAAGTGGTAAACAGATGTTTAATCATCATTTATAAACCTTATATAGGCCATTTAGAATGGTAAATACATCATTTATTAATGTTTAACTAACTATGTGATTTATAAATGACAAGTAGATGTAAGTAATGTAAGTTTACAATTATTTTACCATTAACACACAATTAAATGATAATTAATAGTTTATCAATATTTTTAGTTGCACTCATTTTAACATTTTTACCATATTATTATTTACCATATTAAGTATGTTGATGATTTTGAAATGATTAATATACCTTTAAGAAATTGGTTTGAAACATTTAATGATTAAATATGTATAGCACTTTGTAAATGGTTAATAATTGGTCTATAAACCATCTATTAACATTACTTAGTTGGTTATTGTAAAGTGTTACCAAATATATTTTCTCCAATGTGCAATATCTGGAAAATGCTAAATACTTTCAGAAAAACAAACACAAAAAATATATATTAACAATAAATGTCAAATAGCAGAAATGTATGTATAGAATGTGTATAGAATGTATGTACAGTCATGGGAAAAAATGATTACATCACCCTTGTTTTCTTCAATGTCTTGTTCATTTTAATGCCTGGTTCAATTAAAGGTACATTTGTTTGGACAAATATAATAATAACAACAAAAATAGGTCATAAGAGTTTAATTTAAGAGCTGATATCTAAACATTTTCCACGGTTTTCTTGGTAATGATTTTGGTTATTATCAAGAAAACCATGGAAAATGTCTAGATATCAGCTCTTAAATTGCCTTTATTTGTACCAGGCATTAAAATGAACAAGAAAATGAAGTAAACAAAGGTTTCCATGACTGTATATGTCTTATTTTTTATATTCTTATCCTGTCTATGTGTCTGTATCTTGAGCTGCTGTGATGACTACATTTCCCCACTGCGGGATAAATAAAGTCATATTTTATTTATCTATCTTATCTTAAAGATTCTGGATACTCACCAGGATGGGTCTGGAAGTTTCTTTAGGTCCAAGTACACTGCCTGCCCTCCGCTCCTGTCCCCTGCCCTGCTGAGATACACAGTGTGTGTGTGTGTGTGTGTGTGTGTGTGTGTGTGTCTGAAACTCTGTCTTCAGTCTCCTGACGTGTACAGAACTTTTAGTAGAATAAGGAGGATTTTCTACACGACAACAAGTTTCTAGGGGGAGTTCCAGCCTGTTAGCATGGGTGCGGTGTGTGTAACTTCACAAATTTTAAGGTAAGTCAACAAAAGACTCATCTTACCAGTTAACTGTTGTAAGCCTAAAGGGTTTGATGGGTAAACAAATGGCCAAATGGCTCTCTATTGGAATGCATAAATACTGATGTGCCTACATGCCTGAGGTCATTTTCCAAACCCCTTAAGATCATTCAGTGGGTGTGTGCTTTTATTTTACCAACGATCAGATATACAATACAATAGGGGAGAACACGGGAAAATAAACCATAATATGTGCTAAAAACTGTCATTTTAAATAGTTGAACCAAGATTAAAGTATTATTAAAGACTTACCAGAGCTAAAATGTTCCCATGCCATCAGGATGACCAAGGGGGAAGGGAAGGGGTCCTTTGAGTTATAGCTGCACTAAATTATTCCTGATTTTTTTTCCCAAATTTAAAAAGTCTGATGACGAAAACTTTTGACACATTTTCAATTGACCAGACAGTACATTAAAACCATTTCAAAATATTTTTTTTATGAAATAAATACCACTCAATTTTATATTACTTTTTGGACTTTTTTAAAGGGGAATGAGACCTGCTTCCGGACACGGGTTTCTGTAGGCACTGGTCACATATAATATCATTTAGAATACAAACAAAATGTAAGAAAACATCAAAACACAATTTGTTGTGCTACCCTTGTCCTGTTTATGATTGTGGTTCGGTTTTTAAAAATGAATATTTAGCTAAAAAAAAAATTATTTATGTCGCGGACATGTTTTGTCCAAGTTCTCAAGAATCACTGAAATATATTATCTGCATAACGTCACCCTGTTAAAATAATCGTCTGACTAATTTTTTCAAGTTTTGCAGGAAACCAAAGGTGTAACATATGACATTTATTGATCATTTCACTCAAAAAGGATGTAACAAAGGAGAGCTATTGGCATAGTAATAACACTGTGTGTAAATTATGTAACTTAAGAGAAATAAATGACTTAGGCAATTTTTTGAACATGCCTTTGTGACTTAAGCAAGATATGGTAACATTTTATTTTGAAGGTGTCTAAGTCACACAAGCCTATCAGAAACATGACATGACAAGTATCATGAGCATTAATGTTACTTCAAAGTGTCATTAATGTTCATGACACATTCCATGTCATGTTTATGACACGCTCATGTCACTCTTATGTAGACACCTTCAAAATAAAGTGTTACCAATATTAGTGTCAACCATGAAACACTGATAAACTAAACTGATAACTAAACAATCTCCCTCTAGCTCTTCTTTGCTGGGTTCTTATCTGATGCCTTTGAATGTGGCAAACTGTCAGAGAAGTGATGATCTTAAAGGGGTAAAATCACATGATCTGATCAACTGAGGATGTAGGCGATTTTACAATTTTGACAGAAAATGATTTAGGCGATTATTTTAACAGTGTGACGATATAATAAGAAATGGCTAATGTGTCCCCCGTTGTCTGAACAGTTTACATAGTACACAGTGGTCAGTATGGTAATTTCAAGTTACAATGAATAGGGAAACAAGGAAAGCAGTAAATAAAAAAAATTAAAAAAAACAGTGCTAATGAGTCACAGTTCAATTTATTATTATTATTATTATTATTATTATTGTTAATATCGTAAGTCATATCTGATTAACCTTTTCCACATTGTGTAGGTCGAACGGTGTTCCTGACTGTAGGTGTTACATGAGGTATCAGCGGTTGGTAGAAATCAACAGATCCACAGTGCAGTGTTAGGCTGTTCCCTTTCAGTCCGTACACTCTGTACAACACATCAGTGAGGGAGGATTGCGTCCTCGTGAGACCAACCTGAAGAAACCTTTTCAACACGACTGTCAAGGCCAATTAGACTGTTGCAGGCCAGGGAAGTCCCGCCTTCCCCTCGGGCTATAAAGACCCCTGCACAGTCTCTAATCTCCTCAATCTTATTGCACTTCACCTCGCATAACCTGACAGAGCGGTTCAACAGTCTGACTGGAGGTGAGCTAGCTCCCTGCCCTAGGCATCCATATCAAGGCTTGTTTCTGCAGTAGTTTGTTTAGCTCGCTAACTTGCCACACTCTCTGGCAAACAGGCAAAAGAAACATTGGTACCGGTTTATCTTTAAGGCCATTACTGGAAAAGTAACTCCATACTTTCTTGATTGGAATCATGGACAGTACTTGACACGATCAAATAATTGGTTTCCTCTCTAGGTTGCTCATGTGCTCTATGTGCTGAGTGAACTTGGGAAGTCAGCCTTTTGTTTTAATGCCCCACAACCTGAATGATCTTCAACTCACACTGAGGATCATACGTCCATAATTTTTTCAAAGCTTGATTGTAGACTTTCCCACAACTGTCTGCAACTGTTTTTAGCTTTGGTCATTTTAAATGGCAATTTACTTATTATTTGTCTTGTCTGTTATCTGTATTTTGAATTTGTATTTCTGTACTGTCTGTAAATGTACTCATCATCACTGTAAATGAGGGAAACCTCAGTTTTTGTTTAGCCACGCTAACAAATTACCCGGGCTGTTTCTGTATCAGTTTAGCATTAAAGTTTCCCAAATCACTTGTTTAGCGCGCTGACTTGTGAGGCAGAATGGCTCCAGAGAAGAAGAAGGCTCTTCCGGGGTGTCTAGAAGCCACAGTAAAGCCAAATACCGCCCATGTCCAAGTGTGTGTGGTTTCTCCCTCTCCGAGACAGATACACATGATGCTTGCCGGGTCTGTCTTGGCATGTTGCATGCTAAAACTACACTTGCTAACCCAGAGATTTGTGCGCACTGCCGCCTGCTCCGTAATGGACCCTGGAAAGACTTGTGACTTTCCTTTCCAGAATGTTGGGAGGCTTTGCCGCTTGCGATGAACCCTGTTGTCCGAAGCCGGTAAGCCCACCAAGGCGGTGGAGCTTGGAGGCCTAGACGATGAGGACAGATCAAGTCAGTCCTGGGGCGACCAGATGGATGAAGTCCTCCCTCCGACTAAATACATGGGCATGAAAGAAAACTTCAACGTCTCCCTCGCAGATGGTACCACCATATCACTCAGTCTGTGCTCTCCGCGGGCCATTAAAGTATCTGCTTTACTGTAGCTGCTGTGCCAGGTCTGGGTCCCCTCAGTCCAGCTGCAAAGGGGCGTCTTAAGGCGTTATGCTCTGTCTCCATGTGTTCTACCGAGTGTACCGACTGGAAGGGAACTGGAGGTTATGCATATACATAAGAGGATAATACGGCCAGAAATGACAGAAAAACACCATATTATGGGATGTAAAAAAAAAATTACCCCTCAAAAAAGTCATACTATATGTCATACATGTCAATTTTTGTCAATAAGGGTCAAATTTTAAACTGCCCTTGAAATGTCTAAAATTGGTCAATTATAGTCTGTTGATACATGCGGTAGTATAGTTTGTCCAAAATTTGTGAAAAAACACCATATTATGGGATGTCCAAAAATTACCCGCTCAAAAATAAGTCATACTATCGCATGTTGATTTTTGTCAAAAATAGTCAAATTTTAAAATGCCCAAAAATGCTTAAAATTGGTCAATTATAGTCTGTTGATACATGTGGTAGTATAGCTTGTCCAAAAATAGTGGAAAAAAACACCATATTATGGGATGTCCAAAAACTGAACAAAAAGTCATACGTATGTCGATTTTTGTCAAAAAATGGTCAAATTTCGGGGCGTCCCGGTGGCACACCTGGTAGAGCACATACCATAGTGGCTTTGTCCTAAAGAGTGGGCGGCCCAGGTCCAGATCTGACTCAGAACCTCTTCCCGCATGTCCTCCTCTCTGTCTCCCTCCATCCACCCTCAATAAAGCATTAAAATGGACAAAAAATATATTTAAAAAAAAAAAGGTCAAATTTTAAAATGCCTAAAAATGCTTCAAATGTGTCAATTATAGTCTGTTGATACATATTAGAGCATAATATGGCAAGAAATGACAGAAAAAAGGTTTCTTCAGGTTGGTGTTGCGAGGACGCAATCCCCACACTAATATGTTGAACCTTATTTCCCTCCTTCAGGGAACTTTGGTTTTATGCATAACCTCCAGGTTCTTGGCGTTCAGTACAGGCATCAGATTAATTCCTACAAGTCTTTGTGGTTGATTGACAGTGTGTTGATTGTCAGGTGATTGTCCTTCAGACAAGGGCCGTCTGAGACTGCTTCAGCTCCTTCTGCAGCTCGTCCTGGCTGAGGAGGTACTGGAAGCAAAGCATCATGGGAAATTGGCATGGGTTAGAAAGCTTGAGGGTTGATGTTTGCCACTAAGCAGGGATCAGTTAACAGCATTAGTTTCAGTATACATGGGGATATTTTAAACAAAAAACGTCAAAGATAGTGGGGCAGATAAAGTCATTTTATCACAAGAATCATACAAATGGTGGTACAAGTACCAATTTTGGTGTGATAGGTCTATAGGGGTTACTTATTAAAATTACCCAATTACCCAGTTAGCCACTTAAAAATCCAATATGGTCTTACAGAGTTGATATTCCACACAAAAATGGATCTAGTTCATCAATCTCAGTGATCTCGGTGACTATATGTTTTTGAGCAAGCTTAAACTAATCTTCCTGTTTTTAATATCATGTTTAGGCTTTGTAGCTCATAGATACACGTCTGTAAGAACAACACACACACACACACACACACACACACACACACACACACACACTTTTATACTTTTGCCTTTCAAGCTTTTCACTTGGATGTCTCAAAGTGCTGTGAAAAATGTTTTTGTCATTGCCAGTCAGTTTGATTGTGTTTGATTACTTTTGATAACTTTGATTATCGAGTTAAGTGCAAATGTTATTAGATTTTCAGGCGTAATTACATTATCAGGAAATTATTACATTATAGGTGTTGTCAAGACCACCTAAAGCGAGACCAAGTCAATACCAAGACCACACTGTATCGAGACCAAGACTGTGAGGGGTCGAGACCGAGTCAAGACCAAGACCAGTCCCAGCCGTCTCCATTAGCGTTGCTTTGCAGAATTCACAAGTTGTGCTGTGTTTTTTTTTTGTTTGTAGTTGTGCACAAAAAATCTTTGTGGTTCAGGTAACCAAATTTAATTACAGACGAGTTGGCTGACAAATGATATAAATTGAATATTAAATGATGTATGAGTCATGTTATTGGTTGTACTCGAAGCTATACCATTTATGCAAAATCACAGTAATGATTTTAACGATTTTTAAGTATCTCCAATAATGCACAGTTGTGGTCTTGACTGGTCTTGAAATAAAACCCAGAGTCCGCTTTGTCCGAGAGCAAGACAAGACCGAGTAAAAATGCAGTCGGTTCTGAGACGAGACCTTCAATAAGTGGTCTTGAAACCGATCTCGAGTACTACAACACTGGTGCTACAAGCCTTTTTTAGTACCATGGAAAGCATAAAAGCTGTAATTGTTTCTGAAATAATAGGCATGTTTAAAGTTTTAATTCCCAATGTCATACTTTTGCTCTTAATTCATCTTTACAGGCTCTAGGCTGAATATTTCTTTCCATTTTAAAATATTTTCCCAATACGATCTCATGGCTCAACTGGTTCACTGGACAAGTTGCTTTAGGCAGCTTTCAAGAAGTGGTTTTACATGTTTGTTATCCAAATCCTTTAGGGTACAATTACTTGGATGACTTCAGCAAACACAACAGGAGCAAAACAGCCAAGAGTGGCATCTGCCTGATAACAGCGAGTAATGAAGCACCAGCGAGCAGCTTTGACTCTGGAAGTCATCGTGCTACTTGTTAATGGGTTTCTCCCTCGGATAAACTCCAGAGTTTTTCCATCTGAGTGAGTCGAACTTCTGTTACAAGCGATGAGGAGCAGTTACTGGGTGTGTTAATCAGCTGCACAAGTCATTACCAGCAGCTTGTGTGTTGGTGCTTACTGTGAGGTTGTTGATGCTTTCAGACAGCGCTTCTATTTGAAAAATGGTACCCTCTGTGATCACCATCTGCAACACACACACACATACTAATAAGTTTCCTATATAGGCTTTAGTGGCAGTTTTTAGCAATTCATCAAATTTGCATTTATGTAAGTATGCAGAAGTGTACTATACATATTACTGTAGTAATGCAGGAGGATTGTACCTGCAGCTGCATGCTGACTCATACTCAAGCATGCAGTTCCCTTGTCATCTTAACATGGTTTCCATGGTAACGGTCAGCACCGAGGGAGGAGCTGGCATCATGAAGAGCCATGACAGCCACTGAGATGGTGAGTATGATGATGATGATGGTGATGATGATGATTAGCAGGTTACTCAAGCATGCTGTCCACATCTTTTTCTATTTTTACCTTTCCTTATCTTTCAGAATTATATTAATTTAATAAGAAAACACAGGCTGTAATGTATGCTTCCTGAAGAAAATACAGTCATGGAAAAATTATTATAGCCTTAGAGTCCCTTGTTTTCTCTAATTTCTTGTTCATTTTAAAGCCTGATACAACTAAAGATACATTTTTGGACAAATATAATGATAACAACTAAAATAGGTCATAAGGGTTTAATTTAAGAGCTGATATCTAGACATTTTCCATGGTTTTCTTGATAATGATTTTGGTTGTTATTATGCAAAAACGTATCAAAGTGTTAGAAAATGATCAAACAAATCACTGTTTGGCTTTATTATGGGCAAAATTGTTCTCTACAAAATTATTGCACATAAAAATACAACCTCTCTTAAGGACAATCACAACCCTCTTAGTATGATTTTGGTTATTATCAAGAAAACCATGGAAAATGTCTAGATATCAGCTCTTAAATTAAACTCTTATGAGCTATTGTTGTTGTTATCATTATATTTGTCCAAACAAATTAACCTTTACTTGTACCAGGCATTAAAATAAAAAATAAAATGAAGAAAACAATAGTTTAATAATTTTTTTCCATGACTGTACAGGTCTCTAATATGTTATAAATTAATAAATTGACCACATTATATGTTCGCTTCTACTCTGACCTTTTTGCGTATCAAGAAGAAATCAACTTTACACACATATGTTTTTAGTTTATTAAATGATTTGATAAATCATTTTACATTTGTATAACCACATCTTATAAGCTTCATTTAATAGAGCAGAATTTTCTTTCCTATAAAAATACTATTACAGCAAATATGAAAATAACAGTAAAAAATCACCACCTCAGGTTCAAACTAAATATGCTATGTAATTTTTTGCTCGGCAATTACATAAATATTAAATAAAAAGCTCTCCATACCATGCAAATATTGCACAAGTTCATCTCAAACACATGACAGAACTGTATTCAGTTGTAAAATTGTTGTAAATAATTCGATGACAGACTCACGCACATATAAAATCATCTAATGGTGGTGCACACATGTTAGAGCAATGGCTTAATATTGTACAATGAGAGATATAATATATATTTATACTGTATGGGTTACAGAAAGTGATATGACAAGAAGATGCTGAGGTCAGTCATAATGATCATGGCACAGGTTTTAGGCGGAGGCGGGTTTGTTAGCTATCTGACTGGAAAAAATGAATTTCCAAATACTTCAAGTGTGTAGATTCGTAGTGTCAGTACACTATTCATGACATGAAGCTGTGGCTGTTAAACAGTCAGGCATGGGCTGGGGTGTTATGGGCCACAGCAGGCAAAAGAAGCGGAGCGGCGACAGTTACAGCTGATCGACAGTCGGCTGATGGAAAGGGTGTCGACACGACTGTCGTCATGGAGATGAGTCATCTC
Source organism: Centropristis striata (assembly GCF_030273125.1). Taxonomy (NCBI): domain Eukaryota; kingdom Metazoa; phylum Chordata; class Actinopteri; order Perciformes; family Serranidae; genus Centropristis; species Centropristis striata. The sequence continues at coordinate 33,251,340 of NC_081522.1, forward strand.
TGCTGTCGTGGAGTCCCACCTGGTTCCTGGAGCGGTCGGGCTCTCTGTCCAGGATCGGGCTCAGGCCTCTGAAGCCAGCGAAGGGCGGCACCTGCACCCCGTTTACTGCAGCCTGTCCTGACGGAGGAGAGGACGACTTGACTGAAAAGACGTAGTCTGTGGATTCGTCTCGCCGCCTCCTCCTGAGGTGAGCCAAGTTAGAGAAGCCCAACTTCTTCGGCTGCAATGAAAGAGCAAAAAAAAAAATCCAGTGTTGAGAGGGTTACCTTTAAAACATATTCGGTAACACTTTAGATTAGGGAACACATATTCAACATTAATTAGTTGCTTATTAGCATGCAAATAAGTAACATACTGTCTCTTAATTAGTCATTACTGAGTAGTTATTAATGCCTTATTCTGCATGGCCTCAGTGGGTCACTGGTAGACTAACATTGGCGCAAAGTGACCCACTTTGTAGAGTAATGATTGACATTACAATCTACCAATCCTCATCCAAAAGGAGCCACCAGTCACGTCAAAGGTCTGGAGAAGGTGGCTATTTGCCGTTTCCATGGTTTCGTTCACCACTATGTCGAGACTTATTAAGTCCATACAAAGTAAAAGCATATTAAGATGGTTACTCATATACAACAACTTCCTTACTTACTACTAATAAGATATAATTCTGAGGTTATTGAGGGAAAACTCTTAGTTAATGGCTTACTGGTTGTATAATAAGGCCATGCAGAATAAGGCATTAATAACTACTTAATAATGACTAATTAAGTGCCAATATGTTACTTATTTACCTGATAATAAGCAACTAATTAATGTTGAATATGTGTTTCCTAATCTAAAGTGTTACCACATATTCCACTACAGATTACTGAATACATGCCCTTAAATGTCATTTGCATCTAATTACTGTTCAGTTTCGTAATAAACACACACTGGAGAAAAAAGACTGGTCTCAATGCAGGCTTTTTATTTAGGTCACAGGCCAGGCAAGGCGCTGGTCTCAGACTGACGACGCTCTTGCAGGATTCCAGTCAGAATGAGCTCCGATCTCTGTAATAATCTACATTTAATCCTCTGCAGAAGCTGCTACTTTCCCCAATTTCATGAAACTTGGTGGAAGGGTAAAGCATGGTCTAAGGAAGAACACAATACATTCTGGAGGTCTGCACTCTTCATGTGCCCTTCTAATTTTAAATTAGAAAGGAAATACAGTAGTGTTCAATACAATAACAGTCCAATGTGACTAACCAGATTAATCCAGGTTTTTAGTATATTTTTTATTGCTACATAGCAAACAAGGTACCAGTAGGTTCAGTAGATTCTCAGAAAACCAACAAGACCCAGCATTTGTGATATGCAGCTCTTAAGGCTGTGCAATTGAGCAATTAGTTGAAAGGGGTGTGTTAAAAAAAAGCAGTGTCTGCCATTGACTTTACAAACTCAAAACTATTTTGTACAAACTTTTTTGTTTCTAGGATTTACTACTGTATAAGACACAAAAATGAGCTCAGCAAGAGGATTTTAAGACATCCCATAAATATTCCACAGTATTTAAAATATGTTACCTAATTTAATGAATCTATTGTAATGTTATAATTGAATAATTATAAGAAGGCAATGTGTTTTTCTCCACTGTCCTATTAACTATGACATAGACAGGCCAACAACTGTCCAAGCCTCGTTCGAAGGTTGTGATACACAATGTGTGTGTGTGTTCTTCTTACAGGCGTGTATCTATGAGCTACAAAGCCTAAATATGTTAACTTCTGTGGGAAGACAAGCCAAACTTCGCTGTCTCAGGTCTGTCCGTGGGGAAGATGAGCTACAATGGAGAAAAACACATTGGCTATCTGCCTTCTTATAAATATTCAAATATTCAAATACCCTGGACCATGTTAACAGGTAATGTGTTGATCACAAAGACAATCAAATAATTCCCCAAATGAAAAAGCGTGGATGAAGGTTAGAGGTGAGGGCCCTGTCAAATACTTTAGACTCAGGTGAGAAGGAAGCACTGAAAAATGGTAATAAGGAACAAAAGAAGAGACATCAGACAAAGACATGAGGGAGAGACCATCAAAAGCAGGAGCCCCCCCACCCCGTGTTATGTGTGTGAGGCGACGTTGCTGAATGAGTTTAACACCTTTTATTTCTTGCTTTGATCTCATCAACAAAGAGCCAGCTGCCAAGTCTGGCCCGCCTCCAGACGAACAGTTCTGAGAGTGAATGTAAGGGCGCTTTCCCAACCCAAGTCCGTTTGGTTCGTCGGAATCAGAGTGAAATTGATAAATTTGGTTCGTTTTGTATTTAGTACGGTTTCTTTCACAGTGCAGAAATGTAAGCAGACAAAATAAAATAAAAACATTTGAAGAGGAGCGCGTACGAAGGCGGAGGGCTGGAAATCTACTCACAATGTTATTTCTTATTGGTTGAAAAGAATACCTTTAATTAAACCGGCTGTAATCTGCTCTGATGTTCCGACCAAACTAATGTGGAGAGAAACGATCACAACGAGCTCCTGTTGAGGCTCCGGGTCGTCAATAATATGTTGATCCAATATTTCCAACGTGCTGCGATCAGACAGCTGTAGAATCAGAGATCGACCCCTGATGCTCCTACCACGATCTGCTTCCACCACGAAGGCAAATATTAAGTTATTTTGAGCAATATGTTGATAGTTCTGAAATGGTGCTCAGGGTGGAACATCTCTCACACATGCAAATCTATTTTTATGTGTATTTTACTGTAGTTTTTACTGTGGCTCCAAACCATACACATTAATATTTAGTGCTGACAGAGGTGCTTAAGTAAGAATGTAAGAACTGAGTGCCCAAGGTCACAAATCCATCCGCAGCATTGTGCTTTTGGGTGGATTATTCTTCGATTTTTCTTCAGCAGAGCACAGAGAGACTTATAGTAGAGGTTGTGGCTGATGGCTGGGTCTTAAAGCTGCAAGGAGGAGCAGAACAGTGCTGGGTTGACTCTACACACACAGGCTTAGACACACCAAAGTGCTCAGAGCTTTAACTGAGCTGACACACCAAGGTTTCACCTCGGATTAAGGTGTTTTCTCTCACACAAGCAAGAAGTGAGGAGGGTTTTCTAATAATGCAGCAATAGGCACGTTTCGATTAGGTACTTTTCCTTCCAGTGAGCTGCTATGGGTGTGACTTAGGAAAGAGGATCCGCCCAACTTCACTGGTTAGCGGCTCAGAAAGTACCTGCCTTGGGTAGCTACTTTCTGAGCCGCTACTAACTAGTCGACGTTGATTGGATACGGTAGAGGAGGCGATTTCGCGCATGCTTGATTCATTTGCAGACTGGACGCTGAGGAGTTAACATCTCCTCCTCTGACTGCAGCTGGGAGAGACCAATGCAGGAGGACTGGGCCGCTTGTGAGTGCTTTGGGAAGGCGCCTGTTTCTGGTTAAGAGGAGGAGGAACGAGTCTCCAAAAGTCTCCGATAACACCAGAAAAAGTCGCTAGATTTGTCGCTAGGCGCTTTTATGAAAAAGAGTCACTAGAGGGGTCTGAATAGTTGCTGAATGGAGCAACAAAGTTGCTAAGTTGGCTACACTGCTTGCCACGTCAGTCTGTTGTCACATTGGAACTCCGTTGGATAGCCGTTACAACAGTACATGTATGGGAACAGAGGCCGAGGGGAACTAACTAGTGGGCGGAGCCAAAATACTCGCCGCTTTCCAAAAAGTACTCAGAAAGTACTCAGTGGAAACACGCCTATTGTTGCCTCAAGTACTTCCTCTTCGACTCCAAGCTGTATAATGGTACATGTACTGACTATAAGGTCTCAGGTTTGTTGATTGGAAGCCTAAGAATTAACACAACCCAAGAAAAAAAGTCCGGTCTCATTACAGCAGGCCTTTATTTAGGTCACAGATGTCTCAGACTGACCTGATCACTCTTGCAGGATCCCAGTCAGAATGATCCCAGATTTCTGTAATAACCAATTACCATTCAGGGTCCTTTTTTTTTTGAGAATTCGTAGTTGAGGGCAGTCGATGCCTTCTTATAATTATTCAAATATAACACTACTAAACTTACCTTGACTTTAGCTGTGATGCTGAGCGGAGTGTACCCTGCAGGCTCGGTGTACTCCCTCTTCTCCTGCTCAGCCTGAGCTCCCACCAGGCTGTTGAAGTTGGTGGTTAGGTGGCGTCTCAGCAGTGTTTTCTGAGGAGGAATGTTCAGCAGCATGGCCAGCGTGTCCGAGTTAAATCGAGGTTCCAGCATCTATGAGAGGAAAGAAAAATCGAAGTTGCTATCTGTCGCATTTTTGGTTTCTACGTCCCATAAACCGTTATTATGTGTACTTACTACCAGTCCTCCGTGCACACCGCTGCCCCGCAGGTTTGGTGCGTACTCTGCCAGATCCACAGATCTCAGCCACTCCATGACTCTGTGGTTGGACCACTGGACAACGTCACTGGGAGTGATCTGGTTCTGAAACACACACACACACACAGTAACATTTCGATGTATTGTAGATACACAAATGAGTGCATGTTTTATTATATTAAAATCACATTTAATACTTTTAATAATCTTAAATCATGCAAATGTGTTTTAGAAAAACCTTAGAAAGTTAGCTATAGAATAAAATACATTAAAACTGTATAACATGCATTAAAAAATGTAAACTTTACATCAGTGGTGGAATGTAACTAAGTACAATTTTGAGGTACTTTTACTTTACTTAAGTATTTCCATTTATTGTTACTTCATACTTCTACTTCACTACATTTAGCTGACAGCTTTAGTTACTTTATAGGTCAGGATTTAACATAAACATGATCAATTTAAAGTGATGAGACATTTTTTTTAAATTAAAGTTTATAACAGTATATTAAGTAGTTAAAATGAGCCCTCATTCATTAATTATCCTTAACCGCTTATTCGCACTCGGGTCGTGGGGGGAAAAAATTAGCCCTGTCTTTACAAAATTGAAACACTGCTTACATAAATGCATCAATAAAAATAATATTATAATATATTTGGAATATATAATACCATCTGAGTGGGTGCATTCTGCATAACAAGTACTTTTACTTTTGATACTTTAAGTACATTTTGATGCTGATACTTTTGTACTTTTACTTCAATAAGTTTTGAATACAGGATTTTTACTTGTAGTGGAGTAATTTCACAGTGTGTTGCTAGTACTTTTACTTCAAAGAAACACAAGGATATATAAAAAATTTGGGTAACGCTTTATATTAAGGTCCTTGTAATAACCATTAATTAACAGGTAATAAGGCCCTTGTAAGTCCTTACAAGATGCTTATTAACATTACTGTGTGTTTATAAGCCTATATAAGTGTTAATAATGGCATTATAATACCGCTAATAGCAGGCTATAAGAGATTTATAATAAGAACATTAATAAAAGCCTCATGAGTATCTTATAATTCTTTATAATAGCATTAAAAACACCCATAACCCACCCATTATGTCTTTGCCATGCCTTTATTAATCTTTTGTTTGCTTATTGATATTGAAATATACTTTATTTCTCATCTATTATAAGTTAATTATACACTTGTTAACAGTTAACTATGCTTTTTGCAGCTAAAGGGATCTAAAGCGAGAACAATGCCTTATTACTTACTTATATAAAGCGTTACCAAAATTTGAATAGGATTTTTTTTAAAAGTACGATAACATGGTAGCTAAGTAGATACAATAGCTAGAATTTAATAAAATGAATGAAATGGGAGAAGAAAAGTTACAGTGTATGACATAAATGTGTAGTCCAAAAGACAGAGGCAAACCGAAACATTTAAGTCCAAACCTCGTTGCTAGGTCTGCGTTTGAGGCAGGTGGAGCTGAACTTGTTGACGTGGAGAACATGAATGGCACACTTGATGCTGAGGTGGTGCAGCTGGCTGGTCACTTTAAGGTACAACAAGTCGTTCTGAGGAGGTGAGAAGACAGCGAGGAGATGAAGTGAACATCTAGTCTTTCAAGTTTTTCCTATGTTAATTAGTTATTATTATTATTTTTAAATTATGTTTGCATTTTCTTCTTCTTATCTATTCTTGTTCTTTCTTTTTTATCTAATTTGTAATCTAGATTTTATTTCACTTGGTTTTACTATAAATCACTCTTCAAATAGCTCCTAACCTCCTAAATAAGCTCCAAAGTGTTTTTTCATAAAAAGAAAAAAATTTAAAATGTTTTTTTTTTTTTAAATCAATGTCACGTAAATGTGTATGTGAAACATAAACAATGTTTATAGGCATTTTTTAGTTTCTGACACTTTCGGATAATTAAACAAGCCCTGGGTTATTGCTGTTCCTGAAAAAACAAACATAACAATATATATATATATATATATATATATGTATGTATTAAAATAATTGATTTTCCATATAAAAATTGATATAGTTTGGTCAATTTAGTTGATCTTAGTGTCAAGTTCTATGTTTTTAAGGATGTTAGATTGCTTGATATATATTCTGAAGCACATATATACTACTATATACTTATTTTTTTCACAAAATATGTTTGATTTAAAAATAATAACAGAAAACAATTCATAATTCAAACAATGTATTCAATATTACTACCCACTACTAACCTGTATGAAAGGTGCTAAACAAGTAAACCCGAGCTAGTGAAAACAAGTGCTAAAATAAATTTAAATTAAATTCATGTACACTGTTGCTCATAAAGTTGGATTAAAACATTTTTTACCTCTTTCCATGAAATGATGATGCAATTTATTCTTGGTAGATTAAGTGTATATCTTTTCAAAACTTAATAATCACTCTCTTCCAAATATATCACAGTGACAATGAAACCACAATGGAAAAGAGGATTGTGTCTGGAAACCAATGATTCCAACTTTATGGGCAACAGTGTAATATAGAAAACTTTTTTTCACCAATCGTTTGATGATTAGCTACAAACTCACCACAGTGAGGTACTGCAGCATGTGCCCATCAACTCTTCCTTCATTAAACTGGTCTTTGTACTGAGGGAGTCCGATGTCATCAAGCCAACCTTTTGAACAAAACATATCACAGTTTTAATGTCAGGAAACATGCGTTCTGTCAGTGATTATTTCATGTCAGTGTGTGATCTCCGGTGCGTACGAGTGACCCAGATGTAATCGAGCTCTGCAGATTTCTCCGGCTGCTTGCTGCTGAACATCTTGACGGCTAACTGGAGCTTCTTCCTGTGGAGCGGATGTTTGATCGCCAGCTCCTGGAGACAACAAATTAAGAGAAATAAGTTAAAAAAGAAAGAATATAGCAGCGTTGGTGTGATCAGTGGTGGAAGAAGTATTCAGATCCCTTCCTTCACCCATAAGAACCCAGACCCAAAATTAACAAAAAAGACACAAAATTACTTGAGAAAAAGACACAAAATGAACAAAAAAGACACAAAATGACCCAAAAAATACACAAAATTACTAAAAAAGACACAAAATTACCAAAAAAATCTGTTAAATATTGACCTGAAAAGTAACTAAAGCCGTCAGCTAAATGTAGTGGAGTAGAAGTATAATGTTGCATAAAATGGAAATACTCAAGTAAAGTACAAGTACCACAAATTTGTACTTAAGAACAATACTTGAGTTAATGTACTTAGTTACATTCCACCACTGAGTAAATGTGATATACGGAAAAAACAAATTGAAAATGACTGGTTTTCAATATATTTAAGCTATAAATGGTGAAAGAATATCAGAAGCAGATAACTAACAAATGCAAGGAAAAATACAAGTTTGTTTTGAGCGCTGTGTATTTGAATTCAGAGCTGGAATCAGTGAGTTGTGAGAACGTGATGAGGAGGCTTGCGTTACCATGGTTTCATTGTGGTGAAATGAGTTACTTTCCGACACTGGGCGTGATGGTGGTCTCTAATTATCTAATTAAAGCGATCGTGATGCCGTTTGTGGGGGTCTGAGGTGGACGATGTGACAATGTTGAAGGCGAAACTAATGAGCAGGATGAAAAGCAGCGACAGGCGTTACTAAAGGCCAAACGGACTGACAGCAACAATTACCAGACCAGGTAGAACTGAAAAATATATGCCACGCTGATAGGAAGATTGTTTTGTCAGGATCAAGATCTCAGGGTCAAGATCTGTGATGTGACATATACAATACAATGGGCGTTTATGGTATTTGTTTATGATATTTCTTATTTTAAAATAAATAAAAAACTAGACACATTTTCTGCTTACGGAAACACAAATTTGCATTCTTCTTTGCATCTCCACAACATTTATCAAAATTGTGACATTAATAGTGCTGTTTAACAACAAATTATTTTTCAGATTTTTTTCTAAGTAACAAAATAAGAATAAATCAATAATAAATAAAAACAAATAACCATTTGCTTTTTTCTTTGCATCTCCATAACATATATCAAAATTGTGACTTTAATTTGTTCAGGAAATATGGTCAGAACAGGTTAAATGTAATACAGGACATTAACAGCAAAAAGCGTTACTAAAGGCCAAACGGACTGACAGCAATAATAATCAGACAGGTAGAACTGAAAAATAAATGCCACGCTGATAGGAAGACTGTTTTGTCAGGAAAACCAGCCGAGCCAGACAGATCTCAGATCCATCCTTTATGAATCATATACAGATATGAAGTAGGTGCTGTGTGTACCTTCTCCAGGTCGTGCGAGGTTGCTGACAGCAGCGTTTCCCCGCTGGTCACCCATTGGCTGGCCAGGATGCTGTACTGACCGAGTCCAATTTCCTCAAGCCAGTCACACACCTGCTCCGAGCTCCACTTACAGAAAGGCATCTTCAGATCTCTGAAGTGGAAACAAAAATGACAACAAGATTAGAATTTTTCAACATGTGAATTCTACCATTCAACTGGTAGATTCAAACTTCATTTAAACTGCTCATATCACTTCATAATACATCAGGAATATCTCTGGAAAATATTAAACATTTAAAATTTTCTATTAATACTGATAAGGGCACCATTTCCCCTTTCAACTCCCAAACTGTCCTGGAAATATGTGTTCTCGTCATTTCAACTTTTTTCTCGTACTTAATGATTTATTTTTTTCTCCAACCTGGTCCTTATCATCTTTTTATGGATTATTAAATTCGAGAAAAAAGTTGAAATACAATGTTGAGAAAACATATGTATGTATGTACAATACAATGATACATACGATGATCAGGAAAATATGTATATAATAATATAATGAGTATTCAGATCCCTTACTTCAGTAAAAGTACTAATACCACACTGTGAAATTACTCCACTACAAGTAAAAGTCCTGCATTCAAAACTTACTGAAGGAAAAGTACAAAAGTATCAGCATCAAAATGTACTTAAAGACCCACTCAGATTGTTTTATATATTCTAAATATATGTTATTACATTATTATTATTGATGCATTTATGTAAGCAGCATTTCATTTTATCAAGATAGGGCTCATTCAACTACTTAATATACTGCTATAAGGTATAATTAAAAAACATAACAAGTCAAATCACTTTCAATGTATTTTTTAGGTTAAATCTCGACCTGAAAAGTAACTAAAGCTGTCAGCTAAATGTAGTGGAGTAAAATGTACAATATTTGCCTCTAAAATTAAGTGGAGTAGAAGTATAAAGTACAAGCAACTCAAAATTGTACTTAAGTACAGTACTTGAGTAAATGTACTTAGTTACATTCAACCACTGGTTTGTGAAAATCACTTTGGGTTGGTTATTCTGTTGTTTGAAGTAAAGCAGATGAATGTGTACATTGAATATGTGCATTTTTTCTGCATTTAAATGCCTATTAAACATATTAAAACTCAAGACTGGAAGACAGTAACTGAGTATAAGTGGAATATAATCCTTTTGAATTTAAAAAGGCTGTATGTCCAAGTAGGAAGGTAGTACGATTTATGTAACATTATATCCCAAACCAGCAGACAGTAGAGGCAGCCAGGGCTCCACTACAATCTCCCTGGAATTTATAAAGATATAAGATAAAACCAGTGGTGTTAATGCTCATGGTTATGCAGGCTACTTGGGGGAAAAAAATTGTATGTTTTAGTGTTATTACCGTTTGTTCTCTGAACGGGCCAGTCTGGGTCCAGCTGTAGCTCTGAAGCCTCCCCTCCTGAACTCTCCCAGCTCGGGGTCATGAACCTGGGCCGGACTGCCAGACTGGCTGCGACGGATCCTGAGGACAATGAAAACACTGATGAGTGTTTGAAAGAAAAATTGACAGAAAAAAGGGAACGAAAAGAGAGATAATGTGGCTGTGTCAAAGCAAAACAGAAAATTAAATTCCTGACGTGTAACTACTACTGCTCATTTGATCTTGAAAAATCCCAACTATACACAGTGGTGGAAAAAGTATTCAGATCCTTTACTTCAGTAGAAGTACTGATACCACGCAGTGAAATTACTATGTTTTGGATGCCAGATTGAAAGAGGTCATAATAAATTTTGCCTTTATTTCCTTTGGTTTATCCATCTCAGCGCCAATAAGGTTATTAACTCTTACAGTTCCGGGTGTTTTGAATTTTGTTTCTAGTGTAGACATCCCAGTCTCAGTAAACATATTTACCATGTGTTGCATGTTCAAATAGAAACACTGAACTATGAATGAAAAAGTTGACAAAGACGAAAACTAAGGACATTTTCACAAATTTTAGTTAGTTTTAGTTAGTTTTGTAACCACAAAATACAGTTTCAGTTAGTTATCGTTTTTTTTTAAAACTCTAGTTTTTATTTTTATTTCAGTTAACGAAAATGTTTTTTCAATTCTAGTTTTTTCGTTATTTTGTTAGTTTGAGTTAACTATAATAACCTTGGTACTAATGAGCTTGTTGGGATCCACCTGGAGCCAGCCACTCAGAGGTGGTGTGCTCCAGTTTAAAAGGGCCCATTAGGCGCGTTTCCATTAGGGTAAAAAAGTGGCTGCTGGGAAAGTTTTAGGCCACGCCCTCTCAAATGGCCACTCACTCGGCGTGTCTCCATTACAGAAAAAGGCCCCAGAGGGATTTACGAGACTCCAAAGGTGATGTTTGGTTTTCGATCGTTGCATAATCGCTTAGCGACAGTTTTGACCGCGAAGGAAAGAGACGCCGAGATGGAAGGAGCAGAGCTGGGTTTCTTGTCGCTGTGTTCATGCACATGGCTGCTTTAAAAATGGCGTGTGTTGTTGTGGAGTCGTGCGTTCTATCCAATCAGCAACCAGGCCCTGCTCTTCAACAGGACCACAAAAAGTTTTTTTGGGGGCGGCTCACATTCAAATTAGAATACCAGGAATGAGGCGGATCTCCCTTGTTGCGTTCCAACAAGGGAGATCCGCCTCATTCCTGGTATTCTACTATAGTGGAATAACACCTTTTAACAGGATCCCAGCTCTCTGCCATCTAGCCCATATTTTGCTCCGTCTGTGTGACCTGTATTTTGTGTGCTTGACAATTTGAATTTGAAGATTTGTTATTGTATTTCTGTGGTGGTGAACTTGGGGCGATAGGTAAGTTTGGATACCCAACATTGTGCATCACGTAGGTAATTTCTGTTGTTAGACACACCAGGATTATTGGTTGGTGCCCCCCATGAACTTATTCCTAAAAACTGCTTATAGACAAGTCAGTTAGGTCTTTGTTTTGTAAAATAGAAGTAAGTCAGGCCTTGTTTTGTTCTCCTAATTTTAATTATTTGGCACCACCACCTCGTCCCATTCCACCCACCCGTTTGTGAACCTTTGTTGTACATTTTCGTTGAAGCACTGATAAAAATAAAACTCTAATTTAATTTATACCTCACTTTGACTCATGCACATTTTTGGTTGTAAAAACGTACTTCCCCCACAGTTTCTTAATGCCTCTGTGACTCTTCCTGTTCTCTGGTGAGACGGGGGACTGCTGGCCAGAGTCCACTCCAGGGTACTGGGAGAACTGGTCCGTTAGAACGCCCTCCTCCAGCTTGTCTGGATGCCCTGCTGGCAAAAACACAGAAACAGAACAACTGACAGTCAGCAAAGTGAGGAAAAAAAAATCAGGAATCCAATATAAAATTGGTGTTCTTTGGCTTTTTTTTGGGTGTGTTTATGTTTATTTGTAGTCCATGCTAATAAAAGTAAAAATAATATACAGCTTTGGAAAGCTGAATAACTTTAAAACTGCACATCCATATTGTTGATTAGATGAGAGGTTTGATAAACACACAGTTCACTATCTGGCATGCACCAAACAGCAGACAGACACAGTTATAGACAGGTTCATGCAAAAAGGTTGAAAATGAAATGAGACTGTAAAATATACTGCTTACAGTCATGGAAAAAAATCTTAGACAATCCTTTTTCTTCAATTCCTTGTTCATTTTAATGCCTGGTACAACTAAAGGTACATTTGTTTGGAGAAATATAATAACAAAAGAACAAATATAGCTCACAAGAGTTTAATTTAAGAGCTGATCTAGACATTTTCCATGGTTTTCATTATAAAGCAACCACATTTCAGATAAATTACCACAATGAAACCATGGTAACGAAAGCCTCCTCATCAAGTTCTCACAACTCACTGATTCCAGCTCTGAATTAAAATATACAGCGCTCAAAACAAAGTTGTATTTTTTCTTGCATTTGTTAGTTATCTGCTTCTGATATTCTTTGGCCATTTATAGCTAAATAGCTGAAAAACAGTCATTTTCAATATGTTTTTTCCGTATTTCGCATTTATTCAGTGGTGGAATGTAACCAAGTACATTAACTCAAGTACTGTACTTAAGTACAATTTTGTGGTACTTGTACTTTACTTGAGTATTTCCATTTTATGCAACATTTCCACCACATTTAGCTGACAGCTTTAGTTACTTTTCAGGTCAATATTTAACATGAAAATATGATCAATATAAAGTGATTAGACTTCCGCATAACAGTATATTAAGTAGTTAAAATGAGCCCTACATTGAGAAATAAACATGCTGCTTAAATAAATACATCAATTATAATAATCTAATAATGTATTTGGATCATATAAAACAATCTGAGTGGGTCCATTCTGCAAAACTTGATAATAACCATAATCATTATCAAGAAAACCATGGAAAATTTCAAGATATCAGCTCTTTAATTAAACTATTATGATATATTTTTGTTGTTATCATTATATTTGTCCAAACAAATGTACCTTTAGTTGTACCAGGCATTAAAATGAACAAAAAATTGAAGAAAATAAGGCAGGTCTAATATTTTTTTCCATGACTGTAGAACATTTTTTGTTTGTTTCCAGAATGAATCTGTTGATGCAGCTTTAATAATAGATGTAACCAAAATTCCTAATAATGAACTGCACCAGCTTCATAGCGTAATAAAGATGCTTCAAAACATGTGTTTGCAACATGGTTTATCTACTATATGCACTACAAAAAAATACATTTTACCCTGGGTATATTTGTCACCCATCTCATGTCAAGCTGGAGATGAGATGCAATACCCACCAACATCATAGAGGTCATGTTTCCCAGGAGATCCTGAGGCAGAGGACATTAGTGAAGTGAAAAGAAAAGGAAAAGAAAGCGAGCAAAAATAAAGCAGAAGGGAGGATTAGTCACACCCTGTATATCTCCAAAATAAACGTTGAACACAGTGTGTAAAGCAGCAACATGCAAATCCACGACCCTGAGGCGCGTTATCCAAACTGGGCCAAAAACTCAGACGAGATTAAGTCTGCTTGTTTAAAAGAAAAACTTGTTTTTTTCCTACAGATACAGAGAGTATTGGTGGCTCTTTGCTGGCCCTTAAAGCCATGTGGAACCTGGTCTCACAGGAATCCGTGAAAAAGCCACGGATTCGCTTAACTCAAAATCCGTGGAATAGTCACGGAATCACTCAAATTTCCGTGAAACTGACACGGAGTTCGCTACAATGCAAGTTAATGACAGTCATATCCCGTGGCTATTCCATGGATATTTTTTCCTATTGGTTTGTTCCAAGTCACGTGACTTTCAAGGTCCTGGCGGTCAGAACAAAAAACATGGCGGACAGTTCTCTCATTTTTAGTGAAAAAAACTCAATATTTTGACTTAGTTTCTGCATAAAAATGGATTTTGATCACATTTCTAGCGAGAAATATATGTTTTATTTTCTAAATATTCACTCAGTGAATGTCCATAATCACTTTGTATGTTGGAATAGCCACGGGATATGACTGTCATTAACTTGCATTGTAGCGAAATCCGTGTCAGTTTCACGGAAATTTGAGTGATTCCGTGGCTATCTCACGGATTTTGAGTTAAGCGAATCCGTGGCTATTTCACGGATTCCTGTGAGGCCATGTTGTTTTTTTCTTTGTTTCTTTTAGGTTCAAATTGTTGATCCAGTAAGTCAGGATGAAAAAATAATTTTCAGGTCATATAGGTGAGGTTGTGCTGAAAAACCAACATGGCATTCAAAAAAAAATTTAAGTGGCGTATACTGGCAGGATGAAAATGACTAAAAAATGGACAAAATAGCCCAAGACTCCATAGAGTTAACCCTAAAAACACTGAACAGAGCTCTCACACCTTGATGTAACCAAGGTGGTGCTAAAACAAACTCACTTCTGTTGCCATCTCATTACATCTGTATAAATATTTGAAGGGAAGGTAGGTAATTCTTTTAATTTGACACCTGTTTACTTTATTTGTCATCCTGTTTCAGACAGTCGGAGAGAGTTGGCTGGTGAGACGGTGCAGTGAGAGCGAGGGGGGAAGTCAGGCTGCATCTTTGTTTACTTTGGATGTCTAAGCTAGTTGAACTGCACACATCCTTAAGCTTGCACTCCTCGCCCTCTGATTACCCTCCTGCTTCAAGCTCTGGCTTTGTGCGGGCCGCACTTATACGCCTATTAGCTTTAAGTGTGTGTGTGTGCTGGAGTTTCAGTGAACGCTGATGCGAGAAAGCCGAGCATTAACTTTCGACAGCTCTTGAAGGAGTCCTAATAATAATCCCAGGCCGGCTTTAGAGTATAGTGTGATTGAATAACATTAATGGACTCTGTCTCCTGAAAGTGCATTTTTCAGTGCTGACATTTGAATTTTTTTTATGGGAGCATACAGTACCTAAAGCTGGAGCACTGGCACTCCTGCAGCGAACTGAAGCCAGAACACAAACAGAGAAAAAGAGCAATCCCAGAGCGAAGCAGACAGACAGACAGACAGACAGACAGACAGACAGACAGACAGGCAGACAGGGGAAAGGGCCGGAGAAGGAAGCAGTGGGAGAAACGTTAGTTGTTAGTCATTCAGCAGTTACAGTTAATTATTTGGGGGTCTGTTCAAGAACTTAAAAGAATTTATCTGCCAGAGAATGATACACAACTGAAGTGAATAGAAGTTAATTTGTGGGGCTTGCAGCAATGACATACTATTTGAAAAAAAGGCCTCATGCAAGAATATTTTTTGTCCTTAACTTATTTATCTTTTTACCTTATCAATTACTTCTTCAATTGTAGCAAATACTGACAATTATCTCCTCAATGGGTGAATAAATGAAACAGCTCTGTTAATCTCCTGTTGGAACTCACTAAAAGTGTAGTCCTGGTTGTGAGCGTGGACGGGAGATGAATACTCTCCGTCTCTGTCTCCGTTCAGCTCGGCCCTCGGCTCCTTCTTTTTACTTTTTAGTTTCCCCGGCAGAGTCTGGTACTTGCTTAGTTCCATGAGTGGAATCTGGAGGATATAAAACAAGAAAACAGTGCGTTATTTTTCTGGTCAAGCAACCGCATTTCAGATAAATTACAAACAATGAAAGTGTAGTAACTGAAGCTTCCTCATTAAGTTATTACTATTCACTGATTCCAGCTTGGAATTCAAATAAACAGTACTCAAAACAAAGTTGTATTTTCTCTTGCATTTGTTAGTTATCTGCTTCTGATACTCTTTGACAATTTATAGCAATTTCAAATTTTCAATTTGTTTTTCTGTATATCACATTTACTATACATCTAAAGTAGGGGTGGGCGATGTGGCCCTAAAAGAATATCACAATATTTCAGGGTATTTTTGCGATACTGATATTCTTAACGATATTACAAAATACTGAAAAATTTACAGAAAACATGATTTTTTAGTCTGTATAAATAGACAAAAATCGTGTGACAAAATCAAAATCAAAATGTAGTGTAAAGTGCTAATCCCAACAGTTGCCAAATAAAAATAATTCACTCTTGAATCTTCAGTGAAAAATGGAAGTATTATCAAATAATAAAAATAAACCATCTAGGGCGGTCCGGGGGCATGCCTCCCAGGAGAAAATTTTGTACATTTCTTAAGTAAAATGCATCAATCTTGAGCACTTTGAGAGCTAAATACCGAATTATACAATCTTTATTGTTATCCTACTGTGACATTTTTAATTGCATCAACATGCTTTCCACTAGGACATGCAGTACCAGCAGGCATCTTATTTTGACAGTCTTCTAGTAAATTCTGTGGTAGATTCTGTTAACGCATCCATGTGCTCTTATTTTGAAAATTGCATGTGTTTAGCGACAGGAATTAATTCGTCACAGTTTACCCTTTTGTGATTAAAACAACTTTAATTGTTAGCCAATGTTAGCTCGCAGCTACAGAACGGCGTAAACAACATTGTGTTTAGATCATTGACAGGCCTGGACAGGTGTGTACACGTTTCTCTATCATGCTGGAACTGATTTGAAGCGCAGTTGGGTTGGCAGCTCTGTAAATTCAGCACGTGTGTAAGTGTGTGAATGTGCACCAATGTCTCGGAGGAGAACAGAGAGGTGTGTCGGGGTTTTGACTGACTGACACAACACAAAATAACTTTATATTATGAATGGTGTAAATATACTTTCAGTAGCTTGAAATGTGACGTTAGCGCAGCACATGAGACTATGGCGGGTCGCCACACTGCAAAAAAGGGCTGTCTAAAAACAACATAAAACACTAAATCTGAGGGATATTATCTTGCTGCATGGACAAATAATTTCACTTGACAAGATTTCTTGAATTAAGATTGTTAAATCTAGAAATAAGCATGTTGAACAAAAAATAAATTAACTTTTTTATCTTGGTAAGAGCCAAATAATTTGCCATGCAAGATAAACAATAGCTACTCAATAAAATTGAGGCAACAGATTGCACGCAATATTATTAATTAAAACTAACAACATTACAAGTTGAGTTAATAACAACTTAACAGGAAGTGCCTGTCAATTAAAAACGGGCTAATTCTATTGTGTTGGATTCATTCAAAATTATCTTGATTTAGAATTACATCCACATAAAGATTATATTTAATGTGATCAAAATAAGTAGATTCTATCTCAAACATTTTATATTAAAGTTACTTAAACAACTGCCTCAAAATCAAGGATGCATTTATATTTAATACATTTTATCAAATATATTAAGTAAAATGAAATGACTACAGAATAATTTATTACAGTGGCGTCTATTAATGGGAAACCCTTACGCCAATAGAAGAATAGAATAGAAGAATAGAAGAAGTAGGAATGTTGCCAATCTTGTGATATGCATTGTTTTAATCATATAAAAATCATCTGGATATCTTTCATGATAACAACAAGCGTCCTGATTTTTTTTTTCTTTGCTCTGTTGCATAACAAAGTATCATTTGAAGGGTGAATGTCTGACGGTGCCAGGATCTGACCAGGCATCAAAGTTGCCGGGGCTCCGAAGGAACAAGAGGAGAAAGGCCAGCAGAGAGAAACATGGAGGAGGCAGCCGTGATGCTGAGCACTACTGACAGCCACTTCAGGTGGGTCATGGCCCTTTATGGGTGTGTGTGTGTGTGTGTGTGTGCATGAATATGTGCGGAGCAAAGAAGGAATGTGTGTGTGAATGAGCTGTGGTCACATAGGAGACATCTCTTTTATGACTCAGGAGGAAAACTCACAAGGTGAACGTTGCTTTTCACTGGGTACACACTGAATTATTAATTTACAGTTGTTGTATATTTTGAATTACACAAAAAATCAAACCCTTAGAAATGCACAGAGGTTGTGTTTCTGAGGGTTAGGGGAAGGTTAGGGTTTTGTGAAGTCATGCAGCTGATCAGTACCTCTGCCCCCGTGTCTGATTCAGTTTCAATTGGCTGGATCTCTACTACAGCCTACAGCACATAACACAGACACACACAGACAAAGACACACACGCACACAAACATACACACAGAGTTACGAGGTTAGCAATCATACATTCAGATCAAATGAACAACAATGTTTCATGTTATTTCAAAAGAAAAAAGTTGTTGTATTTAGTCATTTAAGAAGCAGCAGATTTAGCAAAATGGATTAGACATACAGTCATGGAAAAAATTATTAGACCACTCTTTTTCTTCAATTTCTTGTTCATTTTAATGTCTGGTACAATTAAAAGTACATTTGTTTGGGCAAATATAATGATAACCACAAAAATAGCTCATAAGAGTTTAATTTAAGAGCTGATATCTAGCCATTTTCCATGGTTTTCTTGATAATGATGTTGGTTATTATCACGAAAACCATGGAAAATGTCTAGATATCAGCTCTTAAATTAAACTCGTATGAGCTATTTTTGTTAACATTATATTTGTCCAAAAATATGTACCTTTAGTTGTACCAGGCATTGAAATGAACAAGAAATTGAAGAAAACAATGTTCTAATCATTTCTTCATGACTGTACATATATTAGATTAGATTAGATTGGAATAGATCAGGGATGTCCAAACTATTCTAGAAAGGGCATTTTAGTCATTTAATCAACTGATCTCAGGGTTCAAACAGCTGATCAGCAGAATCAGGTGTGTTCTTGATTGGTTGGAACAAAAATCTGCAGCAGCTAGGGCTGGGTGACACGGACCAAAAGTCATACCCCCATATATATTTAGGCTGAATATCGACATACGATATATATCCTGATATTTTAATCTCAAAGTGAGAGCAAATGTTCAGTCAAAGTCAAAGCCAAATATGACATGTCACAAGTAGTTTTACTGAAACAGTTTATTTAAGTGAACATAAATACTGTATAACAACAGGAGTACCTTTTTTTTTAAAAATCAAAGCTCCATAAAGTGCACTTTTTATTATTTTTTATATATATATATATATATCGTCCAGCCCTAGCAGCAGCATGGCCCTTTAAGTAATAGTGTGAACATGCCTGGATTAGATAGTTATATTAGATGACAGTAAAATAAAAAGCCAGTTAGTTTATTACGCATGAACAAACCTTTTTTAAGGATCCACTCTGCAACTCTTCGAGACTGCTGGACAGCAACCTGCGCCGGTGCCTGGAGGCAAAAAAACAGACTTCAGGGTGAGAAAAATCAAATGATGAATGCATTGAATGCCACCATATTACAACTTTTTATATAGCACACATACAGTATGAGTATTGCAGAAGTTGAGTGAAATACAAACATACAAGAGGATTCTACTTACCATGACCCATTTAGAAAGCTAGTATCCCCAGTAGACAGGAGCGAGGTGTCCATGGAGTTCTGGAAACTACAAAAAAGGCATACAAAGAGTAGGATTACTAGTAAATTGTGAGATGACCCACAGAGTGTCAAACTGAACTGAACTGATATCAAACATGTACGGACGACAACAACTGCAGCAGCATTTTATCAAACTTTCCTCAACTTGAAGCTTCACTGCTCTGATTTTTTTTTGAAGGGAACATAAAAAAGCCTAATTTTGCAGCGTTCAATTCGACAACTTCCCAACACAATATCCTGTCAGCCATGATTTTGAGCAATAAACCAGGGAGGTACGGGTGAATGTTGGGAAAGAGTAAAGGAGAGAAAACTAACATTCACAGCACGGCAATTCACGCACAGGTATGGTGCATTCAGTAGCGTCAGAATGGCTATGGTGCGTTCAAGAGCGTGGGACATATGAAGACGTACAGAGAAACAAGTTGTTACTGACTGGAAACATCAACAGCGTGGGCTTTCTAACAACAATAAATCTCACAATTTGTTTATTTTTCGGTTTTGCATACCTGCAAAAACACTCTCAAACATTTGTTGTACTGTTGAATAAAACTTGTTTTTATATTTTTCTATGTTCATCTTATTTAATTTGCTTTGTTATTTACTTTGTATGTTCATGAAATATTGAACTAATCTCCAGTTTCTTTATTTTTCAGTACAGATGCTTTAAAACTGGCAGTTTAAAAACAATATAAAAGTCTCAGGTCTCTCTGTGAGAAAGACAAAAGCTAGAGTAGAGAAAAACACATTACATCTGCCTTTTTATAATAACAGATGTGTGTATGCATGTGTATTTTGAGTGTTTTTTACCTAGAGTCCAATTCTCTCTGGTACGGAGATGAAGATAGCATCAGTGGAGAAGAACCTCTCGATGACATCTATGAGACAAAACATAATTTTGTTTTTTCAGGGGTTTTTTTGCTCTCGGGAAAGTAAGTTATCTTCAGGGCACAAATCCTACGAGATGATACACAGATTATGACGTGTTTTGACTACTGCATAATACTGCAAAGTTAGAGGCTGTAAAAAAAAGGTTGTCGTCCTACCTCTGACATGACGATATCAGATTGTGCTTTGTGTGTGATGGCTCTGAGTCTTAAACTGCTCAGCTCCTCTTCACTACTCCCTGGTGGTAAACACACAACTATTACACAATTACAAAAACTCAGAAGAAAAGATGATTGTCTTCTATATTGTACTTTAATTTCAAAACTCAGACAAAAAGGATGTAACTCCTACCATGTGTGAGTGCAAGGACCTCCTTCATCTTTCTGTACTGGCCGAGCAGAATGGTCAGTTCCTCTATATGTCGGTCCTGTTTTCAGAAAGACACAAAAAATGGGACTTCTTTAATGAACAACTCTCAAACTGGACATCAGTCTTTCAGCTACATTCGACGAGCTAGGGCTGGGCAATATATCGATATAAAAGATATATCTATATATTTTTAAATGTGATATGGAATGAGATCATATTGCATTTATCGATATAGTTAAAACAATTTTCTTTCCTTATATATAAATGCTGCCCTTACTAGGGTTTGTCATATTTAGTTCTTTTGTAATGTTCGTTATTCTTTTCTCATGTAAATATATTTATTTCTGAAAAAGATTGGCCTATTTTATTTCATAGGCTATTTTTATTTAAGATATTTTTTTATTTAAATGTGAACTTTATGGAGCTTTGATTTTTTTTAAAAAGGTACTCCTGTTGTTATACAGTATTTATGTTAACTTAAATAAACGGTTTCAATAAAACTACTTGTGACATGTCATATTTGACTTTGACTTAACATTTGCTCTCACTTTGCAATAAAAATATCGGGATATATATCGTCTATCGATATTCAGGATAAATATATCGGGTTATTACTTTTGGTTCATATTGCCCAGCCCTAGGACGAGCCTCCACTTGTTTTCCCAGTGCATGTATTTACTAAGCGTTACGGTAAGAACATGTTAGACCCGCCTTCAAAATAAAAGCGATGTTCCAGTAAACATTATTTTACTGCATTTTCACAAACAGAAAATTCATTTATGAATACATGAAAGGAAGCACATAAAGGCTATTCTATTCTTTATTTTTTTTAAATACATAAACAAATAAAACTTAATAAATAATAAAGGAAAAAGTTCAAGCTTCTTGATGGTTGAGACTATAGAATTTTCAACTGTGAGTAGCCTGGACAGACTTTAATAAGGACTACATTTACAAAGTAAAAAACACCTCCTAAGAGTGTCAATAAAAAGTTAATATTAATTACTAACCAATGAATTACTTCCTGTCGCTAAACACATTTAGCTTTCAAAATAAGAGCTCATGACTGTGTTAACAGAATCCACCACAGTATGAATGAAATATATCGGTGTTTAAGATGGAATAGTGGCATTAAAATGTGCAAGAGGCACCAAATTTAGGCTTTTACGGCTAACAATTTCTGCGGAGGAGCAGGCCCCCGGACCCCCTAGTTGGTTCGGGTCCCCCATTATAGTCTCATAAAATCCTGTGGGAAACACTGGTTCTAAAGCTTGTTTTGCAGTCGAATGTCAGTTTTATACTCTCTAAATTGCTGATTGATATTTACACGCACACACCATCCAGGGAACAAATAACCCTTTACCCCCACTGCTGAAAAAAATCCTGCATGAAACAAACACATTATAGCAGTAGTGTAAAAAAACATTTACCTTTTCATCATTTGCAGCTAACAATGTCTCCATTCCCACCTTCAGCCTCTGGTATTCTTGGTCTAACAAAGAAAAACAAGGTGTTTAAATGTTGTTTTGGACCGACAGTACCGTCATGTTAATGTAGTGAATCTGATGGGTGCCTAATGCGATGCTGATGACGGACAGGACAGCCATGCTAATGTGAATAAACAAGTAAAGCAAATAGAAACTGACAGCGTCGCTGCCCGTACACACACCATCACCTGTGACAAACACTGCAGCTTTTCATGCTGTGAAGCAGTAATGCCACCAAAAATCTTCTGGAGTCCTAAATCTACACTTATAGAAATGTGGCTTTTACAAGAAACACAATACAAACATGCACAAAGATTTCATTCAGTATCCATTTAAACACAGAAAGGCATCTTAAAGGGGAGCTCCACCAATCTTATACATAATAATACATTTACTATTACTACTTGGGCTGTAAATACAAGTCTGTGAGACAATAATTTACAATAATTATGTGATGCTGTCAGGGTTATACGGCGGCATATTAGGGCCAAGTATGGAAAAATAATAAACATACAGACCCGGGTGAGGGGGGTAATATTTAGAGGAATAAAGGCAAATCTAGGAGACAAAAGTTGCAGATTTATGAGAAAAAGGAGTCGGAAAAATAGGCTAGTGTTTTGTTTTCCAAGGAACTACATCACCACAGAATCTGCTGCATGCCGTGTACTATGTCTGTAGGAAGAGACTTAATGAAATTATACTTTGCAATTGGATTTAGCAATAAGGAAATACTCGTGGTTTTAGCCCAGAATCACCATATTATCATGAGTATCCAGACTTTGAAGAGACATTACTAATTTGACATTACTAATACAACGCAATGGACAGATGAAGGATATAGCTGATTATATCTGTTCCACGTTTTTCACAAAAATCTGCTACTTTTTTCTCCTAGATTTGCCACTTTTAATCTCATAAATAATCTGCTACTTTTTTTCTCTCACAGATTTGCCACTTTAACCTCATATATTTGCAACATTTTTATCGAAATATCATCCCCCTCTCCGGGTCCTTATATATATATATATATATATTATTTTTTTTCATACTTGGCCCTAATATGCCATTGTAGGGTTATCTCAGATTGGACTATAAATTCAGAATATAAAGAAAACGTACTGCTGATACAGAATTTATCAGATATGAAGGACCTGATGATTTTTTTTTTTCTGCATTGTGGTGAATGCAGAAACCAGTGTTTTTGGATCTTGATCCATACTAAAGACTAAAAGTCAGGACATCTTATCTTTTGCTGCATGGACTTCTTTATTTCTTGGTTGAGTCCCTACAATTTACATTGAAGGGCTAATTTGCTAAATACTTGATTGCTGGAATACCCCTTTAAGATTGCTTATGCAAATCAAATAAGACTCAAGTTAAAATCTGACGTGTTAGCTGGTACTGTACATGGAGGTTTATAGACACTGATACCACTGCCAGCTGCATTTTGTGTCCACAAAATTAAATTCACTCAAGAATTGTTTTGTCAAATAAGAGAAAATTCTCAGTCTATTCATCTCACTTCAGTCTTTTTATTTCTCCACAATGAGAGTCAAACCCACAGACTGACCAACAAAGTATTCAGTCAAACTGAACTGAACTCATATCAAACATGTATGGACGACAACAACTGCAGCATTTTATCAAACTTTCAAAATATAGATACAAAATATCGAAACAAAATATAGATACTTGGATCAGCCATGAATCGATATAATATCGCCACGCAAAATATCACGATACTATGCTGTATCGTTTCTCCCCACCTCTAGAAGCTACATCAGCTATGACATTGTTTGTCTGACATTTCTAATGTAGTAGAGGACTACCTCATTACCTCAGCTGGAGAGGCATTTTTTATATAATAATATAATATTGTGGAGCTCGGTGGATCACAAAAACTATTCTCCTGATTCCAGAATTTGTCAGAACTTTTAATCCAGCCTTAACTTTCCCATTGGGTATTAAATATTCAATTTTGATGGCAAGTGGTATAAGTGGATGATATCCTCCATGTAGGTCCATCCCATGCTGCACTGCTCAACACTCAGAGAAGCTGTTTGGAAACCATGCAATGGAACGTCGAGTCTTACTGCACTTTGGTTTGATAAAGCTGGAATGTTTAATATAACAAACACAAACTGACGTTCGGTCAGTTGTGGTCCAATCTCAAACCAAACACTCCTAAACAAACACCTGATTCAGAGCCTACTATTCTTAAAGTGACCACTTTTAGTTTTTTTACGTTTTGGATTTGTTGAACACTTTTCAATACAAGTATACTTTTGTTACAAAGTTACATATCATGACAAAAACTGAAAAATCAAGTTGTCAGGTGGCAAATATACAGTCATAGAAAAAAAAGAGACCATTGTTTTCTTCAATTTCTTGTTCATTTTAACGCCTGGTACAACTAACGATACATTTTCCATGGTTTTCTTGATAATAACCAAAATCATTATCAAAAAAACCATGGAAAATGTCTACATATCAGCTCTTAAATTAAACTCTATTTTTGTTGTTATGATTATATTTGTCCACATAAATGTACCTTTATTCGTGCCAGGCATTAAAATGAGCAAGATATTGCAGAAAACAATGGTCTTTTAAAAATAAATAAATCTGTGACTGTATATGCAGAGCAGTTTGGTTGAAAATTAGACCCGTAGCAACATCACACCATGTCTTACATTTGTTAATCAGCTGTTTGATATACACCTCCTCTACAGCAGAGGTCAGCAGAGAGTCAAACACAAGTCAACAGCAGGATAGAGAGGAACATGTTGATTAAATGTTACAGGATGCACACAGCAGCACTGATAGACGTAGATCTAAAGCGACGTGTCTGTACATGTGACTGTCCGTGTTGTACCTCTCTCTGAGTTGGCGTCGGCTGAGTCTCCTCTGGCCAGCAGCTGGGTCTGCAGGCATTCGATCTCAGCGTCTTTGGAGGCCAGGAGCTGCTGCAGCTCTGATATTTCTACCTGTGGAGGAAGACAGAGCACGTGTCGGTGAACTGTGTTATTCTTCCAGGTCATTGGGTAACTAGGACTCGTAAGGAGTTTAAGTCCATGGCAGCTGGACTTGTCCTGCTGAAAATGTGTTGAACATGAAGCTCTACCACCAGGCTTCTGTTGCATAACAATGTATTTATACTTTTGATTTGTTCTTTAACTTGACTTAAATTAGGGCTGGGCGATATATCGATATATAAGATATATCGATATTTTAAAAATGTGATATGGAATTAGACCATATCGCATTTTTTTCTTCTTTCTTTATATATAAATGCTGCCCTTACTAGGGTTTGTCATATTTAGTTTTTTTTTGTAATGTTTGTTATTCTTTTCTCATATAAATATATTTATTTCAGGAAAAGATTGGCCTATTTTATTTCATAGGCTATTTTTATTTAAGATATTTTTTCTTTAAATGTGCACTTTATGGAACTTTGATTTAAAAAATATATATATACTCCTGTTGTTATACAGTATTTATGTTCACTTAAATAAACGGTTTCAATAAAAACTACTTGTGACATGTCATATTTGACTTTGAACATTTGCTCTCACTTTGAGATAAAAATATCAGGATATATATTGTATATCGATATTCAGCGTAAAGATACCAGGATATGACTTTTGGTCCATATCGCCCAGCCCTAACTTAAATCACCTCTACTTTGACACCTGCCTTCAAGGAGTGTCAAATTTTCAAGTGTCAAGTGGTTCACCATCTTGTTGGTCCCACCCACACAGCCTCCCCAGCAAACTGAAGAAAACAAGGGTGGTCTGATAATTTTTCCATGACTGAATACTGCATAACGTGAGTTGTCTGATTGAGATTTCTCTATCTGATATTGAAATAATATTAGACAGAAAAATCCATGTGTGTCACCAGAAACTCTATCCCAGAGGCACCCCATGCAGTCCAACATTAGCTCTTCTTTCTATTAATGTGGTTTTATTAACTTGCACATGACTGACCTGACTGCCTTATGACTACCATTTAGGCTTGGTCACACTTGCAGTAATACCTCTTATCACTTCAACTGAAGCTCACATGTTGAGCATGATGAACTAAGGACTAACTGTTTAAATGGATTTGGTGCTGCAACATTCATGCTTTGATCCCGTTCTCTCTCTAAGCTGTGGCTCAGTTGGTAGAGCGGTCATCAACCGATCGGATGGTTGATGGTTCAATTCCTGACCATGGCAGTCTACATGTCGAAGTATCCTTGATCAAGATACTGAACCCCAAATTGCTCCCGATGCTGCTTTCATCTGTGTGTGAATGAATTCCCAATGGTGGCAGGTGGCACCAGTGTGCCCTGGTAGCCTCGGCCACCAGTATGAATGGGTGTGAATGGGTGAATGAGTGAAGTGGATAAAAGCGCTATATAAGTGCACTCCATTTACCAATTCCCCCTTGTTTGCCGTCTCTCTTTTCAATGTTGGCTTCTCAATAAAGACCATCAGTGTCAGGGTGCCCTGATGGCCTAGCCTGGCTAACGCCAGACTATATCACAAATGAGATCTAGTCTGGAAACCAGCCATTCATTTCTCCGTAGAGGAGGCGTGGTTTACGATCCTCCAGAGCCGTTTATTGGGCGCTACGAATGTCTATCAAAAGCGTCTGTACGTAGCTCTTAGCCAATCGCATCAGTTATACCAGATGACGTATGGAGAGCGACAGAAAGGCTAAAACATCCTTTTTGGTGGTGAAACAGGAGTGTAAAGTCAAACGTTGTTCTTCTCTTAAAATCAACTTTCGCTCTAAACTATTTAAAACGCCGTCTACACCTAGATCCAAAGAGAGTTTTGCGTCTGCTGCAGCCATGTTGGATCTGTAAGAAAACTACAAAACTACAAGCTTCCATCTGTCGAGTAGTATGCATCATCGTCTTGCCGTCCCTCCCCGTTCTGTGATTGGATCCCTAAAACAGGGCTAAGAAACGGTCTTCGTTGCCAGACCTCCTGCAGGTTCGAAATGAAATCGAGCGTGCAAGGCAGTATGGGTATACCCAGGCTACTGATGGCCAGTGCTTAAAATAAAACCATGACATGCACTTTCACCTCTGGTGAAAATTTGTTGCAACAATGTGTGCCTTTCTTTTAAAACTTGTAATTTTACTTGCACCTAATTTCAGGAAAACAGAGGGCTTGTTGTGATCTGAGTTTACGAGAAAGGGACAACCCATTATACGGACAAAGCTGTCGAAGAATGACAGTTGGAGACAACAGGTGTCAGAAAACAGGTGTGTGCACAGACGTTTGTTTACACTTGGTGTGTATGCCATAAACACAAACCTAACACCTCCTCCAGCTGCCTCACCATCAAAACCGTGAAGCCAAAGAAGCCTAAAAGCAGCTTTAGGTTCACACTTTAACATGGTGAGCAATAATTATCCAATCTGGGTAATTTGGATGATCACACACATCACAATCACAGTTATTTACAATATCCACGGCAACAAAAAAGAGAGTAAGGAAGAGAGACGTCAGAAGCAGAAGATTGGATTTTGCCTTTTTCCTGCTTCTTCACGCTGAAACACGAGCACACATACCTTCTTAGATCAGAATCAGAATATTTCACTATCTAGTTGTTGTTCCTGTCTCTCTGTCTCCCTTTCCTCACAACAAGAATATTTGTAATTTGTAGAGGTGGGGAAAAAATCGATACAGCATAGTATCGCAATATTTTCTGTGGCAATATTATATCGATCCATGGCTGCCAAGTAATATTTAGTGTTCCGATGGCCGGTCAGTCACGGCCTCACGTTTAGGAATATACTGGAGATACTGGTATCATATGCAACTAGAAGATCTAAGGAATCTGTAGGCACCATGTGTCAGGATATCGTGTCGGGAAGTTGTCGAAATAACGCTGCAAAGTTTGGCTTTTTTTATGTTTCATTCAAAAAAATTCTGATCAGTGAAGCTTAAAGTTGAGGAAAGTTTGATAAAATGCTGCAGTTGTTGTCGTCCATACATGTTTGATATCAGCTCAGTTCAGTTTGACTGAATACTTTGTTGGTCAGTCTGTGGGTTTGACTCTCATTGTGGAGAAATAAAAAGACTGAAGTGAGATGAACAGACTGAGAATTTTCTCTTATTTGACAAAACAATTCTTGACTGAATTTAATTTTGTGGACACAAAATGCAGTGAAACAGTTAAAACCCAATATATTGTATCGCAATACTATATCACAAAATGCTTAAAATTGCAATAATATGGTATCGTGACTCAAGTATCGGGCCTCTGGGGATTCACACCTCTTGTGATTTTAAGGGGGAACTTCAACCATACTTCACAAGACCAACAAAAGCAAAACAAAGAGGATGAAGAAAAGAAGAGCTGCAAAGTGCAAAATAAGTAAATTAGGAAGAAAAAAAAGAAAGAAGTTGAGAAGCACATGGGCCAAAGGAGAGCCGTGGTGGGGAAGAGGTAGGCAGAGGAATGCAGAGTATTAGCAACAGGACTAATCAGAGGAACGAAATGAACACAGAAGTAATGAGCTAGAAAGAAGAGAGGCAGAAAAAAGAGGGAGAGTAGAAGGAAGAGGAGGCACCTGTGCGCTGCGCCAGCGCTCCTCCCAGTGCTGCTTCTCCAGCTGCGTGTGCTCCACAGTCAGCTTGAGGCTGGACAGCTGGGTCATGAGGGACTGGTAACACACATGGAGAGAGCAAGAGATAGAAAGCTAGAGAGAGCAGAGACAAGAGAAGAGGGTAATGATGGGGGGATGATTCAAACATGAGGAAGAAAGGAAGAGCAGAAAAAAGTGAAGAGAGCAAGCCGCAGAGAGGGGTTAGTAGAGAAGAAGAGGGGGTGTAGATGTAAGGAAAGGGAGAGGAGGAAGGAAGCACTGTAAGCACAGAGAAAGCAATGGCAGTTTGCAATAACAAACAATATGTTAGGAGAGAGATACTTTTCTATCAAAATGTGTTAAAACCCTGCCGGTCCTTCACTATGAAGCCGTGTTGATCAAACCATTATTTCAGCCTATAGTACAGACCTCAGAAAATACCAATATGTCAGACTGACTTATGTGGAAATCAATAAAAATGAGTAAACGTCAAATGGTCGGTAGGGGTCTGCTATGTCTATGCGTCAATGTTAACATGAGATGTGTCAATACTGACATGTTCAGGTCCACACTGTCATCATGCATGAGACATTTAGGGAAGATTGGATATTGTATTCTGTAGTTAGACAGATTTCTGTTCATGGCGAATACACAGTTTTCGCTGCCATACCACGCCAACATACTTTAAAAATAAATGAAACTCACTGTTTATAATTTTTAATCACAAAGGTCTTAAGATTGTACTGACCAAGTTTGAAATAGATCGGGTTAAATCTATAGGAGGAGTTTGTTAAAGTAAAGAGACTGTAAATGGCCAAAAACACCCAAAAATTGCTCATTCAATTAAAAAATGCCTGACTTCGTTGGTTTTATGGTATGGGTTGAAGAGGCTTTTTTGTACATCCCTGCATGTTACATCTGCCTACTGCCATGTAGAGGAGTGAGGGGGAAATCGGTACAGCATAGTATTGCGATATTTTACGTGGCAATATTGTATATCAATTCATGGCCGCCAAGTATTGGTATCTGGCGTCAGTATTTTCACTGTTTTTGCCACTGCGGAGGCTGTAATGGGCTCACTTTTATGAATAAACTGGATATACTGTATCATATGGACCGAGAAGACCTAAGGAATCTATAGGCACCAAGTATGTAAGTAATTTGTCAAAATAATTCTGCAAAATTTCACAATTTTTTGATGCTCATGGTGATTTTTAAAGCGTTCATGTGACCTCTGACGTCATGCTATCTCAATGAAAATAGGCTCTCTGTGTTCTCACAA
Organism: Centropristis striata; assembly: GCF_030273125.1. NCBI lineage: Eukaryota > Metazoa > Chordata > Actinopteri > Perciformes > Serranidae > Centropristis > Centropristis striata. Next base: position 33,281,409 of record NC_081522.1, read on the forward strand.
GTCTCCTCTTTACAGACATGGCTAAAAGTACTTATACCACATTGTCAAATTACTCCACTACAGAAAAAGTATGCATTCGAAAGTAAAATAAGTAAAACTACAAAAGTATCAGCATCAAAGTGTACTTAAAGTATCAAAAGTAAAATTACTCATTATGCAGAATGGCCCCACTCAGATTGTTTTATATATTCTAAATATATTATTGGATTTTACAATATTATTATTGATGCATTTATGTAAGCAGTGTTTTAATTGGCTCAAGGTAGGGGTCATTTAAACTACTTACTTTAATGAGGTTTAATTTTTAAAAAATAAAATGTTTTTCATGTTAAATCTCGACCTGAAAAGTAACTGAAACTGTCAGCTAAATATAGTGGAGTAAAAAGTACAATATTTGAGTATATTTAAGTATAAAGTTACATAAAATGAAAATACTCAAGTAAAGTACAAGTACCTCAAAATTGTACATAAGTACAGTACTTGGTTAGTTAGTTACATTCCACCAATGGTAACTACATTACATTACTTTACAAACTTTGATAAAGATCTGATACAATGAGATTACATGCTGATGTAATTATTCCCATATTCATCAACAGCTATGTACAGTACCAGAGCACTGGAATATGGAACACTAATAGTGAAGCACATATATATTTTTCCTACTACTCTACTGCAGTTACTCATAAAACACAAATTTGACCAGTTCAGGTTCACAGATCTTAGAACTATGATGTTACGTGTTAGTTTACCTTGGTGGCTCTTAGTTTCCTCTCATACTGGCCCTTCTCTCCCTCCAGCTCCTCCACTTTGCTCTTCAGTTGATTTACTTCTTGTAGCAAATCCTGCAAAAAGAAAATTATGTAAATCACATCTTAATGTCAAAATAAACAACATTATTGCACTGGGCACATGCCACATGTAAATGGGAGGGTTTTCAAACATCAGGTCCACATTCAGTGCAGTTATAAAGGTCTCCAGGATTGAACAGTACAGTGGTTAATATAGGAAACATGATCCTCCTGAAACAGATACCACAGCGTGCAGTTATGAACCGGAAACCAGAAAAAGATTAACCAGATGACCCAGAACACAACTGAAAGCTGTTGAGGCTGCACGTCTGCCAGCTGCACATTGCCATTGTCCAAGGAAACCTTGTACAGTATTACATATTGTTATCATAGGGACAGTAACATGGCCCATCCACCTGATAGGTGCAGGAGGAAACGGACAGTTGTAAACTTTGTTAGTAGGAAGAGCAAACATTGTCATGCAAGAAAAACACTTCAAATCAAAAAATAACCTGATGCCTGGTGAAAACCCCAATCAGAAATAATTTATAAAGACAAAATCCAGATGTTTTTCCACATGCTTCAGATACTTGAGGAGAAAGTTGCAAGTTTCTGAATAACTGTGACCTTAGCATCTACAATTACAGTTGACCCTTCACAATAGCTCCGCCCCCTTAGTTACTGTTGCTATGCCCGTCAAGCTTCCAGGACCGTCAGTAGCCACAGAGCAAACAGGCGCTGTTCAGTGTTTTTACCTCTGCGAGGTAGGCTGCCCAATGCTCAGCAGCCCCCGTTTTTTAACAGCGAGGGGATGAAAGTGACCAATCCATGAAAACGGTATCGCTAGGCTAATTAACCGCCGTTAGCGTCCTTTTGCCAAAATAAGATTAGACTCTAGTTTCACACCACTAAGTTAAATAGAAAGATATCATAACATAATACAGCTGGCCGATATGGGATTCAGTGACGCTAGCAATTAGCACTGTACAGCCCTGTATTATGTTAAGCTCCTAGCAACATTGCTAGCTGGCTTAGCGTGCTAGTATTACACATGCTGTCATTACCATTAGTTTGTTGGACTAGTTCTGCACAAGTGGTGGTATGAATACGAGTTGACAAAACCCATTGCTGTTAAATCCGGTTTTGGTTTATCTCATCTAACATAGCCAGACAATCGTTAGTTAGCTCATGTTAGCTAGCTAGACTAGACTCAACTCCTCCTGCTAAACTCTTAGGGTAACTGGTGTCAGATTTACAAATCCCATATGCACACCGTTTCACCTTGTTGCTCAGAACTTAAAGCTCGTCAGATCTTCTTCTCTTAGTAATGGTTGCTAAGGTAAGATTGAACAAGGCGCGTTCCGGGGAGGACGGTCCGCCCCCACATTAGCGTGCCAATTTTACAGACGTGTCATTTACATAAATTTGTTGGACTAGTTCTGCACTAGTAGTGGTAAGAATACTACTTGACAGGAACCATAGCTGTTAAATCCGGTTTGGGTTATCACATCTAGACAATCATAAGTTAGCTCATGTTTGTTAGCTAGCTTAACTTGGAGCAGACATATGTGTGCCTTTTGATCTTGTTTTTTGAGTTTTGGAAAATGACTCCTCTGAGGGTACCTGGTGTCAGACCGTGTCACCTTGTTGCTCAGAACTCAAAGCTTGACGGACCTTCTTCTCTTAGTAACGGTGGCTAAGTTATGATTGCCTTCGGGGGAGGAGTTTTGCGAACGGTCAATTACAGTAGATCACACTGCTTGTAGCTACTGTAGTGTTCATTATTTTATTATCGTGCCTTGCTATCGTTACTGACTCAATTTTAATAACCCCTCAAATGAATTGAAGTATTTGGAAAAAGCAATCAAAGTCTCCATATGTGGAAGAACCAGGGTAGAGAGTGATCCCCCACAGATACTCTGCAGACACACTACAAGAAAGGTTGTTAGTTTGATTCTGTGGAAATTCACAAATACCAGGTGGTGTGTGGACTGGTTAAAAAGGAAGAAGAGAGGAGGAGAGGAAATGATTGGGAGGGAGGGGAAGATGAGTTCATCCATCAAGTCTCCCTACGTGTACAGTCTGTCCTCCATTGTGCATCCGGTCGTCAGAGACAGAGAGGTTAAGGTCTGAGTTGGCTAACCCAACCTGAGGGCTGGGACCCTGGGCTGGGCTGCCTACGGGCTCCCCCTGCTGGGCCTCCATCTCCTCCAGTGCTCGTTTCTCCTGGATACGAGTGCTGATCTCCTCCTGAAACCTGCACATCTGCTCCTGAAGCTCACTGATGAGATTTACCACACACTGGAAGGGATGGAGCAATGGGGACGAATAAAAGGTGGTGGAAGACATAAATTTGGAAAAAAAGAAGACAGGAATGAAAGTGAGTTAAGGAAGGAGAGGAGAGGAGAAGAGAGGATACAAGAGGAGAGGAGAGGAGAGGAAACGAGAGGAAAAAAGGAGAGGAACCACGGAATCGAGAGTAGAGTAGTGGAGAGGAAACAAGTAATCAAGAGCAGCAGAGGAGAGGAGAGGAAACGAGGAGAGGAAACGAGAGCAAACAAGAGGAAATGAGAGGAAACAAGAGGAGAGGAGGGGATAGAAGAGGAGAGGAAACAAGGAGAGGAGAGGAGAGGAGAGGAGAGGAGAGGAGAGGAGAGGAGAGGAGAGGAGAGGAGAGGAGAGAATCAGACATGAACTGTTAATCTAGTCAACAGTCATTTGTGAATGCCTGTTTCCATATTTCGATGGCTGCTGCTTTTACTGAGGAAACTCAAAACTTCACAAAACATTTAAAATACTTTTGAACAACATGACATCATTATTAATTGGAAAATGGGAGGAGGAAAGAGATAAATAACTGTGTAAAATAAAGAACTTTAGAACAAATGACACACAACAACATAAGGCTGAGTAAACATACAAACATATGTGCGAATATCTGCAGCACCTCTAATGGCCACTTAAGAGGGCCTCCAAACAGCGAGTGAATTCCCATAGAACCCTATGTTAAAATGGTCAGCTTTACAGCAGAAATAAGCATGTCTACAGCCTGGTGCAAAAAATCGGTTTTGTCCCTATAGCTAAATTTCCAGGAGATGACACACTTTACAAATCTGCAGGGCTATAGTTTCTACATTTCAATTACATTATTACTTACATTTCTTTGCAAGACATCACATGCCAACTAAATATTATAATTTTATAACAAATTAAAGTTCCATCCCCTGACACTGGTGGTAAGATACAACTGGATATCCAGTTTGGAGGGAGAAGATCAGTGCTGAATGATTGCTTTCTTCTGATTTTACACAATGTTAACATAATGGCGACACAAAAAAAAATTGTGCAAAAGCTACCAGGCAAGCATAGACTCTTCAGAATGGAATATACTATACTGTTTTAATTAAGAAATGTGGCTTTTACTTCTAAAAAAAAAAGTTAATTTTCTCTTCCAAAGTACTCGTACTGATGTGATCTCAGTGGACAGGTAGAGCCTCTTAAATCTTTATATAACAGCCCCACCCTGTAATAGGACCATGACCCAGAATTTATGTCCAGACGGGGAGATAAGAGAGAGTTATTTCAGACAGACAGAGAGAAACAATAACAGGTAGACACTGGAATGCTCAAATGCATTCTATCAGATTTTCTGCTTGTGAAATCTAGTTACATTAAACAAAAAGCTGTTGTTTTAGTAATTCAAAGTGTTCCACAGAAAGTAGAGTGTGTGTGTCTGTGTGTGTGTGGTGGAGTTGTTTCCTGAGGTGATTTGTGAAGTGTTTGGACCTCAGGAATGCTGAGAGTGGATGCCTGTCATTCTTTCTGCCAGCCGACCGGAGCCTTGCAGCTGTCACACACACCCTCACGTTACTGATGAAAAGCTGTCAGTGACCAATTCTACAATGTCATTTAGCAGACACCTTTATCCAAAGCAAAAGTTTGAGAGTTAATACAACACAAGCATAGATGAAGTCAAGAAACCTAGCAAGAGTAAGTGATATGGGTTGAGTTTGTTTTTAGGTGCTTTTAGGTCAGTGAGATATTTATCGTTCATCTTATCAGCATAACATGCAGCGCTGCCTTGTCTGCCCCCGACTACCCAACCATTGCAGCTCAAAGGATCTTGCAGTGTTCTGTAAAAATGCAAAGGATTGTGTAAAGAAATGGGAAACTGTCATTTGACCAACGAAGAAGACTGCCATATGCCTATGTCAGGTTAAGTCACCATTACTCCTCTATGTCTTTACATAGTAAATTGCAAATATTTTGCTGCTGTATAAATAGGTGTGTTTCCATTAGGTAATTTTCCCTCTAGTGAGCCGCTATTGGTGTGGCTTGGAAGAGAGGATTCTCTCTCCCAAGATCCGCCCAACTTCACCGGTTAGCGGCTCAGGTAGCGGCTGGGAAAGTACCTGCCTCGGGTAGGTACTTTCTGAGCCACTTCTGAGCAGCAATTTTGCGCATGCGTGATTCATTTGCAGATTGGTGCAAACTAGAGCAGCTGCCAGAAGCTGGGAGAGACGGCTGTGGGAGGACTGGGCCGCTTGTGAGTGCTTTGGGACAGCGCCTGCTACTTGTTAAGAAGAGCAGGAACGAGTCTCCAAAAGTCTCCAATAACAACTTTGAAAAAGAGTCACAAGAGGGGTCTGAAAAGTCGCTAAATATAGCAACAAAGCTAAGTTGGCAACACTGCTTGCCATGTCGGTCTGTTGTCACATTTGAACTCCGTTGGTTAGCCGCTACAAAGTACCTGTATGGAAACAGAGACCGAGGGGAACTAACTAGTGGGCGGAGCCAAAACATTCAGCCGCTTTACAAAAAGTACTCAGAAAGTACTCAGTGGAAACACGGCCAATGCTCTGAAAATAAAGTGGTTTGGATAATCTGAATGTTTACAAGCTGTCTGAATGTCTCACTGCTTGTTTAATTAGTAAAGTACTCAGTATATAGATCTCAGAAATTATTCTGATGAGCATTGGGTTTTTGTAACCTTTAACAAATATACTATCTCTTAGAACTACTGTGCCAAAACACCACAGCAACAAATGTTGGTTTGCATCAGATAGATCACTGAAATGAATAGTGTTTTTTCAAATGTAGCCATCTGACTGTCCTTGAATTTGAAATCTGCTCAGATAATTCTCCTCTTTGCAACGTTCCCAATCCTATTTCCATATGCAGAGGCAGAAAATGTTACGAGAAGAGTCTGATCACACTTTAGTTTTCTCACTGTTGACAGTTTTGTCCTGCAGGATTCCTAGTGTGGATGTTCTGTATGTTCACTTTGTGTGTCACCGTTGCAGGACAGAAAACAATATTTCCACAGTACTTGCTGTCATTTTATATCTTTCCATGTGTCTCTCACTGTCTCTCATCCTTCCCCTCTGTTTCTTTTCTCTCTGCCCTCTTGACAAGCCCGATCCTGACCGCCTCTCCCCCTCGGTCTACTGCTGCTGATGCTCATCACGTTCCATCCACATGTGTGTGTGTGTGTGTGTGTGTGTGTGTGTGTGTGTGCAGGACATGGGCTTCTGTGTGTCAAAAATGTTGAGTCGTGTTTATTCAATCAAAGCATGGCTGTGGGTGCTGAATGCCTCGTGATAGCATTGGACACACGCGCACACGCACACACACACACACACACACACACACACACACACACACACAGTGCTAAACCACAAGAGCAGCTTCAGTATCTTGTGGTGCCAGTGGGAGCAGCTGGGTGCCACAATGAACAAAGTCCAAACAAAGAAACTAGTGAAGTCAAGTCAACTAGAGTTGGGTGGTTGTGTGTGTGTGTCCATCATTTGTGTTTATTAGGTGAGAAAAACACATTCCAATGCAACGGTTTCTACCCTCAATGACGCAGAAACTGCCCTCACCTTAACAAAGCAGCTGACGAATGAAGCTATACAACTATAACATCTATTTTCTGATCTGTGCTTCTAGTGAATATAACCAGTGGTGGAATGTAACTAAGTAAATGTACTCAAGTACTGTACTTAAGTATAATTTTGGGGTAGTTGTACTTTATTTGAGCATTTCAATTTTATACTTCTATTCCATGATATTTTGAGGCAAATATTGTACTTTTAACTCCACTACATTTAACTGACAGCTTAAGTTACTTTTCAGGTCGAGATTTAACATAAAAAACATGAAACAAACTCATTTAGACGTATTTTGAATGAAATAACACGTAGTTAAAATGAGCTATTGACATATTGACGGTATATAAAGCCCTTAATGGTTTGGGGCCATAATACATTTCTGACCTTCTGATACAGTATGAGACATCCAGAGCTCTCATGTTCTCTGGGACAGGTCTGCTTTCTTCACATTTGGTTCGATATTGAATTAGTAACGTAAATCTTTGGTTCCCTGCTTAAGACTGTGGTGATTGTATAGATCAGTGGTGGAAAGTAACTAAGAACAATTACTTACTTTACAATTAGTTTTTCTATTTATGTAACTTTACACTTCTTCTTTACTACATTTTGAGGAGAATATTGTACTTTTAGCTACAGTACATTTAGCTGACAGCTTTAGTTACTTTACAGGTCGAGATTTAACATAAAAACATGAAACAAACCAATTTAGACAGATTTTAAATTAAATAACAGGTAGTTAAAATGAGTCCTACCTTGACAAAAGTAATTAAAATGCTGCTTATATAAATGCATCAATAACAATAATATTAATACTATAATATATTTAGAATATATAAAACAATCAGACTGGGTCCATTCTGCACAAATACTTTTACTTTTGATACTTTAAGCACATTTTGATGCTGATATTTTTACTTTTGAATGCAGGACTTTTACTTGTAGTGGAGTAATTTCACAGTGTGGTATTAGTACTTTTACCTAAGTAAGGGATCTGAATACTTTTTAAGTAAATATAGTGAAGTAAAAAGTACAATATTTTCTTCTAAAGTACAGGTAGCTCAAAATTGTACTTAAGTACAGTACTTGAGTAAATGTACTTAATTACATTCCACCGCTGAGAGACACACACACACACACACACACACACACACTACTACTACTACTACTACTAATACTATTCCACTTGTAGTGGAGTAATTTCACAGTGTGGTATTACTACTTTTACTGAAGTAAAAGATCTGAATCCTTTTTCCATGATTCCATTCGTCTGAAAAACTGAAGTGAACTTGTTGATTTCTACCCTCGGTGGGCTGAGGGGAACAAGTGAACAAAGATGCTCACTCTAGTGGTGTATGTCACCCATAATGCATTGCAGTTATGATTTGTATAAAGTACTATAGTACTCAGTGCTTATCCATCCATGATATTTTGGGTGTTGTAGTGTAAAGGGCAGGTGCATTCCATTTAAATCCCCTGCTTGTCCTCCACCCACTTCCTGTCTGCTCTCCAAGTGGCCTGTATGCTGGTACGTCATACCAGGGCTGAGGGGAAGTGAACAAATACTTGTGGATTTATAGAGAAGTGAGTTTACCAGGACTCTGGTCGCCTTCACTACAGCTGGAGGCTTGAGGCTACTTTGGCTGCGACAATAACCCAGACCTCCAAACCAAGTGTCGGTGCTCAGGGTGATATAGGCACAAAGTTTTGACAAGTAACAAGCAAGGAAGAATGCGTGGAATAAAAAGAGGATATATCATGTTGCAACTGCGAGTTATACAGTCATGGGAAAAATGATTAGACCATTGTTTTCTTCAATTTCTTGTTCATTTTAATGCCTGGTACAACTAAAATAAGTATAATGATAACAAAAATAGCTCATAAGAGTTTATTTTGAGAGCTGATATCTAGACATTTTCCATGGTTTTCTTGATAATAATCAGTAGTGGAATGTAACGAAGTGCATTTACTCAAGTACTGTATTGAAGTACAATTTTAAAGCACTTTTACTTTTTTTTAAATTATTATTAATTTAAACAAAACACAACATAAATCACCAATGGACAAACACAGTAAGAAGAAAAAAGAAAAGAAAAAGAAGAAGAACAACAAAATCACAAAACCAACCTAAATAAATAAATAGCACTTTTACTTTACTTGAGTTTTTTTTACTTGAATACTTCTTCCATCACTGATAATAACCAAAATCATTATCAAGAAAACCATAGAAAATATCAAGATATTAGCTCTTAAATTAAACTCTTATGAGCTATTTTTGTTGTTATCATTATATTTGTCCAAACAAATGTACCTTTAGTTGCACCAGGCATTAAAATGAACAAGAAATTGAAGACAACAAAGGTGGTCTAATAACTTTTTCCATGACTTTACAGTGCGTGTACGGATAAAGAGAGGTGGAAACTTTTCATTCAAACAAATGCAGCATTTAGGATTGGTAATCCCAGATCCAAAACACTTCCATACCTCGGCTTTGTTCTGCTCTGTCTCCACCACGGGAGCATGTGAGTGTGTGTCGGTGTGAGTCTCTTCCATGCTGACCAGCTTCAGTTTGAGGCAGGACACTTCGTCCATCAGATCTAGCTTCTGAGTCTCCAGAGAGGTCCTACTCATCAGCTCCTAGGAAAAAACACACACAGATACTAAAAGTTAGAGGCAGAGTGAGATCATCACTTGGACAGCTTTAGAAATGTCAAACACACACACACACACACATCAAATCAAAGATTGATGCAGTAAGAAGTCAGCATGTTACTCCACTCCGGACAATGTTCTTCCCACAATAACAGAGGCCAAGCCTGGGACCCAGAGCCCACAAAGCTAAATATACACACACACACACACACAGGCGAGCTAGTGGCTCTATTAATACATGCCTGTGTTTCTTTGCAGTTGGAGACAGAAAAACAAAGTGTGTCTCGAAGAGAAAGACTGAGACGACTCACTGAGGTGCAGTTTTTACTCTGAATCACACATCTTTGCTGATTCTCAGTGCTTTCATTTCCTCATCTCAACTACTTATAATCTCACTTCCTCTGCTCTAAACCCAAAGTTAAATTGCCTTGAGTTTAGTTGAAGCCTGTAACGTCCATCCTCTAACACAACATTTATCCTTGTTGTTGTCCTTAACCCTAATTGAAATACTTGCAAATTCCAAATTTCAACCCTAGAGAATATTGGAGGATATTACATACTGCCAGAATGTGTATAAACAACATACGGACCTGGGAATCTACGAGAAGAAAATGCGCAGATTTATGAGATTTAAAGTGGTGAATCTGCGAGAAAAAAAATTGCTTTTTCCCCCACTTTTTTTCTCGTAAATCTGTGAGTTTCTCACACAGATTTGCCACTTTAAATCTCTTAAATCTGCGACTTCTTTTTCTTGTAGATTTGCCACTTTAATCGAGTAAATTTGCAACTTTTTTCTCGATATAAAAATATTACCTTCCCCCACTGAAGTTATCAAATACGGTTCTTCGCCCGATAAAGGGTTAACTGTTTTACACTGTCATGAAACAGAAAAAACACACAAAAAACATCTTAAAATAAAGTTGATTGTTTCTCTAGCATCTGCTGTTTGACTGATTGATCTGATGCAATAAACTGATTGACTACATAAAGATTTAACTTTATCCACTGACACACCTATTAAGTTCTACTCAGTATTCAAAATCATCTTAGGGCGCTTCCACAACCCAAAGTTTTGTCTGTTTTAGTCACTGTGGTGGTTAAATCCTTGTTGCGGTTTGTTTGGTTGCTTTTAAACAATCTAATCGTACTCTGGTGCGGACCAAAACAACCGGTCCCAGACCACTTTCAGACAGGGTCTCGGTCTGTTTCCACACTGACTCTAGTGTTGTTCGATTCCACTGTGAACGTAATCCGACCAGAATCCGACCCAATTAAAGGAAACGAAACAAAACGCAGTGGATTCTGGGTGACCTGCACGGTGAAATGCACACAGATAATATTATAAAGATGAAACTTGAATCCTTCAGTTTCACTCTGTAGGCTACCACTGAGCTATAGCTAATATGTTATTGCAGAATTATCAACATATTGCTCAAAATAGCAGATCAAAATGGATCAACACATTATTGGCGACCCGGAGCCTCAACAGGAGCTCGTCCTGAGCGTTTCTTTCCACATTAGTCTGGTGAAAACCAGAGCAGATTACGGCCGGAATAATTAAACATACTCGGTTTGCGCTCGATTCCATGTCGCTTTGTTTTCATTTTTTACCGCCAACTCTTTATCCAATAAGAAAAAATAGTGTGATAAGATTTCCAGCCCTCCACCTTCGTACACGCCCCTCTTCAAAAAAATTTTTTTTTTATTTGGTCCACTTACATTTCTGCACTTTGAAAGCAAACCAGACTAATACAAAATGAACCAAATGTATCTATTTCACTCTGATTCGGACGAACCAAAATGGACTTGAGCTGTGAAAACGACCTTAAATGTTTTTCTTCTTCTTCTTCTTAAGGATGTGTTGATGCCACATTAAACACATTAAGAAGACTCTCTCTGACCACAGAGGGATACCATGCTGTTCAAATAGAAAGATCACATGGTAAACAAGTTGTGTCAACACCACAGCCACAGACAGACAGCTAAAACCCCATAATCACTTCAGCTCAGCAGCCACACACACACACACACACACACACGCGCACACACACACACACACACACACACACGCACAGACTTGCAAAGAAAATCTTAGGTCATGTCAGCTGACTGTCAGTTTGCAGCACCAGTGTCACTTTCAGCAGGATAAACCGCAGCTTTCAGAGGTAATTTATAAGAACACACACACACACACACACACACAGACACACACATACACACACACGCACACATACACACACACACACACACACACACACACACACAGGGCACCACAGAGTTCTCAGCTGTCCGACATTTGCTCCCCTTTAATGACGAGGAGCAACACAGGACCAATTAACATACTCTCTCTCACTTTAAAGGGGCGGTGCTGATACTGTGTTCAACATTTCAATGACAGTTACACAGAAGATCTGGACAAACAGTCCTTAAAGTCGGAGAAAATTAGTTTGATTGACTTTTTTGACTTCTTTGTATGAACTTGATTCACTTGATTAACTGACTTCTGTGGTCATTGATCTAATTTCATTGTGTCAGCTTGATTGCATTACAGCTGAAAATGAGTTCATCTGTCTTGATCAAAAGAGATATCTGCATATGTACTAGCTAGAGGTGTGAATCAGAAGAGACCCCACCATAACATTTTATCCCGATACTTGAGTCACGATACAGTATTATTGCGATTTTAAGCATTTTACGATATGGTGAGTATTGTGATACAATATATTGCAATTTAACTGTTTCACTGCATTTTGTGTCCACAAAATTAAATTAAATCAAGAATTGTTTCGTTAAATAAGTGAAATTCTCAATTCTGAATTGGAAGGTAGCCATGTATGTAAAGAGGAAACTTGTGGGAACCAGAGAGCCAATTTTCATCACATGACCACATTGAAAATCACCATGAGACATCAAAAAATACCCTAACTTTGCAGCGTTAGTTCGACACGATAACCTGACGCACATGGTGCCTATAGATTCCTTAAATCTTCTACTTTCATATGATACCAGCATCTCCAGTATATTCCTAAAAGTGAGCCTGCTACGGCCTACGGAACGGGCGAAAACTGCAGCACTGTCGGAAAGCTAAATATCGATTCTTGGTGGCCATGAATCGATATAATATTGCCACGCAAAATATTAAATCAAAGATCGATGCAGTAAGAAGAAGAGTGCCTCTGATATACCAAGGGATAATCAAATCAACCAAATTTTGGGTATTTAAGCTCCACTCAGGGTAGAGATCTGAACTCTGTCCACCCTCCCTATCCAGCTGAATAGTGTGTTGTGACTCTGTTTGTACTTGTTGGCTCACATTTTTTTATTAAGATTAGATGGTTTCTTTATTAATCCCACAATGGGAAAATTCAACCTCTGCTTTTAAGTCATCTTTTTTTACACACAAGTGAACACACAATGATTAGAAGCAGTGGGCAGCACATTACTGCCCCCGGGGAGCTGTGTGTGTGTGTGGGGGGGGGGGGAACCTGGGATTCGAACTGGCAGTTACAAGTCTGATTTCTAACCTCTAGGCCACGGACTACCCGTATTTGATCTAAGAATAAATCCTTGAAATCCTTGTCATTTCTCACTTCTCTTTACATCAATTTCCACCACACTTAATATCGTTGAACTGTTCGTCCTCGTCAGCGGGCGGCCCGGGTTCGAATCTAACACGGAGCCCTTTCCCGTATGTCTTTCCCTTTGTCTCTCACTGTCAATAAAGCCTTGAAAATGGCCAAAAAATAACTTTAAAAAAAAGAAATGTCCTTTTAAATTTAAATGTCCATATATTTTAAAAGATATTCAGTCTAAGAAAATGACATAGACAATGCAATGTGATCTAACACCCATACTAAGGCATTAGTATAAATAATTAGTATAAATAAAATGTACTTACTTACTTACTTATTAGAGGCCTCTCATCATTTCAGCCAAAACTGCTGCTTAGTGTACAGTTAGAATTATTTAGTGCATCGAAGGTTGTTCACTCCTCAGGACAACTTGCATTTAAATGTACACTGGGGGAGACACCAGTACAGTAACAGAGTGGTACTTTCCCCAGATTCAAGCACAGTCCAGAATTTAAATGGCTGCATTGTTAACACATTAGATCATGAGAAGAAGAATTATGAGAATGCTGAATCTATGAATACATCAGCCCGAAGATAATGACCCTTGGCTTAAGCTGTGTGTGTGTGTGTGTGTGTGTGTGTGTGTCTATGTGTGTGTGTCTGTGTGTTTGTGTGTGTCTGTGTGTGTGTGTGTGTGTGTGTGTGTGTGTGTGTGTATGTGTGTGTCTATGTGTGTGTGTGTCTGTGTGTTTGTGTGTGTCTGTGTGTGTGTGTGTGTGTGTGTGTGTGTGTGTGTGTGTCTGTGTGTCTGTGTCTGTGTGTGCGCGTCAGTATGTATGTATGTGTGTGTCTGTGTGCGTGTCTGTGTGTGTGTGTGCATGCACATTGTGTGTCATTAAGGACATGTTGTAACCATAAAACTGTAAAGTACACAGTAATGTCACAGTAGGATATTTAGTCACAGTATGACTACATGTGTGGGTGGATCTCCTTTAGCATGAGAACACTGTACTGTGTGTGTGTGTGTGTGTGTGTGTGTGTGTGTGTGCTTACTAAGGACTATTTCTTATTAGATTAGTTGTGGTTCCCACAGCCAGTAGCAGCCCTGCGGCACCGACACATAATGTTACATGGTTGTCTTTTTCTTCCTCTCCTTCTTTCTCTCACACACATATTCAGCTTCTGAAGAGAGGAACAGCGACACATATGGAGGACAATCTGCCGCAGACATGCACTCACATTTTAAAATCGTTTAGTCTTTTCTGATTATATATTCAGGAGATTTAAGCGGAAGAGATTTAGGAGATGATAAATATGAAAAAAAGGCAACACAACAGAGACAAACGGTCAGACAACCGTTACCTTTCTCCACAGGCCGCCTTCATCTCTCTCAGCAAACATCTCATATCACATTTGCTATTTCACCAGCAGTCATCAACAGGATAGTGTTACACACACACGCGCACACACATACACACACATAACCACTAACAGCTGCAGATCAGGGCAGCTTAACCCAATAAAACCTCCAGACCTGACCGGTGAAGATCTACAGTTAGTTTAAAATGTAACATACTGTGAAATATGTGGTTGCAAAAATGTACACTTTTGTTAGATATGAAGCATCTATTTTACTGTAGCTGTAGCATCTGTCTCAACGTCTGTTTTTCTGCCATTTGTCATTCAAAAACAGAGAAAGACAAAAATAGAGCTGGGCGATATGGACCAAAACTCATATCCCGATATATTTAGGCTGAATATCGATAAACGATGTATATCCTGATATTTTTATTGCAAAATGAGAGCAAATGTTCAATCAAAGTCAAAGTCAAATATGACATGTCACAAGTAGTTTTATTGAAACTATTTATTTAAGTCAACAAAAAGACTGTATAACAACAGGAGTACCTTATTTTAAAATCAAAGCTCCATAAAGTGCAAATTTAAATAAATAAAAATATCTTAAATAAAAATAGCCTATGAAAAAATAGGCCAATTTTTTCTGAAATAAATATATTTATGACAATAGAATAACGAACATTACAAAAGAACTAAATATGACAAACCCTAGTAAGGGCAGAATTTATATATAAAGAAAGAAAGTAATTTTAATTTTAGTAAAATTTGAACTATATCGATATATGCAATATGGTCTAATTCCATATCACGTTTTAAAATACATCGATATATTTTTTATATTGATTTATCGCCCAGCCCTAGGTAAAAGCCTCTTTTGATTTCTGCAGTGTTTTTATAACTTGTGTCGTGCAGACAGTATAAATCAGTGGATTATAACAGTCAGCCAGATAAAGATGATAAAACATCACAGCCCTAAAGGGGAATCATCTCTTTTGGGGCTGTAGCCTTTTTTAGTCTCAGTGTTGACAATGACAAGGACAAAGAGATGGTTGAGGAGTCCAAACAGACAGTGCTGATTCTGTGACACACAGAGCTGTGGTCTTGTTGCATTAGGCCAGCAGAGCTTGTGAGTTTGCCTCATCGCTGATGTCAAGTAATCACTTGCAGATATTCAGTCTTTCTACCTACGTTATACTTGCAATGAAGAACAAGAGAAGAAGCCATAAGACACAGCAATGTAAGTAGCGTCGGAGGCCATTCTTAGGCACAGCATTGCATTGCATTGCAACATTAGCATGCTAACATATATACTGCATTTTTTCTGTCACAGTCAAAACATTCTGACATTTTCAGGGCTTGATCCACTGCTTCTGTGCCACAGGTATACAGAAATATGTGAGCCTGCCTTACCTGTTGCAGCATCTCCTCTGTAGAGGCCAGTTTCTGCCGGTGTTCCTCCAGAGAACTTTCCAGGTCCCGGATCTTCTCTCCCTGGGCCTCCACTTGGTCAGTCAGAACGCTCACCTAATGGGTGACACATAGTCTGAATTAGGACACAATCTGAGACACAGAAATAAATTGACCAGATGCAGAAAAAGTCACACACTGATGTTGCCGCAGACGGAAACACACACAAAATCAATGGTGCATTTTCACATAATTACACACAAATGAACCGCACCAAAGTAAAAATGAACTAGGGTTGGATTCAGCTAAACAAGGCAGGTGTGAAAGTGTCCTTAGATAGAGTAAAAAACAAATACAGGTGAAGAGACTCTAGGAAGCAGCCGTTAGAGGGATCTGAAAGCAGTGAGAGCTTATTGACATCATATAGTGCCTTACCACAGTAGCTGTTGTTGATAGTTACTCTTTAGTAAACACATGCTCAGACGGCTGGAAGGTGTCCGGGCACGTTTGTTATGAAATGTTTTCGGATTACAGACTAGAAGATGTTTTTCCAGTGTGGCATCAATGCCTCCAGATAAATCCCTGGCTCCATTATCAAAGTAGGAATTCATGTCAAAACACACAAAGTAGGCTGACAAAAGTCCTACTTGAATCTATTGCAGATGCAGAACGGTGTGTTTACTTGCCAGGGATCAACAGGGAACATGGAAAAAGAGCAAGGAACACAAGTTTCCAGCTGGAATCACATCAGGGACTTTTGTGTTTTCGTAGTATATTTATTTATACTTATTTAAGACTCGACAGTCCCAGAACTCACAGAACTTCTTTCTCTCAGTTGTTATCAGTACCTCAAACTCAGACACACAAACACACAAACACAGTTCTGACCTGTAGCACCAGAGATTCTTTGTCTCCTTCTAGGCGGAGCAGTCGATCCTGGTATGTTTCATTGTTGACTGAAGAACACAGGTCCACCTGGAGAAAGACACAGAAAAACAACTGAGCAACAATATTTTCTGCTTGGCTTCATTCTTCATACATAGATAGCTGAGTTAACTTAACAACACGTTCACCTAAAAACTTTTATCAGAGCAAGAGAAAGACATATGGTAAATGGACTGCACTTACAGTATATAGCGATATTATCCAAAGTGCTCTACACAACAGACTGCGCTTATTCACCTGTTCACACACAAATTCATACTGGTGGCAGAGGCTACCCTATAAATGGTGCCACCTTCCACCATTGGGAATTAATTCATACACCGATGAACGTGGCATTGGGATCAATCAATTTGGGTTTCAGTATCTTGCCAAAGGATCCTTCGACACGTAGGCTGCCACGGTCAGGGATCGAACCACAGACCATCCGATCAGTTTGTGGCCGCTCTACCAACTGAGACACAGCCGCCCATATACATATACATATATGAAATGAATATTTATATTTTATTAAACCAATGCAATCAGATAGAAATGGTAATTAGGGGGCAGGTATCTTTGCTGATGGTCACTCAGTACGTTACATGACACTTGAAAAAAATAATTATTGCCTTAATCTGACAATAACTGGACAACTGAAGTGCATGTAAACGTGTTACTTCGACTAATCTCGCAGTTCCCCAACTCAGATTAGGACACCCAGATAATGCGATTGGAATACGATTTTCGCTGGCGCGTATGACAAGACAACGCATGTGCACATGCTCCACATGCTCCACATGCTCCACCTCCACCATGGTAGTTATCTAACTACCATTTATCCAGAATAGCAATAAAGGGTAATATTTGCTTCTGAAGGTTGTGTTTCCACAGTACCACATCATTCCAAACTCTGACCATTGGGAGGCTAAAGAAACAAATCTGAAATAAAAAAAATTAAGCAGAGAAATAGCTGTATCAGACTCTTCCTAGAAATAGAAATGCTTTGCAATATGTATTTATGCAAACATTGTACAAACACAGTTCTACATATTGAGGTTATGGCAGAAGTGTTCCACGCCTCAGGAAATAAAAAAATGAAAATCAAGCAGAACAAATTTAAATGATGTAAGGCTTAAAGATGTAGTCAGTACAGTTTCCATTGCTCTCTAAAGAGGCAGATTATCCTGTCTTTGAGTTTCTGTGTCCAGGGTTGCTGACTCCTTGACTCCTCAGCCTGCTGTTGCTGGGGGAATTTATAGAGAGGAAAACATCATTATCCAGCTATGAAGCCTGGACCTGATAATATAATGTTTCTGCTTCTCTCAGCTTCAGAGCAGAGGGAAAGAAAACAGTTCCTTCACAAACCATATGCTTACACATCCCTAGCTTCATTAGAACTACATTTATCAAGATGATCACAAATATATTTTCTCATTAAAAAAGCTGTGAGCATGATATTGTAACTCTACCATTATAGGGCTTCCCCCTATACTTAGAAGAAGGACTGATACATAGACTTTGCAATGAGTTTGCAATAACTTTTGTCACCAACCAGTTATTATCACAACAAATGAAGCATTGAAGTATAATGAAGCATTAGACATTCACAATAATCTACTGGCTACACTGGACCAATACCAGGCCAGGATCAGTTGGGAGGATCTGCTTATTGGAACAAAACAAATTTGAAATTGAGTATTTTAAACATATCAGCTGTTGCAAATGATGGCCATAATGTATCTCAAGTATATCAAATAGCAGACAGGCAGAGTTAGGCTAGGTAGTGGAGCATTTAGTAGCTAAATAGACATATATTTCAGTCATTCAGGGATTGGTGGAGACCAATACAGAGCTGGCCATAAACAAGGCTCAAAAAAGAATGCAAAAGTTGGTTTGTGTGTGCTGGATGTCTAATTAAGCAACTCTTTGCTAGCCATCCAACTCTGTAAGCTGATAATGTGGCAGGATTTATGGGAGACAACTTCCATCAATTTTCTTATAGTAATCATTATGTATTTATTGTTGAGTCTGCAGTCCACCCCAGAGCTGTCGAAACTTTGGCCAGAACACACTGGCCTTAAACAGTCCGACCTTAAATCCAAGCTCACTAAAGATGTCATCAGTATTATGCCTCATCCTGCTGTCATGGTGTGACAATGGCCCTGTTTGGAAGGCAACAATGTAAATAGGCATGTTTGCACGGAGTACTTTTTGGAAAACGGCTGAGTGTTTTGGCTCCGCCCACTAGTAAGTTCCCCTCGCCCTCTGTTCTCATACAGGTACTTTTGTAGCAGCAAACCAACGGAGATCGAATGTGAAAACAGACGGACGCGACAAGCAGTGTTGCCAACGTAGCAACTTTGTTGCTCCATTCAGCAACTATTCAGACCCCTTGAGTGACTCTTTTTCTAAAAAGTGACTAGCGACAAATCTAGCGACTTTTTCTGGTGTTATTGTAGACTTTTGGAGACTCGTTCCTTCTCTTCTTAACGAGTAGCAGGCATCGTCCCAAAGCACTCACAAGCGGCCCAGTCCTCCCGCAGCATCTCTCCCAGCTGCAGTCAGAGCAGGAGATGTTTGCAAATGAATCACGCATGCGCGAAATCGCTGCCTCAACCGTATCCAATCACTGTCAACTAGTTAGTAACGGCTCAGTAACGGCTCAGAGAGTAGCTACCAGGTACTCTCTGAGCCGCTAACTGGTGAAGCGGATCCTCTCTCCCGAGCCACACCCATAGCGGCTCACTAGAGGGAAAAGTACTTAATGGAAACGAGCCTAATATCTGCACTTTAGGATTTTAGCTGAACCTCTTATATGATACTACCTACAAAACAATAACTGTAGAAATTGTACAATATACTTAAAGTTCAAGTACCAACACTGCTAACTGATTATAAGTGTAATGCTTAGCACCTTATATATATATATAACCATATTACATTTAAAAGAAAAGGCATAGAGGACAGATGAGAGGACACAACTTCAGCCTGTTACCCTCCATACAATGTAAAACGTATTGAGAGTAAGCCATACATCTCTCTCTCTCTCTCTCTCTCTGACCATCTAAGAACACTAAGAAATAAAACTCTAAAATCAGCATGCAATCGTTGATGATCTGCCTGCAGCTGAGGTCAGTGAGTTCAGAGGATACATGCACACTGGGCAACCTGACACATTAGACTTATTAACATAGTGTAAACTAAGGGAGAAAAGGAGTGCGCAAAACAAAACCATGTTTGGATTATCTGCCACCGAAGGTCTGGCAGAAATGTCGTGTTAAAAGAGTCACTTAAAGGTCTCCCTTAACTCCAAACATTTGGGTTTTTTGTAGTGTTAGATCATCACTCCAGTGGGAGAGGTCAGGAAGTACATAATGGTCCTGTAATCCCAGATACTCCCATTAGACTGCAGAGCAGCAGGGCCAAATCAGGGAGGTGACACAGCATGTAGAGCAGCTGATGAAGGAAACCTTAATGACACACATGGTCCTATATGATCTAAGAGCCAAAGAATGCATGACAACATCCAGAACAGCACAATTACAATATTATGTAATGTATGTACAGTATGTTTTGATGTATTTAATGAATTGGTGAGTGTTCATTTGTTTTGGTCCTGGAACATATGTAACACATTAGCTTCTCTCTAGACCACTGTGTCTTTTCATCTAATTTAAAAGCTAGTCCAATTCAATTTTATGCAATTTGTGCAGCTTGACAATCAAAAACCCCAGTAAGTGAGGGAAGTGAATTCAAGGGTAGATAAAAGAGGTAAAAGATTGAAATGTCTATATATATATATTTGAGTTAAGCATTATTTCAACATGCTTAAACATGCTACACACTAGGGATTAGAGGTGGGAAATCGATACAGCACAGTATCGATCTTTAGTGTTTTGAAGCGCTCACTTTTTCCAAATATACTGGAAATGGTATCGTGTGAAACAAGAAGATCTAATGAATCTATAGGCACCATGTGCGTCAGGATATAGTGTCGGGAAATTGTTGAAATAAAGCCCTAAAGTCAGGCTTTTTTTAATATTTCAGTCAAAAAAATTGAGAGCAGTGAAGCTTAAAGTTGAGGAAAGTTTGATAAAATGCTGCAGTTGTTGTCATCTATACATGTTTGATATCAGTTCAGTTTGACTGAATACTTTGTTGGTCAGTCTGTGGGTTTGACTCTCATTGTAGAGAAATAAAAAGACTGAAGTGAGATGAATAGACTGAGAATTTTCTCTTATGTGACAACTGAATTTCATTTTGTGGACACAAAATGCAGTTAAACAGTTAAATCGCAATATATTGTAATATATATCGCAATACTCACCATATCGCAAAATGCTTAAAATCGCAGTAATATCGTATCGTGACTCAAGTATCGGGATAAAATCGTATCGTGGGGCCTCTGCTGATTCACACCTCTAATAAAAAACATCTTGTTTTAATAGAAAAGGGCTGTTAAAGAGCTGTGAGTTTACCATGATATGACTGAGGCAAAGTTAAATAAGATATTACCAAATGAAGAAGCAAATTAAAAACACACAAAGACTGCCACCTGCAGTAATTTTCATATATTCACACAATAGTTGATCAGCTTTTTGTATTTGTTTGAATTTATTGTGCACATTCATAGGAGAAGTCATACCAATAAGCATCATGTTGGCAATTACAAAGTTGTTGATCTTAAGGAGTGGCTTCAAAGTACAGCACTGCACCTTTGAGAAGGTCACTTTAATGGTCAGTGTATAAGGCTGCAAGAAATAGAAATTACAAATAAATCAGCATACTTTTTAAGGGTTTTTAATCTTTTTTTTTTCAGTGTAAAGACAACACAAGACTCAGCCCAAAGTCAAGAGACTCTTATTCCTGAAATCTCATGTCTTCACAACACAAACCTCCCTCTGATTAAATCCAGCAGTATAAGACACTGCTTTGTCAACAGTCAGCTGATGGATACTGCTTCTAATCTAAGTCCTGCCTCAAACACAAACACACACACACACACACACACGGACTGAGGAGCTTCCCCTTCTTCTTATAAACAGTTCTTCTCTCTTTTCCAAAGAAAACACTGATAAATCCTTCAAGGCATGAATCTGACGGGAAAAAAACCCAATAAATTAAAGATTAAAAGATCAGTGCTCACCTTTTTGAGCCAGGAAAAGTGCCTGTAGAAATCAATGGGAGCCTCCATACTCCCAGCCCATTGCTGCCCTGCCTGTTTCCTCTGTGTTTTTGTCCAACTCTCTCATACTGTGTGTGTGGAAGTGGAAGCACAGCCCACAGACGGGACAGTAAGACTCAGCAGACTGCTCTAGCATGTGAGTGTGTGTGTATGTGTGTGTGTGTGTGTGTATGTGTGTGTCTGCCCTGTTCACAGCTGTGGAGGAGGGGACGTTTTACGATCTTGACAACTCCTCTGTTTCGTCCGTCCCACTCCTCCTCTCTTCCCTTTCTATTTTTTCTCTCTCTTTTTTCCTACTTTCTCCAAACCATCCTCTCTTTCACTCTTGTGGTTTGACTTGTTGCATGTTTTTTGTTTGTTGCCTCCTCTTCCAGTACCTCTAGTCACTTCTTTCTTTCTTTCTTTCTTTCTTTCTTTCTTTCTTTCTTTCTTTCTTCTATTCTATTCTACTCATTTTGTTTTTGTTTTTTCTTCTCTCTCCCTGCTGAGGTCCATCTTGCAGCCAAATGGACGAGCCCCAGAAAGGGGGTGGCGCGAGGGTCGTTTTTTTTTTGCTTTCTCTCTGACAAACACACACACACACACACACACACACACACACACACACACACACACACACACAAAGCCAACAGCCATCAAAGCAGCAACAGGCTGTAATGTCAGCACAAATTCAAACCATGCCAAATCTCCAAATCTCTTCCATTGCTTGTTCTCTCCATAAATTATCTTACAGTCCCAATGTTCAAATAACACACACACACACACACACACACACACATACACTTGTACTTCTATCTTTGTGAGGGCCCTCATTGGAATAATGAATTCCCTAACCCTTAACCTAACCTTCACCATCACAACTAAATGCCCAACCCTAACATAAATCTAATTGTAACCTTAACCCTAAAACTAAGTCTGAACTGTCAAACAAGCCTTTAAGAAGTGAGGACTGGCCGAAATGTCCCCACATCACAAAAATGACCTTGAAAATACAACATTTAAATTCAAGCATTTTCAAGAATTTCAACCACCGGTATGAACCGTGCTCTCTGCTCGGGGGACGGATGTCTTTTGGAGTGCAGAGGGCACTCCTTTCCCTACTTTCTCTCTCTCTCTGGTGCATCCTATTTAACTCTGAAAGTCTAGATTCGATTAGACAAAGGAATTGAGTTTGCAACTTATGTACACTGTGCAGTAAACGAATAGACATACAAACAACAACATGAGGTCAGTGCAGCCAAACTCTAAAAAAAAAGGAAAACAGTCTAAAGCATGGGTCTCAAACTTGCGGCCCGCGGACCAATTGCGCCCCTTTTGACGTGACTTTTTTAGTAATTTTGTGTATTTTTTTGGTCAATGTGTGTCTTTTTTGGGTCATTTTGTGTCTTTTTTGGTAATTCTGTGTCTCTCTTTAATCATTTTGTGTCTTTTTAAAATAATTTTGTGTCTTTTTAATAATTTTGTCTTTTTTATCATTTTGTGTCTTTTTTAAATAATTTTGTGTCTTTTTAAATAATTTTGTGTCTTTTTTTGGTAATTCTGTGTCTTTTTATGCTAACTGTGTCCTTTGTTTTAGTAATTTTGTGTCTTTTTTGGTCATTTTGTGTCCGTTTTTGTAATTTTGTGTCTTTTTTGGTCATTTTCTGTCTTTTTCAAGTAATTTAGTTTTTTGATACTGCCTCCAGCAGCCCCCAGGTAATTAGAGTTTGAGACCCCTGTTCTAAAGGGATCAATCTAACAGCATCAAGCAGTGCAGCCCATACAGTCCCAGGTAGCCTATCTGTGTTATGAACAGACTAATACTGTCACTCTCAGAAAAAGTCTTCAAATAAATCCTCAGCAAGTGTGTTAGGAGACTAGTATGGATAGCTATAAATTAACCCTACAATAACTCACATGTGCGTTATTATTTAATAATTACTGTAAGAATGCATGGGTGTGTCTCCCTCAGCACTATCCTGTGCAGTTAATGAGCAGAATTCACTTGATATCACAACTTCCTGTCAACAACACACTTATGATGCTTCCTGTGTTTACATGTGTGTAAGGATTGGGGAATGCCCCCTGGACAGAAGCCCACAGGGCGCAGACTAATTGCAGAGCACAAGCGTCTCTGATCTTGTTCCTCTGGGTCAGCGAGGAGCAGCAGGAAGGTGGAGAAGGTGGACAGGACGAGGAGAAACTCACATATTAGCTGCCTTGATAATCTGCCAGGCTTTTGTTAATCTGCCATTGAAATTCAAAGGCCACATGGACGGTTTGCACAGGAACTGCTCTCCACTGTAGCACTACTAAAGTGTCCCTTTAGGAATTGTTGACAGATATAAAGAGGTGTGTTAAAAGACCTGTGGAATTGGCATCTGTAGGCATTTGTAGAGCTGAATTTTTGAATAAATGTAGACCAAGTTTTGTTGAACCTGGGTATGTTGTTATTAATTGACACTGACATTTTTTCCATTGAGATTTGATCTATTAACAAATTCTTCCAGTGTGTGATGTTCAGTTTATTTCTTGTTTTCCAGTTTAGGAGGATTGTTTTCTTGGCAACAGCTAGGGCTGTAAACAGTGGAGTTATAATGGGATTATGTAATTATCCACACATATATACAAGCACTTATAAATACAAAGTACATGCACACTGTCTGTCTGTCTGTCTGTCTGTCTCTCTGTCTGTTGATCTGCTTATCAGAATATATATGGCCACACACTTACTTACCACACTGCAAAAAAGCCAACTTGTGTTGTTTAGCCTAAAACAGTGATTTAAGTTGGTAAAACTTGGAAATATAAATTATTGACATTTAGAGCAATAATGTAAGTTAGCACAACAAAGCCAGTTGTTTGTTTAAAAACAAGTTTGTGAGTTGTTGTTACTTATATCTTTAAGTTGGGGTTCAAAACAAGGGACAATAGTTCTGCTAACTCTTATTTCTTTGTTGTGAAATGCGGGAAAGCGGTGAAATTCATTAGCGAAAGCTAGCGGCTAACTGATGCTAGCGGCTAACTGATGCTAGCGGCAAGAGTAGCCATTAGCGTATCAATGCTAACTCAAAATTGTGGTCGCAACATTAGCTGACATTTCATAGCAGCGTTACAGTCGTGCCACTTCAGCACAAAATTATAAATTATAAATTGGTACAACTTACAGTTGAGTTGACAAAAATCTGAATTCAGAGTTGAGCAAACTCAAAGACAAAAATCAAAATATTTAGTTTAATTGTCCAACTTAAAATTTTATCGAAGTTTGTTGCCTTGAAATTTTGAGTTCACCCAACTTTTCTTTTTTTGCAGTGCATCAGAGAGCAATGTTAATAACACCTGGTCACTATGTAAATATCTACTTTTTGTTTGATTATTTACCTTATTTCCTGCTTAAGTTGTTTGAACTTTTCTTGTTCGGTAAATAAGTTATCCTCCAAAACTGTGTAGTTCCGGGCCAAAAAAGAAGAAAAAAGAAAATGTTGACTTTAAAAACTTCGAAATGGGTCAATTTTACCTGCAACATAACAGGAGGGTTAAGTAAGGGATCTGAATACTTTTTACACCACTGTCTGCATGTGTGGGAGCAAAATTGGGGGAAAATTGGGGTAAATGTTTATTGTAAACCAATCTGCTCCTTTAAAAGCACCCAAATATGTTTTATGGTTCAAATTTGTGTCACTGAATGAGATTTTAAGTGACATCTTGGTAGTATTAGTAGTTATTAGTTATTATTATTAGTTTTTAACCCTTGTCTTGTCTTAGGGGTCAACATTGACCCGCCACAAGGAAACGACCTTAATGATCTTTTTTCAACTTGAAATTCATATTTGAAATATTTTTCCAAAAATCCCTCAACATGAATAAAACTAAAACATTGCATTTATTCATATTTCCATGAAAGCAGGATACAAATCTTGTCCTAGGGGTCATTTTTGACCCGTCAGCTATGAAACAATTTTCATACCACAAAAACCATTAAAAAAATGCATGCACGCTTGCTAAAAAAATATGCTTTACACCTATGCAGTACCTTTAGTAATGAAAATAAACCCCTATATTAGTAGTAAACTAAGTAGTAAACCAATTTTGATGGTGTGTTGTAAAAAAAAACGAGTGGATTCGACTGATTAAATCCAGTTTGTCTGCACTTTAAGAGGGAAAACCTCGATATTCACAAAGTTTGTGATGAATGACATGTTTCTTCATGCAAAACAGATTTGGGTCAATCAAGCTGCTTTATTTAAGGAGTTTAGTGAAGATGGGTCATGTTTGATCCTAAGGACAAGTGATGTATACAAAAAGTTAAGACAATGGTTAAGGCAAACAACACAGGCATTGAAGAAAAGATTTCCCTCATTACCATGAAATTTCCTCTACTCCATCAACTGAATCTCTCTCCTCAGTGTGCTAAAAATGAAGTAAATCAATGCACAATCACGTTCCATTTTACGATATTACAAGACTGAACTTACAGAGAAAAACTGGGACAGGAGGGAGGGTTGACTAAGAGAAAGGGGAGAAAAGGAGGCAGAGAAAGAGATCAAAGTAAGAAAGAAAGAAAAAGAGGGAGGGTTGGCCAGCGACTGTGTGCAACATGTGAGACATCTGCTGTTGAAACTATGCAGGAACTCAAAAAAGCTGCTGAACTTCAGCCAAGAACCACCTCCCCCTTCAGTCTCAAGCCAGTGTGTAAAACTACAGCAGCCTCTGCAGGACAACGATCTGCAACAGCAACAAACTACCTCGAATGTTTTCAACCATAAACACAAGAGAGACAGGAGATATTCAAACTAGATACAACTATTAACTATTAGTCACCTTCTGACTGTATAATATTGCAAAAACAGTCCATTAAAATCAGTCAAGAAGTTGCAAAATGGCTAAAAAACCCGAAACATTTAGATTTATTTTATCATGTTTGAGCAGTTTGACCTTACCTTAACAATCCACAGCAATGCAACCCTCTGAGCAGAGCTGTGAGAGCCAGAGTACGCCACTAAGTCACTAATTTACTCATGTCAGAAAGTAGAGGGAGGGTGTCCAGACATGCAGAGTCGCAGTGTGAGGAGAGAGTGGCAGTAAGCAGTGAAAGATAAAGAGCATGAAGGAAAAGAGAGAGAGAGGAAAACTAGTGAGGGATGTTGTAAACAGAGAGCAGTTGAGAGGCCATGCGGGACAGACGGAGGGTGTGGGGGAGGCAGCTCAGCCAAGATCATAGTCATGCTGTAATAGTGTCTCTGGAGGCCCCTAATACTGCTCAAAACTAAGTACATTTACTCAAGTACTGTACTTAAGTGCAATTTTTAGGTTTAATTTTGACTGTAAACATATTTAAAATTTAAGTTTCATCATATCTGGTTAAGTGCACGCTCCTATATGTGGCCCTGTGGTAGTGTCCATGAAAAATTGTGGCCCCCTCCAGCATTTAAGTTGCCCATCCCTGGTTTATACAGTCAGTAGGTTCCTTGCCTTTTTTCAAAATAAGGGTTATCAGGGCCTGACACAAGGTAAGGGGGCAGTGTTCCCAGACTAAAGGCTGAAGGAATTATTATTATTATTGCGGCAAAAATTAATTGTTTACCATACCGTCACCCTGTTAAAATAATCGCCTAACTCGTTTTTTTCAAGTTTTTCAGGAAACACAAAAAACTTCACCAAAAGTGTAACATATGACATTTATTGATCATTTCACTCAAAAAGGATGTAACAAAGGATGGCTATTGGCATAGTAATAACACTGTGTGTAAATTACGTAACTTAAGAGAAATAAATGACTTAGGCAATTTTTTGAACATGCCTTTGTGACTTAAGCAAGATATGGTAACACTTTATTTTGAAGGTGTCTACATAAGAGTCACACAAGCCTGTCAGAAACATGACATGACAAGTATCATGAGCATTAATGTTACTTCAAAGTGTCATTAATGTTCATGACACATCCCATGTCATGTTTATGACACGCTCATGTCACTCTTATGTAGACACTTTCAAAATAAAGTGTTACCATATCTTGCTTAAGTCACAAAGGCATGTTAAAAAAACTGCCTAAGTCATTTATTTCTCTTAAGTTACATAATTTACACACAGTGTTATTAGTATAACACATCCTTTGTTACATCCTTTTTGAGTGAAATGATCAATAAATGTCATATGTTACACTTTTGGTGAAGTTTTTTGTGTTTCCTGCAAAACTTGAAAAATTGAGTTAGGCGATTATTTTAACAGGGTGACGATATACATGTTTTATATTGTGGCGTCCTTCTCCAAGTCACCAAATCAATTTCAAAAATGGTCAGAAAAGCCTTGAGATGTTGATGATGTTTGACTGTGAAGATTGTGAGTGTTTCACTTGAAGACAGACAAAGTGCCACAAAATTAGCCAGGTTAATGCGTCAGCTTGCTGCTTTAATTTGTATCTATATTTTGAGTACTTTGTTTGTTCTTATCCACCAGGATACCACAGCAAATTCCTTGTATGGGAAAACCTTCTTGACGAAAAATAATTGATTTGGTTTCCTTACAGAGAGCGAGAGAGAAGAGACAGAGTAAGAAAGAAGCCTGTGACTAAACAGGCTGATGAGAAGGCTGGTGTCAGACTGGGACATCGACCAAATGAGCCCTGAGGTCATCCTCACAGAGACATGCTAACCTCCTGGGGCAGAGAATAGCTGTCCTGTAGCACAGCAGCTAAATTTCTCTCCTCTCCGTCTCTGACCCTTCAGCTGACCCCATCTGATGCTGCTGTTACTGTCCCTCTAGCTAAAACCTGGTGTACAACATCATTGAAATTCATTCTCAAAAGAAACCTCTTTTTCCTGCCATGGAACAGAGATGTTAACCACTTCCAATAATGCCTTCAAGTCTTTAGCCGTCACTCTTGTGTTCTTTTTAACCTCACTGAGCGTTCTCAAATCAAATCAAATCAAATAGTCTTTATTGTCATTATATAGTTCGCTATACAACAAAATTGAAAGTGCCACTGCATAGGGTGCATAGTTATGACAATCATAACACAAAACAACATAAGTAAAAAAAATTTAAAAATACCGAGCTAAACAAGGACAAAAACAAGAACAAGGACATGTGATGTAATAAATAAGTCTAAAAATAAATAAATGGCTACTGAAAATGCTATAATTTATAGATGAAGTAGATTGAGGTGGGACAGTGGGTGTTGACAGTTCTGAGTGATGAGAGTTGTGACAGCCCAAGGAAAGAAGCTGTTTTTCATCATGCGTTCTGCGTTGTTCCTTTGGAGTCAACTTGGCTCGACACCCACTTCTAGAGAGAGTAGCCACAGGACTAAATCCTCACTATTTGTGGACAGTTTGTCTAACTGTGAAATTCTTTAAACAGGCTACTAGCCGAGGCTATTAAATGTTGTTGTCTTCTTCTATTTACCGTTATCCGGCTCGGACACCGGATCGCCAGCGTCTCCTCCAACACCGCTGCTGCCCGAATAGAAACATTTCCAATCAGCGCTGACACACACACCTCTGACTGGGACAGCATTCTTACTAAATGTAAAGAAGTGAATATAGGTTTTTATGATAATGTTCTAATATAGTAATAATATAAATAATATTTGCATATTAGGCTTTTAAGCTATTTATATCACGGATGTGTGAATGAAATATTCCAACCTCACCAGGAGTTTGATGGTCCACTGCTCCACTGATTTCTTTTGATGAAACTTTTTATACTGCCAAACAAAACCAGTGTGTGGAAAAGAGGTTTTAAATCTTAATGAGTTTCCTACCTGGTTAAATAAAGGCTATTGATTGATTGATTGATTGTTCTGTTGCACCTGTTGGACGTCAGTGTTTCACTTTCTTCCTCTTCTTTTGGAATTAAAACTTACTTTAAAACATTCTATACCTCCTTCAACCAAAAAGCTGTGGAAACTTTGGGTCTGTGCTCCAAATTTAAAACATTCACTGAACTTTTTTGCATTTATAACTATAAATACTTTTATTTCATAAACCCCTCATTGCTGCGTATTTCTGTAAAATGTCTATTTCGCTCCTGTGTTGTTATCCGTAACAGTGCACTTTGCTTATAAAGCTGACTTAAAGAAAAAGGGGGAAAAAATCCTCTTTTTGGCCATATTGCGTCCTTCGGTGTCGTAAACTCTCGGGTTGAGGCCTCGGAGCCGCCACATTTATGAACAGCCGATCATTCTTATGCTGTGATTGGCGAGATACGAACGTTTCATGAATCACATGTGAACCCTGTCGTGAGATGATATATATTCTCAGATCTGCGCTGGTTTCTACGTTCGTTTGATAAATGAGGGCCAATATGATGATGTGAGTCTGACCAGTTGATGAGTTTGTCTTAAGACTACAAATAAGGCAACAAGTCTTTATGAGACTGAAGTTAGTTTGAAGAATATCATACAAGGTACTCACAGTTCCACTCTGTAACCAGTCTATGAGGATCTGTGCTGTATCTGTAGGTAACTGTGCTCTGAGGTTGTCTCTCTCATCCTGGTTGGATTGGAGCTCCAAGGCAAGTTTGAGGTCCTCGGCTAACTGGACCACCTGCAGAGGACCGGCGCTGATGGGAGAGCCCAGGTCATACATGCTGTTAGAAAACTCCACCGCTGCTGCTTTAGAACCTGGGTTTGCAGAAGGGGGGAGAAGAAAAGAGACAATAACTTATCACCGAAAGATTATTAATACTATTATTAAAACTGAAATGTGATCCTAATACACCCCCAATAAGGTATTGAGACCTTACTTTTTCCTCCAGTAGTGTTTACTCTTGGGTAGGGCTGGGCGATATGGACCAAAAGTCATATCCCGATATATTTAGGCTGAATATCAATATACAATATATATCCTGATATTTTTTAGCGCAAAGTGAGAGCAAATGTTCAGTCAAAGTCAAATATGACATGTCACAAGTAGTTTTATTGAAATCGTTTATTTAAGTGAACATAAATACTGTACAACAACTAGAGTACCTTTTTTTTAGAAATCAAAGCTCCATAAAGTGCACATTTAAATTAAAAAAATATCTTAAATAAAAGCTTGCCTGGAGCAAGGATCACAGTGCAAATTTGAACTATATCAATATATGCGATATGGTCTAATTCCATATCACATTTAAAAATATATCTATATATCACCCAGCCCTAGTTCGTACTATTACATGTTCATCATGGCTGAGGCACAAAAAAGACCTAAGAAATGGGTGTCAGTGGAGGAGGTGAGGGAGATGGCCTTAGATGTTACTCTGCCGGCTCCGTTGACAACAAACGTTTTTTACGACAGCTCCGGGAGCTCCGAACTACCAAGTAGGCCTTTAACAGTGACAGCGGGACATTGTGCAATAACTCACTGCTGAGTTAATGCACAACACTTTATTTAAACTCATAAGGCACTGAGGTTTTCATTATTTACAGTGACAACGAGTACATTTACAAACAGTAAAGAAATACAAATTCAAAATACAGATAATACTATTTAAAATGACCAAAGCTAAAACAGGTGCAGACAGTTGCGGGAAAGTCTGCAATCAAGCTTCGAAATTAAAAAAATGTTATGGGCGTATTGATCCAATCTACTTTATTTATATAGCACAATTTTAGCAAACACAAGGTTTCCAAAGTGCTGCACAAACAATAAATAGATAACACAATACAAAGAGATGTAGTAAACAACAGAACAGTAAAATGCAATAAGATAAAATAAATTAAAAATGGGATAAAAATGAATAAAATAAAATGTAAAATGTACTGCCCGCACAAAATAAAATATGCATGTACACAAATAAAAACAAAAAGTCATAAATCCTCAGTGTAAGTTGAAGATAATTCATTAAAACAAAAGGCTGACTTCCTAAGTTCAGTTTGAAAATGGGGAACTGTGAGTGTAAAGCAATTATTTGATCATGTCAAGTAGTTTCCATGACTCCGACACATTATATTGACAAATGACTTTAGGGTTGTTGAGGAAAAGTGAGCGTTTTGTGTGTAAAATATGAATATTAAAACAAACCAAACATGATTGCTTTCACTTGACCGTCCATCCATATGCAGTGTTTTTGGGCCAAAACATACAAACATTTGCTTTCAATTCATTGTAGTTACAGTTGGAGCTCCAGTACAGCTATAAAACAAAGCACAAGAGTGTCAGGATTTGGACATCTATGATTATTTTACAATGTATGTTTCTTATCGTTTTCACAACTCATGCCGTGAGTTATTATTATTATTTCCACCACAATTCTCAATTCTCTTTTCTGAAGCTCACTCTCACTCTATGGCCTGCGTATCTTAATCTGCTGCTAAGTGTCTCTAATTTCCTTGTCAGTGATTGTCTTATGTTATCACTAATGGGATTTTTTAATGCATTTCTATTTGTGGTCACTGAGAGCTGGAATAGCAAACTCATAGCACTTGATGAGGTCAGCATGAGCAAACAGCAGTTCATGAGCTTCAGATGTGACAGTGGTAGTTGGGACGCTTCCTTTGTGCTCCTGTGTGAATAGTAATGGTAAATGGACCACACTTGTATAGCACTTTTCTAGTCTTAGGGCACTTTCACAACCCAAGTCTGATTAGTTGGTCCGAATCAGAGTGAAACTGATACATTAGGTTTGTTTTGTGTTTAGTCTGGTTTACTTGAATAGTGCAGAACTGTAAGCTGACCGGAAAAAAAAAAAAAAGATTTGAAGAGGGGCATGTACGTTGGAGGTGGAGGGCTGGAAATCTACTCACACTATTATGTCTTACTGGATGAAGAGTTGGTGGTGAAAAATGTAAACAAAGCAACGTGGAACCGAGCGCAAACCAAGTACGAGGGTTGTGGAAGCGCCCTTAACAACCACTCAAAGCAGACAGCGTTCATTCACCCATACACACACATTCAAGCATTTAATTGGTTGTTGAGGGTACCCTACATGGTGATGAACGCATCAGGAGCAAATCGAGGATAATTCGACATGTAGACTGCCAAGGTCAGGGATTCTGGACGTTGGGATGACACGATGGTTGATGCAGGCGGCAGAGAACTTAGCTATCAGCCACCGAGATCTTTCTCATTTTGAAGAATTCATGATAACCAAAGTCCCTGTCTGTTTCTCTTTACATTCTCCTGTGATTGAAGAGATACTTTGCTCAGCTCAACCTTTGTTTTTTCACATACACTGTGGGGGACCACATCAAACATTTACTACTGGGAAATCTTGTTGGCCAAGGCTGAACTGGCTGCAGCAAACATGACCAAAGTTACACACACACGTTTAAAACACACACACATTAACTCAGAAAATGAGGCAGTGTCACAGGTGATGCACACTACTTTATCACTCATTTACCCACTGTAAACAGACAAGGTCAAACTGGTAGATTTCCTAGCTCTTTACACTGAGACTGGTAGTAGCAAGATGATCAGCCACTGTTGTATTTGACATGATTTATAATTATCTCCTTTGTAAATGGCATGGCAGGTCATCACAGTTGTCCATATTTATATATGTTGTTCAAAATTTCAGCTTCAGGATGACCATCGTTTGTATGGGAAGAATTGTAAAGTCCTTGCTGAATTAAAGAGGAACTGGGTAGAAGAAAGCAGTGTGCCAGTACTTTTTTTTTTTTTAAGGTTCTCGATGTTCAAACCATAATAATAAGTCATGTAGTGTATGAAACAACTGTTAAGAGTAAACAATTAATTATTTGTAAGAGACCACAAGTCTCTCTAGTTACACCTACAGAGTCTCTTGCTTCTCACAGCAAACTAGATGAAAGTTGAACAGTGTGACTCACTGACCAACTGAGCGGCCAAATAACTGTTATCAGTTGAGCTCTGTGCTGTTTGTAACAGGATTGATTGTTGGGATAGCTCGATATGATTGTAGATAGCAGTACTGGATGTTGGATGGGAGATCCTGTGACTTCCACTTATCCACAGCATCTAACTGAGGATCCCAACCATTCATTGATTCATTATCCATAACCACTTATCCGCACTCGGGTCCCAGCTGACATTGGGCGAGAGGCGGGGTCTACCCTGGACAGGCAGCCAGAGCAGACACATAGGCCGCGTTCAGACTGCCAGCCAAAATCCGATTTTTAGCCCATCCAGATTGGAACTGGATGGCTCTTTTGAAGTCTGAACAGTCACAAATCACATGAAATCCGATTTTTGCAAACCTGATCGAAACCACCTTCGGGAGGTAGTTTCAGATCGCATTTGGACAGATGCGTCTCAGTCTGAACCTCCAAACACTCCTGACATCACTCTACGCGGCACGCGTAGCGCCGGTAGCGTGGAGACGAGGTGTCCACCGGCAGCCGCGCCCGACACATACGGGCCCGACGGGGGCGTCCATCCGCCCGGTTTCTCCCTGGTGCGTCAGAGATGCTCTGCACCTCTACTGGACAGTGATAAGGCCAATATACTGAGGTGACCTGCCTCCCTCATGTTTGTTGTTGTTCTTGTCACTGTCGCAATTATATGACGTCTGACAACGTCAGACGCTCTGACGCCGTTACTATGGCAACCTGTCAGATCAGTCAATAATGTGGCCCAGTCTGAACAGAGCCATATCCGATGTGGACACTTGCTAAAAATAGTGTGGACAGTCAGCCCTAAAAATCGGATTTGAGTAGGAATCAGATTCGCCTGCAGTCTGAACGCAGCCATAGAAATTCACACTCTCATTCACTCCTACGGGCAATTTAGAGTCACCAATTAAACCTAAGTGCATGTTTTTGAACTGTGGGAGGAAGCCGGAGAACCTGGAGAGAACCCACACTGACACGGGGAGAACATGCAAACTCCACACAGAAGAGCTGCAGGCCGGAGTCGAACCAGCGACTCTCTTGCTGTGGGGCAAGAGTGCTAAACACTACACCACCATGTAGCCCATCCTACAACAAGCATTAACAATTTCTTAAAAATGAAGACCATATTATTTTTCCATTGAGTCCTATGACATTGCTGTTGTGGCTCTTACCTGCGATTATGTCATCCATCTGTTCCAGTGCTGCCTCCAGCATGTGACTGGCGTCCGTTTCCATGGTGATGGCTTGAAGCATCTGATTTCAGGTGTTCTGATGTTCTGCCAGAAAACAAGAAAAACTTGATTAATTAGCAAATTACTGTGCATAGTCATTTTTATATACAGTTGAAGTATGCAAATGATGTTGAAACTTCAAACTGAAAGAAATAATGATTTATACTGAAATGTAAAGAGAAAGCTGGTGATGCAATCTGTGCCGACTCCTGTTCTGCACGGTTCCAGCTTGAAAATATTATAAATTGTAACTTCACTAGTGATTTTATAATCTTTTTCCAACAGATTTACAAGGATTTAATTTGTGTTCTCAAAGAAATAAGATGTGATTACAAGCTGTCATGTTTAGGCTTGGTAACTAATAGATACACACCTGTAAGAACAACACACACACATTGTGTATAACAAACATTGTGAACAGCTGTTGTTATTAGTAACTGGCCAACAGAACTTAGTGTTGTGTACATCCATTTTTTTTAACGGGGGGCAGGCCTAGCCCAAGAAGAATTAAATGTAAATTATTACAGTGATCAGGGCTCACTTTAACTGAATGATGTCAGTCTGAGACCAGACCTGCATAACTTTACCTGTGACCTAAATAAAGGCCAGTATTGAGACATTACTTTTTCTCCAGTCGCGTTTACTCTTGGGTAGGGCTGGGCGATATGGACCTAAAGTCATATCCTGATATATTTAGGCTGAATATCAATATACGATATATATCCTGATATTTTTATTGCAAAGTGAAAATAAATGTTCAGTCAAAGTCAAATATGACATGTCACAAGTAGTTTTATTGAAACACTTTATTTAAGTCAACATAAATACTGTATAACAACAGGAGTACCTTTTTTTTTTTTTAAATCAAAGCTCCATAAAGTGCACATTTAAATAAAAAAATATCTTAAATACAAATAGCCTATGAAATAACATAGGCAGATCTTTTTCTGAAATAAATATATGTAGATGAGAAAAGAACAACAAACATGACATGAACTATATTGATATATGCGATATGGTCTAATTCCATATTACATTAAAAATATATCTATTTATTTTTGATAACGATATATCGCCCAGCCCTATGCAGCATCTCTGAAAATGTGTGAACACCTGCTTTAGATCAGGCAATCACAACATTCAATTGCATGGATTTGATTTAATTTGAATTTATTTATTTTTTCTTTTGAACATATACAAAAAAACGCAATAATAACAACAAAAGATAGATCTATCTAAAGATAGAAAAAAAATATAAAAACTATATAGATATATTTTTTACATCAATGTATCGCCCAGCCCTACTTCCAATCAACGAACCAGTAAACCTTTACAACATAAATACACCATGAACCTATTTTATTTTCTACATATGCAAATAACCCATACATGCACACTTGTCTTTAAAAACCATCACAGCAGGCAAGAATTAGGTGTACTTATAGTCATAAACAATTACACTCATATATTATTCCTCGAAGCAGGTTTTACTTTTTCACAGCGCACATCCTCCCTCCTCTCATCCCTTCTCTGACATCTCCCCTTCTGTGAGGTTGTCACGCTGACTTACAGACACCAACATGCGGAAATCAAAGGGAAGGATAATGATGTTGTATAGTGATGCCTCGGGTGAATAAACCCCCTACAGAGAGACCTAATGCTACGTTTCATAAGTCTAGCTCATCATGACGCTCACACTGATAATCTGTACAGAACGCAGGCAACAGACATACAGTAACATACAGTGGAGGAAGAAGTATTCAGATCCCTTACTTAAGAAAAAGTACAAATACCACACTGTGAAATTACTCCACCAAAGTAAAAGTCCTGCATTCAAAACTTATTGAAGTAAAAGTATAAAAGTATCAGCATCAAAATGTACTTAAAGTATCAAAAGTAAAAGTATTTGTTAGACAGAATGGACCCAATTAGATATATATTCTAAATATATTATTATATTATTGTATGGGGCTCATTTTAACTGCTTAATATTA
This sequence comes from Centropristis striata, assembly GCF_030273125.1. Classification (NCBI taxonomy): domain Eukaryota; kingdom Metazoa; phylum Chordata; class Actinopteri; order Perciformes; family Serranidae; genus Centropristis; species Centropristis striata. The sequence continues at coordinate 33,318,189 of NC_081522.1, forward strand.
TGTTATGAGGTTTAATTTATAAAAATGCAGAATCATTTAACCCTCTGGAGTCCACGAAAGCGCCAGAGCACGACTTCTTCATAACGTCACGACGTAAAAACGAAGCAGCATGGAGCCCTGCTGTCAGCTTTTCTTTAAAGTTTTGGCTTTTCCAGAAGTTTCCATGTCCAATTTAATGCATCAACCCTTTTGAAGCAAAGGTAAAAAAAAAAAAAAAACAACTCGAAGTGTATTAACATGATTTTACTTTTTTGCAGAGATTTTTCTAATTTAGCTTTGTGCATTTAGCATTTGTAATGCAATCTTTTGTGTTTACTGTTTTTTCGTATTTTGTGTGTGTGTTTTTTGTATTTTTTGTGTGTTTTTTGTGTTTTTATTATGTTTTTGGTGTTTTTGAGAGGGCTTATGTGTTTTTCGTAATTTTATGTGTGTTTTTGGTTTGTTTTTCATGTTTTATGTGATTTATTTGTATTTTATGTAAGTTTTTGTTTTTGTTTTTGTGTGTTCAAAATGTTGATTCAGTAAGTCAAAATGAAAAAAAGTAATCAGGTCATATAGGTGAGGTTGTCTTGAAAACAATGATACCAACATGGCATGGTAAAAAAAAAAGTAAGTTGTTGAGGAATGAAAAGGAGTCCAAAACCGACAAAATAGCCCCAAACTCCAAAGGGTTAAGTCATGTGAATGCTTAGACTTCTAAGGATTAACTTGATCATGTTTTTCATGTTAAACCTAAAAGTATCTAAACCTGTCATTACCATAAAACATATCTGGGTGCTTTTAAAGGGGCAGATTGGTTAACAATAAATATTCACCACCAATTTTATGTCCCCACACATGCAGACTGCAGTATTCAGATCCCTTACTTCAGTAAAAGTACTAATACCACACTGTGTAATTACTCCACTCCAAGTAAAAGTCCTGCATTCAAAACTTATTGAAGTAAAAGTGCAAAAGTATCAGCATCAAAATGTACTTAAAGTATCAAAAGTAAAAGTATTCGTTATGCAGAATGGACCCACTCAGACTGTTTTATATATTATTAATATATTATTGGATAAGTATTATTATTATTGATGCTGATTTATGTAAGCAGAATTTTAATTTTGTAAGGTTTGGGCTAATTTTAACTGCTTAATATGCTAATTTAAAAAATGTCTGAAAAGCTGAAATACCTGAAAAGTAACTAAAGCTGTCAGCTAAATGTAGTGGAGTAAAAAGGACAATATTTGCCTCAAAATGTACTGAAGTAGAAGTATAAAGTTACATAAAATGGAAATACTTTTAAAAAAGTACCTCAAAATTGCACTTAAGTACAGTACTTGAGTAAATGTCCTTATATACTTTCCACCATTGGTAACATACCGTCATTACAACTCTGTTGCCATGACGACCCTCCCATTTATCAGTTACTGTTGTAAAGATGCAGATGTGTGTATTTTTGCGAAAACTGGTACGTTTCATTGTTAAAAATTATAAATGGCCTCGTTGAGACAGAGGGTGACAGCACAATTCAGACACGGTGACAGACTGACTCTGTTCAACAGCACAGTGACAACAGAGCCTTTGTCTTTTTGTGTGTGTGAGAGCGTGAGTGTGAGTGTGTAAGCAAGGAAATTGTAGGTTTTTCTTGACTCAATCTGTGGGTTCCAGTTAGGGCTGGGCGATATGGACCAAAAGTCATATCCTGATATATTTAGGTTGAATATGGATATACGATATATATCCCAATATTTTTATCGCAAAGTGAGAGCAAATGTCAAAGTCAAAAGCATCTTCAGCACAAATGCAGACATCAGTCTTTTGACAAAATATGTAAAAATATGTATGTACTTCTTAAAGCAAGGGTAGCCCTGAAGGCAAATTAAGATGTTTTTTTTTTTTGTTTTTTTTTACGAGTATTATCTAAATAGATAAGACAATTTTTTTGTTGTATTTGTCGTTGCAATACTCATTTTGGCCACAAGAGGCTGAAAAGCACCACTACCATATGTTCTACATAGAACAAAAATATTTAATGTAGACAAGTAGTTTTATTGAAACTGTTTATTTAAGTGAACATAAATACTGTATACAGATACAGATACTGGATACTACAGGAGTATCTTTTTTTTTTAATCAAAGCTCCATAAAGTGCACATTTAAATAAAAACAGCCTATGAAATAAAATAGGCCAATCTTTTTCTGAAATAAATGTATTTATATGAGAAAAGACAAATGAACATTACAAAAGAACTAAATGTGACAAACCCTAGCAAGGGCAGCATTTATATATAAAGAAAGAAAAAAAAACCCTATCAACCAGCCCTAGTTCCAATGTATTATTAGTGTGTGTATATATGTGCTGATTTATTACTGTCCTGTTCCAGCACAAACTGTAACAATCCTGTAACAACACTGTCTACCATATTGCGAAATCTGTACAAGTGTGTGTACATGTGGGAAAGACACTGCAGGTGAGGGTGTGTCTGTCTGTGTGTGTGAGGTTCTATGGATCTCATGAGTTTTGTTAAATCTTGGGATAGGTTCTCGAAATTTGACAGGCTTCTATAACTCCATATGCCAAAAAAAAAGCCTTTGGATGAAAAAGGACACCATTGGACACTTTGGCTTCAACAACAACATTTGAACATGGTCCAGTGGGATTAGATAAACAATTCTATTTTAAATAAGCAAATGTCATCAATCAAAAAGTCCTTGAAAAGGACAGAGCTTAGCAAGTTGTCTTTCAGTAATCCTAATTAAAAATAATAATAATAATGTAAACCAACAGGATTTGCTTCTCAAGTCTTTCAAGGCCGTCATCCAGCCAAGCAGGTCCACCCTGTTCCATGTTGATGGAGCAGTTTACACACAACAATGCATGGCTCATTGGTCACTGCAGAAAGCATGTTTCTATATTGACAGAGCAGTTTAAAAATGGTTAAAAACAGACACTGATAATGCTTTTATTTTCAGACCCCAAAACAAAATACATTTTCCAAATCTGGACTTAAACTCAATCAATGTAAACCAGTCATAGGGCTGGGCGATATATCAATATAAAAAATATTGATATATTTTTAAATGTGATATGGAATTAGACCATATCGCATAAATCGATATAGTTGAAAAAAAGAATTCTTTATATCAAACCTGCCCTTACTAGGGTTTGTCATATTTAGTTATTTTGTAATGTTTGTTATTCTTTTCTCATATAAATATATTTATTTTGGAAAAAGATTGGCCTATTTTATTTCATAGGCTATTTTTATTGAAGATATTTTTTTCTTTAAATGTGAACTTTATGGAGCTTTGATTTGGAAAAAAAAAAGGTACTCCTGTTGTTATACAGTATTTATGTTCACATATGAAATGTCATATTTGGCTTTGACTTTGACTGAACATTTGCTCTCACTTTGCAAATATAATATCGGGATATATATCGTATATTGATATTCAGCCTAAACATATCGGGATATGAGTTTTGGTCCATATCGCCCAGCCCTAACCAGTCAATAGCCCCTTAAAAAGTGCCGTTTCATGCCACAACATTTACTGCTCTGTAACGTCTCGCCTGTACTATGAACACACCAGAAGCGGGATCCCGGGATCAAGTGATCAAGTGATCCCAACAATTTCTTGCCTCCTGAGGTAGTCACAGAGGCGGAAAATTGGTGGGACTGTTGGAAGAGGGACCGCTATGAATCGTCCATCCCGGCAAGGCGGAATATACACACACCCTGTACTGCTACAGAGCTAACTTTGCAGCTTATTAGCACTATGCTACTGTGCAGCACTGCTGCTGCTCTGTTGCACGTCACTATCGTCTCCTCCCACCTCGTTCCACGAAGCCAGACTGCACTACAAGGCACATAAATTTGACTCCTTCACAGGATCACTATGAACATGCTCAGGTAAAAAGCCGGCACAAATCTTTCCGGCATGATAGCGGGACATTTGCGGGACCGCACTATGAAAGGGGCTACTGTCTGAACACACTTTTCCAGCCTATTATACGTCATCAACCCATGTGATAAAATGAAACATTTGCTTAGTGCCTGTATGCAAACAATCATATCAAGAGATCTCTGTCCACTCCACCACAGAAATCCTTGTAGAGGTAAGGCATGACTCAAGGTGAGAGTGAATATGCAGTGTGTCAGTGTCTTTATGTGCTTAACTGCTGAAAGCAAGAACCCATCCAGAAGCTAGGGCTTTCTCACTGTTTGCTAGCCAAGTGGCTGTGCTGCTATCAGCTTCATGATCAGCGCCATCAGGACCCTCACAAGGCCTCGGTGCATTACTGTCATCCAGCATTGCTCTTTATTACTGCTCTGCACTGCTCCTGCTGCTCTGCACATCCCCAAGCTGATAAACTTCCAGAAGCTATTGGGCTTTAAGGCAGTTTTGTAAACAGCTCTTCTCTTCATTACACACTTGTGCTAAACAGCCTTCTGTTATTTTTATTGATTTGCCAATTCCTATGTCTGCCGAGGGCTGCATTGCCCTGCTCAATTCTGTTCATCTAATCAAAACATTAGGCATGTTTCCATTAGGTACTGTTCCCTCTAGTAAGCCGCTATGGGCGTGGCTTGGAAGAGAAGATCCGCCCAACTTCACTGGTTAGCATCTCAGGTAGCGTCTCAGAAAGTACCTGCCTCGGGTAGGTACTTCCTGAGCTGCCGATACTAACTAATCAACGCTGATTGGATACGGTTGAGGCGGCGACTTCACCCATGCATGATTCATTTGCAGGCTGAGGGGTTAACATCTCCTGTTCCGATTGCAGCTGGGAGAGATGCTGCGGGAGGACTGGGCCGCTTGTGAGTGCTTTGGGACGGTGCCTGCTACTCGTTAAGAAGAGTAGGAACGAGTCTCCAAAAGTCTCAGATAACACCAAAAAAAGTCCCTAGATTTGTCGCTCGTCACTCTTTTTGAAAAAGAGTCACTAGAGGGGTCTGAATAGTCTCTAAATATATCGACAAAGTTGCTAAGTTGGCTGCTTGCCACTTCAGTCTGTTGTCACATTCGAACTCTGTTGGCCGCTACAACAGTACCTGTATGGGAACAGAGGCTGAGGGGAACTAACTAGTGGGCGGAGCACTCAGCCACTTTCCAAAAAATACTCAGTGGAAACACACCTATTATTTCTAAACCTGAATTATTTTGCAATTTTCAAAACAAATTTGAATGGTGAATGAGTGACTGACTGATGGGTGACAGACAGTCTGCTGAGGAAACAGCAACACAACCAAAATACCTTTGTATTATGTCATATAAATATACTTTCAGTAGCTTGTAATGCAACGTTAACACAGCACATGAAACTATGGTGGGCCACCACAGTCTAGGTAATTAATGGGAAACCCTGTCCATAGAAGGAGCCATACCCAATATGTTTTGATCCACTGACGTTAGGCACAATCATGGATGTATAACGATAACCTGACCGGATTGGATTGGAACCTGATAAAGTGTTGAAGGTTAGCTTTGCTTATGCCGTATGAAAGTTGCTTAGTAACACACAAAGCCAGAAAAGTTCAACTTGTGTGCATAAAAAAAAACACCCGGATCTTCCGCTGCTCTTCCACATCTATTGGGCCCATGGAGCACAAGCTATGCACTTCCACTGGCCAAGCTGGCTATTTCCAAATTAGCGCTCAACTAACCTAATAAAATTATTGGTAGACTTTACAAATGTTATCGGACCAAATGGATTCAATTCTGATAGTGCAACAAATTTTTTTCGCAAGGTGGTGATGTTAAATAAATTACCCGCTGCCTATCCAGTTTCTTTACCAATATAAGTCTATAGGAAAAGTCTTTCTGGGCCCAATGGAATCTCATGACGCCCCATGGAAATTGCAATTCAACAATTTTCCATTTACTGCTAAGTCAAATTGGCATCAAGGCTCAGCACTTTCCCTACCTGCACTTTTACGCATTCAGTCATACGGTAATGCAATGCACGCACTCATATGTATACACTGACACATAGAGACAGGCTCACGCTCTCATACACAGACAATTTAGAGTCACCAAAGCTGCATGTTTTTGGACTGTGGGAAGCCGGAGTACCCAGAGAAGACTGCAGGCCGGAGTCGAACCTTGCTGTGAGGCAAGAGTGCCAACCGCTACACCATTGTGTAGCCCAGACCATCCTTTGAGAAGTATAAAAGTATTATGTGGTAGGCCTATAAAGACTAGGTAATGAGAAACATTGAATTATTCATGGCAGATTAGAAACGTGTATAACCATGTGTCTTCCTTTTGTATGAAGCTGCAAAAAAGTTGTATCATGACGTGTTTGATTTTATTTTGCTTCCTTTACTTATTTATTGCATGTGACTTTTCCATTTACTGCTAAGTCAAATCGGCATCAAGGCTCAGCACTTTCCCCCGCAGCTTGGGCACATTACAAGATGAGTAAACCCCTTTTTTTTTTACCCTGACCATTAATCTTTACTGCCCAACAACTGCCTACCTGAGCAGCATGTGTGCATTGTGGAACCTCTTGCTTTTTACCATGTTACAGCTTAGAGCAGTCAAACAGCTTATCTAGAGATTTGGCATGTCACGATTTTTTGGAAACAATCTTTTCAGCAGCACAGTGAGGCTGCTATCATGCATGACAGTGTAGCCTGAGGGAGCCTGGAGGGAAAAGGGTGAGATTTTTTTTGGATGGGAGAGGGAGACACACCTGATGAAGATCTGTACTCTATGGAGTGCACTTATGGTAAGATCAGTGGGCTACTTTCTTGCCAGGCTTATTACCAACCAAACACACAGACACAGCAGAGGGAGAAAAGCTATAAAAAGTATCATCTCAGAGCTAAATCTGTGGGCTTGAACACTGGTTAGATTATCTTTTCTACTGTATGACTGTGGGCAGTGTGTGATCTGTGCACCGTGCCTGATTCATGCCTGTTGGGGTTGCAAGAATACAGTTTCATGTGACTCCCAGCACTGAACTCATCTGTACGGTTCTGTGCTAAACTCCTCTGCTCTTTATTGTCCTAGTCCTATTCCTAAGAACTAAGAATAAAAAACTAAATGGCATCTCCCATTGGTTTGTGGACTGCCCGCTTAAAGCATCCAGTTCGGCGTTACGTCCGTCACCATCATTGTTTTCTTGGAACCGGGAAGCCAACACATTTGAATTGCCGCCTGGTGGCCATAAACCCCACCTCCTCAGGGTTAGCCAGGGGAGATGGACCAGACTAAAAATAAATAGAAGTCCGGGTCTGTTTTGGTACACTAGATGGTATGAATGATTAGTGGTGTTACCTGTCTTTGTGGGAACATGCTTTTGACACAGTTTGAAGTGCGCGCTACTCTGAGTCTTGTCGGACTTTAAGTAGCCAAAATAGCCCCACACTACAGAGTTCTTCACACCAGTCTTTTCAACAGTGTTCTATTCATCTCTTTTTTGCTGACGCTGTGGCTCGAGTCAAGATTTTCTTTTGTCATTTTCTCTCGCTCCCACTCCTGCTTCACCAAAGCTGTGCGTCAAACCAAACTTGATGTGGCTGTATGTCAAAACAAGGATGGAACGAGTTCTCCTTGAAAGAAATGTAAGTCATGGTCAATGCAATTTAGATAGAAGTTATTTTTGCAATAAAAATAAAGCCCTAGCTGGGAAAAGTTGTGCGTTTCGTAAATTTCAAAGCTGTGCAGGGGCCCCTGCGTAGATGTGTTTCAGGTATTTTATAATTTTAAAAAAAGTTGTGGTGCTTTAAAAGTTTTGATAAAATTTACACATGAAGCGGAGGATATGGAAATGGTGCCACTTCAAAGCTACCTGCACTTTTACTTATTCAGTCATACGGTAATGCAATGCACGCACTCACATGTATACATTGACACATAGAGACAGGCTCACGCTCTCATACACAGAAAATTTAGAGTCACCAATTAAACCTAAGCTGCATGTTTTTGGACTGTGGGAAGCCAGAGTACCCAGAGAAGACCGCAGGCCGGAGTCGAACCTTGCTGTGAGTCAAGAGTGCCAACCACTACACCATTGTGTAGCCCAGACCATCCTTTGAGAAGCATAAAAGTATTATGTGGTAGGCCTATAAAGACTAGGTAATGAGAAACATTGAATTATTCATGGAAGATGAGAAACGTGTATAACCATGTGTCTTCCTTTTGTATGAAGCTGCAAAAAAGTTGTATCATGACGTGTTTGATTTTATTTTAGGAACACATATTTCAATATCAATGCTGGAACAATAAACTGACAGCTCTTGCTGCGACTGACTTGTGATTGGTCGAGTGTGTCTAGATGGGACCTCAATACCATGGCGCTACCAACCAATCTCTAAAGCACAGACTCCAAATAGTGTCAACAGTGCAAGATTAGCAATGGATATTTGTACAGTGGGAGGAAGTAGAGATGTGTCAGAAAACCAGTTGGTCCATTCAAATGGTTACAAATTACTGGGATGGAATTGAAGACTTGTGAAACAAGTGACGTCTGTGATTAATAAAGTTTTAACTTGCAGGTTTTCCCTTGCAGTAGTGTTTGCAGGACTAAAGTTGTAACACACTCACACCTGCAGATATCCAGTATTTCTACATTCTTGTAACGTCAGTTGCAGAGCAGCTTGAAGATAGCAATCATATGTGTAACAACTTGCCCGAGGGCCCCAACTGCAAAGATTAGAAGATTAAACTTGTAGAAGAATGGACAACCCCCCCCCCCCCCCCCCCCCCCCCCCCCCCCCCCACATATAACAGTGGTTTCACCCATCACTACACTCCTGATTATAACACAAAGAGAAATGTTGGGGGTGTGAGTTGAACTGGTAACGGTTGATATGCGCAGCTTGTTTTTAAACTTGTCGAGCAGAAACAGAAGGTTGGAAGCTTTATTCCAGCATTTGGACATGCACATATTACAAATGCAAATGATGAAATCTCCTCAAAAAGGCATTACAGCAAGACTATCAATCTAGGGCAAAGTACTATCATCACAAGGGACCAAATCTGGCCTTTAACTTAGTGATGAAAGCTTATGACACAAAGTTGCTTCAGATTTAATCAATGACAGACAAGAATGAGGGCTTTCAATGTGTGGAATGTTAAACCAACCTAGTTGTCAAATGCTACAGAAAGCTAGCGCTGTTTATACAAGGTAGGAAACCTTGACATCCCAAATTCCAGCTACACTAAAACCTACACAAGGGTTAATTATTGGGGCGGGCCTGTGAGAACAGGAAATGCCGGAACGCATGTGAACCTGTATGGCTGAGGAGAAGCGTAAAACATTAACACAGAGAAACATGAGGAAAGAGAGAGAGACACACACACACACACACACACACACACACACATAGACACAACAAGGGGTGTGTGAGTTTACCGTTCCTCCTCATTTGGCTTAGCCTGTTTGGATTAGTGTCACAAGCTAGAGGCCAGACCTAAGCCCCCCAGGCCCTCCTGTCACACAAGATAATACCACTGTGTGTGTGTGTGTGTGTGTGTGTGTGTGTGTGTGTGTGTGTGTGGAGCCAACAAGAAACACCAGGTTCTTCACCAATTAGCATCAATAGAACGAGATTGCTGACATTAAAGATGAGGATGTTCCCTTATCCGTCCCTTAGATCAGTCTGAGAATATACCTCTCTCACTCTGTCTGTCTGGCTCTCTCTCTCTCTCTCTCTGAGTGAGAGCTTGTGTGACTTAGTGATTTGTTGAAAGAACGAAACGCTCAGGTGAACGAACCAAACTTCCTGCATCTCTGCCTCACCATCATTCAGTCTCTCCTCCCTCAAGGGGCTGCACCTCTTGCTCCTTCTCCTCCTGGAAGGGGGCACAGGCCTGGATCCTCCAGAGACTAGAGCCCCTCCCTTTTTCCTCTTTTCCTGCACGTCAGGTTTGAGGCCTCCTGCAGAGATCTCCCTTCAGAGATAAGGAATCCTGCAGCCACCCAGCCTACTCCCCAGACTGCTCTGTGCTTCAAATGGTCCACTGCCACTACCAGAAACCACAACAGAAGGCCTCTCACTGCTTCAAACGAACAGGAGCGAGCGAAAACTTAAATTTGCAAGACCCAATTATTGAAAGACAACCTTCAACCAAACCTCCTTCCAACACCTTTCTTCATAGTCCCTCCATTTATGGACTGGTATGCACTGGGCTTTAGATGATATAACCAGCAAAGGATAAGCACAAGATTTTGACCTCTAATCAGTAATTATGGTTTATGTGTGTTTTAAGTATTATTGTTGTGATTATTGTAGCCGCACCACTGGAAGTCGGATGTTTGAATTTCGCTTTACACAGACATTAAGTTTTATATCCAGACTAACTCTACCAACCACCCAATGCACTTTAAATTGTTTTTTTAACATACATACATCTTTGTAGAAGAATTTAAAGCCAATATATGCTCCTTGTCCTCCAAGGCCCGAAGAGACCGTTCTTCCCCCACATCATCTTTATGGTTTTACGACTCACACACACATACACACACACTTTTACTCTCCCATACACACACACTGTAAAAATACTCTGTTTCGATTACACTGTGTAGATCTATATCCTATAGATGTGTGTTTTGTTTGCTTTACTTTTATGCATAAATACTTTTTTATACATATGCAGTCCATTTAATGTTGTATATTATGAGTGATGTGCCAGCCTCTTCTATGAAAAGAACTCAAAATTCCTTCAACCACTACTAAATATGAATATGGTAATTTGATTATAATTATTAAGTGTTCCAAACTGATAGTTTAGGAACTTTATGAGACTGATTTAGGTGAATTGGATTTTTTTTCTCTGTTTTATAGAGGGGCGCCCCAACCAAGTCATATTATATCATGTTTTTGTGAGACTCACAAGTTTCTTTGATTTTAAAGGTTAACTTTATAATCAATTTAAACTCATTTTTGGTGCTGGGAACACTAAACTGCACAAATTGGCAATTTATGTAAGCAGGAGGAACAGGATGTTTTTCTTTCTCCTTTAGTTGTTTTTTCCCCACTTGAGTTCAACTTACATGCTGGTTTACAAATATAGAGAAGTCCTCTTTGGAAAAAAAACAACATTCATTACCACTGCCAGAGCTCTACCGTGTGGTTTAGGATGTGCTGTTTCATTAAAAGCTAGAAGGAATTATTTGTTACATTATGATTATAAAACAGCAATCTGGCAATGAATGCATTTTTGCATTGTAATCAAAAGAAGCCCACAATTTAATAAAAATCTGAAATACATTATACTGTAAGTGGAATGTCAACCTTGAAATATAAGGACCTAGCTAACCTAAAATATAAGTGCAGGCAGGACAAGAGGATTAAATGGAGACTAATAAAAAATAAAATGTAATTAATGGAGCTGAGGCTTGTGTATTTTTGCCTTCCATTTAATTTTCCCCCAGACTTTCATCTTAGTTGTTGGAGCAGCTGATGACAGCAAAGAACAGGAAAATACATTTCATCGTTTTGTAAAACTGCTCAAAAGTTGGATTATTTTAAGGTTTGGATTAATGGCATAAAATGACTATATTTTCAGCATGTAACAGGTTCTATAGGAATTTCTGGACTTTTTCCTTGTCAAAAATTCTAGAGAAATGTAAACCCAAGATTTTCTCGTTGCACAGCAGTAATGGTGGTTTGTTTACAGTTGGGTGCATTTAGGTGTCTGGGGGTCTTATTAAAAAGGACAGCTGGTCCAGTCATTGTTGGTAACTCTTACTATGTAATGTGATCCAATGTTGTTGATTTGTACAGTATGGATATTTTCATACTACCTTCTACCTCACCACTAGAGGTGTGAATCAGCAGAGGCCCCACGATACGATTTTATCCCAATACTTGAGTCACGATACGATATTATTTGCGATTTTAAGCATTTTGCGATATGGTGAGTATTGCAATACAATATATTGAGATTTAACTGTTTAACTGCATTTTGTGTTCACAAAATTAAAGTCAATTAGAATTGTTTTGTCAAATAAGAGAAAAATCTCATTCTATTCATCTCACTTCAGTCTTTTTATTTCCCCACAATGAGAGTCAAACCCACAGACTGACCAACAAAGTATTCAGTCAAACTGAACTGAACTGATATCAACGACAACAACTGCAGCATTTTATCAAACTTTCCTCAACTTTAAGCTTCACTGCTCTGAATTTCTTTGAATGAAAGATGAAGAAAGCCTAACTTTGCAGTGTCACCTCCCGACAAGATATCCTGACACACATGGTGCCTATAGATCCTTAGATCTTCTAGTTTCATATGATACCAGTATCTCCAGTATATTGCTAAAAGTGAGCTCAATACGGCCTCCAGCAAAAACTAAAACGGTGAAAATACTGACAGCCGTCGGAATGCTAAATATCAATACTTGGCGGCCATGAATCAATATAATATTGCCACGCAAAATATCGCAATACTATGCAGTATCGATTTTTTCCCCCACCTCACTTGAACCACAAACAATTTATGCTCTGTCAGTAGATTCAGATTGAGCGATTTTTGGCCACAAACCTTGTGAACGCAGTATGCTGGCATCCTCATTAGCTTCCATCCAAATAATCATTTTCCACCACCTAAACCTAAAAACAAGCTTGCAGGTGGTACAAGCGTCCAATGACAGCCAAGCATGTAGAGCAGGACAAAACAGTGAAATGCTACATGGGCCAGCGCCTTAGCTACATGGTGCTAGAGTTACACAGAATCGTAATCTGCTATAAAGCTATGCAGAAAGGAACAGAGACAGCTCACATTACAGGATTATGTTACAGTCACATAGACTGTGTGTGTATGGGTCTCAGGTAAATGTCATTGAGAAGCTGGTGCACAGAAACTGATGCTGTCATTCCCTGAATGTGGACCGCTGCAATAGGTCAAGGCAAATAAATACATAGGCCCACTATTATGCTCTCCTTCCTTTCTGCATTACCACAGTCTGCCAATTATTTATCTGAATAATTTATGAGTCGTTCAGTTTATAAAATGTCAGCCTATAGAGTATAGTAGGTAGGGAACCTGGGATATCAAGATACCGAGTAGTTGAGATGACAATACCAGTGAATTTCCATGAGAAAATTAACATATACCAACCAAATTTAACACAAATCTGATCAATCTTGAGGTGGAGTTGGAAAAACTTGGAAAAGACTTCTGTCTGGGCAGAGTTATTCATTCTTTCATTCATTTTCCGTAACCTCTTTTCTTAACTGGGGAAGCCGATCCCAACTGACAATGGATGGCCTGGCCAGACTATCACCTACAGGCAATTTATAGTCACCAATGAACCTTAAACTATACTGCAAAAAAGCCAACTTGTATTTTTTTGGCCTAAAATAGTGATTTAAGTTGGTAAAACTTGGAAATATAAATTATTGACATTTAGGGCAATAATGTAAGTTAGCACAACAAAGGAAGCCAGTTGTCTGCTCAAAAACAAGTTTGTGAGTTGTTGGTACTTATATCTTTAAGTTGGGGTTCAATACAAGGGACAATAGTTCTGCTAACTCTTATTTCTTTGTTGTGAAATGCGGGAAATTGGTGAAATAAGGTCATTAGCCAAAGCTAGCGGCTAACTGATGCTATCGGCGCTACTTGTTATAGCTACAAGAGTAGCCATTAGCGTATCAATGCTAACTCAAAATTGTGGTCGCAACATTAGCTGACACTTCATAGCGGCGTTACAATCGTGCCAATTCAGCACATTTCAGAAGTTAGCAGAAGTAAGGATTAAAAGTTATTATACAACTTACAGTTGAGTTGACAAAAATCTAAATTCAGAGTTGAGCAAACTCAAAAACAAAACTTAAAATATTTAGTTTAATTGTCCAACTTAAAATTTTATCGAAGTTTGTTGCCTTGAAATTTTGAGTTCACCCAGCTTTTCTTTTTTTGCAGTGTAGGGACATACTACACAACTTTCACAGTCTTTACAGATTTTGAAAAGACTTGGAGTACACACTACATGACTGGTTTCAGCAGATGTTTGTATGATGAGTGAAAGACCGAAACACTGGGGATCACCAACAACATGATTTGTCTGAACACTGAATACAGCAAACTCTCACGTAAACTAACGTTTTGTTAGTTTGTCCTGTAAATTGTTGCTATTTATTTTAAGTTCAATATTTCATTAACTACCTCAGACATTGTGATTTCCTTTATTTGTTAAAGAAAAATACTGCTGTTATTATTTTTCAATAAAATAAGATTCAAACATTGAAGGTGATGCTGTGAGTTATAAAAAAATCTGTACCGGCCAAAATCGGAATCGGCAGGTCAGGCTTTTTAAAAATCGGTGATCGGCTAGAAAATTGCAATCGGTCCACCCCTAGCCACAAATGATGATTACGGGATTCAAGCTAACAGAGACTTTTTCCATTTTTTTTCTTTGCAGCTTGTGGTCACTTTTGGTTTCCTCATTCAATGTATATCCTTTTTTTTTTTTTTTTTTAGAAATTTTTAAAAGAAATCCCACTGCTCTGACCGCATTCCTATCACCTCTTCTGAACTCCAGCTGTCAGCAATGGTGGAATGTAACTAAGTACATTTAAGTACTGTACCTGAGTACAGTTTTGAGGTACTTGTACTTTTTTCTGTACTTTATACTTCTACTTCTACTCACTACATTTTGAGGCAAATATTGTCCTTTTTACTCCACTACATTTAGCTGACAGCTTTAGTTACTTTTTAGGTCGAGATTTAACATAAAAACATGACCTTGCTGTAACATGTACTTTACTCGAGTACTTCCATTTTATGTAACTTTATACTTTTACTCCACTTCAGTTTGAGGCTGATACATTAAGTTACTTTTCAGGTCAAAATTTAACATAAAAAACATGATAAAGTTAAAATGATTAGTTATTTTAAACCTCATAACAGTAGGCCTATATTACATAGATAAAATGAGCCCTGTCTTTACAAACGCTGCTTACATAAATGCATCAATACAAATAATCTAATAATATATTTAAAATACATTTAAAACAATCTGAGTGGGTCCATTCTGCATAATGAGCACTTCTACTTTTGATACTTTAAGTACATTTTGATGCTGATACTTTTGTACTTTTACTTCAGTACATTTTGAATGCAGGACTTTTACTTGTAATTTCATGGTGTGGTATTAGTACTTTTACTTAAGTAAGGGATCTGAATACTTCTTCCACCACTGGCTGTCATCCAGCACTTACCTCTTCCTTCCTCTCTTCTAGGGTTGTCAAAAGTATCGATACTCAAAAAAGTATCGATACTAAAATGTTGTATCCGGATACGATACTCATTGTAAAAAGTATCGATTGTTCTAATTGTTATTGTTTATTGTATTTATTTATTTTTTGCACTACCTCAGACCTGAAGCTTGTTATCATAGTTGCAGTTTCTTTTTGCACAACTGTTTTTTATTATAAATATTTAACCTGTGGTTCTGTTCATTTTTACAGGTTGCATTATTCTTGTAAAGAAAAATACTTCTGTTAAATTTTGGGATCTTTGTTTTTATCCTTGTGGTATCGAAAATAGTATGGAGTATCGAATATTTTCCTGAGTATCGGTATCGAGTTGAAAATTTTTGTATCGTGACAACCCTACTCTCTTCTCAAACTGTCTCTCCATGCTTTTCTCCACTGCTACTCTCCTCCACTCTCTCCCTCATCTCCTGGATTTTATTTGTCCGTCCTCGCCTCCTCTCTCCTCTGCCTGTCAGTGGGTCTGTTTGATATTGTTTCTGACAAGCCAAACCGATAGATTTGACTACAACAGTGTTTAAATGCCCCACTTTTCAGGGAAGGGCCTTCTACTCAAATTGTGCCGCATCATTGAAAACGTAACTATAATCGTGAATACTGGTACTAATCATTGGTTAATGCCACCTTCAATACACAAGTATTCTAATATTGGTCACACCCTTGCAGCCTATACATAAGCTGGTATTTATATTGGCTCTGCTCCTAAAGGCCTACATCATCTAACAGTGTCACTATCACTCCCTGATTTTCTCAGAGAGCATAATAAGAGCCAACAGAAAGAAAATCAAATAACACAAGCTCTTAATCTCTACTTGTTTCCCTTCTTTCCATTCACATTTGCCACTGTAGCGCTTCCTGTCTGCACCCATGTTAACCCTTTTTTCTCTTGCATTCAGTCCTGGAATGAGATGGTAGTCACTGTTTGTTTTTAGGGTTTTACAGTTTTGTCACAATGGATTCCACTTGAGTGCATCCTGAAAAAATGTTTGCCTGGTTGCCAAGAGTTGCCTACTCTAAGTAAAAAGTCTGGCTGTAGTTCAGATCAGTTATGTTGTACATATAAGTGCAAATCAGTAATGGTTTATACTGTAAAAAGGAGCAAATAGTGTTTTGTATTTGACATACAACAGCTGGACATTTCCTCCTTGGCATGGTCAAAATTACCAAAACTTTTCATCACAGTATATATCATTTTATATCATGTTACTGTAATTGTTCTGGAAATATAATAATTTAAATATTTTTTTAAAACACCCATACCATTCTTCATTACATTTAATTACTTTCATCATTTGGACCTGCCTCACATGAGACAACACTTGAATTAACTCTATGGAGTCTTGGGCTATTTTGTCCATTTTTGAATCCTTTTCATGTCTTTTTGTGTCTTTTTTGGTCATTTGTGTCTTTTTTGGTGTCTGTTTTGGTGTCTTTTTTGGTCATTTTGTGTCATTTTTTGCCATTTTGTGTGTTCTGTGGGGTTTTTTTTGGTCATTCTGTCTTGTGTCTTTTGTTGTGTCTTTTCTCATTATTTTGTGTCCTTTATTGGTCATTTTGTATCTTTTTTTTAGTCATTTTGTGTCTTTTTTTGGTCGTTTTGTGTCTTTTTGTGTCTTTTTTTGTCATTTGGTGTCTTTTTTTTAGTCCTTTTGCCCAACATAAAATGTGACTTTGAATCTTTTTTAACTTTCAAAACACTATCATGCTCAATAAAGAATTTAAAATGTTGCAAATGTGAACAAAGGTTGCAAATATAACATATAAGAGGTTACATCCAGTTCTATCATTTTATACTAAACATATTTGAGCTTGTCTCCAGTTTTACTTGGTATATCATCATCAAACTGAAACTGGCCTCATGGAGTTTACAGCCAGAACTTTAGAGGTAAATTTACAGTAGGGCTCCACGCTGCTTTGTTTTTTAGTCTGGATGTGATGAAGAAGTCATGATTTGGAGCTTTTGGAGACACCAGAGGGTTAAAAGCAAATGTAAAATTAAAGCTGCAAGCAGCATTAAACGGGCCCTTGCACTGACGTTTGGCCAACAAGCGTGTACCATAGAGGCATTGTCCTCGTGAGCGGGCGGCCCGGGTTCGAATCCGACTCGGAGCCCTTTCCCGCATGTCTCCCCCTTCACCCTGTCTCTCACTATCAATAAAGCCTTGAAAATGGCCAAAAAATATCTTTTTAAAAAAAGGTATCAGGTCTCTATTGATAAACATAATTAGGAGGCATTAGCACTGTAAACAACCCACTAGAATACTGTAAAAAGGCCATTTGATAGATTGTAGAAGATGCAGTATAATTGCAGGAAATAGTGTTCACATAGGCCTATTTAAAGTCTTTTTCTATTTTCGTTGAACACCCTTAGACTTCATTGTCCTCTGACATAAAAGGTTATCCATGAACCAGTTGGGTGATTCTCATGAACATAGTACAGCATTGAATACATATTTTCTTTGACCCTTTATAACACATATACAATCTAAAGTCACTGTTTAATATGAATTTATAATCTATTTGAAAAATGTAAGGTATTTTCTGACATTTTTAGAGACACTGTGAGCAAAATTCATTACCATAACACATTTTTTAATTAAAAAACAACAACTATTTTTTTTGGCAAGCACTTAAATATGCTCAAGGGTAGCTGGTATCACCAAAATGTATTTTATTAAAATATAGACATATTTTAATGCAACCGTAACATTTAACCATTTTTTCTGATCAATTTTCATTCAGATTTTGTTCTTTATACATTGTTGAAAACCATCATATTTGATAATATTCTGTTAAATTATACATTTTTAAACAAATATATATTTATTTTACATTTTATACATTTTATATCTGAATGCATTACGGTAATGAATTTGTGAATCAAAAATATAGAAAATATTATTTTAGCACAAAACAATGAATTGTGCCTCATTATGGCTATATTGTTAATTCATATAAAAGTGAAATATATTTACTTTATTAAAGTATGTCCTTATAATCTTCCCAGACATAACTTAGACTGGCTTCATGAGAATCACCCAGTTGCTTTCTATAAGTCAAACACCATGCCCTCATTGCCCTTATAAGAAATGGAGGTGTGGTTTTCTAAACACACATTCTTCTCTCACAACAAGAGGCTTGTATCTTTGAAGAGAGAGAGAGAGTCGAAATGTACATACAGGAAACCATACCAGCAAACCATGGATAACCCTCTCTTTTTCCTTTCTCTCTCTTCGTCCACTCCCTCAGTAAGCATTATGTAGATAAACAGCTTGGCTTTGTCTTCCTCGTCTCTGCTCCTTTCTTCTTTTTGCTCCTCTGATCTCTCTTTTATAGCCATTCCGCTGAATTAATCCATCTCTTCTTCTTAGTATTCTTCCCTCTCTGCTTTGTCTCTCATCGCCAACAGGGGAACAGTGGAGTACCTCCAGTGGACTTCAGTACTGCTGTGATTAGCAGCAGCAGTTAAGATGACAGGGCAATCATCTGAACCTACTGTGTATGGATGCAGAGGAAATGCTTCTCTTGGTATTACACAAGCAGCTTTGATCACAAGAATGAAAGCTGATTCAGTGTTTATGCACAATGCATGCATGCATATGTGCACAGACTCGAAAAACCTTGTTCAAAGCATGGTTATAATAGTTTTGGATTTTTCATTAGTTTTAATTTCGTTGTGAATTTTTGTTTTCAAATTCAGTTAGTTTTAGTTAGTTGTAAGAGTGCATTTGCTAGTTTTAGTTTAGTTTTTAGTTTTTGAAAATGCTTAGTTTTGGTTTAGTTTTAGTGTTAGTTTTAGTGTTAGTTTTTATTAGTTTTAGTGTTAGTTTTAGTTTATTTGGAATGGACTATGTGTTGGGTGCCAGATTCAAAGAGGTCATAATAAATTTTTCCTTTTTTTCCCTTCGGCTTATCCAACATCCAAAGTTTACCGAGTGTTGCGCCGGCGACATGTTTGCTCAAGCGCACTTCAGATTACCATAATAACTAAACGGATATGTTTTCTGAAAGCTGAGAAGTTGCTCTTTACAGCCAACATGGTGTCATTACAGTAGTTTCACTCAAAAAAGTATTGATACTTTTGACAACCCTAATATAGATATAGTCCATTTTTTTTCATTTTATATATATATATATATATATATATATATATATATATAAATGCTGCCCTTACTAGGGTTTGTCATATTTAGTTCTTTTGTAATGTTCGTTATTCTTTTCTCATATAAATATCTCTATTTCAGAAAAAGATTGGCCTATTGTATTTCACAGGCTATTTTTATTTAAGATATTTTTTTATTTAAATGTGCACTTTATGGAGCTTTGATTTTTTTTTTTTATTTACTCCTGTTGTTATACAGTATTTATGTTCACTTAAATAAACAGTTTCAATAAAACTACTTGAGACATGTCACATTTGGCTTTGACTGAACATTTGCTCTCACTTTGAGATAAAAATATCGGTATATATATCGTATATCGATATTCAGCCTAAATATATCGGGAAATGACTTTTGGTCCATATCGCCCAGCCCTACATGGCCCACAACAAACTGTTTTATAACTGCTACAAAAATACCCTGGTTACACATTTAGAGCATGTATCCATGATCACTTTACTTCAGATTCTGTGTTTATTTCCTCTGTTGCTTCTAAGTGCTAATGCCACCCAAGCGCAGACCAAAGCAGCCTTAATCAATTCACTGTCGTCAGTGGCAATGATGCCTTTCAATTCTCTCCCTTTCAAATAAGATTTGCAAGAGAAAAGAAGCATGAGCTGTTGAGCCCACTGTATTCTGTGGCAGAAAGCTCCTTCAGCTCTCTCAAGTCACCTGTCTGTGATGTCTGTGCATGTGCATGTCAGTGTGTGTTTATGTATGCAGTTTCCAGTGTTATAAGCAGCAGATGCTCCGGCAGAGGGGAGCCACGCATCAGCCTTGATATTCTCCCATTAGCATATCAGCATCCCCCCTTTTTCTCGTCTTTTACTCATGCTGTCAAAAATTGATGATCTGCAATTACACAGCATGTGTCAGTGCAACTAAACATCATTTAATAGCTGCAAGCTGACAGTCGGCTGCATGGCTGAGCAAGCAGAGGAGAGCCAGTGTCACAATAAAAGCGCTGTGTTTTGGAACATGCCTCTTGTGCACAAGCCAAATTTGCTTTTCTATTAAATAAAAGTGCATATTAATTATTTAACACATATGGAGAGGCTGCACGGCTGTTACAATGATAACATAAGTTAATACTTAATGTGCAGTAGTCATAGCGAATCATTAACTTGATATTGAGCATCACATCTCTGCAGCGTTGGGATATTCTGGTATGTTATTAGTAGCCTATGTACAATTTTAAAATACAATAACTACTGAGAAAATGTATGGTGGAAAAAAATATTAGACCACCCTTTACCTTCAATTTCTTGTTCATTTTAATGCCTGGTACAACTAAAAGTACATTTGTTTGTGCAAATATAAGGATAACAACAATAATAGCTCTTAAGAGTTTAATTTCAAAGCTGATATCTCGACATTTTCCATGGTTTTATTAATAATAACCCATATCATTATCAAGAAAACCATGAGAAAAGGCTAGATATCAGCTCTTAAATTACACTCTTATGAGCTATTTTTGTTGTTATTATTATATTTGTCCAAACAAATGTACATTTATATGTACCAGGCATTAAAATGAACAATAAAGTGAAGAAAATAAGGGTGGTCTAATCATTTTTTCTATGACTGTATATCAATATTTAAGGTAGGCTTATATTATTATATTATATTATATTGTTGTTTATGGGCGATCCCTTTTGCACTTATTGTACTGCATGAAAGAAAACAAAACAAAACAAAACAAAACAAAACAAAAGCGGATGTTGAAACTGAACTTTTTTTCAGTATGACCAGTCGTACTGTACCTACAACAGAGTGACAGTCCCCCGAATCTCGCTTTAAACGCTCAAATAATTTAAAGTAAACATATCTCTCACTGTATCACAATATTCATATGAAATCCCCAGAGAAAATAACTATTATCTACTAAATGACACTTTGTAGTTTGTTTCTGTAATACACTGTAATGCAGTTATTAGTTCCATGCTGTTATTAACGTTACTTACCAGATGCGCTTCCCCTTTAAATACCTCCAAATCCAAAAATGTTGTTCGCGAGACACACTTGAAGATAAAGTGAGAAGGCAAACATACACACATGCCCCTCACACACACATAAAACACGCTTACATATGCAAGGTGCTGTGAACTGAGGAGTTGTCCCCCGCCTGTACTGAGCGCTGCTGTCGCTTCCTCAACTATCACCTGCCATGTGATCGGCATGGTGCCTTCAGGAGTCCCTCGGAATATCTGGCGCTCTGACAGATTCACATTTTCGTGCAAGTAAATTAATCCCGTAATTTAGTTTGATGCAAGGTTATAATAGTTTTGGATTTTTCATTAGTTTTAGTTTTAATTTCGTTGTGAATTTTTGTCTTCAAATTCAGTTAGTTTTAGTTAGTTTTTACAGCGAGTTTTCTAGTTTTAGTTTAGTTTTTATTTTTTTTTAAATGCTTAGTTTTAGTTTAGTTTTTATTCGTTTTAGTGTTAGTTTTAGTTTTTTTTGTAATGGGCTATGTTTTGGATGCCAGATTGAAAGAGGTCATAATAAATTTTGCCTTTATTTCCTTTGGTTTATCCATCTTAGCCCCAATAAGGTTATTAACTCTTACAGTTCGGGGTGTTTTGAATTTTGGTTGGAGTGTAAACATCCCAGTCTCAGTGAACATATCTACCGTGTGTTGCATGTTCAAATAGAAACACTGAGCTATGAATGAAAAAAGTTGACAAAAACGAAAACTAAGTACATTTTCACTCTAATTTTAGTTAGTTTTAGTTAGTTTTGTAACCACACAGTACAGTTTGAGTTAGTTATCGTTTTTTTAAAAACTCTAGTTTTTATTTTTATTTCAGTTAACAAAAATGTTTTTTCAATTCTAGTTTTCGTTATTTCGTTAGTTTTAGTTAACTATAATAACCTTGGATTGATGTAAACACATTTGTAATAATACTTGATATAAGTGTCTAGAGGCTACTGGGCTAAAAGAGAAGTCGATTGTTCACGCAGATCAACTAGGCTATTATCAGTGGTGAAAAAAGTCTTTAGATCTCTTACTTAAGTTGAAGTAGCCCACTAATACCACACTGTGAAATTACTCCACTACAAGTAAAAGTCCTGCATTCAAAACTTACTGAAGTAAAAGTACAAAAGTATCAGCATCAAAATGGACTTAAAGTATAAAAAGTAAAAGTACT
Organism: Centropristis striata; assembly: GCF_030273125.1. Lineage (NCBI taxonomy): Eukaryota > Metazoa > Chordata > Actinopteri > Perciformes > Serranidae > Centropristis > Centropristis striata. Next base: position 33,340,716 of record NC_081522.1, read on the forward strand.
CTTATGCAGAATAACCCAACTCAAAATGTTTTATATATTCTAAATATATTCTTTGATTATTTGTATTGATGCATTTTGTAATGATAGGGCTCATTTTAACTACTTTATATACTGCTATGAGGTTTAATTAAAAAAATATGTCTAATCACTTTAAATTGATCGTGTTTTTATGTTAAATCTTGACCTGAAAAGTATGTCTTTTTGGTTGAAAACTTTATGCTGTAAAAAAATAAAAATAAAGCAAGAATATAATAGAAAAGAGCAACTAGACAGCTTTAACAGCCAACAACAACTAAACAGCATGGAGATAAAACTGTTTTAAATGACTACATCCCTGTTGTTTTAATTAAATTTAACACAACACTGCCCTCTAGTGGTAAAATGTATGTTGTTCTTTAATGTTAGCCATAGTTGAACATGAATCAATTACTTCCTGTTGGATAATCTTATCAGTGCACTATTATTCTGATGATACTATCATGATTTCAGATTCTGCTCCTGTCACATCGAAAACATAATGTTAACCCTTTATTGGGCGAAGAACTATATTTGGTAACTTCAGTGGATATCAAAATGAGGTCCCCTTGTCTCTCTGTTTGGTCGTAGAACCACATGGATTTCTTCCAGGTAATCAGCAAAGATCAGGCTACGTCACAGCCAGTGACACCATGACATCTGACCAATCAGAATGATAATAATATAAACTTTATTGACCTTGACCTCCAATGTAAAAATGAAAAATTTCGAAAAAAAATTCTGCAAGAAACAGTCGTGTTATTCTTCAATGACTTGGGGGGGGGGGGGGGGGGGGGGGTCCTTCTACAAGAAAAAACTTGCAGATTTAAGAGATTTAAAGTGGTAAATCTGCGCAGATTCGCAGAGTCGCAGAGTCGCAGATTTACGGAAAAAAAATGTGGGGGGGGGGGGGACTTTTTTTCTTGCAGATTCACCACTTTAAATTTCATAAATCTGCACATTTTTTCTCGTAGATTTGCCACATCAATCTCGTAAACTTTTTTCTCAAAATATTACCCCCCTCCCCCGGGTCCGTATGTATTTTTTACACATTCCACAGTCCACATTCTGGCAGTGTGTAATATCCTCCAATATTCTCTAGGGTTGAAATTTGGAATTTGCAAGTATTTCAATGAGTGCCCTATTAAGGGTTAAGACTGTGTTACATATCCTCTGTCATGTCAATAACTGCTTGTTTTGACCGCAACGCAAATACAAGTGCTCCTAATTGGTGTAACGTCCCCGTTTTAAAACAGGAACAATAGCATGACAACCATAGACAAATCAGAGTAGAAGTATAAATGAAGGTAATTTATTCATAGTGAAAGAAAATACAATACAACAAACAAAGGTATTCAAAAGGTGAGGGAGGATGGAACATGAGGTTGTGCAAGGGAAAGAAATTAACTACACCTACACAGGATCAATTAATTAACCCTCTATGGTACAGTGTTACCATAGCTACTTTTGGCCTGTCAAATTTCTACAATGCATGTTTTTGAGTGATGCAATACTTTAAAAAAAGAGGGAAGAGTATTCTGCCCTACAAAGCCTAACTACAGTAACGACACAAAGGGTAAAACAGAAAAACTGCTTTAAAGATTTTTAACATTTGTTTAACTAGCCAGTCAAATTGGTTTTATGTAGATAAGTGATACGACATTTATTTCTACATGTATTGATGATGTAATTTTTCTGCTCAAAAGTCATGATGATTTATTTGACCTTTGACCCCAAAAACGTAGTTACTGCACTCTGGTTTTGCTGTAAAAGGTTCTAATAGTAATGCAAAACCAGAGTGGAGTAACTATAATGTTGCTGTGTTCTTTCAGTTTTTATATTTTGTTTTCAGTGAATAAATATTTTCAAATTGATTTTGTTATAAATGTATTTAAAAGTGTTTAACAACTATAATCAAAGATTTGTGTATTTTAGACTTAATATCGTAGAGTAATGTTATGTTTTAGTCTTAATAGGATTTTATCTCACTTTCTTAGTTGATCACTATCTAACTGTCTATTTAAATTAGTATATCTATATCTATAACAGACATAGAGGGGTTCATTTTTAGTCACAACTCAAGTTCGACCAAAAAAAAAGTGTCAGAAACTAAAAAATCCCAATAAACATTTTTTATACTTCATTATTAACTCCATTCCAATCAATATTTAGTGCAATGGTGTTCTTTACCTCTCTCAGATCATGGTTCAATGAGAATAATTCACTCTTTTTTCATAAAAAAAGATGCATGTTAAAACATTTTTTATGAACATTGGAAAGCCCCACTTTATTAACTTAATAAAATACAACGGTTTTACATGACGTTGATTTTTTTTTAAAATTACATTTTTTCTTTTTTATGAAAAAAATACTTTTAACTTTTTTTGTTTTTAGATTTTTAAACTTTTAAATGGGTCAGTTAGACCCGCAACATAAGAGGAAGGTTGAAATTAGGGCTGGGCTACATATCAATGTAAAAAAATATATTGACATATTTTTAAAGTTTAAAAAAAAAAATATATATATATATATATATATAAATGCTGCCCTTACTAGTATTGTCATATTCAGTTCTTTGTAATGTAAGTTATTCTTTTCTCATATAACTATATTTATTTCACAAAAAGCAAAAAGATTGACCTATTTTATTTCATAGGCTATTTTTATTTAAGATATATTTTTTAATCTAAATGTGCACTTTACGGAGCTTTGATTTGAAAAATAAAGGTACTCCTGTAGTTTAATTAAATAAACGGTGTCAATAAAACTACTTGTGACATGTCATATTTGGCTTTGACTTTGACTGAACATTTGCTCTCACTTTGCGATAAAAATATTGGGATAAATATCTTATATCGATATTCAGCCTAAATATATCGGGATATGACTTTTGGTCCATATCACCCAGCCCTAGTTGAAATATATTTATATACTAATTGAACCACATTAATCATGAAACTATATACACATATCAGTTTGCAAAATTTCAAATCAATGCACTGATTGACTAATAGTTGAAAAAGTTCTGCAGCTCAGTCTAAAAAGCGTGTTCAAATTGCCCGCTAAGAACTTCCGGGAACTATCTGAAGTCTACATGGTGATTTTTCTTTACTTCCGTTGTTATGACTCTCTCTCTACAGGGCTCTGGGTGCAGGGACGTCACGTAAATGTAGCCTCCGCATTCCGTTCGACACTGGCTGTGATTGGTCAACCAGCCTGTCCATCATAGTTTCTCAGCCTGAACTTTTACCTGATTGGCTGGAGAGCAAGCGACTGCGGTAGCACAAGCGCCATTGGTTGAAAAACTAGGTTAGTGGTCCGACAGGCATGACGGTGAAGAGAAACTGGGTCACCGATCGAAAATCGTTTATGTCACAGTTCTGTGGGTGCTATTACATATTACCAGCACCTTTCAATGGATAGACCAATCCCATTGGACCTACTGTAAGTATATAGAGAAAACAACCCTACGGGTTGTCGATATTGCGTTTCAGTGCCGTTGCTGGGTTTTAATTCTTGTAAGATATCGTCGATGTTTTGCCAGGATTGTGGTCATGTCAGTGTGGTTTTAGTTAGCGTTTCTTAGCTAGCAGCTGTATGCTAATATTAGTCAGCTGGAGCTAAATGCCGTAACGGATAAAAGGTGGAATAACCCAATATGCCAGACTATGTTATCAGCAATTGCCAGGGCCCGAAGGAAGCTCGTCCATAGGTATGTACCGGTCCGAGCGCTTGTTAAATGTAAAATAAACATGACCTGAGTGCGAGCGACCAAGTGAACAATGCTATCCAATGCAACCACGCTAGCTATGTAAACAGGCCTTGGTGGGTATCTGGCACACGGTTTCTTCGACAGCATCCACCCTGCTGCGATAACCTCGACTTCCCCATCGCCTAACTCTTCAAATAACATCGTAATGTGTGTTTTATAACCCATATCGTCACCCTGTTAAAATAATCGCCTAACTCGTTTTTTCAGGAAACACGAAAAACTTCATCAAAAGTGTAACATATGACATGTATTGATCATTTTACTCAAAAAGGATGGCTACTGGCATAGTAATAACACTGTGTGTAAATTATGTATTTTTGAACATGCCTTTGTGACTGAAGCCAGTTATGGTAACACTTTATTTTGAAGGTGTCTACATAAGAGTGACATGAGCCTGTCAGAAACATGACATGACAAGTATCTTCTTAAGTCACAAAGGCATGTTCTAAAAATTGCCTAAATCACATTTTATTTTTGACTTAGGCGGAATAAATCCGCTTAAATCACACACTTGACATAGGCCATTATCTTAAAGGGGTAAAATCACATGATCTGATCAACAGAGCATGTAGGCGATTTTACCATAGGTGGCCGGCGTCATGAGGAGATGATTTAGGCAAAAAAAAAAAAAAATTGATGACAAAAAATGACTTTGGTGATTATTTTAACAGTGTGACGATGTAGATACCTTGGCTACTTCGAAACAACAGGCACATGTTTGGTTGTGACATAGTTGAACAAGAACTATCTCCTACTGAACACCTCAAAGACTAAGGAAATGATCATAGATTTCTGCAGGTTCAAGCCCCCCCTTCAACCAGTGAATACCTGTGGGGTGGATATCGAGGTGGTGCCAAGTTATAAGTATCTAGGTGTATACCTGGATAATAAGGGTATCTGGCATATAGAGACTGTGGCTATTTCGAAACAACAGGCACATGTTTGGTTGTGACATAGTTGGCATTGGCAGTAGAAATGTGTCTGCAGTCTCTGCAGTGGTTGCTAAAAGATCATGAAGTTGAGTTGGTTACATTGTGTGCAGGACACATTCAGTGTTGTATGATTTCTCAAACTTGGGCTAAAGGAGAAGTATTACAAATTCTGCTTATTGTTGCTTTGAAGTCTACATTGGCCTTTATGTTTATGTTGAGATATCATATTAATTGTTAAATCTGGAACTTGCAGGTATGCCTCAACAGTAGTGTTATCAGTAGGTCATATGTTAACCTTTTCATGACAGGAAAGACATCCGGTATGAACTTCAGACTTGGACTTTTTACTAGACGATTAGTAACCTACATTAGTGCTTAACAGTATTGACTGAGCCACGAAGGCATTTTGATAACAGAAGATTGGAAATTTAGCTTAATCATCCAAAAGATGAAATGACAAAATAGTAATTTCTACCAAAATTCCAAATAGTGATGAAAAATGTATTTTCTTGGTACAATAATTGGATACATTACAGATACAAGAAACTGTTTTTGTAACTTTGTGAGAAGAAATGAATTTATCTTCCATCTGTCTTATCTATCTGTTATTGCTAAATACTAATTCTTGAAGTCTTGTATCTTCCAAAAGTATGGATACTGAGGTGTGTATGCATATTACTGTGATATTGTATGCATTCTGTCTGTGTTGCTCAGCTCAGTGACTGCCACTGTGGATGCTAATTTTTAGCAGTTTTCTTGAGAGCCAAGGGCTGGACGATATGGTCAATATGTTTTTTTTCAACTACAGAGCATTTCATATCTCGATAATGTTACATTTATTACAATATAGCATGTTTTCTAGTAATTTAATTTTTTACATAGTCTGTGTGAAATACTGGCAGGGTAAAGCCTAGTTTTGAATACTGCTGTGTGAATTAAATATGACAAATTAAAAGTCTCAGAATTTCTATAAAAATAGAGAAATGTATATGGTAAAAAAAAGTGTCAACCCATTGTGAGCCATCAGCCACGTTAATGAACATTATTTATGATCAGACACATAAAATGCCTGTTTATGTTTTAATTATTTTTCATTCAAGCAGTAGGCTTTTGCTTACAAGCTGGATGCTGGTATCTGATATCGAGAATCACCTGATCACAAGATCTCAAATCCATCTTGCCAGGTTCCAAGTAATGCATTTGAGTCAAACAATTGGAGGTTCTGACCAATCAGCATGACTTTCCTTTGCTAACCTTGTAAAACAATTACATAGCAATGCACTGATTTAGTTTAGTTTACAATTTGATTGTAAACCTTTTAAATGCAGCAACAAATTGATCAAAACATGGAATTAAAATGGCATTATAAAACAAAACCTGCACAAAATGAAAACAACAATTAATTGTAAAGACAGTGCAAATGAGGATTTAATTTAAATTATAATATCAAAGTACAAGACGAAAAAAATGTGCAGTCTTATTGTTGCAGTGTGACCTGTGTTATGGATAAATGTGTGACTATGTAATCTGCTTACTTTCAGTCAAATGCACTGTGGTTGCCGTAGTCACGTAGTTTACGTTTAAAGGCTCAACTGATTATTTTTTACTTTTTATTGAAAACCAAGAGATCAGCTACAAATGTCTCTTTTTCCAAAGCTGCTGTAACTACAACAGACACATTCTTTAATGTCCCCAGTTGACACTCATTAATACAAAACTTTCTTCAACACAATTCTTCTTGTTGGTGATGATTAAGTTTGTTGTGTTTAGGCCTGTCACGATAATTACTATACCGACTTATCGTTGGATATATAAAAATGGACACGATAGTTTTTTTCATGGACTCAATATATTGTCGTTTACATGCGGGACTTATTGTGCTTTTTTTGTGTCGTATTTAAAGTAATGCTGCAAATGCTTGACAGGTAGTACGAATTGCAGAAAAAAACAACTTTATTTCCCAAGCAGCCATTCCAGCTGTTTATTTTAATAATAAAATAATATAATGCATAATTATTATCTCACTGCAATGTTTTGTTAACAGAGCCTGAAAGTCTATTGTATTTGTTTTGGTTGTAGTTTATTTATTTATGTTTTATTTATCTAGGATAGTTTAATATTTCTTTTCCACATTTCAATTCCAATTTTTTATTTTCTTGTGATTTAAAAATTCTTTGCTGTGAAAAAGCATGTACTTATTATGCTCTAATATCGTTATAGAACGAAAACAACATTGATGCAACGATACTGTCATTTATCTTGATAGTTTCTGGGAAAATATATCGTCCTTAAAAAATATGTTTTTGTGGCGGGCCTGGTTGTGTTATTTTTGCAGAACACTAGCTTTACGAGAAAAAACAAGTAAATCAGCCATTTGAACAATATTTTGTATTAAATGCAACTGCACTGAACTTCCACACAGGATGATGCTTGCAGAACTGTGCTGGGATATACCAGAGGTCACCATAGTCAATAAAGTTCTATGGATAAACTGTGGGGGGGAGCATGGTGAACATGCTTACAACAGCATTCCACAAGCTTAAGGTCCACAAGTTCAATCAGATTGAGCTTCAACAACGCAGACAAGATGGGATCAAGTCATGATAGGAAGTGGGTCAGCCCCATCCAGTTTGTTAATGTGACAGCACCTTTAGAACTAGGGCTGGGTTTCAAAAATCAATCAGTCAATTCAAACTGATATTTGATTTCATTTTCCGATATCCATTCAGGAATCCTGAGATCGATCTTTATATAAATACTTTTCTTCCCGTAGATGCCTGATCTTTAACCCCGCTAGACTTACGTTGTGCCTTGTTAGTCTCACATGACTCTACAGGCTGCGTCACGCAGTTTTAAAGGCACAGGTAGAAAAGATCAACGACGAGACATTTTAAAAATTTTAACACCATAATGCCTAAAAATAGAATCCACAAAAGAGGTGAAACAAGCTTGTCTTTTATCCACTGCACCAATCCCTCTTATTCTCACCTCGTTTATTAACACCATCGCAATTACTGTGCTTGAAAAAAAAAACTCATTTAGCTATTGTATGCTAATAGCTAACGTTAGTAATGTGCAGTTTCAGCGCTGCTGCCCCAGCTGCCCAGACAGGGAGCCCATAGTAACATTACATTGTGGAGCTCTGAATATTCAGAACTCTGTACTCCAACAGCGCTCCGGCTCAAATATTTACAAGCGTGCAGAGCCGGCCAATGCGTTAGTTAAAGCTGGACGGAAAAGGTTTTGCTTGTGAGATCAAGAAGAGTCTACACCAGAGATAATTAATGTTCTCACACCACCTCCTAGACAGGAGTGTGAATTACTTTTATTATAGTAGATCACCTCAATTTTCTAATCTGTCAATATGATTGACGGCCCTCAGAAGTTTCCATCATTATAGGGGTGGGCGATATGGCCCTAAAAGATTATCATGATATTTCAGGGTATTTTTGCATAAATCTAAAATGTAGTGTGAAGTGTGCAGTCTGTGGCCTAGAGGTCAGAAATCGGCTTTGTAACCGGAGGGTCGCTGGTTCGAATCCCAGGACTGACATGGTTAATTGCGGGGATTGAATTTCCCTATTGTGGGATTAATGAAAGTAATTAAATCTTAACTGCAAATCTCAACAGTTGCCAAATACAAAAAATTACTCTTTACTCTTGAGTATTGGCAAATAATAAAAAATAACCATCTATGGGGGTCCGGGAGCATCAAGAAATAGGAATGTTGCCAATATCATGATATGCATTTTTTTTTAACTCATACAAAAAAAATACCGGTATAATTGTGAAAGATACAATATGGCATACCCCTACAACTTTATAAGGAAAATTAGGTAAAATATTCGGTGAAAGCGACCCCTGGTCGGGAGCTGCTCAACTGAGACCACTGCAAAAGCTGAAGGCAGATGTCTGGTTGCATTTTGGAGACCACAAATCAATACTACTCTTAATGTACAAATTAATATTTTTAATAATGCAGAAGGTTCTGTATATATATTTGACATCGATGATTGTTTTATAATGGCATTGTTGCCCTCGAATTGTAATAAAACCATGAGGTGCCTAGAAATGTAACGCGCTACTGCTCAAATAGAGACTGAAGATTCACAGAATGGTCATCAGAGAGTTTCTAGTGTAATTTGAAAAAAGCCCACACATTCCTGTGTCCTCATTATTATGCACCTGCAGCTTTCAATTAGTGAAGGGACAATGAAGCTTCGTGAACAATTTGCTTTATTTTTTGACCCCACTAGATGGCGGTCTTGAAAATAAGGCTTCAGCAATGGTAATTGAGTGTGTTTTCAGCCCTTTGTTAAACAAAGAGTGCCATCTAGTGGGCTCCATAAATACAGCAAATGTTGTCCCTTCACTACTTCCAATAGCAGTAATGTTAATAATAAAGCTATACTGTGCTAGTGGTAGCGTCTGTCATCTAGTCCCTTGGAATCTTCTCAACACCACTAAGGGCTGTGTTTGGTAAATAGGCAGCTCATTAAATTAGCAATATAAAATGACAAAAACAGGCAATTCCTAATATTGAGTATGTATGTCTGACCACCCAAGTGTAAGTGATTTTGGTGATCAGGAGGCTGCCTGGTTGCCTGGATGTTTCCTTGGTTCATGCTTTCTGACTATCTGAGTGGGTGTAGTGTAGAAACAAAGCTGAATGGCTTGCTGACTCACTGACTGAGGTAAAAGTAGGTGGTGGATGGAAATTTAGGCTGGCTGGTTTTGAGACCATAGAGACTGGCTGACCCAGTTTTCACTTCAGCACCAGTTCCTTCAGTGTTCAATCAGGACATAGTGATTTTCCCCCTCTAGCCCAGAGCTTTGTTCCAGCCTGGCTCACCAAGCGTATTCTGACCTAGAACTCCACTCCCTGCTACTTCACCATGTTTTCTTAAGGTTTGCATTTTGTGGTCACCGTTCATTAAACACTCAAAGTCCGGTCAAGTTTGTTGTGACAGTGGTTTCTCACCAACTGAGAACATTTTCAGTGCAGCATCTCTGAAAATGTGTGAACACCTGCCTTAGATCAGCCAATAGCAAAATTCAATTGCAATAGCCGGGTTAGATTTTTTTATTTCAAACATGTAAAAAATAAATTAATAAATAAAATAATTGGAAATAAATAGGACAATATATCCAGTGTGATTCCATGATTTATTGTACATGTTCAAAAAGGAAGAAGTATATACCTGTTAGGTCCTACTAGGGCTGGGCGATATGGACCACAAGTCATATCCTTATATATTTAGGCTGAATATTGATATACAATATATATCCCAATATTTTTATCGCAAAGTGAGAGCAAATGTTCAGTCAAAGCCAAATATGACATGTCACAAGTAGTTTTATTGAAACTTTTTATTTAAGTCAACATAAATACTCTATAAAAGCAGGAGTACCTTCTTTTAAAAGTGCACATCTAAATAAAATAAAAAATCTTAAATATAAATAGCCTATGAAATAAAATAGGCCAATCTTTTTCAGAAATAAATATGTTTATATGAGAAAAGAATAACACACATGACATGAACTATATCAATATATGCGATATGGTCTAATTCCATATCACATTAAAAATATATCGATATATTTTTTATATCGATATATCGCCCAGCCCTATGCAGCTTCTCTGAAAATGTGTGAACACCTGCTTTAGATCAGGCAATCACAACATTCAATTGCATGGATTTGATTTAATTTGAATTTATTTTTTTTTCTTTTGAACACAACACGCAATTATAACAACAATAATAATTATATACAGATATGCACAAATACACAGAATGACTAAACTCAAATGGCTGGTGAACATTAAGACCCCTCCCTGTATTTTATAAAGATGATGTGTTTGTTATTGTTTTTTAAATGAATCATGTTTGGACATTTTTGATAGATTTTTGATTTTGATTTTCCATAGTTTTTCACTGGCAATTGATAAAGAGAATTGTTTCCTTTTTGCGCATGTTTTTAAAAAGTTTTTAAGTTTAATTTTCCCCTTAGATTGTACCCTCCCTCTCTTTCCTGAAACATTTTTAGTATGTTATGTGGTGAAGGTTATTTCTTGCTTTGTACATGAATATTGCTGACTGAAACTGCACAATGTCGTGTAGTTTAATCAGTTTAGATTTTATGAATAATGGATTGATGCATTCCCGAAAACCGACATTGTGAATTATTCTGATGGCTCGTTTCAACTAATATATGTGTTACCCCAAACCTCCGTGCAATAGATTAAATAAGGTAAAACCAGTGAACAGTACAGAATGTTAAGTGCTTTTTGATTTAGAAGGCACTTTGCTTTGGCTAGAACTGAAAAAATTCTTGACAGTTTGGTATGGACATGTCTGATGTGAGATTTCCAGGAGATTTTGTCATCTTTTGTCACCCCTAGGAATTTGATTTCACGCACCCTTGATTTTTGTTTTCTTTAAATTTAATGAAAGCTTGTTGGTGTCAAACCAACATTTTATTTTGCTTAGTTCGGTTGTGATTACATCCAAAAAGTTCTCCCACACCCCAGGACATTTGTGTCATCAGCAAAGTATTTATTGGGTTTCAGCTGAAAACAGGGGCTTGAGGGTTTAGTTAATCTTTATTACATGTTGTTCAGTCTGTCATTATTAGAAATGGAAAGTTGTGTACATGTATTTTAGATTTTCTTTGATTAAGTAACCTTGTTTTTTGGGCGAGCAATTTCGTGCATGCATCTAATAACTACGCATATTTTATACCACTACTACTACTATTACTAACTACAGTAGTACAGTAGCAACTACTACTACTACTGCAAACAATAATACTCCAGGAACAGCCTTACATATTTTTTAATGATCAAATTGTTTTTTTTTTTTTAAAGATTATTTTTTGGGCATTTTTACTGGTTTTATTGGATAGAGACAGATAGAAAGGGGGAGACAGAGGGGAAGACATGCAGCAAAGGGACCTCAGGCCAGATTCGAACCCAGGTCCGCTGCAGCAAGCACACAGCCATGTGGTAAGCGCTCTACCAGTGTGAGCCACCGGGACGCCCCGATGATCAAATTGTTAAAGCAGGTATAACTTAGAGGTGGAGGGAATATATCGATGTAGCATAGTATTGTGATATTTTGCATGGCAATATTATATATCGATTCATGGCCGCCAAGTATTGATATTATTATTATACTATATAGTGGGCGGTCAGAATTTTCACCCTAGTGGGCTCACTTTTAGGAATATACTGGAGATACTGGTATCATATGAGACTAGAAGATTTAAGGAATCTACAGGCACCAGGAAATGATGTCGGGAAGTTGTCAAAATAACGCTGCAAAGTTCGGCTTTTTTAATGTTTAATTTAAAAAAATCAGAGCAGTGAAGCTTAAAGTTGAGGAAAGTTTGATAAAATGCTGCAGTTGTTGTCGTCCATACATGTTTGATATCAGTTCAGTTCAGTTTGACTGAATACTTTGTTGGTCAGTCTGTGGGTTTGACTCTCATTGTGGAGAAATAAAAAGACTGAAGTGAGATGAATAGACTGAGAATTTTCTCTTATTTGACTAAACAATTCTTGATTGAATTTAATTTTGTGGACAAAATGCAGTTAAATCGCAATATATTGTGTCGCAATACTCACCATATCGCAAAATCCCAATAATATCGTATCGTGGGGTCTCTGGTGATTCTCACCTCTAGTATAACTCTTCTTAAAAAACTTCTCGAGAGACCCGTAATGTGCACCAGGAGCAGCACATCTGTCCAACTGACTATTTGCCAACCCCCTAGTCTGAGAGGCTGTCAAGCTTTGGATTATTCAACATGTTGAAGTGGTGAGGATACTTAGTAGTGCAGGGTTTAATGGATCATTAAAGTCTTAAAATAGATCTTCTAAATTTAAGGTAATAAAAAGTGTTTTGAAGTCTTGTTTAATTAGGGATGACGCAATACAAACAATTTAGCAGTCGATATTAATTCCAGTACAATTCAGGATTCTTGATAACCACAATACTACGGTTATGCCATACTGAGATTTTTAAAATTCTTGATAACCAAACCAAAGGAAAAAAGTAAGCAATTACACAGTGAATTTCAAATCAGAGCAGCCACACAGTCAGATCCACAGCCACTAATTGGCAATGGTGGATTGTAGCTGAGTAAAAGCACTCAAGTTGAGTGAATACTGGACCCCCTAGATGGTTCCTTGCCTCGACTTTTCTTTCGCTTTTCCCGTGTCACCTGATGTGGAGGGCACTGATCTTAACTTCATACATTCCTTATATTCCAAGACATGCTTGCAGCTAAGGTGGGTGAGCATTTTGCTCATGTTGCTGCCTCCTGTGACAACTTTAGCCCAACAACACTTGCATATATTGAAGTTTATTTTCGTAGGATAAGCCCCTTGAGTTGTCACAACTCGTTTACGAGGGGGTCCTACACACAAAACGTCACCACACAACACAACTCAGCACAATACAATGAAAGGAAACAATACAATACAATACAAAACAGACAAGACAGACATATACAAAAATCACTTAGACAAAATTGCAGCCAGAGTTTGAACAAATATTAGATGAAATATGGTGACAGAGTTAATGAAAGCATGAGCAAGATGTTTCAAAATAGGAGGCTAGGACTTGATTTAAACAGATTAGTGATTGCGATGATCTGATACCCACAGGTAAATGGTTCCAGTCGTTTGGTCCTTTGAACATAAATGCTTTTGTACCTATTGATTTCCTATTGTGAGGCACTGAAAAGTAGGGATAAGTAGATTGCCTGGTTTAATAGTTGCATAAAATGGTTGTTTGGTCAACGTTGGATTTTTTTAAACCAAAAAGTCTCCAAACAATAAACACGGCTCCTCTTTTTTTCCCCTCTGTCATCATGTTCTACTAGTTCTGCAGCTTTGATTTCATAACTTTCAATTTCTATCCTATCCTTCTATCCTATTTTTTTATAAATAATAATTATTTTTTCATTTAAGATATTTTTTATTTAAATGTACACTTTATGGAGCTTTGATTTAAAAAAAAAAAAAAAAAAAAAAAGGTACTCCTGTTGTTATACAGTATTTATGTTCACTTAGATAAACTGTTTCAATAAAACCAATTGTGACATGTCATATTTGGCCTGACTTTGACTGAAAATTTGCTCTCACCTAGCGATAAAAATATCAGGATATATATCGTATATCGATATTCAGCCTAAATCTATCGGGATATGACTTTTGGTCCATATCGCCCAGCCCTAATGTCAACAGAAGAAAATGTAAAAACAACGAAAACATGCAAAGGCAGCCTCTTTTAAATCTCTCTCTCTCTATATATATATAGACATCTATATATATATATATATATATACACATTTAAGCTTTCATCTGTGCATGAATAGAGCATCAGAAAATTATCCACTTAGCCCAAATTCAGGTCTGACATTTTTTTTAGGTCATCAGTCGTGAAAGTACCTCCCTTGTTTTTTGTATACCATATGTTGCTTCTATCAAGTTTTGTGATCTTGTGTACATATATTGTCATCTTCATCATTTCTGATGTATTTCAGTTTGGTTAAACATTTTAGATTTGTGAAGGATTACATTAAATTTGACTGACGATTCTCTTCATCTCCCTCCAGGGGTAGTAGACGGATTGCACCAGCTGCTTACGGATCAGAGCATATCGAGGCAGACTAACCACATCAAACTGGATGAAACTAGTTCGAGCTGAATCAAACCAGATCACGACAGAACAGAGCGACCAGACTGATCCAGATCATAGCCGGCTCGTCCAGCAGGCCTGTTACAGTTTCCTATTCAGGTAAATGAAGCAGCTGTGTTTTCTGTGGACTCATATTTTAGAGAGGTCAATTTGAACCAGACCTACTGATCACATACATCAGCCCTACTCATTCAGAACTGAAAGTTTAATCCAAAAACATAAACCAATAGTTACGGTACTGTCTAGTCCCACTTTACTCTGTTTGAGTGTCATATAATGACATCTAATAATGCCTTCTGACACATTACATTCTTGTCTGTTGATTCTGTGTAACCGATATCAAAAGCTTGCATCATTAGGGATGCACCGAATAGCAATTTAGCAAAATAGTAAAATAATAGCAAATATTTTTGGCTGAAGATGAATAAAAGTGAAACGTAAAGTTTTTCATTATTTTTTTTTTTTTAAATATTGCATAAATAAAATACATTTTTAGACATGATTTTCAAACAAAATAAATGTATTTAATATTCTGACATTTGAATATTTAAATAGAAGTGCATTCCCAAAAAAAACAAAGTAGCGCATAAAAGTGGATAAACCCACAACAAATGAATTATTGTCCTTGTGTGTTTGGCTTTTAAATGATTTATTAAAGCCGTAGTCCCAAAGGTCTTAGCAGAGGACCCCCCTCTAGATATTTCGGCTGAACACTCGCTGCAGACCGCAGTTCTTTTTCCCGTCTCCGTAACTTTGAAATACTTCCACACTGCCGACATCTTTGTTTATGTTTACCGCGTCACTGCTCGTTATTTGCATGCGTCATTAAAATGCGCCGCTAGTATTTAATATATATATTCGGCCTTGTTTTTGACTCATTCCACCAAATACCGAATGTGACTTTTTTTTGCAATATTCGGCCGAATATATATTCGGTTACCAAACATTCGGTGCATCCCTAGTCATCATAGATGTTTTTAAAGTAAAGGCAATTAAAATTTTAACAACTGATATAAAGACTATTAAAAATCAATAAAAAACGGGAGACGATTTAAATCATTTGAGATGGAAAAATTAATCGCGATACCCTTTTCCAACAGCAGAGGGTGTTATCTACTTTTGAATTCACTTGTTCAACGGCATCGTCACTGTTACTTGGATTTCCACTGGTGGCGTAGAGGCCGCATAATAGCTTCGCCACTGCTTTTTCTCCGTCCTCTGCCCGGCGACAATCCCCACCGGGCGCGCAACGGCAGCGTATCGAGTCAGCCGTATACTCGAGAGATCACAAGAACATGCAAACACACGATAATCCTGAACGTACGGGAGGCCGCGAGATCCCGTGATAAACTTTGTGTATAAAGTAAACAACAACAACAACAACAACCAACAGCTTACTTTGCTTCTTTGACGTGGAAGATCTGTTGATCTGACCATCTATCCTTAAAAAAAGAATGTGTTATGTCATAAATGATTTATGCTGTTCCACTTCAACAATCATTCTCCAGTCGTCCGTGTCTCAGACCCTCTGATACCCTTTGATTGATTGATTGATTGATTGATTGATTGCTGACAGGGTGCCCCGATTGAGCCATTTTCCATGGTTTTCTTGATAATGATTTTGGTTATTATCAAGAAAACCATGGAAAATGGCTACATATCAGCTCTTAAATTAAACTCTTATGAGCTATTTTTGTTGTTATCATTATATTTGTCCAAACAAATGGACCTTTAGTTGCACCAGGCATTAAAATGAACAAGAAATTGAAGAAAACAATGGTCTAATAATTTTTTCCATGACTGTGTGTAGTGGGACTTACCATTCCCGCCCATTTACTTTAGTAGTACTGGCATCAATGCAGAATACTGTCATGGTGACGTAATGACCCTTCTTTCTTTTATATTGACACCAGGTTGTGTAATACTGTGACTCACTTTTTTGGTGTGGTAACATATGCAACAAAGCATACTTTTTTCAAAGATGAAACACACTCGATACATTCAACCTGAGAGGGCAGTTTTATCCATGTGTGAAGTTACTCTTTAAGTTAGGCAACGCAATAATTCAACTTAAGTTAAGGCAAGTGTCATTAGGTAAGCTCACAGTGCCTTAATTACTTGTCATTCTCCTAAAGTATTCTCTCCTAGTGTCATTGGTCCTAAAGTATAAATTTAGTCAGAAGCAATTGAGAAAATTCCACAAGTTACTTTAAGTACTACCTTTCTAGGCTGAAATGAGGGAATTTGAACATACATGACACATCACTATGATTTAGATTCATGTCTTTCATGTAACTGATACGGAATGACCTAAATCTAAACCTTGGAATATAATAACTGTGACATACAGTATTTCTATGCATGCAATTACTGGGACAATAGTGACTTCCTGTTTAGTCTGATTCCAGGTTTGACCTAGATGCCGTGATGTTTAAAGCATGTGTCCAGGCAACTATATAATTGTGTGTGTGTTTTTTTTAAATATATTTTTGCATATTTTCAGACTGACTCCCCTCTTGCTGGGACTGATAGTTAAATTTTGTTTTACAGTGTTGCAGTTTCATTCAGCAGATGCTTATATCTAGAGCAGGGATGGGCAACTTAAATGCTGCAGGGGGCCACAAGTTTTCATGGACACTACCACAGGGCCACATATAGGACCGTGCACTTAACCAGATATGATGAAACTGCAATTTTAAATATGTTTACAGTGCAGTAACTTAACATATTTCATGCTCACATGCATGTATAACAGTATAAATAGGAATACAAAAGGTTTGAAGCAAATAAAAATAACCACTTACTGTGATTTCTTTTTTTTTTTAGTGCAGTGCAAGAACAGCAGACTAACATTAACTGCAAGAAGTAATTTCATGCATTTTGACACTGAACTTTTAAGATTTCATGTTCAAATGCATGTAGTTGTACTGAGGGCCACTTTAAGTGAGGGTGCGGGCCGTATGCAGCCTCCAGTTGCCCATCCCTGATCTAGAGCAACATATCACATATCATCAGAGTGTTCATACAACACGGACAAAGATCTAGTCAGAAGACAACACATGAGAATGTAAAGTTAAGTCCAATAAGACATACGTTCATTGTAAAGGTGATGTTGTTGTGTGTTCACAGTTGAGGGCTCAAGAGTGGATGGAAGGAGATGATTTTAACACAGCGGCTGTGATGAACATCTGTGGTAAGTGTGATTTCATGAACTCAAACTGGAACTTTTGACTGTTAATGAGGCTAATAGTTAATGAGGCTAAATAAATAAACAAGTTTTTCTGTCTTTGCCCTGCAGATGACCTGATGGCAGACCAAAGGATGGACATCTCGTCTACAATGACTGACTTCATGTCCCCCGGGTCCACTGACCTCATCTCCAGCTCCATCAGCACGCCCGGCATGGACTACACCCGCAAGAGGAAGGGCAGCACCACTGATTACCAGTAAGGAGAGAGAGAGCGAGAGAGAGAAAGAGAGAAAGAAGGAAGGAAGGAAGGAAGGAAGGAAGGAAAGACAAAAATGGGATAAAGAAAGGAGGGAAATGGATAATGACAAGTAAATGAGGATGGAACAAAGAAAGGAAAGAGAAGAAATAGATTATAAAGATATTAATTAGGGATGTAACGATCGCGAGACAGTTAAATGTCAATACAAATGTAAGTCGGTTGAGGTGAAAAATTAAATAATCGCAATACCCTTTTTCAACTGTAGAGGGCGTAATCTACTTTTGATTTCACTTGTGTGGTGGCAAACGTCACGAAAACACATTTCAGCCCCGCCCCCAGAGGAGGGGAAACAATTTCACAAATCAATTTTGTCTGTTAGCAAACAACAGAAACATGTCTAAAAGTTGCTGTGTGGTGAAAAGCACTACCAACAAGTGAAGGAACCACAACTTAGTTTAAACTAAAACGTTTCTACAAGTTAGCAAAGGAAAAAATTGTGAATGTGAGATCTCATCTTCTGCCTGAGAATGATGATATGCTGATCTTCCTGCCTTGGTTTGCTTATTTGAAGATATGTATTTATTGGTATTATTACTTTGGTTATTTTGATTATTAATTTGATCATTGAAAATCAAAATTAATTTTTTTGATATTTAAAATAAAACATATCAGTTGCAATTTTAAGAGCACATTTGCATTGTTTTGCACAGGTTTTTGTTTAACATTTTTTTAAACTTTTTTTAATATATATTTATATATACTTATATATTATTTTAGATATGCATTAATTGCATATTCATGCATATTTACCACAGAAATGTTGTGTTTTTTGCCTGAGAAATAATTTAAGCAATCTTTTTCAGTCACAATTTGTCTGAAAGCTCACTCTATACATTTTTTTTTTTTTTAATGTGAAAGAATTGTGACAAAATGTATTGTAAGCCCGTATCAGAAATTGTATCGAATCATGACTTGAGTGAATCGTAACATCCCTAATATTAATTATTTTAATTTGCACACTTCCTGATGCATTTAAAGAGTGACTGGACCTCTCCATTGTTACACTCATTGACCACAGGAAGTTAACCCATTTAGGCCTAAAACGCCTGGAAAAAAATGCCTGTAAAACCTCTGGGTGATTTTAAAATAAGCCCCTAAAACCTGAAGTTTTTCTGGAAATTCAACAGAAGTGTCAACGCTTCCTACTAAATAATAGATTTTTCAGCCTCTGTAGCAGATAGAATTGAAATTCAAAAAGTATTTGAGAGCTTATAGCTGTTATATCTGAGCTCCCTCCACTACAGTCGTCTTCCGCCATGATTTCAAAGTTCTGGAAAAGTCCCATGTTGCATTGCGACACTCCCGCATGTATTCTGATGCATTTCATTGGCCAAGAGACCGAAAATAGGTGGAAAAAACTACAAATACTACAAAACGACGTATCCGCTTTTCCGTCTTTAATGGTAGAATAACGCAACATCGCCCCCGGTTTTAATGGTAGAAATGCGGTAATGCTTTCGCGGCTTAAATGGGTTAAACAACTGCACAAGAAACGTTTCAGGTTAATTTCATGACATAAAGAAACTTCTTTGAAAACTTCAGCCAAATTAAGAGATGCTCATGTCATATCATGTTTGTAGTGAATGAAAGTCTGTATATGAGTGTAAAATACCTGGCCAGCATGCGGTTAGGCATTTTTCAGTTCTTTATTTTTATTTATTTTTAAATATTTAGTCATTAAAACTTGTGTAAGTACTGTAAGTAAACTATGCAAGTCTGGCAAAAAATGAGTGAAAATGAGTGCTGTGACTCATTCCCAAAGGCTTCTATAGTGTTCCCCTGTCATCTGCTTGCCAGGCACGGTTGCCATGACTCCCCCACAGTAGAGAGACTGATGACATCAAACTGCTTTTCTTGTACCACCTGGTGATTGTTGGTGTGCACTGCAGCTGCTGCAACTACTCCTAGAGAAAATATGCTGTAATGAAACGAGTGACATAATAGAAAAGTAGGAGATCTTGGAAAACACAGGGAGAAAGAAAGAGAGTAATTAAATGCTGTTGGTCTAATGTCACTGTAAAAAAAATCACATTTTTTTAACAACCTCCCTGATGACAGAAACTGATTAATGAATGAATTTGTGTGTCTTTGCAGAATTGATGGCTTCTCATTTGAGTAAGTTCAAACATGACTCAATAAATGTTACATGAAGTTCAATTCATCACCAAAAACTGATTATAGCATCATAAAATATTGAGTATACTGAAAAACAAACCTACTGAACTCAATTAACGTTACATAATTCTCAACTTTTCTTGTCATTTGAATGTCTGATGTTCTAGTTAAAACTAATATCTACTGTCTTTCTTTTTTAGTGACATGGACCCAGACAAAGATAAACTGGGAAGGTAAGAGGCCATCATTACCATGGTGATGAAGTGGGTGCTTCAGTGTTGTTCTATTTACTGTAGATTAAATTGTCCAGTTTCCCCTTTAGCCCCTTCTTGTTCTAGAGCTGGTGGTGGGGAAGTTAGGGGGAGTTTATTCTCTCTAAAATGTTCTCCCTTTGCAAATTTCTCAAATATTTCTTTGTTTGTCTTCCCAGTGATCAACAGGGCCGTATTAAGAATGCCAGGTAAAAATACTTCACTTAGTTCTCTGTCACTTCATGTTGTATCGCAATACTCACCATATTATCTCAAAATGCTTAAAATCACAATAATATCATATCGTGACTCAAGTATTGGAGTAAAATCGTATCGTGGAGCCTCTATGGATTCACTCTAGCAAGAATGCAGCCAGTTGACAGACACTTGCATCATCTTGCACTGATGTTGTGTCTATTTTCAAGATTCTGTCTTTGATACAACATGTAAAATTCAACCCAAATGATTTTTTCTCTTCTTTCAACTGTCATCCATCCATCCATCATAATGTAAGACGACTGTATGTTAATGTCTGATACGTCTCGCTCCACAGAGAGGCTCATAGCCAGATCGAGAAGCGTCGCAGGGACAAGATGAACAGCTTCATTGATGAGCTAGCATCACTGGTGCCCACCTGTAACGCCATGTCGCGCAAACTAGACAAGCTGACGGTTCTGCGGATGGCTGTCCAGCACATGAAGACCCTCAGAGGTGAGCATAAACTAGTAAAGTGTTGAATACTGGGAGATGGCTCAACGTATGTACATATAACAACTAGTACATATAATTCTGACCCTGGGACAGAAGTGAAAAAAAAAATCTATAAAATAAAAGGTTGTTATGTTACCTGACTATTACTGAGGGGTAGCAGAAGACATATCAAATAAAAGTCTTATTTTAATATTTTATGTTAGTTATTTTAACACAGAAATGCTATCTTTCCGTCCGTATTATGCTTAGCTGTCAGTTAATAAAGTTTTGTTTTTACTGTTTTCAATGGATCAAACTGATGTGGAAGAAAGGGCTTAAATCTCCGCTTAGCATGCTAATCTTAAAATAGCACATTACGCAGTATGCTGTAGTAAAAGTACATTAACATGAATCCAATTAGCTGATATATACATCTCATATTTAAATGATTATGGGCATTACGCTAAGCAATATGAATGTCATCCCTCAACCACATTGTGAAAAAAGCAAAATCTCCGCTTAGCATGCTAACCGCGCTACAACAACGCATGCAACTCCATAAACACTTATTTTTCATAAGGTACGCACACCATCCAGCACATACACATTGAACATTGATATTCGCTGGGAACTATTCGAATATTATTGGAAAATCGAACCTTGTAGCACACTTTGAAACTCCTAGAGATAGGTAGGCTAAATAGACTTACAGTTGAGATGAGTCAGGTGTGGAAATCCAGAGTGAATTTTGTTACTGACCAGGTGTAGGCCTATCACACAATGGGGCGGAGCTCCACTAAAAGGGGGCGGAGCTCTCCTAAAAGGCGTCCGATCGGAAACAGTGCAATGCTGCAACACGTCCTACGTAAATAATGATATTTTGAAAAATGAATTCAAAAATCTTCAGAATCGAGGATGCACACCTTCGTGCCATGAGCAAGACACATACAAAATCTGAGGTCAGTCTGACTAACGGTTAGCAAGATATGAACTAGACACACACAAACACTTCTTTATAGATAGATTCTAGGTATATGGCTTACTTAAAGTAGAAAGGAAAAAAAGAAAGCTGCAAACTCTGTGAGCTGCTACATATGTAGTTTCAGTCTGGATACTTACATGTTTGTTTACTGCTGTGTTCAGGTGCAGCCAACCCGTACACAGAGGCCAACTACAAGCCTTCCTTCCTCTCAGATGATGAACTGAAGCACTTGATATTAAGGGTGAGTTACATGGTGTCAGTGTTAAGTGATTAAGATTAACAGCACAGTAGTTGATTAACCATGCAGTCTGTAACATGCTGTTTTCACAATTGATTTTTCATCATTTCAATCTTCCTCAGGCTGCTGATGGTTTCCTGTTTGTGGTTGGGTGTGACCGTGGAAAGATTCTCTTTGTTTCCGAATCAGTCTACAAGATTCTCAACTACAGTCAGGTATGTTGACAATGTGTTTGGATTAGATAAAAATAGACTCAGCATGTCCATTTACTGCTTCTTACTCAAAAAGTTAGTGATGATATGAATTTTTGCCATCTTCAGTTTAGGGCTGGGCGATATGGCCATAAAAGAATATCACGATATTTCAGGATATTTTGCAATAACAATATTCTTGATGATATTACGGAACACTGAAAAATATCTAGAAAATGTGATTTAAAAAAAATGTATTTTCCAGTCTTTATAAATGAAATTCAACCATAAATCTAAATTGTAGTGTAAAGTGCCTCTGTTCCACTCTCATTTCATTACCTCTTTTGTGTCTTTGTCTCTCTCTTGTATATATCACCTCCTGTCTGAAGAATGACCTGATAGGTCAGAGCTTGTTTGACTACCTTCACCCTAAGGACATTGCCAAGGTCAAGGAGCAGCTGTCCTCTTCAGACACAGCCCCACGAGAGAGGCTCATCGACGCTAAAAGTAAGTCCAAACACATCATCCGTCTCCTCTTGGCAGCTGGGACACAAAAAGTTTTACATTTTACATTTTCTTAATGAAAATACTATTTTATCTATTATCATTCAAGACTAAAAAAATAGGGGCACTGATAATACAAATGATAATTAAATTAGGCTACAGGAATTTCAGACTGATGGATAATAATTTGGATACAAAAAATTAGTCTAATTAATTAGAGGCTTTGTAATTAATTAATCGAAATTAATCGCATTTTAATCGCATATAAATATTTGACCTGAGAACAGTGAGAAGTAATTTTTTTCACATGGATTTTTAGTATACCATTGAATAATGACTGAATACATAAGCTTAAGCAACAAAAATATTGTTTATTTTTGTTCAAGTCCAACAGACAGCATATTTTATAAATATAGTACATTTCATAAATTCAGTTAGCCTATAGGTAGGTAGACCTTCTGTAAACTATAATACTTTGTTTTTTTAAGTAAAACACAATCCACGCTAGCTACCACACTAGCCGCTAGCTGCTATATGTTTTGCATTGAGGTGATACTTGAGGCTGGATGTGCTGCGGTGGTATGTGAATTCCTTGTTGCATAGCAACACAACCATGCTCTTATCGACGCTTCCATCCGTTGTTTTTTGTAACAAAATGTCCCATCATCCACAGGGCCAACCAAAGCGTCTCATCAGCTTCTTCCTTCATGTTCACTGTGGTTTGTTGTTGTCTGAACTCATGAACGCTAGTTGGTGCTCCAGTATAATCGATCCGCCTGAAACTCATCCAGTGAGAAACGTTCCGCGGTGCAAAAATAAGTGCGATTAAAATGAGTCAATTTTTAACGCGATCATTTTTGTGTAATTAATTAACGCGTTAAAGTCCCGGCCCTCATAATAATGCAATAATATTTTGAAAGCTTCTGTGCTAGATATTACAGAAAATTATTATATAAAAGAACAAAGAACTAAATTGTGCGTATTTGTATGTGTGTGTATTTGCAGCTGGTCTTCCAGTGAAGACAGACATCCCTCCCGGTCCGTCTAGACTCTGTTCTGGAGCCAGACGGTCCTTTTTCTGCAGAATGAAGTGCAACAGGCCCTCTGTCAAAGTAGAGGATAAAGACTTTCCCTCCACCTGCTCGAAGAAAAAAGGTACCGTACTGTTGTTATTTTTAAACATGAATTAAAGCTAGAAGTCTGTTAGCCACAATCCTCCTCTTGCCCTAAAAATATCAGGCGGCCTCCCCCAGCAGCCCCTCTGTGCTACTTGAAGCATCTCCTCATCGGTTTTTATCTTTGACTTCCATTCAAGGGCTCTTCTCTATCCGCCTTGACCTTATGTGCCTCTTGACTGTTTATTTCAGTCTTTCAGTTACCTTTTTATGAAAGCAAAAGCCTTCCACTTGTGTACCCTTTTTCTGTTTTTAGAGGCACATCCTTATAACCAGGAATCACGCATCAGTTAGCATGAGAACATCTCAATTACACAACATTACACAAGGAAGTTTGCCTTTTGAAGTGTATGAATTTTTATAGCTTATTTAACAGAACTGGTCAGTCAAAAACGAAATTGTGCACAAAATACCACCAAATATCAGCATTTTATAACAGAAAAGCATTAAGGTGACTGCTTTTGGGGTGTTTTTACCTTAATTAATTTTTCTTACATAAAAAACCAAACTGGTAAGTTGAAGCAGGTAGTTGGAATGTAACAGGCTATGTCCTTCCCAGAGGGAGAGCAAGAAATGATCATTGTTTCTGCTAAAATGTGAGTAGAACTCAAAATGGGTAAGAATAGTATTATAATAGCAGTAGGAAATAAGTCCATTTCATGTTCACACTGACTCATTACAACCAAGAGCTGTAAACAGGAAGTAATCTGGACTGACCAATAACTCAGTGATTGGACAAATTCGGTTAGAGATGGGTTTTTTTACCTTAATTCTACAGGGGGAGATATTTGCTGCGTTTTTTCTGTATTTCACTCTTTAATAAGAAACTTTTAAAAGCAGGGATTAGGATCCTTTTCCCTTTCATTCTTTTTTTTTTTTTTTTTTTTTTTTTTTTCAGTCATGGAAAAACATTATTAGACCCTTGTTTTCTTCAATTTCTTGTTCATTTTAATGCCTGGTACAACTAAAGGTACATTTGTTTGGTCAAATATAATCATCAACAGCAAAAACAGCTCATAAGAGTTTAATTTAAGAGCTGATATCTAGCCATTTTCCATGGTTCTCTTAATAATAACCAAAATCATTATCAAGAAATGCAATGATTATTGCTGTGACTACTCCCTACTTCGCCGGCTTTTAAAAAACTTCGACAGGGCCAAAAAAAAACAGCAAGTCAAACGGCCGCTAGAGCAGCTCACATTCAAATTAGGGGCCTTTCGGAGAGGGAGACCGGCCTCATTCCGGGTATTCGACTATAGTGGAAACGCAGGGGCTGGTTTTAAAAAAAAAAAAATCAAGGTAGTGGCCTGTTAGATTCAGATTCAGTTCACTGAACTGTAAGAATCCAGTCCATTTCGAGTTATAACCTCTAACACTGTCTCTCTGCCCGACTCATTACAGCGGATCGTAAGAGCTTCTGCACCATCCACAGCACAGGCTACCTGAAGAGCTGGCCCCCCACCAAGATGGGTCTCGATGAGGACAATGAGCCAGACAACGAGGGCTGCAACCTGAGCTGCCTGGTTGCCATCGGCCGCCTGCACCCCCACATCGTCCCCCAACCCAGCCTGGCAGACATCAGGGTGAAACCCACAGAGTACGTCTCCCGACACGCCATCGACGGCAAATTCGTCTTCGTTGACCAGAGGTGAGACACGACACAGTTCATCTTGGATCTCACTGAGATTTATTTGAGATTGATAGGAATATTAAGTTGAAGGTGTGCCACGTCCTTCCTCAATTCATCTGTTGTGATTTTGAAGTTTGCAGTGTGTAGTGGTGTTGTGGTTGAACACTACATAAACTTATAATATTTAGTTCTATCTAGGAAAAATATTAGAAAGCACAAACGAGGCTCACAATGATTTTTGGGATGTACATGGGTAGTGGCCACACATGGACTGTATTACATTACTATCAATGTTCGTTGGACGCTAAACTAAAATCTTTATAGGTATATATGTATATAATTAACTGTATGTAATGTTTTTATTTCTATTATTCTACCTAAATATGTTTGTTTTCTATGTGCGCAGCATGAAGAGGCTACATCTTCTATTTCATTGTGCAATCACGTGTTGTAAAATTACCTTGTTATCGTGACAGGCCTAGCTTTAACATTGAAAAGTTACAATGCTCCTTGTTGTAATAAATATAATATAATAAAGAGTATCTTAATAAAACCACACATCAGCAACTTGAAGTAAACACTCTGTCTGTGTCTGTTTTTCCAGAGCCACAGCCATCCTAGCCTATCTTCCCCAGGAGCTGCTGGGCACCTCCTTCTATGAGTATTTCCACCAGGACGACATTGGCCACCTGGCAGAGTGCCACAGACAAGGTAGACAAAAATACACCATGAGGCGCATTTCCATTAGGTACTTTTCCCTCCAGTGAGTGGCTATGGGTGTGGCTTGGGAGAGAGGATCTGCCCAAGATCCGCCCAACTTCACCAATTAGCGGCTCAGAAAGTAGCTGCCTCAGGTAGCTACTTTCTGAGCTGCGACTAACTAGTCGACCTTGATCGGATACGGTTGAGGCATCGACTTTGCGCATGCATGATTAATTTGCAGACTGGTGCAAACTGTTCCTGCTCTGCTGACTGTAGCTGGGAGAGACCAATGCAGGAGGACTTTGCCGCTTGTGAGTGCTTTGGGACGGCGCCTGCTACTGGTTAAGAAGAGCATGAACGAGTCTCCAAAAGTCTCCAATAACACCAGAAAAAGTCTCTAAATTTGTTGCTAGTCACTTTTTTGAAAAAGAGTCGCTAGAGGGGTCTGAATAGTCTTTAAATATAGCGACAAAGTTGCTAAGTTGGCAACACTGCTTGCTGCGTTGGTCTGTTGTCCCATTCGAACCCTTCGTTGGTTAGTCGCTACAAAAGTACCTGTACGGGAACAGAGGCCGAGGGGAACTAACTAGTGGGCGGAGCCAAAACACTCAGCCGCTTTCCAAAAAGTACTCAGAAAGTACTCAGTGGAAACACGCCTATGGTTGTCAAAGATGAAGTGACTGAATGCAAATGTCTTAAATCTTCAGTATGTGCATGTTTTACTCACCCTGCTGATGGTCCTGCCAACAGTGCTGCAGATGAGAGAGAAGATTAACACCAACTGTTACAAATTCAAGATCAAAGACGGTTCTTTCATCATGCTGAGGAGCCGATGGTTCAGCTTCATGAACCCCTGGACCAAGGAGGTGGAGTACATCGTCTCCACCAACACTGTTGTGTCGTAAGTAGACAAGAACTCTCTTCTCCTAAAGTGATGAAATACATAGTTAGTTGTCAAGTATTAGAACATTTCCACTTTTGTCCTCATCTCCCCAGGTGTCCTATGATGGAAGGATCAGACTACCCTCAGTCTGCTGCCTCACCACAGAGTATGGACAGTGTTCTCACCTCCGAGGGTAAAATACCACTTGAAAGAAATACACACCCACAGCCACTTCCATCCATCCCCTACTGTGGATCGTTAATTCGTCACAACAAATATGTAATTTAATAATTTTTCCCATCGCTGTTGCTTGGCAGGTGGAGGACGACGCGTGCTGCAGACGGTCCCTGGCATTCCCGGCGGCACAAGAGCAGGAGCTGGCAAAATTGGACGCATGATTGCAGAGGAAGTGATGGAGATCCAGAGGTGAGAGTAGACGAAATCGGCATATTTAAATCGAAAAAACTATGAAGCCGAAGAAGTTTGTTTATTACCGACTTGAATAATCCCCTTGTTCTATGTTTACTGTAGATGAAGTTGACACAAAGAGACAGTATGGCATCATATCACATATAGTGATGGTTAGGGATGCACAATATTATCGGCACGGTATCAGCCGATATTGGCTTGAAAATAAATCGGACATTGGCCAACACGCGATATCCGCCAATATAATAAAGTGATTAAATAATGTGGTGCACATCACCTCTCTGTTGCAGCTTGTTTGTAGCTCATAGAATTGTGCAGTGTAGTCTGAGCCCACCTTTTTATTTATGTTCTGATTAGAGACTGAAGCTGCTTATATTTTTTGTACTTTTTGTGATTTTGTCTGCACAGTGCAGATTGAGTCGTCACATATTGGCCTCCTGTTTTAAGTTAAATTTGAATTTAAGCAGCAGTCTAAGGTACATGTAGTTTTATTCAATTTGGGTTTAATTGCTGTACAGTTGCACTTTTCCCATGTTCCCAGTGAACACAGGTTATGTTTACTTATTATGTCAATTGAGGGGGTATCGATACTTTTGAAAATGAGTATCGTATCGTAGAACCCTACTTAGGATATGGATATTTTGGTACCCGTTATCCAAGTCACCCAACGATGACTTAGTGCAGGTTTTTGCAATTGAGGTTATGGATTAGGAAATAACATTTATAAAATATGTATAAAACATTTAAGTCATTGCAACCATCTGTGTTTCTATCAGGATTCGAGGCTCCTCCCCCTCCAGCTGTGGCTCCAGCCCTCTGAACATCACCAGCACCCCTCCACCTGACACCTGCTCCCCAGGGGGCAAGAAGGTAACACAAACGCACAACGTTTCCTGCATAAGGTTGGGTTTCAATAGCATTCAATCAATCCAACTTCAGTTTCAAATTATTTTCTGATTCTTTCTGATTCCTGAAATAGTTTTCATTTAGTTTTTAGTCCCTTTTTGTTGACCGAGAAGTGAAAAACAGTTTTGAGTGGCATCTTACCCAGTTTTCTGAAAATGGAACAAGCAGTGGACAAAGCCTTTTTACTTTGTTCACCTTTTTTTTAATTCTGAAGTTCCCAACTCGGAACTACAAAGATGATAAACTTTCATACATTTTATAAAGATAATTTCAGTTAAATAGTAAGTTAGTTTGTAACTCAAAAAAATCTTTCTTTCTCTCAAAAAAAAGACACTTTCTTTACTGTCTTTACTCAGTTTTGTCCACCTCAGCCTGCTGCTCTTGCATCATTGCTCTCCTTTATGGTGGCAGGGCTCGGGCCAGTGTTGCTAACTAGACTTTCTGAGACTTTCTCGCTAGGTTTAGGGACTTTTAAAACCCCCTTTGTAACACTGTTTAAAATGGGCAAATATATACATATAAATGTGTGTTAGGGTTAGCGTCGATAATAACCAAAATCATTATCAAGAAAACATGAAAAATGGCTAGATATCAGCTCTTAAATTAAACTCTCGAGGACAATCCCCACATTTGTGTGTTGACACTAGCCAGTTTCCATGGTTTTCTTGATAATAACCAAAATCATTATCAAGAAAACCATGGAAAATGTCTAGATATCAGCTCTTAAATTAAACTCTTATGAACTATTTTTGTGGTTAGCATTATATTTGTCCAAACAAATGTACCTTTAGTTGTACCAGGCGTTAAAATGAACAAGAACTTGAAGAAAACAAGGGTGGTCTAATGATTTTTCCCATGACTGTATCAAATATATTAATCTTCTATATGTATATATTAGAGAAATATAATCAGACTTATTGAGTCTATATTCAGAACCCATTCACTTCATCACATGTCTTTTTTGCTGCATTATGTTTAATTGTTTAAATACATTTTTCTCCACGCAATATACACTCAACATGTGCAAAAGACAATAAAAAAAAATTCTATCCACAAAATACTCAAACGTAATTCATATACAAATTCAATTTAAAAAACTGCCTATGTTCCTCAGTGTCTGTTCTGTTGACAAACAAAGAGATCAAGGAAGAAATGGAAACCTTTCTAGCTCAGGTTGAAAGTGATCTGTGGTGACAGTAAACTGATACATGTGTCACATCTATAGATTCAGAATGGAGGGACACCTGAGCTGCCGAGCACAGGGATAATTCCTGGACCTGACTCCGTAGGCTACCCATACTCCAACCAGTCCATCATGAGTGAGTTAACACATTTTCTTAGTGCATTTTAATTTGTTTATTTGGGGGTTTTCTCAAACATTGTTTGTCAATAATTACACCCTCTGTCCAGGTGACAACTCCCACCTGAGCATAGACATCATGGACGAGCCTGGTTCCAGCAGCCCCAGCAACGACGAGGCGGCCATGGCGGTCATTATGTCCCTGCTGGAGGCGGACGCTGGCCTCGGCGGCCCCGTCGACTTCAGTGACCTGCCCTGGCCTTTGTGAGGGAGCTGGAAGGGAAGAAGAAGAGGGAGAGAGAGGGGGGGGAGAGACTCCCTGTTAGCACCAGAGCCACTGATGGAGAGAGTTCAGTCAGGTGGAGTTCTGACTGTCATGTTTCCTGCCCTCAGTGCAAAAAGATCCATCTTAGCATATTGCATTTTAATAGAAAAAGGCTGTGGATAGCATAGATTTTTTCTTAAAGTACTACACAGCCAAAATAGCTCTCACTGCTCTTCGGATACCCTGAATTTCATTGGGGGTTTTTCTATAAAAAATCCTGCTCCAGATGATATATTAGGATGATCCTTTTTGCAGTGTTAGTTACCAACAGATGAGGCATTCCCGATCATTGTCACAGCGAGAGACCATTACTCAACAAACAGTCCGAGGTCTCAAGTTACAGGACTGAGTTGCTAACGTGTCTTCTGATGGACTGAACTCTGTCTAACAGTGGCTCTGGGCCCTGTCATTGCTGGGTCAACAGCCAACGGCCAAGCAACACACAACTCCTGAGATGTTCACAGACGGTAGTTGAAGTTTGATGTGGGGTGAAGCGTTGCTGGGTAGGGACTGCTTGATTTCCGCTCCCTGCCACGGCCCTTTCAACACCTCTTAACTGTACGTTCAAGTCTCCTTGTAGGATGTTGATGCCGTACAAAGACATCTGTGGTGCATTCCCCCTGAAAATGGCTGTTTTACCCAACTGGTTTCCATCATGGAATACAAACACACAACAGTTATCCTCTGGTGGTTAGCTTGGAAGATTTCTTAGAGCCTCATTTGCTCCCAAGCCACAAAATTACACAAGCAGGTGTATTTTTTTAGTTTATTTAAATAATGATTAAAAATCCAAGCTGCAGTTTCCCTAACTAACATGAATGTTATCTGACTTTTCTACAAGCTACTGTCCTCTTCAGTTAATTTTATTTTCCCCAGAAGAGTAGTGCGAATTCTGCTTTCTTCCTGAGTTTAAAACACACGTCATCATTTTAAACACAAACCGATCTGTCCAAAACTGCCAGCAATATTTTTGTGATAAGTACAATCCTGATTCCGAAAAAAAAAAAAAAAAGGTGGGACCCTGTGTAAAACATAATAAAAACACGAGTGTATATATTTACAAAAAAAACAAAAGTTTCCGAGTATAAGATATCTTGTCGCTATCTGTATTCTGTGAATGTTTGACACAGTCAAAAGGAGAAGAAACAGGTTATATGAGCTTGAAGTTTCTGGAGCCAAAGAGCTTGTGAATCTGACTGAGCCAACTGACTTTCCTGAACACGTGAATGGCAGGAAAATAATTGACTGATTCAGCTCTTGTATACTTTCTAATTTATACTGGACCTAATGGCTCAGATTTTGATAATGCAAAGTTTCATATCAGAATATTTCTCTCTCACTCGGAAAAATGCTTTCATTTTTTTAACAACCGTTGCTTTTATAGTGGTTGTGCATGTAAACTTGGGCCTAGAGGTTAGATAACTGGGGGATCGCTAATTCTAATCCCAGCTCTGACTGGTCAAGGGCTGATGTGCCCTTGAGCAAGGCATCAAACCCCTCACTGCTCCCCCAGGTGCAGTAGGAGGCTGCCCACTGCTCCTAGCATTGTGGGTTCACTGGTGTGTAAAAGGACGAGTTAAATGCACAGGACAAATTCACTGTTTGCTGTTTTGGTGCGTGTGCAAAAAATAATCTTAATCTAATCTTTAGGCCAGTGTGCACTACAGTGACATCAACTCGCAGCCCAGCACTGATCCTGGGGGGTTGAGCTGTGCACCAAACCCACAATATATATTCATTTAAAATATGTTTTTTACTATGCAGTGTGTTTACACTGGAAAACTGATCAAATGAAGTATAATCAAAACAGTCAGTGAGGATATTAAACACCCTTGATTATTGAGAGTGCTCTTGATGTACACTAAAATTAAAATTCACAGAGAAAATGGAGGAGCACTTCAGAGCTAGAAAGATCCAAGTCATTGTGGGTAATGCAATGGCTCAACAAAAAAATAGTCTAAATTTGCAGTCAATTTGACACCGAACTTCCTAATAATTGTATAATTGAATCCTTGTATACTAACAAAAGTGGTTAGCTTGTAGTATGGAGCGGGGACACAGCTTTGGCATCCAGTGTGTACCTCATCTCTCATCTTTGATTATCATCAAAAAGTGGTTGTATGTCACATGCAAATGTGTATGTGTCAGGTGAGATCCACTGAGGCAATACAAAGGGACCATACACAACACAATAGGCACGTTTCCATTAGGTACTTTTCCCTCTAGTGAGCCGTTTTGAGTGTGGCTTAGGAGAGAGGATCCGCCCAAGATCCACCCAACTTCACCGGTTAGCAGCTCAGAAAGTACCTACCAGAGGCAGGTACTTTCTGAGCCAGTACTGAGCCGCAATTTTGCGCACGTGTGATTCATTTGCAGACTGGTACAAATTGGACGCTGAGGGGTTAACGTCTCCTGCTCTGACTGCAGCTGGGAGGGACCGCTACGGGAGGACTGGGCCGCTTGTGAGTGCTTTAGGATGGCGACTGCTACTCGTTAAGCAGAGTAGGAACGAGTCTCCAAAAAAAGTTACTAGATTTGTCGA
This sequence comes from Centropristis striata, assembly GCF_030273125.1. Lineage (NCBI taxonomy): Eukaryota > Metazoa > Chordata > Actinopteri > Perciformes > Serranidae > Centropristis > Centropristis striata. The sequence continues at coordinate 33,373,514 of NC_081522.1, forward strand.
TTGTCGCTTTAAAAAAAAAAAGCTGCTAGAGGGGTCTGAATAGTCGCTAAATATAGCAACAAAGTTGCTAAGTTGCCAACACTGCTTGCCGCGTCGGTCTGTTGTCACATTCGGACTCTGTTGGTTAGCCGCTACAAAAGTACCTGTATGGGAACAGAGGCCAAGGGGAACTAACTAGTGGGCGGAGACAAAAAGTATTCGGAAAGTACTCAGTGGAAACACGCCTAATAGCACTGATTTATCATTTGGACCCAGTTCAGTTATTAGAATCCATCAGATCTGTGAAACCTCTACTGCTACACTCTCCAGTGTGTGTTTTTCCAGGAAGTCCTGACAAGGTTGACAGCGAGTAGTCAGCAGGAGAAGAGTAATCAACTGAAGTGAAACTCTGACTACAGTTACAACAACAAAAATCAGACTTTAATGGAGGCTTGATGTCTCTTTTGAAAGAGCAATTCAACTGAAAAGACGATTCAAGTGTTCCTACATGAGGAAAGGTTCTTCACTGCCATTTTACAGGGTTCTGCACATCACACACGGCTTTTTAAAAGTCAACGCATAAAAACCTGTTGGTCTGGGTCACAGGGTCTCTCCCTACCTACTCATCCTCCCTCTTCATCATATGAAGCACTTAATGATGCAGTTAGGCCGTCAGTTACTAAACTCTATTCCCTCCTAGGACTGACTCTGGATCAGTATTTTGATTCAGGACAGGCCCCAACAAAGTATTTCTTTGCCTTAGCAATCTGAATATCTAAAAACAGACTCGGGCTTGAGTTTAGCACTCAGAAAATCAGCCCCTTCTCACTTGTTTTGTGGGATTGGGAACGAAAAACTACTTCTGAGTTAAATTCTGCTGACAGATTTACAGTATGTCGATTTAAGCATTTAGCATTTAATAGAACACAGATGTTCTGTGGCGACATATAACTGTCAGTGCAAACTACCTTGTAAGGAGAGGGGGCTATGATGTAGACAGGGAGCGAGTTCAGAAACAGATAAATGTTGCTGAAATGGAGGAGACAGTAATCCACAGGAGTAGGACTTTGTAATGGGTTTAGAGCTAATCATGTTCTGTGACAGTTAACGGGGCCAGGGGGGACCGCCAGGAGCATCTAAATGGACTTCTTTATTTCAGTGTCTGTTTTTTCCTCCATGATAATGAATATCCTTAACACAGCCTCTTCACCTCGCCAGCGCTCTTGTTGTCAGAGTTTGATGAGAGACGGACATGTTGAGACATATTGCCTGTATGGAAACAATATTGCCCACAGGACATTTCAAGTGCATTTAACGTCCAAAATTATAACGTCAAAATTATTTCAACTCATGCCAAAATGTCACTTCAGTATTGCAGAAAAGATCTTACCTGAGATGCATTTTACTGAATATATTTGAATTATTGATGCAGATGTATGTATAAAAAAAGTAATGATGCATTTGGAATCAAAACAAATGTCTTGTCGAAAGAGAGCATTGGTGTAAACACATTAAAGTTAAGTGGTCAGCTTTTATATTTTTATGCATTTTGCAAATCATTTTGAAATATGCACTGAATGGTATGTAGTCTAGTGTAGTTGGCAACTCTTGGTTATCATTACATTATAGTCATACGGCTAAAAAAAAAAAAGATCTCTTAAGACAGGGATGTACAGGTGCATCTCAATAAATTAAGATATAGAAAAGTTTATTTGTCAGTAATTACATTTAAAAAGTGGAAATAACACATTATATAGATCCATTCCACACAGAATAAAACATTTAATGTCTTAATGTATTTAATTTCTTCTAATTATAATGATTATGGCTTACATTTAATGGAGACCTAAAATTCAGTGTCTCAAAAAAAAAAAATATTACAAAAGACCAATTTTAAAAAGTATGTTAAATTTGGAGATATTGGCCTCTGAAATGTATGTAATCAGTATGCACTCAATACTTGGTTTGGGCTATTTGACTTGCTGGAAATTGACTTCTCCATCATATTCTAATGTATTGAGATGCACCTGTATGTTTCAGAAAAATAGGGGCTTGGCTGTATGACTTTAATGTCATGTTAATACATGAGAGATACAAACTGGGCAAACAATTTATTCCCATATAGGCAGAAAGTTTTTCATCTCTGGCTTGATCTCAACCATTTGAGGCTAAACATTTGGCAACCCTTTGAGGGATTCGCAGATGGGCAACACAGGACCTGCTGCACCTTTTTGACTTTATTTCAATCTGTACACGATTGGGTTGAAACAGGACCGTTAACATTATACTAGCGCTCTGCCCTCCTCCTGTCCTCCTCCAATCAGGCAGCAGCTGGCGAGGTCCCCTCTGTATCTGTTCTAGTGGTTTTCTGTTTCAATGTTTTTACGCTACACACTACAATACAGTGTTCCCCTTGTTGATATACCCCCCTACCTGACAATAATGTATCAAATCTTTAAATATTATCATGTTAAGAGTATACTTTATGCAAATATATATGAGTATGATGAGTGTATTGTATGTATCAGCCATATTAATAGAATAAGAAAAGTCTTACTCTAATTCTATGGTGTCAGCAGTGAAATATTTTTAAAATAAAATTATTTGTTTCTGTCACTCTGTCTCGGTCGATATGTGCCACTTTTTTTTTCTCAAAGTCATAAAAATCTGTTACACACATTATTTTCTTCTGTGGGTGAAGCTTTTCTCTGTGTGACCAATCATGGTTTGCATCTGATCTGTTCTCTCAGCCAATCAGAGCAGCCCAATTATATTTACATATGATGTTCCCATCTGTGCTGGAAGGGAAAGGCTTGATGGAAAATGTAATAAAACCCAATAATGTCATAAATTAACATCAAAAGCATCATTTTTATAACAAAACTAGTAACTGTATAATGGAAAATCCAATATACATGTTAGTGACATTACGAGCAGATAGCGATACTCTCCCCCTTTTTTTTAAAATATTGCATCACTGAAAAACATGCATTGTAGAAAGTTGACAGGCCAAAATTGGGTATGTTGCCTGAGGAAAACACCGTACCATAGAGGGTTAAATCTTTAATCTTAGAAACAACATACAACTTCAGAAACCCTGTATGAACCCTAAAAGGAGTTTGAATAAAAAATAACCATGTCAGTTGTCATCAAGTTGTCATTTTGATGCTGACAGTTTTATTTAATCTTTATTTATACAAGTAAATCTCATAATATACTATAAGTATGACAGTATGTCAGCTGACCACTATGTCACTTGACATAGAGTAAGATGTCAATTTGAAAATTAAAAAGGGATATAATCAAATATCAGTCAAGATATTTTATTACATTATTGGGTTTTACTACATTTTCAATCGAGTGAAGTGCAAATTTTATTACATTTTCAGATGTTATAACATTATCAGGAAATGATTACATTATAGGGTGCTACATGCTCAAAACAAAGCAGAGCTACTAACTAAAATGTTCAGTAAACAATTATTTCCCATTGAAAGGCACCTTAAGGAAAGACAAAAAGCATTGCGGTGGACGAGCTTCATATGAATAAACAGCTGATAAAGATGTGACCCCTTGGCTTTTCTTGATAAATAACAATAAACAATCTCTCTCACTCTATCAAGCACACACATACACAAACAAACTGAATAAAGTTGTCACACATGTATGCATACTACTTAATGCACTGTGGGTTCACTCTGCACTATGTGCCTTGACACTTGTTGCATACTGAATGATTAAGCCATTATTATTACAATCATTATTATTCTTTGTTCTTTTTGCTGGCTTGTTTGTATTCCTCTCTCATACATATACACCTATCTTAAACATATGCACACAGACCCACTGACAGAAGGGTTTTACAGTACCTCCTGAACAGCAGAGCCAACGTATGACTTGTGTGTTTGAATCTCTGAAGTCTGCTGAGCTTTCAGGGTAGTATTTCATCCCCGTCTTGTCCAGTGAAAATCATGTATCTGTTGTTTGTGATAAAGGATGAAGTGTTCCTTCATGTGTTGAGAAAATTCTCCTACTACTTCAGCTAAATAAACTCTTTAAAAAAACTTTTGGATCAGCTGGAAAATATATCGTTACAAAGCTAGAAACAGACGTTTTTCTGACTTTTTATAGAGATGTGATTCTCACAGGACTACAACACCAAAATAATGATATAAATATATGATGCATTACTGCAGATTAAACTACAGCAATGCATCACAACATTGCACAATCTGAAACATTTTTTAGGATTTAGGATTTAGGAGTGGCCAGGGAGTCAATCAACAGGAAGGGAAACATCACATTGAACTCTCAGGATGGTTACTGGACAATATGGTTGAGGAATGAAAATGAGTATGGCGCTCGTGCTGACCCACCAGTCCGTCTCTCTCTGCAGTCTCGGCCTGAGAAGGTGGGGGTGTTTGTGGATTATGAGGAGGGTCTGGTCTCCTTTTATGACGTTGATGCTGCAGCTCTGATCTACTCCTTTACTGGCTGCTGCTTCACTGAGAAACTCTACCCATACTTCGGTCCTTGTCTTAGTCATGCTGGTAAAAACTCTGCCCCTCTGATCATCTCTCCTGTCAATCACACTGAGTAGAACAAACATTTGATTTTCCACAAAAACATTCACTATGTGTTAATGTAATAAATGTGTACTTATTGGTTATGTAAAGTGTAAAAATAGTTGATTTAGCAGAATCTCATTAGTGTGTTTTTCGACAGTTCTTTAAATTCAGTCTGAATTATTTTAATTTTCTGCCTTTAAGACAGTTAAATCATCAGAACAATGTCCTAATAAATAAGAAGCTTTAAATGTGTGGGAGCCAAACTCAAAACTTTTTCATCGTCTGATCATTGTTTACATAAGAAGTGTTTCATACTGACACAAATTACTCAAGAAAGTAATGAAACCCTTTATATGTTAATGGAAGCTTTTCAAAATAAGGTGTTTTAATTTAATTTAATTATTTTATTCTTTTACCATGTTAAATTAAAGGACACAATAAGGGATTTCTTTCTGGTGTGTTTTCAGGGAAATTTTGTACATATGTTTATAATTAATTTAAACATTAACCAAATCTGATCTTTAACCATTTAGCTGCAGTAGTTTTACACACTAGAGTAAAAAAATGACTAAACTGCCTATTGTATTACTTTTATTTGTATTGTGTTCACCTCTCTGTAGACTGTAAAGTTTGAACAAAGTGAATACATTCTCAACTGAATAAAAACAAAGAGTTTCCACTGCATTTGTTTTAAAGTACCTCAAAATTGTATCACATTTTACAGAAAAATATTGTTTTTTCAGTTTAATCTTCCTGCTGTTGGTGTGATTAAGCTCCATTACACAGTTAGAAGAGGCAACAGGACTGATCTCAGATCTGCAGCTCTGTCTCAGCTCGCAGTTTTACTAGTTTTACTTTCATAACGCTGTTTTATTTCTTCGTTGGTAGAGTTTAATGAGCTATTAAACCGCTAACATATCTAATATATTAAATATTTACAGCTCTGGCTGGTTTTGTGGTGAAATGTATTGGTTTGTCATTAAATCAAAGAACCATGCCCATAAAATGAGAGGAGAAATATTAAAATTGAAAAGCAAAAATAAAAACAGAAGATGACAGTTTGGTGACATCAGTACATTTGACTAATGTTGCTGTTAATGTTAAAAGGTTAAACTTGCTAAATACGACCTTTTGTTTCCAGACTTCACATTAAAACGTTTAAAAACATGTAAAACTTGCTGTTAATGTTCACATTTCAAGCTCACAGCTGACTTAAAACATGTCAACAATGTCAACTTCAGCAACACCTGAACTGAAAAGTTAACCAACCTTTCAGATCCTCTTCAGCTGAGAGTGGAGGAGCAGCTCCACCTCCCTCCTGACAAGTTTCTGTACACAGGATACCGAGGAGGAGGAGGAGGAGGAGGAGGAGGAGGAGGAGAGAGGAGTCATCTGTTGAAGCTGCTACACATACTGTAACACACTGAACTGTAATCTGTGTGGGATTATCAAGAATTACAGAATCAAACCTATTATAAGTGACACTGACATCAGATTTACTCAATTTCTTAACATGTTCATTAAAATGTTTATATTTTTATTTTTTACAGAGAGATGACTTCCCTACTTGGTCAATAAATTAAAGAATTAATAAATAAACAAATAAATGAATAAATGTACTTATTTGCCAAAGAGACAAAAACGTTACTTTCTCTCTTTTAAAAAAAAAAATTTTTTTAGTGCATAAATAACAACTAATACAAATAGAATTATGAATGTAGGTATTTAAGGGAATTCAGTGAAAGTACTGTAACTTTTATTATTATTAGCATAATTAGTTGTTTTATTTAATATGATAAAGACTAACCTAATATCACAGTTGGAATACTTTAACAGAAAAAACATAAATTCACAAACACATATTTAATTAATCCTGCAGGAATTCATTTTGAATTTGTGGTATTTGTATAATTTCCCTGCAGAGTGTATTATTTAATTACTAAAAGTCTGAGTCAAACAGCAGAAATGTCACAGCATGCCTCTTTAGTTTGAAAAAAAGTCCAAGAAATACAGTAAAACTTCCAGTAAAGAAATGTTCAAATGGAAGTTCACTGAATTCAACGTCAGACCAAATACTTACAGGTGTTGTGTGCCATCTAGCTGGAAGTCTGGATATTACAACAACACTCTCCTGCTGCACAACTGTGATCTGAAAATTTTCTTTAAGGGTTTGTTTTTGACTGAACAATTTTACTGCACAGTGAGTACTTATACTTTCCAACCTTTAAACACATTTTGTTGGTAATACTTACTTGTTAATACTGACTTCAGCAAGGTTATGGAAGCAGGACTTTTAGGTGTATTGGAGTATTTCTACAGTGCAGTACTAGTATTAGTTACATTAAAGGATGTGAATACTTCCTCCACCACTCCTTCTTGGTGTCGGGCCACTGGGAGGTGGAGCCACAGTGAATCAGGTGACCTTTAACTCACCTTTCCTGAAATGTAAGTGAATGTTTGTGTGAGTGACAGCAGAGCTGCAGTCGAGACAAGTCTCTCTGTTTCTCTCTAAAGAAACTTTCAACTGAATCCAGCAGATTTTTCTCAACAACAGCAGCAGAATCTGTGTCAAACACTGGTGAGTAAACTGTCCTACAGAGACAAAATACACTCACTGAAGATTTAGTCAAAGTTTAGTTCAAACCAGAAACTGACTGTTTTACTTTTTTTTTTTTTTTTTTTACCATATAATGAATGATAAACCATAAACGTGTGTCAATTTAGATTTTTAAAAAGTGTAAATTTAACCAGAATTACAAATTAGGTAAAAACCAAACCACAGTGAGTGAACTCTGACGAGTTAAGTTCAGACAGAATACATTCACAGGTAACATTAGCATTAGCATTAGCTAGGGAGACCAGGTATCCCTCTTTATGTGAGACTGAACTGCATTTTTATTCATCTTTCTTCATATTGAGACAATGTCCCACATTTTGATTGATTGTAGTTTGAAAATCAAACCACTGCAGGAGCAGCCACTTTTCTAAAGTCTGGCTTTTATCCAACGGGTGTGGAGGAAGCATGACGTACTGTCATAATGGAGCTGTTTGTCAATCAACAAACTGTCATTCATGTAACTTTATACTTCTACTCAATGACATTTAGCTTCCAGCTTTAGTTACTTTTCAGGTCAAGATTTGACATGAAAAATGATTAATTTAAAAACATTTTATTTATAATTTGAACCTCATAACAGTGTATTAGGTAACTAAATTAGCCCTAACTTGACAACAGCAAAGTGCTGCTTACATTAATGCATCAATGATAATCATCTAATAATATATTTATAACATATGTAACAATCTGATTGGGGCCATTCTGCATTAGGAGTACTTTTACTCTTGATACTTTCAGTACATTTTGATGCTTTGATTTTACTTCAGTAAGGGAGCTGAATACCATTTCCACCACTGGTCAAGTGCAGGTTAACCTCTCACCATCTCAAGTTGTGAGTCACCAAAAGACATAAGTTAAGTAGATCTGAACAAAATATTATGGATACTAACAAAAAGGAAAGAAAATACAGCAACACAAACTAATAAAATACTTTATGAGTCATTTTGAGTTTTACTTAGCGATGGGAGGTGGGGTACGACACACACTTTTTGTCCAACATTTGGTTTGTTGTGACCTGGTCACCCTGATTTAAGCTAATTTAGAGACTCAACATTTATTTAACTGTAACCACTGAACCAAAAATCAGCTTTCATGCAGTTGGAACATATGGGAGTTAATCTTTTGAGGACGGAAGACAGCAGTTAACTTTGCTTTAAATGCATATTAACATCAAATTAGTGGTAAAGGTTAATAAATATTTTTTTCAATCAAAATTGTTGCTTGGGACGATTCACTGGAAATACTGCACCTTCGCAAATAATCAGAAGATATGTAATTGGAGGTATGTTTTTTCACCCTTCTTGTCCTCAGAGTGTAGATATGTCTGCTGCTGCCAGCTGTCTGCTGACTGAAGATCAGTTTCTGTGCTCCATCTGTCTGGATGTGTTCACTGATCCAGTCGCCATACCATGTGGACACAACTTCTGCAAGACCTGCATCACTGAACACTGGGATAAAAATGTCCAGTGTCAGTGTCCCAGCTGTAACAAGGTTTTCTACACAAGACCTGAGCTGCAGGTGAATACTTTCATCTCTGAGATGGCTGCTCAGTTCAGACAGTCAGCTCAACAGAAAGCCAGCAGCAGCAGCTCAGAGCAGCAAGTTTCTAAACCAGGAGAAGTTCCCTGTGACGTCTGCACTGGAACCAAACTGAAGGCCCTGAAGTCCTGCCTGGTGTGTCTGGTCTCCTATTGTGAGTTTCACCTGGAACCTCATCTCACAATGTCAGGCCTGAAAAGACATCAGCTGATCGACCCTGTGGAGAACCTTGAAAGCAGGATGTGTTCAAAGCACGATAAACTGCTGGAGCTGTTCTGTAAGAACGACCAGACATGTGTCTGCATGCTCTGCACCATTTCAGACCACAAGACACACGATGTCGTTCCTCTGAAAGAAGGATATGAAGGAAAGAAGGCAGAGCTGGGGGAAACAGTGGCTGAAATTCAGCAGATGATCCAGAAGAGACGAGAGAAGATTGAGGAGATCAAACACTCAGTGGAGCTCAGTAAGGAAGATGCAGACAGAGAGACAGCAGATGGTGTTCAGGTCTTCACCGCTCTGAAGGAGTCTGTTGAGAGAAGCCAGGCCGAGCTCATCGACACGATCAAAGAGAAGCAGAGAAAGACAGAGAAACAGGCTGAAGGCTTCATCAAAGAGCTGGAACAGGAAATCTCTGAGCTGAAGAAGAGAAGCACTGAGGTAGAGCAGCTTCTACAGTCTGAAGACCACCTCCACTTCCTCCAAAGCCTCCTGTCTCTGAACGCTGCTCCACCCACAAAGGACTGGACAGAACTCAACGTCCGTCCGTTTCATGAGGGGACTGTAAGAAGAGCTCTGCGTCAGTTGGAGAAGACGCTCAATGAAGAGATGAAGAAAGCACTAAAAACTGAGCTGAAGAGGGTCCAGCAGTCTGCAGTGGATGTGACACTTGATCCTTATACAGCACATCCCAACCTCAACGTGACTCATCATGGAAAACGAGTCCGACATCTTGATCAAAGGAAAAATGTCCTAAACAATCCAGAGAGATTTGATAAATATGCTTATGTCTTAGCAAGCCAGAGTTTCTCTTCAGGGAGGTTTTATTATGAGGTAAGTGTTGGACCGCATACTGGCTGGGATTTAGGAGTGGCCAGAGAGTCGATCAACAGGAAGTGGAAGATTGATATGAGTCCTTCGAAAGGGTACTGGACAATAGGTTCAAGGATTGACAATGAGTACAAAGCTTTTACTGACAAACCAGTCCGTCTCTCTCTGAAGTCTCGGCCTGAGAAGGTGGGGGTGTTTGTGCATTATGAGGAGGGTCTGGTCTCCTTCTATGATGTTGATGCTGCAGCTTTTATCTACTCCTTTACTGGTTGCCACTTCACTGAGAAACTCTACCCATTCTTCGGTCCCAATGAGGATGAAACTACTTATCTGCATATCACTCCAGTCTTTATTTTAATGTAGCAGGGAAAACAAAAATAATGATTTTGACAATAAATTCATTTGTCATCCTTTACCACCTATCCAAACGTGAGTCGTGAGGGGCTGGAGCCGATCCCAGCTGACACTGGGCGAGAGGCGGGGTACACCTGTACAGGTCAGACCTTCACAGTGCTGACACATAGAGATAGACAACCATTCATGCTCATATATATCACTCCTACAGGCAATCCAACCTGAGCTTTCTTAACACTATATACCACTATATTTGAAATATCAATACATCACTACTACTGTCAGCAACACTGAGCAGAACAACCATTTGACTTTTTACTATTTGTCATTTAATGCAAAGAAAATGTAAATATGAAGCGTATTCTGTTTTTTTGTTTGTTTTCATCAGATGCTGATTAATAATGTGCTGTTTTCATTTTTTCTTTTTAATGTTTTAATATTACTCCATATACAGTTTGTCTTTCTTCTGTGTTACTTGTAGTTTGGGCTTTTACCATTCTTTTTAGTTTTTCTTAAGATTTATTACGTTGCTTGCCATATACCGCCCTCTTTATGTCTTTTCACCTCATAAAGTCTAATATTAAGTAAAGACAAGTTCCTCTTCCATGTTTTTCACCAGTAATCCCACCATCACCATTCCACCTGATATTTATTGGATTAATAGATTGGCACTGTGTCTCTGTGTACTTCAGGCTCCTCCTGCTGTTGTCTGAAGTATCTCTGGGACAATACCACTTTTAGACAGTAAATGACAGAAAGCACACTTTAATTTGACTGAAAGCCTACGTAAGACAAAACTATTATGTTGACACAAGAAACTTTAAAAACAAACTAATTGAGAGGCGATCCATCAACAAGTCAGTCATTTCTACAGCAAGTAAAGAAATAAATGTAAACATTATAGAAAAACAAGAAATTGTCACTCACTGATTATGATAATGTCTTTTTTTGTGTAAATAATGTCTATACTGTGTTATTAACTCATTATTAATCTATTAAAAACATTGCAATATATGTGACTCTGTTTCTATTCAGGTGGCTTTGAGGATTTAGGAAATTCAGTACAGTGGTAAGTGTAAAATGACTTTCAAAGAATACATGTTAAGTTTTTTGGAAATTCAGATACTTAGTTTTTGAATTGATTACTTGAATGTAATGTTAAGAGATAAGGCTCACAATAACCATCAATTAAACACAATAAACACCATAGCACTGACTATAGCTCACACCGTTAAAACAAACAAACAAACATGTAATTTGAGCCCCAATGTAACTAAATAATGTCAGAAAAATTCCAGTTATGCAGCTAAAGAGTGATAGAAACTGGCTGAAAGTTACCTGCTGCATTAGGACAATTAACCACAAACAATGAACAGTGAATTGATACAATAAACCGAACATCAAACAGGGTGTGTTCTCAACAAATATACTTTAGCATTAACATTGTTGTCTTGAACACTCATCAATAAACTGTCCATTATTAACCATCCACTCGTCTCCTGTTGCTGCAGCCACTGACTGAGAAACCGGACACTACCACTCTAGTCCACTAGGTGTCCATGCCAGCCTTTCCAACACATACAGCTTTTCTTTAATATCCAACCAGCTCTGATTCTCTGCAGTCTGGGAGCTGTTTCAGGTTTAACACGTCTTAGTAGGTAAAGAAGGGTGAAAAAGAGGACTCAACACTTGGCAGAAAGTCAAAGTTTATTTATAGAGCACATTTAAAAACAACCTCAGTTGACCAAAGTGCTGTGCAGTTATTAATATAGAATAAATCATACACAACTGGGTATAAATATAAACAATAAAAAGAATAAAATACTAAAAACAGTAAAACAATAAAATAAAATAGAATAAAATAGTAATAAAAACTGAATCCAAAACAGAGTTAGAGATAAAAAGACAAATAAAAGGGTAAAAAAGTAAAAAGAAAGCCAAGGATTCTTGCCTAGCTGGGACTGAACGCCAAGGAGAATAAATAGGTTTTTAATAATGTTTTAAAGTGCTCAACAGACTGTTCCACAGCTTTGGGGCCGCCACAGAGAAGGCTCTGTCCCCATGAGTACAGAGTCTGGACCGCGGTACGACCAGGAGCAGCTGGTTAGACAACCTAAGTGCTCTGGAAGTACTGTGGGGTTTTAAAAGCCCTGATAAATAAGACGGTGCCAGATCATTTAAGCACTGAAAAACAATTAATAAAACCTTAAACTGGATCCTAAAATTCACAGGTAGCCAGTGCAAAGATGCAAGGATGTGGGTAATGTGATCACGCCGTTTCTTTCCAGTCAGCAGGCGGGCGGCTGCATTTTGGACAACCTGTAAGCGGCGCACTGCTGACTGGTCAAGACCAACAAACAAAGAGTTACAGTAGTCAAGGCGTGATGTAATAAATGTCTGGATGACTCGCTCAAAGTGATTTGTGGGGAGATAAGCCTTTACTTTGGACAGTAGCCGTAACTGGATGAAGCTGGTTTTGACAGTGGAGCTTATCTGTTTGGTAAATTTGAAGTGAGAGTCCAGAATAACCCCAAGGTTCCTTGCAGAGGGTTGACACAGAGATTCAAGGCTACCAATGGCGCTGTCATAGCCATCTAAAATATTTTGTTGGCCAAATAAAATGATCTCAGTCTTATTTTTATTTATTGACAGAAAGTTTGCTGCCATCCATGACTGGGTGTCTTTCAGGCAGTCTAATAAGACCTGCACAGGGGATGGGTTGTTCATTTTTAGCTGTAAATATATTTGTACATCGTCCGCATAGCAATGAAATGAGACATTATACTTTTGAAATATGGATCCCAATGGCAACATGTAAATAGAAAAGAGGAGGGGGCCCAAAATGGAACCCTGAGGCACCCCACATTTCAGGGGGGAAGAGTCTGAGGAAAACTGGCCCAGCTGCACAGAGTAGCTCCTATCTGACAGGTATGACTCAAACCATTTAAGAGCGGTGCCTTTAATGCCGACACAGGTGCTTAGGCGAGACAGGAGAATGTTGTGATCAACTGTGTCGAAGCTGCAGTCAGATCCAGAAGGACCAGGACCGCAGGGTTACCAGAGTCTACTGTTAAAAGAAGGTCATTTAAAATCCTTAAAAGCGCCGTTTCTGTGCTATGGCGTGACTTAAAACCAGACTGGAACTTCTCATAGATGCCATTAAAATCAATAAAAGACTGCAGCTGTTCATTGACCACCTTCTCCAAAACCTTAGAAAGAAATGGGAGTTTAGAGATGGGTCTAAAATTTGATAAAACTGAGGGATCTAGATTATGTTTTTTGAGGAGGGGCTGGACCACAGCATGTTTAAAGGCAGCTGGGACACATCCAGACATCAAAGATAAATTAATCAGATCCGACACACAGGGCCCAATAACATTAAAAACATTCTTCAAGAGACGGGGAGGGATGCTGTCGAGAGGAGAATAAGAAGGCCTGAGACGGTGGACAACATCAGTTAGCTCTGAGACAGACACTTGCTGAAATGTGTCAAAAACTGCAGGACTAGTGGGGGAGACAGCAGGATCTACTGCAGATGGCAATAGCAAGGACTTTATATCCGAGATCTTGTTAATAAAAAACCTTAAAATTTTTTGACACAGTTCAAATGAAGGAACAACAACATTGTGGTCACAGGGGTTTAAAAGAGTATTCAAAGTATTAAAAAGAAACTGAGGTTTATGACTATTGACTGATATGAGGTTTGATAAAAACTGACTCTTGGCGGTTTTAACAGCTTTTTGATATTGATGTAGACTGTTTTTTAAAATCTCCAAAGAAACGTGAAGGCGATCTTTCTTCCACTTCCTCTCTGCGTGTCTACATGCACGTCTTAAAGTGCGAGTGCTGTCATTAAGCCATGGCTCAGCTGCTGGCTTGGAGCGCTTGCATCTAAAAGGGGCCACCAAGTCTAAAATGTCAGCACAAATACTATTAAAAGTGTTTCAATACTCATCAGGAGTTAGAGACCCATTGTGAATCTGAGTATGTAGCACTGCATGATTGAATGCCGCAGAAAAGTCAGAAGCAGTTGACGGGTTAATTGTGCGCACACGGCGGTCCGTGGCGCACCGCTTCACTTGCGAGCGAGGCAGTGTCACATTAAATAAGACAGCGAAGTGATCAGATATTTGCATGTCACAAATCTCACTGACATTTAACTGCAGCCCAAAGGATAATATAAGGTCCAGAGTGTGGCCCTTCTCATGTGTTGCATCACACACAGACTGAGTTAGGCTAAAAGAGTCAATAATATTAAGAAAGTCTTTCACCATTGGTCGAGATTCACAGCAGACATGGATATTAAAATCTCCAACAATTAAAAACCGATCATAGTTCACTGCTACTCCTGCCACAAAGTCAGTGAAGTCCTTTATAAAATCCTTATTGAACTGAGGCGGGCGATAGACCACGGCGCACAGGACAGGTGTAGAAAAGTTCACAATGAATGTCTGCAGCTCAAAGCTGGAGAAAATGATCGGCTGTGACATTCGACATTGAAAACTGGATTTAAAAACAGATGCTACTCCTCCACCTCGGCAAGTGGTTCGAGGGGGTTAAAAGAAAGACAGTCAAGGGGGAGCAACTCGGAGAACTGGATAGACTCACCGACTTGAATCCACGTCTCTGTCAGGAACATAAAATCCAATTCATGTGAAGTGAAGAAGTTATTCAAGATAAACGTCTTGTTTGCTAGCGATCTAGCATTCAAGAGAGCCAGTTTGAGAGTAATCTCCTCGTGGGCTTGGGTGGAAATGCGGCGCAGAGGCCGCAGGTTCCTACAATCCACACCGCCGTTGCGGACCCGGTGACACCTGGACGGGGGTACCTGGAGACAACCATCGGCTGGGTCGGAAGGTACAACAGGCTGGATCCAGCAAAGACATCGCGGCCGAGACCCTCCGGCTGGATGGCGAGGATCGGTCCAACGGGAGAGTCTTCTAAGGATCTTCAGTTTTACTATAGTAATAGTTCCGAAAAACTATTAATGTCTCATGTTCTGACATTGTAAAATCCCGGGACAATGAAAAATGAATAAAACAGGTTTGGGACTTGACAGGACTTGAATATTTAATTGTTCCAGCCCTTGCATTGAATGGACAATTTCTCAGCTGGAATATGCAGTGTGGAAATAACAAATGAAAGACACCAACACAGATTCACCATCAACACACTCCAATAAGTACTATATTTGTTTTCTCAGAAGGACTGCAAGTTTTCCAGTGAGAGTAAATAAGGCCTATTACTCTCTGACGGTGACTTTAAGTCAGAATTCTGAGAAAAAAGTCAGAATTCTGATTTTAATGTCAGAAGTCAAATAGATTTTCTTGTTTGGCCCTAATGCTTTAATGCGTACCTGCTGCATTCACTGCAGAGACAATACATAAATAAATAAATAAAAGAGCACAGATTCACTGTTACTCTCATCTCCTCCTGCTCTCTCTTCTCTCGTCCACTCACACATCTACTGTCCTGCCTCTTAAAGGAGCCGCTACTCTTACAACAACTCACTTCTGCTTTCATACTTTCAGCACATTTTGTTGGTTATACTAACTTTGACTTCAGTCAGGTTTTGAATGCAGGACTTTTCCTTGTAGTGGAGTATTTTCACAGTGCAGTATTAGTACTTTTACTTCATTAAAGGATCTGAATACCTCCTCCACCCCTCCTTCTTTGTCTCTGCTCCACGTCAACTTTCCAGAAACGAAACTGAAAGTTAGTGAGCGACAGCAGAGCTGCAGTCGAGACAAGTCTCTCTGTTTCTCTCTAAAGAAACTTTCAACTGAATCCAGCAGGTTTTTCTCAACAACAGCAGCAGAATCTGTGTCAAACACTGGTGAGTAAACTGTCCTACAGAGACAAAATACACTCACTGAAGATTTAGTCAAAGTTTAATTCAAACCAGAAACTGAGACTGAACTGAATTTTTATCCATCTTCCCACATGTTGAGACAGTGTCCCACATTTTGATTGATTCTAGTTTGAAATTCAAACCACTGCAGGAGCAGCCACTTTTCTAAAGTCTGGCTTTTATCCAATGGGTGTGGAGGAAGCAGGATGTACTGTCGTCATGGAGCTTTTTGATGTCAATCAACAAACTGTCATTTATGTAACTTTATACTTCTACTCCACTACATTTTAGATGTACAGTGGCTTAACAAATGTTTCAGAGCACCGGTTTGTGCCACAGCTATCCTAAATTACCAGCATTAGTAATTACCTAAATATTTTTTCATGTTACTGTAACTGTTAATACACTAGTATGCAGAAGCTCTTTAACTAAAATGATATTTGTAATGCTAAAATAGATTTATTATTGTTCTTTGAATTTTCAAATTCACTGCTGTACAAAAAACTGTAAAATAGTAAAGCACATCATTATTTCTTGATTAAGATGTCAAATTAAAGTAATTTACTTGCTTTCCTGAACAGAAAAAAATGTTTTATTGGTTGAATGATCTGCTGGAATTATTTCTGACTTGTCAGAGAAGCCCAGTGAGCTGGCTCAAATCTGGCTATGAAAAGGTGAATTCAGTTTATTTGCCAACAAGCTTTTGAAAGATTTCTAAAATATTTATGCTTTCTCGTTTTTATGACAGGTGGTCTAATAAATTTGTCAAGCACTGTATATATTGTATGCTTTCATCCACTGAATTTAGCTGACAGCTTTAGTTAGTTTTTGTCAAGATTTAAGATGAAAAACATGATGAATTTGAAATGATTGCACTTTATTATTTAAATACCATAACAGTGTGTTAGGTAGTTAAAGTTACCCTACCTCGTCAAAGTAAAATGCTGCTTTCATAAATGCATCAATACAAAAAAATCTCATAATATATTTGAAATATATTAAACAATCTGAGTGGGTCCATTCTGCATTTGGAGTTCTTTTACTTTTGATTCTTTAAGTACATTTTGATGCTGAAGGTTTCTGCTGCTATCCTCAGCTCCGTTGTGCACACAACTAAATGTTTGTCCTTGGTCTTGTGTTACCTTGCCGCTGATTAGTGATTGTGCTCACCTGCTGAGGTGCGCCACGAAGCAATGCACACGCCGTCGCGCGCATGCAGCAGCACGGCCGCTGTCACACACACACGCAGCTGCACCTCCAGGCAGATCGCCGCAACAAATACTTTTGCTGGTCTTTTGCTACCAGCAGCACCAGCTTAATGAGCTATACGTGAGAGTGCTTGGTATTCGCAAGATGAGCCTCCTCATCATGAAAAACTGTATCGCCGTCGACAGGAGAGGAGGAGAAAACGCCTCGCAATCCTGCAATCCAACTTCCTGTACCGTAATTCGTGAGCAGAAGAAGAAAAAAACTTCCTGTCATTGATACAAAGGTCCGAACTATAAAAAAATTTGTTTTCACACTGCAAAAGGTTCGGACCTTGGTTCGTTTGGTCCGGACCGAGACCACCTATTTTGGTCGGACCAAACTTTGGTCCTTTGGTGCGGCACCTTTCACACCTGGAATTTAGGTTTGGATCAAACTGAAAAGTCCTAAAGTCCGGACCAAACGAGAGTGAAAAACTGACCTTCTTGCATTGACTGAAATCGTTAACTAGATCAAAATACAAAATGCTGGGGTGTCCCGGTGGCACACCTGGTAGAGCGCGTACCATAGAGGCATTGTCCTCGTAAGCGGGCGGCCCGGGTTGGAATCCGACTCGGAGCCCTTTCCCGCATGTCTTCCCCTCTGTCTCCCCTTTCACTCTGTCTCTAACAATAAAGGGGGATCTGGTCAGCCTGGTTTAAGCTAATTTACAGACTTAACATTCATTTTACTGTAACAACTGAACCAAAACTCAGCTGTAAGCTGTATTTTTGTTGCTTGGGACATTTCACTGGAAATACTGCACTTTCCCAAATAATCAATAGATATTTAATAACAATTTTGTTTCTTCACCCTTCTTGTCCTCACAGTGTAGATATGTCTGCTGCTGCCAGCTGTCTGCCGACTGAAGATCAGTTTCTGTGCTCCATCTGTCTGGATGTGTTCACTGATCCAGTCGCCATACCATGTGGACACAACTTCTGCAAAACCTGCATCACTGAACACTGGGATATTAATGTCCCATATCAGTGTCCCAACTGTAAAAATGTTTTCAACACAAGACCTGAGCTGCAGGTGAATACTTTCATCTCTGAGATGGCTGCTCAGTTCAGACAGTCAGCTCAACAGAAAGCCAGCAGCAGCAGCTCAGAGCAGCAAGTTTCTGAACCAGGAGAAGTTCCCTGTGACATCTGCACTGGAACCAAACTGAAGGCCCTGAAGTCCTGCCTGGTGTGTCTGGTCTCCTACTGCGAGTTTCACCTGGAGCCTCATCTGACGATGTCAGGCCTGAAAAGACATCAGCTAATCGACCCTGTGGAGAACCTGGAAGACAGGATGTGTCTGAAGCACGATAAACTGCTGGAGCTGTTCTGTAAGACCGACCAGACGTGTGTTTGCATCCTCTGCACTGTTTCAGACCACAAGACACACGATGTTGTTCCTCTGAAAGAAGGATATGAAGGAAAGAAAGCCAAGCTTGAGGGTGAAATTCAGCAGATGATCCAGAAGAGACGACTGAAGATTGAGGAGATCAAACACTCAGTGGAGCTCAGTAAGGAAGATGCAGACAGAGAGACAGCAGATGGTGTTCAGGTCTTCACCGCTCTGAAGGAGTCTGTTGAGAGAAGCCAGGCCGAGCTCATTGACACGATCAAAGAGAAGCAGAGAAAGACAGAGAAACAGGCTGAAGGCTTCATCAAAGAGCTGGAACAGGAAATCTCTGAGCTGAAGAAGAGAAGCACTGAGGTGGAGCAGCTCACACAGTCTGAAGACCACCTCTACCTCCTCCAAAGTCTTCTGTCTCTGAATGCTGCTCTACCCACAAAGAACTGGACAGAACTCAACGTCCGACCGCTTCATGAGGGGACTGTAAGAAGAGCTCTGCATCAGTTGGAGAAGACGCTCAATGAAGAGATGAAGAAAGCACTAAAAACTGAGCTGAAGAGGGTCCAGCAGTCTGCAGTGGATGTGACACTTGATCCTTGTACAGCACATCCCAACCTCACCGTGACTCATCATGGAAAACGAGTCCGACATCTTGATCAAAGGAAAAATGTCCCAAACAATCAGGAGAGATTTAATAGAAGTGCTTATGTCTTAGCAAGCCAGAGTTTCTCTTCAGGGAGGTTTTATTATGAGGTAAGCGTTAGACCGGATACTGACTGGACATTAGGAGTGGCCAGAGAGTCGATCAACAGAAAGGGAAATATTTTTTTGAGCCCTTCGAATGGGTGCTGGGCAATATGTTTGAGGAATGGAGATGAGTACAAAGCTTTTACTGAGTATACAGTCCAGCTCTCTCTGAAGTCTGATCCTGAGAAGGTGGGGGTGTTTGTGCATTATGAGGAGGGTCTGGTCTCCTTTTATGACGTGAAGGCTGCAGCTCTTATCTACTCCTTTACTGGCTGCTGCTTCACTGAGGAACTCTACCCATTCTTTGGTCCCAGTGACAATGAAACATCTACTTATCTGCATATCACTCCTGTCTAGGGGTGCAATGGTACAAAAAAAACATGGTTTGGTATGTATCTTGGCTTACGGTTACAGTCTTTCTTTTGTTTTAGCAGGGAAAACAAAAATAATGATATTAATAATTAATTCATTTATCATCCTTCACCTCTTGCTGACACATAGAGATAGACAACCATTCATGCTCATATATATCACTCCTACAGGCAATCCAACCTGAGCTTTCTTACCACTATATACCACATATTTGAAATATCAACATCCCTACTCCTATCAGCAACACTGAGCAGAACAACCATTTGATTTTCTACTATTTGTCATTTAATGCAAAGAAAATGTAAATATTAAACGTATTATGTGTATTTTTTGTTTTCATCAGATGCTGATTAATAATGTGCTGCTTTAATTTTTTCTTTTTAATGTTTTGATATTACTCCATATACAGTTAGTCTTTGTTCTGTGTTACATGTAGTTTTGGCCTTTTCCATTCTTTTTAGTTTTTCTTAAGATTTAATAAGTAACATTCCCATATATCACACTCTTTATATACTTTAACCTCATACAGTTTAATATTAAGTAAAGACAAGTTTCTCTTCCATGATATTTTTTAATCAGTAATCCCACCATCCCCATTCCACCTGATATTTATTGGATTAATAGATTGGCACTGTGTCTCTGTGTACTTCAGGCTCCTCCTGCTGTTGTCTGAAGTATCTCTGGGACAATACCACTTTTAGACAGTAAATGACAGAAAGCACACTCTAATTTGACTGAAAGCCTACGTAAGCCAAAACTATTATGTTGACACAAGAAACTTTAAAAACAAACTAATTGAGAGGCGATCCATCAACAAGTCAGTCATTTCTACAGCAAGTAAAGAAATAAATGTAAACATTATAGAAAACCAAGAAATTGTCACTCACTGATTATGATAATGTCTTTTTTCTTGTAAATAATGTCTATACTGTGTTATTAACTCATGATTAATCTATTAAAAACATTGCCATATATGTGACTCTGTTTCTATTCAGGTGATGGGAAATTACATTTGTCCTTGCTATTTTTGTAAAAAAAAAATATATATATATATATATATATATATATATATATATATATATATATATATATATATATATATATATATATATATTTTATATGAAGTGTTATTTGTATAAAAATTTAAATATTACCAGCTTTTTTTTTCTTCTTTGAGGATTTAGGAAATTCAGTACAGTGGTAAGTGTAAAATGACTTTCAAAGAATACATGTTAAGTTTTTTGGAAATTCAGTTACTTAGTTTTTGAATTGATTACTTGAATGTAATGTTAAGAGATAAGGCTCACAATAACCATCAATTAAACACAATAAACACCATAGCTCTGACTATAGCTCACACAGTTAAAACAAACAAACAAACAAACAAACATGTAATTTGAGCCCCAATGGAACTAAATAATGTACAAAAAATGCCAGTTATGGAGCTAAAGAGTGATACAGGCTGAAAATTACCTGCTGCATTAGGACAATTAACAACAAACAATGAACAGTGAATTGGTACAATAAACTGCACATCAAACAGGGTGTGTTCTCAACAAACAAAACTTTAGCATTAACATTGTTGTCTTGAACGCTCAGCAATAAACTGTCCCTTAACCATCCACTCGTCTCCTGATGCTGCAGCCACTGACTGAGAAACCGGACACTACCACTCTAGTCCACTAGGTGTCCATGCCAGCCTTTCCAACACATACAGCTTTTCTTTAACATCCAACCAGCTCTGATTCTCTGCAGTCTGGGAGCTGTTTCATGTTTTAACACGTCTTAGTAGGTAAAGAAGGGTGAAAAAGAGGATTCCAAACTTGGCAGAAAAACTATTAATGTCTCATGTTCTGACATTGTAAAATCCCAGGACAATGAAAAATGAATGAAACAGGTTTGGGACTTGACAGGACTTGAATATGTAATTGTTCCAGCCCTTGCATTGAATGGACAATTTCTCAGCTGGAATATGCAGAGTGGAAATAACAAATGAAAGACACAACACAGATTCACCATGAGCACACTCTAATAAATACTTTTAAAAAACCTGTAGCCTCTTCATAAATGACATTAACCAGTCTGCTAATAAAACTATCATAAATGCAGAAGATTAAACAAACTCTTTCAAATGCCCAAGATTTCAAACATTATGCATGAAAATAAAAGTAAAATTATGAATCAGCAGTTTTCTATGAAAGTGCGAGTTTTCTAGTAGTGGAGAGTAGTAAGGCCTATTACTCTCCAACTGTGAAGCTTTATCTTCTTCTTTTTTAATATGCAATTTCATTTTGCTTAAAGAAGAGACGATGAACACTTTGGAGAGCAGCAGAAGAGTGAAATTACAGGCTAAACAGCAAGCTGAACATGGAGTGTTTGTGGGATTGTAAAGGCAGCACTGTAGCCGATTGAAGAGACAGCAGGTCTTAAATATCTTGCACTGACCTCTTTTCTCATGTTGTCGGTTTGTAATTGTGTGTTCTTTTAACTCTTGTACACAAAATAGGAATAAAAAGTTCCTAGGCAATGTGAAAGGATTTCCCAAAAAGACAATAAAACCTCCCTCACCGAGCTGCACTGAGAGGTGGAGCTGCAGAGAAAGGGGAGAGTTGAAACCACGTCACATTTCCTGAAATCAAAGTTAATGTTTGTGTGAGCGACAGCAGAGCTGCAGTCGAGACAAGTCTCTCTGTTTCTCTCTAAAGAAACTTTCAACTGAATCCAGCAGTTTTTTTTTTCAACAACAGCAGCAGAATCTGTGTCAAACACTGGTGAGTAAACTGTCCTACAGAGACAAAACACACTCACTGAAGATTTAGTCAGACAGAGAAGAGATAAGAAGTTTTGTTTTGAAACAAAATTTTGAACTGAGCCATATTAATTTTGAAAAAGATGATTCTTCAGAATGAAACAGATAAGGAGGAGGAGAAGAGGAGAAGGAGGGAGGGAGGAGAGAAGAGTCATCTGTTGAAGCTGTTCTGATATTAAACTGTTCACATACTGTAGCACACTGAACTATAATCTGTGTGAGATTATCAGGAATTACAGGATTCAAAAACATTATTAATCATTAATTAATTATTAATCATTAAGTGGTATATTTATTAAAATGTAAAAGAAAAATATTTTTTTCCTACTCTCTCTCTACTTGGCACATAAATGAATGAATAAATACAGTAGTAAATAATAAATACATAAATACAAAGAAAAACTTTACTCTTTTTTATTTTTCTAATAATTGCAGTTTTTTCACACACATACATTCACACACATTTTTTAAATAATCCTGCAGGAATTCATCATGAACTTGTGGTATTTGTATAATTTCCCTGCAGTGTATTATTTATAACTAAAAGTTGGAGTCAAACAGCAGAAATGTCCCAGCATGCCTCTGCAGTTTGAGGAAAAGTCCACTTCTGTGATCTAGAAAAAAGTTTTTTTAAAGGGTTTGTTTTTGACTGAACAGTTTTACTGCACAGTGAGTACTTATACTATCCAAACCTTAAACACATTTTGTCGGTAATACTAACTTTGACCTCAGCAAGGTTTTGGAAGCAGGACTTTTAGTTGTATTGGAGTATTTCTAGTGCAGTACTAGTATTAGTTAGCTACATTAAAGGATGTGAATACTTCCTCCACCACTCCTTCTTGGTGTCGGGCCACTGGGAGGTGGAGCCACAGTGAACCAGGTGAGCTTTAACTCACCTTTCCTGAAATGTAAGTGAACGTTTTTGTCAGTGACAGCAGAGCTGCAGTCGAGACAAGTCTCTCTGTTTCTCTCTGAAGAAACTTTCAGCTGAATCCAGCAGGTTTTTCTCAACAACATCAGCAGAATCTGTGTCAAACACTGGTGAGTAAACTGTCCTACAGAGACAAAATACACTCACTGAAGATTTAGTCAAAGTTTAGTTCAAACCAGAATCCAGAACAAAGAAAAAAGTAACAGCAGACAGACGAGGCCTGCTAAATGCTAACAAGCTTAGCTAAGAAAGCTTTTGGATTTTCAAACATTCACCTAAACACTCCTTTATCTCTCTTTTTGTCTTTCAATGTTTTTGTAGTTACTGTCGTCTGCTTCTGTAAGGTAGTACAGCTGATAATAATCACTGCGTTTCAACAATCAGTAAGTCAAATCTTCATCTCAACTCAAGTCAAACTTCCCCTTTTCTCTGAACTTCACTGCTTCTTACTGTTGTTTACCGTTTCATTATTAAATTGGAATTCAAATAATGTACTGTACTTTAAAAATGCATTCACTCTAATGGCATTATATGTAACAGGTTAGCAGTAATAGAGGGATTACATTGTGTTTTTGGAGTTTGGGTTTCCCCTTCCAGAAAGGGAGGTAACTTCAGACACGCCGTTTCATTTCCTCATTGATTCAAAGCCAGCACCTGTACACAAACAATCAGCAGGTTACTGTATGTCAGAATCAGAAACCTGTTTGGATTTTAGTTTGTTACTCAATGACTGTGCAATGTAATCTTCTATATAATATCAGCGATGCAGAACATATCAGAAAAGCTATAGTTTGCAGAGTGAAAAGGAAAGTGACCCTGGCACTGAAACATCTACTACACTTTGAAAAAAACTGTTTTATGAGTTATATTTGCTTAAATCAGTCAATTATGAATAAAATGAAAGAAGCAATGAGCCAGTTACACCTCAGTTCTACCTGAACTATGTTCTTATATTTTGTTTTCAGCTGTCTTTTGCCAGCAGGATTACAACTAAATGAATACATTTTAGGTTCAATTCAAAACCATTATTTTCACCTGTAATATTACACTTGTGATTAAATCTTATTCTCCTCTCTCCTTTGCAGCTGCAAACAGTGCTTTTGCTTCTACTTTTTTTTAGATCTAAAATTGTGTTCTAACTCACTGTACGATCGCGTGAGGATTTACAATTCAACGATTTGTTTTAGCTGTTGCCATGGTGAATTGTAATATCACAGCTCCATTAATGATGCCTTTTGAACTATTTCAAATCAGCTTTTCTGGAACCAGAAACCCAGAGTTTCCCATCTGAGGGTAAATCAACTCAGAGTTCAGGGATAGGCTCAGGGTTAGGTGAACTTTCTACCTGGAACGGGGCCCAGGACTTGACTGCAGGATGAGCTGTCTTAGTGAATCAGGTGCCGAACACATTCAGACTGAGGCCATGAAGCTACAGCAAATATTTGCCTTGCACCATTTTCTCAGTTAATTTAGTTCAATTAGTCGGGTGCAATATGACAAACACATTCATGGTGATATTCCTTACATTCCATCAATATGTAACAACAGTTGTGTTTCTTCACCTTTCTTGTCCTCAGAGTGTAGATATGTCTGCTGCTGCCAGCTGTCTGCTGACTGAAGATCAGTTCCTGTGCTCCATCTGTCTGGATGTGTTCACTGATCCAGTCACCATACCATGTGGACACAACTTCTGCAAAACCTGCATCACTAAACACTGGGATATTAATGTCCCCTATCAGTGTCCCAACTGTAAAAAGGTTTTCTACACAAGACCTGAGCTGCAGGTCAATACTTTCATCTCTGAGATGGCTGCTCAGTTCAGACAGTCAGCTCAACAGAAAGCCAGCAGCAGCAGCTCAGAGCAGCAAGTTTCTGAACCAGAAGTTCCCTGTGACGTCTGCACTGGAACCAAACTGAAGGCCCTGAAGTCCTGCCTGGTGTGTCTGGAGTCCTACTGTGAGACTCATCTACAGCGCCATCTGACAGCGTCAGGCCTGAAAAGACATCAGCTGATCGACCCTGTGGAGAACCTGGAAGGCAGGATGTGTCCGAAGCACGATAAACTGCTGGAGCTGTTCTGTAAGACCGACCAGATGTGTGTCTGCATCCTCTGCACTGTTTCAGACCACAAGACACACAATGTTGTTCCTTTGAAAGAAGGATATGAAGGAAAGAAGGCCAAGCTTGAGGGTGAAATTCAGAAGATGATCCAGAAGAGACGACTGAAGATTGAGGAGATCAAACACTCAGTGGAGCTCAGTAAGGAAGATGCAGACAGAGAGACAGCAGATGGTGTTCAGGTCTTCACCGCTCTGAAGGAGTCTGTTGAGAGAAGCCAGGCCGAGCTCATCGACACGATCAAAGAGAAGCAGAGAAAGACAGAGAAACAGGCTGAAGGCTTCATCAAAGAGCTGGAACAGGAAATCTCTGAGCTGAAGAAGAGAAGCACTGAGGTGGAGCAGCTCCTACAGTCTGAAGACCACCTCCACCTCCCCCAAAGCTTCACCTCTCTGAACGCTGCTCCACCCATCAAAGACTGGACAGAAGTCACCGTCCATCCATCTTCATATGAGGGGACTGTGGTGAGAGCTATGAATCAGCTGGAGGAGACGCTCAGTAAACAGATGAAGAAGCTGCTTGCTGAGGCTGAGCTGAAGAGGGTCCAGCAGTCTGCAGTGGATCTGACACTCGATCCTGATACAGCAAATCCCTGGCTCATCCTGTCTGATGATGGAAAACAAGTTAGCTGTGGTAATGTAAAGAAAAATCTCCCAGACAACCCAGAGAGATTTACTTGTTATGGTAATGTGTTCTCAAAGCAGAGTTTCTCTTCAGGAAGATTTTACTACGAGGTTCAGGTTAAAGGGATGACTGAGTGGGGTTTAGGAGTGGCCAGAGAGTCGATCAACAGGAAGGGACTCATCACACTGGCACCTCAGGATGGTTACTGGACAATATTGTTGAGGAATGAAAATGAATACAAAGCTCTTGCTGGCCCTTCAGTCCATCTCTCTCTGCAGTCTCGTCCTGAGACGGTGGGGGTGTTTGTGGATTATGAGGAGGGTCTGGTCTCCTTTTATGATGTTGATGCTGCAGCTCTTATCTACTCCTTTACTGGCTGCTTCTTCACTGAGAAACTCTACACATACTTCAGTCCATGTAATAACAATGCTGGTAAAAACTCTGCCCCTCTGGTCATCTCTCCTGTCAATAGCACTGATTAGAACAACCGTTTGATTTTCTACAGAAGACAACAGATTTTAAGACAATGATAGACTAAATTAGAAAATATGAAATGTACTTTAATGAATGTATTACCTGCCTTCAAGACTGCTCAATCGTCAGCAACAATGGACTTTTACCATTTTAAATTAAAGAACAAATTAAGAGATCTCTTTCTAGAACGTTTTCTGGGGTAAATTTTGTACATATTTATTAGTACATTATTATTAGTTTTGCACATCAGAGAAAATTTGTCTGCCTGCTGTGTTTTTATTTCAAATTGTTTTCATCTCTCTATAGACTGTAAAGTTTTAACAAATTGAATAAATTCCCAAATGAATAAAAACTTTCCACTTAATTTCTCTTAAAGCACCTCAAAATTGTACCACATTTACTGAGAAATATTCTACTTTTACTTCTCTACATTTAACAGCTATAGTTCGTTTTTCAAATTAAGATAACAAAACATGATCCGTTTATAAAATATGATAAGTTGCTACAGAAAAAAACTACCAAAATGATATCAAGGAGTAAGAATTAATTAGACAACAAAGTATTTCTTACGTATGAATACATCAATTATAATAATCCAATAATTATATAGTATGACTGACTACTTTTACCACTTTGAGTACATGTTGTTGCTTGTACTTATGTACTTGTATTAACTTGAGTGTTTTCTTTTTTCTAGTTGTCTGATAGCTTTAGTTCCTTTTCAGTTTTTTGTCCCTTTCCTGTCCCATTAATATCACGTATCTCCAGATGTGATGATGAATGTTTGTAATAGAATTAAGGATGAAATGTTCCTTTATTATGTTTAGAAAATTCTCCAACATCTACAGCTAAATTAACTCTTTAAAATCCCTCTCAGATCAGCTGGAAAATGCATCGTCACAAAGCTGGGGGGAAAATGCAGTTTTTCTGACTTTTTAGAGATACGTTACAAAGATTTGACAAATCTTACAGAATATGATGCATTGCTGTAGATTAAACTAGCCAACAGCATATAAAGGAGTTAAAAGCAGCACAACCTCAAACATCTACAGCTGTAAAATGCAACATTCACATTAATGCAGCAGTAATATTATATAAAAACTTCTTATATGATATTGAGCAGTAAAAAATGCCCTTTGTTTTCATACTTTAACTATACTTAAGCAACAGACACATAGTTTTACTCTTTAAAAACCCTCTTTGATCAGCTGCAAAATGCATTGTCACAAAGCTGAAAACATCTTTTTTTATGACTTTTTAGAGACGTGTTGCTCACAGGACAGCAATGCTAAAAATAATTGAATAGAATATGATTCATTGCTGTAGATTAAACTACCCAAAAGCATCAAGGAGTTAAAATTAGCACAACCTTAAACATCAACAGCAATAAAATGCAACACACACATTAATGGAGCAGTAATATTAACACAAATACATCTTATATAATAATAAAATACTGAAAGGGATTATTTAACTGCACAATTTAAAATACTTTTAAAGGCTTGGAATGCAGGACTTTAACTTGTAGTGGAGTCTTTTCACAGTGTGGCATTAGTGCTTTACTTTAGGATCGGAACACTTCAAGTCAGCATGTAACGCTTGTGATTCGTTACATTTTTACAATAATATTATTTTACCAAATTGTGGCTTCACTTTAACAATTTAATATAGGAATTGTCATTTATTCCTTTATTTAAGTTTCTTCTCAGTTATGACTAACTGTCAATCTAGATAATAAAATAAATATTTGCTATTCGTTCTCTGTATGGATTTGTTTGTGTTTTATAAAGGATTTGAACCTGAGCCAGACCACACAATAATAACAACATTTATACAACAAATAAACACTCTGGTATCAGATCGATCCTCGTTGTCCGCTGATACACAAGATCAGATATCGGTACTGGGATGAAAAAAAATGGTATTGGAACAGGAGAAAGGAGCACAAAATGTCCCATAAAGAATGAATCCCAACCATGCACCTAAGGAAGTGTATAAATAAATGAGAATAGATGAATAAGAAAATAAGAAAAGGTGTACAAAGAACAGAAACATATACTTTTCTCTTTTGTACTCACCATGTGTCTTTGCCTTCTGCTGTATCTATATATTATTAGAGGATAAAAACAATTCTTTTATAAAGTGTGTCATAATGTCAGTTGTCCAGCAGATGGCGGAGTCACACCACAGATCAGAACAAGAGTTTATAGTAAATGACTTTGTTGAAAGGCTGAACAGAAAACACTCACATGTCAGTCAGCAGTTTTAAAAACTTTAACAGACACACTTTATGTACATTTATTTAATTCTACACAATAAATACTAATAACAACTTTGTTGAACACTAAAATTTACTTAGATAGAAACTTTTTCTTTCAGCAGGACTCAGGTTTAGCGGTGACCTTTGACCTGCAGGCGGTTCAGGCGGGGTTGGCGTTGGGCCGTGTGGACGAGGGTCTGGTGATGGTGCTGTGGCAGATCTGATAGCAGGTTTGGTTCTGTCCCCCGTCGTCCTCTGCTCCGTACGCTGTCAGACACAAATCCATCCACGGACGCTCACCTGATGCAGACACAAGATCAACATTTCACACCTGAGATCAACTTCACACACTCAACACGTTTCCACCACTTTCACAGAGAAACGCTGAAGATAACTCGTGTTCACAAATCAACTCTGTTTACTGTTGTCTATTGTCTTGCCATTTACTCTTAGAAATGTCTGTTTATTGCTCCGATGTTGTCTCTTTACCTAAATGTTATGATCTTTATGCCGTGGTTCAGCGAGTGGTGTATATTTGGTGTATTTTTCACCAGAAAACTCCTCAGAGTTTTGAATAAAATGACAAATGCACAACTTTACGTGTAAGAAGGTATTTCTCAATGCTGGAAAAAAGAAACATTACATCATTACATTTACTCAAGCACTGTACTTGACTGATACATTTTTCCTTTCGTTTTCCATTTTATGTTGGCATACTTCTGCCACAGTTCAGAGGTAAATACTGTATTATTTACTCCACTACATTTGTCTGACAGCTTCAGTTACTTTTCACAGTTTATTATCCCCTTCCTATAAAAAACAACAACATGTGTCTCCCTCATGGCAGGTCTGACTGCCAAAGCCATCCGACCTCTGCAACTCATCCAGAATGCAGCTGCTCGATTGGTCTTCAATCTTCCCAAATTTTCACACACAACACCCCTCCTCCGCTCCCTCCACTGGCTACCGGTGGCTGCGCGGATACATTTCAAGACTCTAGCTCTGGCGTACTCCGCAGCTAACGGTTCAGGTCCTACTTACATCCAGGACCTTGTCAAACTCTACACCCCTACCCGTCCTCTACGATCTGCATCAGCCAAACAGCTGGCGACTCCCACCCTGCGTGGGTCAACTCGCCTCAAAACCTCCTCCAGACTTTTCTCTGTCTTGGCTCACAAATGGTGGAACGAGCTCCCCACCGACATCAGGACCTCAGACAGCCTGTACATCTTCCGCCGCAGGCTGAAGACCTATCTCTTCCAACAATACCTCGGTTAAGTCATGGTCACCTAACATATATATTTAAAAAAAAAAAAAAAAAAAATGCTCTTCTTCTTTTCTCTTCTTTTCTTCTTTAACATATAGCACTCCTTTAGCGATGACAGTTGGCTCTTAACGTTCTGTACTTACTTGATTCCTGTGGTCTAAGTCTATACCTTCAGGTTGAATGCACTTATTGTAAGTCGCTTTGGACAAAAGTGTCTGCTAAATGACATGTAATGTAATGTAATGTCCAGATGTGTTGATTTTTAATGTTTGTGTGTGCATGTCCATGTCTCCTCGTCACAACATTAAGGTAGGCATCCCGTCCTAACTGCCGTCTTGTGTTACTTTTATTTGGCCCTGGGGCTTCATCCTCCCGCTCCGTTGCAGAGGCATGGAGCAACGGTGAGCCGGAGGGGGCGAGCAGTTCGGTCGGAGCGCGTGCTTGGGTGCAGTAGAGCTCAGAGGTAGGCTGCTCTTAACTGTCTGCTGTTGCAGTTTGCCTCTCAGTGCGCTAGTTGTGACACTCTCTCTCTTTGTCGCTGTACAGCGGGGCGCTGTAACCAGCGTCTCCCACTCTCCTAGTTCTGCACTTATCCGTTTGGCGTCCTGGTGTGTATCCGGTCATCGGCCACCACGACGAGGTCTGCTGCTGTCCTGGCTCTGCTAAGTGTGGACTGAGAAGCTCCACTGTCTCGGGTCACTCCACGTGCCCACAGTTTCGGTCCTTTGTGGACGAGATTCAGACAAATTAAAGCCAAGTTTGGCTCGCCCGTCACCTGTCTTTTTAATTAGTTTTTATAAGCCAATATTAATTTTAAAGAGTAAATATTTCGTTGTTTAATTAAGCTTGTTTCTGTTTAGGGTTTGATTAATAATAGTTTGGGGTTATTTTTCTTATTATATTAGGTTGATAATTATATCCTTTGGTTTAATGTTTGATTTGTTTTAAATAAAATTGATGTACTGTGAAACCATGACCTCTGGCCCGCGTGTGTGATTCCGGACCTGTGTTGACCTTTTGTAGGCCAATTTCCTGGGTTAGAATCCCAGGTGGCGTTGTTGGCAACTCACATTACACATAAACACGCATACACAGACACACTCACACCCGCTCCCGCCACATAAACAAAGTCTTTAAAAACCCTTTTGGATCAGCTAGAAAATGCATCATAACAAAGCTAAAAACAGCTGTTAAAAACACACCAAAATAATAATAATAAATATGATGCATTAATGTAGATTAAACTACAATGCATCAACACATTGCACAATCTGAAACATACAGCAGTATAATGCAACATACAGACCAATGCAGCAGTAATATTAATCCAAAAACATCATATATAATGATACAACACCTGCTTTTCCTTGTAGTGGAGTATTTTCACAGAGCAGTTAGTACTTTTACTACAGAAAAGGATCTGAATACTTCCTCCACCTCTCCCTCTTTATGACAGGTTGGGTCATACT
This sequence comes from Centropristis striata, assembly GCF_030273125.1. Classification (NCBI taxonomy): domain Eukaryota; kingdom Metazoa; phylum Chordata; class Actinopteri; order Perciformes; family Serranidae; genus Centropristis; species Centropristis striata. The sequence goes on from NC_081522.1 coordinate 33,405,135, forward strand.
AAAAGGGGAGAGCTGCAACCACGTCACATTTCCTGTTATAGACAGCAGAGCTGCAGTCAAGACAAGTCTCTCTGTTTCTCTCTAAAGAAACTTTCAACTGAATCCAGTAGGTTTTTCTCAACAACAGCAGCAGAATCTGTGTCAAACTCTGGTGAGTAAACTGTCCTACAGAGACAAAATACACTCACTGAAGATTTAGTCAAAGTTTAGTTCAAACCAGAAACTGACTGTTTTACATCTGATTAACCATTAAATGAATATTACACCATAAATATGTGTCCATTTAGATTTTTTAAATGTGTAAATTTAGTCAGAAAAAACTAACAGAGGTAAAAACCAAACCAGTGAGTGAACTCTGACTAGTTAAGTTCAGACAGAATACACTCACAGCTAGCATTAGCATTAGCTTCAGCTATGGAGACCAGGTGTCCCTCTTTATGTGAGACTGAACTGCATTTTTATCCATCGTCCCAAATATTGATTAATTCTAGTTTGAAAAGTCAAACCACTGCAGGAGCAGCCACATTTGTAAAGTCTGGCTTATATCCAATGGGTGTGGAAAAACAGGAAGTACTGTCATCATGCGGCTGTTTGATTTCAATCGACAAACCGTCATTTATGTAACTTTATACTTTTACTTCACAACATTTTAGAAAATGTTGGACAAATATTGTACTTTCTACTCCACAACACTAAGCTGACAGCTTTAGTGACTATTCATATCAAGATTTATCATGAAAAAAATGAATGTAAAAGGATTAAGCTTTTTTTGTAATACATTACACAGTATAATGGTAATAAAATTGAGTCATACCTTGACAAGAGTAAAATGCTGCTTAAACAAATGCATTAATAGTAGTAATAATCCAATAATATATGTGTTTATACAGTATATAACAATCTGAGTGTGACTTTTGATACTTTAAGTACATTTTGATGCTGATACTTTTGTACTTTTACTTAAGTAAGGGAGCTGAATATACAGTTGCCCTGAAGTGCAAACCACACCAGCAATTCACACAACACACCAGCAATTCGCCACATTATTTTGGCATTGTTGTCCTGTAAAAAACGTCTGTTTCTAGCTTTGTAACGATATATTTTCCAGCTGATCCAAAAGGGTTTTTAAAGAGTTTATTTAGCTCTCAACACATGAAGGAACACTTCATCCTTTATCACAAACAACAGATACATGATTTTCACTGGACAAGACGGGGATGAAATACTACCCTGAAAAGAAATTAAAGCTTTCAGACAAAATATAGTGAAGAAAAACTATTCAGGAAGAAAATATACAATACAATATTTCTCTCTGAGCATGAAATGAAAATACTCAATGGTAGAAGTATTGACTCCATGTACTGAAGCTCAGCAGACTTCAGAGATTCAAACACACACAAGTCATAAATCGTCTCTGCTGTTCAGGAGATACTGTAAAACCCTTCAGTCAGTGTGTCTGTGTGCATATGTTTAAGATAAGTGTATACATATGAGAAAGAGAGAGAAATAAAGTTAATACAAACAAGCCAGCAAAAAGAACACAGAATAATAATGATTGTAATGATATTGGCTTAATCATGCAGTATGTGTAAGTGTCGAGGCACATAGTGCAGAGTGAACAGACACAACAAATACATTTTCTGCGCAAGGCAATTTGATTATATCACGTGGAGTGTCCATGTAAAGTTAACACTTCATCTCCTCTCTGCAGGTAAGAGTTTTATACTGCAAAGTGAGAAAGAATGACAGTAAAGTGTTTATCCTTCATGTCAGCTCAATGAATTTACCATAAATATCACAATACAGGCGCACTACATAGGGGCGACTGGTTTGACTATGGAGAAACGAATGACGGCAGGAACCAATCAGGAGGAGGATCAGTGTCCAATATGTACCTACTCTTTCCGTTTTTATTAAATTGCTGCCGTGTTGTGTGAATTGCTGGCGTGTTTTGCACTTCAGGGCCACCGTATGAATACCTTTTTGCACCACTGGTAAAGTGCAGGTTAACCTCTCACCGTCTTTACAACTTTAAGCACAACAGGGAAACTTACAGGTCACCAAAAAGTCATAAGCTATTGCAGATCTGAATAGAATATGATGGAAACTAACCTAAAGTTAAAAAATGCAGCAACATAAACTAGGAAAATACTTTAATAGTTATTTTTCAGTTTTACTTGGGGATGGGGGGTGGGGCACGATACAAACTACTTTTTGTCCCACATTGGTTTGTTGGGATCTGGTCAGCCTGAGTTAAGCTACTTTACAGACTTAACATTTATTTAACCATAACCACTGAGCAGCTTTTTTTCTTTAATCAAAATTGGTGCTTGGGGTAATTCAGTGGTCACTAGAAATACTACAACTTCCAGTCAGCATACTATGTGGTATTCAGGGGTACATTTTGTGCATATATGTTCATAATTCATTTAAAGATTAACAAAATCTGATCTCAAACCATTTAGCTGCAGTAGTTTAACACACCAGAGAGAAAAAAAATGACTCAACTGTCTGCTGTGTTACATTTATTTGTATTGTGTTCACCTCTCTGTAGACTGTAAAGTCTGAACGAAGTGAATACATTTCAACTAAATAAAAACAAAGAGTTTCACTGCATTTGTTTTAAAGTACCTCAAAATTGTACCAAATTTTAGAGAGAAATATTGTTTTTTCAGTTTAATCTTACTGCTGTTGGTGTGATTAAGCTCCATTACACAGTGAGAAGAGGCAACAGGACTGATCTCAGATCTGCAGCTCTGTCTCAGCTCGTAGTTTTAGTAGTTTTACTTTCATAGTTTTGTTTTAAATTGTTTGTTGGTAGAGTTTAATAAGCTATTTTAAACCCCTGACATATCTAATATATTAAATATTTGCAGCTCTGGCTGGTTTTGTGATGAAATGTATCAGTTTGTCATTAAATTAAAGAACTGCACCCTTAAAATGAGAGGAGAAACATTAAAATTGAAAATAAACAATAAAAAGAGAAGATGACAGTTTGGTGACATCAGTAAATGTGACTAATGCTGTTAAAAGATGCTAAACTTGCTAAATACGACCTTTTGTTTCCAGACTTCACATTAAAAAGCTTAAAAACATGTAAAAAAAAAAACCTGCTGTTAACGTTCACATTTCAAGCTCACAGTTGACTTAAAACATGTCAACAATGTCAACTTCAGCAACACCTGAACTGAAAAGTTAACCAACCTTTCAGATCCTCTTCAGCTGATGGTGGAGGAGCAGCTCCACCTCCCTCCTGACAAGTTTCTGTGCACAGGATACAGAGGAGGAGGAGGAGAGGGGAGAGGAGGAGGGAGCAGGATAAAAGGGGAGGAGGTGGAGGGGAGTGAAGAGAGTAGAAGGAGGAGGAGAAAATACAACATATAGATCAATGCAGCAGAAATAATAATCCAAAAACATCATATATGATGATAAAACACATGCTTTTCCTTGTATTGGATTATTTTCACAGTGCAGTAAGTACTTGTACTTCATTAAAGGATCTGAATACTTCCTCCCCCTCTCCTTCTTAATGATAGGTCCTGACAGTTTGGGTCACACTGATAGAGGAGAGCTGCAACCACGTCACATTTCCTGTGAGCGACAGCAGAGCTGCAGTCGAGACAAGTTTCTCTGTTTCAAGAAAGTTTCAACTGAATCCAGCAGGTTTTTCTCAACAACATCAGCATAATCTGTGCCAAACACTGGTAAGTAAACTGTCCTACAGAGACAAAATACACTCACTGAAGATTTAGTCAAAGTTTAGTTCAAACCAGAATCCATAACAAAGGAAAAAGTAACAGATAGACGAGGCCTGCTAAAGGCTAACTAGCTTAGCTAAGAAAGCCTTTGGATTGTCTAACATTCACCTAAACGCTCTTTTATCTCTCTATTTGTCTTTTAATGTTTTTGTAGTTACTGTCGTCTGCTTTTGTAAGGTAGTACAGCTGATAATAATCACTGTGTTTCAACAGTCAGTAAGTCAAATCTTCATCTCGACTGAAAGAGGAAGTTCCACTCAAGGCAACCTTCCCCTTTTCTCTGAACTTCACTGCTTCTTACTGTTGTTTACAGTTTCATTATTAAATTGGAATTAAAAGAATGTACTGTACTTTAAAAATGCATTCACTCTAATGGCATTATATGCATTGTGATTATATGTGATATTCCTTATATTCCATCAATATGTAATAACAGTTATGTTTTTTCACACTTTTTGTCTTCAGAGTGTAGATATGTCTGCTGCTTCCAGCTGTCTGCTGACTGAAGATCAGTTTCTGTGCTCCATCTGTCTGGATGTGTTCACTGATCCAGTCACCATACCATGTGGACACAACTTCTGCAAAACCTGCATCACTGAACACTGGGATAAAAATGTCCAGTGTCAGTGTCCCAACTGCAAAGAGGTTTTTGATTCAAGATCTCAACTGCGGGTCAATACTTTAATCTCTGAGATGGCTGCTCAGTTCAGACAGTCAGCTCAACAGAAAGCCAGCAGCAGCTCAGAGCAACAAGTTTCTAAACCAGGAGAAGTTCCCTGTGACGTCTGCACTGGAACCAAACTGAAGGCCCTGAAGTCCTGCCTGGTGTGTCTCGTCTCCTACTGTGAGACTCACCTGGAGCCTCATCTCACAATGTCAGGCCTGAAAAGACATCAGCTGATCGACCCTGTGGAGAACCTGGAAGGCAGGATGTGTATGGAGCACGATAAACTGCTGGAGCTCTTCTGTAAGACCGACCAGACGTGTGTCTGCATGCTCTGCACCATTTCAGCCCACATGACACACAATGTTGTTCCCCTGAAAGAAGGATACGAAGGAAAGAAGGCCGAGCTTGAGGGTGAAATTCAGCAGATGATCCAGAAGAGACGACTGAAGATTGAGGAGATCAAACACTCAGTGGAGCTCAGTAAGGAAGATGCAGACAGAGAGACAGCAGATGGTGTTCAGGTCTTCACCGCTCTGAAGGAGTCTGTTGAGAGAAGCCAGGCCGAGCTCATCGACACCATCAAAGAGAAGCAGAGAAAGACAGAGAAACAGGCTGAAGGCTTCATCAAAGAGCTGGAACAGGAAATCTCTGAGCTGAAGAAGAGAAGCACTGAGGTGGAGCAGCTCTCACAGTCTGAAGACCACCTCCTCCTCCTCCAAAGTCTCCTGTCTGTGAACGCTGCTCTACCCACAAAGAACTGGACAGAAGTCAGCGTCCGTCCGCTTTATGAGGGTACTGTAAGAACAGCTCTGCATCAGTTGGAGAAGACGCTCAATGAAGAGATGAAGAAAGTACTCAAAACTGAGCTGAAGAGGGTCCAGCAGTCGGCACTAGATGTGACATTTGATCCCGATACAGCGCATCCCTCACTTGTGTGTCATTATGGAAAACGAGTCCAACATGGTGATGAAAACAAAAATGTCCCAAACAATCTGCAGAGATTTAATAGATCTGCTTATGTCTTAGCAAAGCAGAGTTTCTCTTCAGGGAGATTTTATTATGAGGTGCAGGTTAGATCAAATACTGAATGGACATTAGGAGTGGCCAGAGAGTCGATCAACAGGAAGACATGCATCACACTGATTCCTCAAAATGGGTACTGGACGATATGTTTGAGGAATAAAAATGAGTACAAAGCTCTTGCCAGCTCTGCAGTCCTTCTCTCTCTGAAGTCTGGGCCTCAGAAGGTGGGGGTGTTTGTACATTATGAGGAGGGTCTGGTCTCCTTTTATGACGTTAATGCTGCAGCTCTTATCTACTCCTTTACTGGCTGCTGCTTCACTGAGAAACTCTATCCATTCTTTGGCCCTAGTACTAAATATGACGGTAAAACATCTACTCCTCTGGTCATCACTACTGTCTAGCGGTGTAATGGTATGAAAAAAAAGACACGGTTTGGTATGTTTATTGGTTTTGTGTTACAGTCTTTTTTTTGGTGCAGCAAGGAAAACAAAAATAATGACAACAATAATTTATTCATTCATTATCTTTAACTAGTCATCCGCACTCTGGTCAAGGGGGGTTGGAGCCAATCCCAGCTGACATTGGGCAAGAGGCGGGAAACACCCTGGACAGGTCAATAGACAATCAGAGGGCTGACACATAGAGACAGACAACCATTCATGCTCATATTCACTCCTACAGGCAATTCAAATGGGTCAATTTGCGCTGCCGAAACCTACCATGTGACCTGGGCTCCAGAATTTCTGTACCACATCTCGTAGTGGACATAAAGAGTCACTTAATACATTTTTTAATCACAATACCACTAAATGTGAAATATCAATATGTCCCTACTCTTGTCAGCAACACTGAGCAGAACAACCATTTGATTTCCTACTATTTGTCATTTAATGCAAAGGAAATGTAAATATTAAGCATATTCTGTGTATTTTTTGTTTTCATCAGATGCTGATTAATAATGTGCTGTTTTCATTTTTTCATTTTAATGTTTTGATATTACTCCATATACAGTTAGTCTTTGTTCTGTGTTACATGTAGTCTGGGCTTTTCATTCTTTTTAGTTTTTCTTAAGATTTAATAAGTAACATTCCCATATATCACCCTCTTTATGTCCTTTCACCTCATACAGTCTAATATTAAGTAAAGACAAGTTTCTCTTCCATGATATTTTTAAATCAGTAATCCCACCATCACCATTCCACCTGATATTTATTGGATTAATAGATTGGCACTGTGTCTTTGTGTTGTCTGAAGTATCTCTGGGACAATACCACTTTTAGACAGTAAATGACAGAAAGCACACTCTAATTTGACTCAAAGCCTCAAAAGACAAAACTATTATGTTGACACAAGAAACTTTAAAAACAAACTAATTGAGAGGCGATCGATCAACAAGTCAGTAATTTCTACAGCAAGTAATGAAATAAATATAAACATCATAGAAAAACAAGAAATTGTCACTTGCTGATTATGATAATGTCTTTTTTCTTGTAAATAATGTCTATACTGTTTTATTAACTCATTATTAATCTATTAAAACCATTGCCATAAATGTGACTCTGTTTCTATTCAGGTGACCAGAAATGACATTTGTCCTTGCTATTTTTGTAAAAAAATAAATAGAAAAGTATATTTGTATAAAAATTTAAATATTACCTTTTTTCTTCTTCTTTGAGGATTTAGGAAATTCAGTACAGTGGTAAGTGTAAAATGACTTTCAAAGAATACATGTTTAGTTTTTGGAAATTCATATATACTTAGTTTTCAGTTGAATGTAATGTTAAGAGATAAGGCTCACAATAACCATCAATAAAACACAATAAACACCATAGCACTGACTATAGCTCACACAGTTAAAACAAACAAACAAACAAACAAACAAACAAACAAACATGTAATTTGAGCCCCAATTGAACTAAATAATGTAAGAAAAATGCCAGTTATGCAGCTAAAGAGTGATACAAACTGGTTGAATCAGGCTGGAAATTACCTGCTGCGACGTGAGAATTAACCACAAACAATGAACAGTGAATTGGTACAATAAACTGCACATCAAACAGGGTGTGTCCTCAACAAATATACTTTAGCATTAACTTTGTTGTCTTGAACGCTCAGCAATAAACTGCCCATTAACCATCCACTTGTCTCATGTTGCTGCAGCCACTGACTGAGAAACCGGACACTACCACTCTAGTCCACTAGGTGTCCATGCCAGCCTTTCCAACACATTCAGCTTTTCTTTAACATCCAACCAGCTCTGATTCTCTGCAGTCTGGGAGCTGTTTCATGTTTTAACATGTCTTAGTAGGTAAAGAAGGCTGAAAAAGAGGACTCGATACTTGGCAGAAAAACTATTAATGTCTAATGTTCTGACATTGTGAAATCCCAGAACAATGAAAAATGAATAAAACAGGTTTGGGACTTGACAGGACTTGAATATTTCAAGTTCCAGCCCTTGCACTGAATGGACAAGTTCTCAGAAGGAATATGCACAATGAAAATAACAAATGAAAGACACTAACACAGATTTACCATCAGCACACCCCAATAAGTACTATATTTGTTTTCTCAGAAAGACTGCAAGTTTTCCAGTGAGAGTAAATGAGGCCTATTACTCTCTGACTGTGACTTTAAAGTCAGAATTCTGAGTTTAAAGTCAGAACTCAAATATATTTTTTCTTGTTTGGCCCTCATCCTCTTCCGTACCTGCTGCATTCACTGCAGAGACTATAAATAAATAAATAAATAAATAAAAGAGCACAATTCACTGTTACTCTCTTCACCTCCTGCTCTCTCTTCTCTCGTCCACTCACACATCTACTGTCCTGCCTCTTAAAGGAGCCGCTACTCTTACAACAACTCACTTCTGCTTTCATACTTTCAGCACATTTTGTTGGTTATACTAACTTTGACTTCAGTCAGGTTTTGAATGCAGGACTTTTCCTTGTAGTGGAGTATTTTCACCGTGCAGTATTAGTACTTTTACTTCATTAAAGGATCTGAATACCTCCTCCACCCCTCCTTCTTTGTCTCTGCTCCACGTCAACTTTCCAGAAATGAAACTGAAAGTTAGTGAGCGACAGCAGAGCTGCAGTCGAGACAAGTCTCTCTGTTTCTCTCTAAAGAAACTTTCAACTGAATCCAGCAGGTTTTTCTCAACAACAGCAGCAGAATCTGTGTCAAACACTGGTGAGTAAACTGTCCTACAGAGACAAAATACACTCACTGAAGATTTAGTCAAAGTTTAGTTCAAACCACAAACTGACTGTTTTACATCTGTTTGACCATTAAATTAATATTACACCATAAACGTCTCCCTCTTTATGTGAGACTGAACTGAATTTTTATCCATCTTCCCACATGTTGAGACAGTGTCCCACATTTTGATTGATTCTAGTTTGAAATTCTAACCACTGCAGGAGCAGCAACTTTTTCTAAAATCTGGCTTTTGTCCAATGGGTGTGGAGGAAGCAGGATATACTGTTATCAGCTGTTTGATGTCAATCAACAAACTGTCATTTATGTATCTTTATATTTCTACTCCACTACATTTTAGATGTACAGTGCTTAACAAATGTTTCAGAGCACCGGTTCGTGCCACAGATATCCTAAATTACCAGCATTAGTAATTACCAAAATGTTTTTTCATGTTTCTGTAACTGTTAATACACTAGTATGCAGAAGCTCTTTAACCAAAATTATATTTTTAATGCTAAAATAGATGTATTATTGTTCTTTGAATTTTCAAATTCACTGCTGTACAAAAAACTGTAAAAATAGTAAAGCACATTAAGATGTTAAATTAAAGTTATTTACTTGCTTTCCTGAACAGAAAAAAATGTTTTATTGGTTGAACGATCTGCTGGAATCATTTCTGACTTGTCAGAGAAGCCCAGTGAGCTGGCTCAAATCTGGCTATGAAAAGGTGAATTCAGTTTATTTGCCAAATAAATAACAATAATGTTTTAGTTGTCAACAAGCTTTTGAAAGATTTCTAAAATATTATGTTTTCTCGTTTTTATGACAGGTGTTCTAATAAATTTACATTTGTTAAGCACTGTATATATTGTATGTTTTCATCCACTAAATTTAGCTGACAGCTTTAGTTAGTTTTTGTCAAGATTTAAGATGAAAAACGTGATGCCTCGTCAAAGTAAAATGCTGCTTTCATGAATGCATCAATACAAAAAAAATCTCATAATATATTTGAAATATATGAAACAATCTGAGTGGGTCCATTCTGCATTTGGAGTTCTTTTACTTTTGATACTTAAAGTACATTTTGATGCTGATACCTTTGTACTTTTACTTAAGAAAGGGAGCTAAATACCTTTTTCCACCACTGGTCAAGTGCAGGTTAACCTCTCACCGTCTTTACAACTTTAAGCACAACAGGGAAACTTACAGGTCACCAAAAAAGTCATAAGCTATGGAGATCTGAACAGAGTATAATGGAAAAGAACAAAACTAAAGAAAAAGCAGCAACAAAAAATAGAAAAATACTTTGAGTTGTTTTTCAGTTTCATTTCAGGATGAGTGGGGTTCAACAAAATATACTTTTTCTCCAACAGATTGTTTGTTGGGATCTGAACTGTAATCTGTGTGGGATCATCAGGAATTACAGCATCAAAATCATTAATCATTAAGTGACACTGACATCAGATTTACTCAATTTCTTAACATGTTTATTAAAATTTTAATTTTTTTTGTTTTTTTATATAGACAGATGATTCCTCTATTTGGTAAATAAATTAAAGAATAAATAAACAAATGAATAATTAAATAAATGTACTTATTTGTTAAAGAGAGAAAAACTTCACAGGCTTTGTTCTTTAAATAATTGCATTTTTTAGTGCATCAATAAAACATTGAGCTATGTTAAACAGAAACTAATACAAATAGACTTACAAATTTAAGTATTTAAGGGAATTCAGTTAAAGTACTGTAACTTTTATTATTATTAGCATTATTTCTTGTTTTATTGAATATGATAAAGACTACCCTAATATCGCAGTAGGAATACTTTAACAGAAAAAAAACATAAATTCACACATTTTTTTAATATAATCCTACAGGAATTCATCATGAACTTGTTTGTATAATATCCCTGCAGAGTGTGTTATTTAATAACTAAAAGTTGGAGTCAAACAGCAGAAATGTCCCAGCATGCATCTGCAGTTTGAAGAAAAGTCCAAGAAATACAGTAAAAGTTCTAGTAAAGAAATGTTCAAATGGAAGTTCACTGAATTCAACGTCAGAGCAAATACTTACAGGTCTTGTGTGCCATCTAGTTGGAAGTCTGGGTATTACACCAACACTCTCCTGCTGCACTTCTATGATCTGAAAATTTAAATAATAATAATAAATTTAAAGGGTTTATTTTTGACTAAAGGGTTTTACAGTACCTCCTGAACAGCAGAGCTGACTTTAGACTTGTGTGTGTGTGTGTGTGTGTTTAAATCTCTGAAGTCTGCTGAGCTTCAGTACATGCAGTCAATACCTCTACATTTGAATATTTCCATTTCATGCTCAGGGAAATATTGTATTATACATTTTATTCCTTAATATTTTTTCTTCACTACATTTGTCTGAAAGCTTTAGTTTCTTTTCAGAGTAGTATTTCACCCCCGTCTATCCAGTGAAAATCTGTTGTTTATGATAAACTGAAGGATGAAGTGTTCCTTTATGTGTTGAGAAAATTCTCCTACTCCTTCAGCTAAATAAACTCTTCAAAAACCCTTTTGAATCAGCTGGAAAAAGCACCACAACAAAGCTGAAAACAGACGTTTTTTCTGACTTTTTATAGAAATGTGATTCTCACAGGACAACAACACAAAAATTATGATGTAAATATTACAGCAGATTAAACTACAGCAATGCATCACAACATTGCACAATCTGAAACTGAAAATACAGTAGTAAAGTGCAACATACAGATCAATGCAGCAGAAATAATAAGCCAAAAACACCATATATAATAATAAAACACTTGATTTTCCGTGTAGTGGTGTATTTTCACAGAGCAGTTAGTACTTATACTACAGTAAAGGATCTGAATACTTCCTCCACCTCTCACTCTTTATGACAGGTCATCACAGGTGGAGCCACACTGATAGGGGAGAGCTGCAACCACCATGTGAATACTTCCTCCACCACTCCTTCTTGGTGTCGGGCCACTGGGAGGTGGAGCCACAGTGAATCAGGTGAGCTTTAACTCACCTTTCCTGAAATGAAACTGAAAGTTAGTGAGTGACAGCAGAGCTGCAGTCGAGACAAGTCTCTCTGTTTCTCTCTAAAGAAACTTTCAACTGAATCCAGCAGGTTTTTCTCAACAACAGCAGCAGAATCTGTGTCAAACACTGGTGAGTAAACTGTCCTACAGAGACAAAATACACTCACTGAAGATTTAGTCAAAGTTTAGTTCAAACCAGAATCCATAACAAAGAAAAAAGTAACAGCAGATAGACGAGGCCTGCTAAAGGCTAACTGTCTTAGCTAAAATACACTTTGGCTTGCCAACCATCACTTAAAAACTCTTTTATCTCTCTTTTTGTATTTTAATCTGTTTTATACTTAGCCTACTGTTGTCTGCTTTTGTAAGGTAGTACAGCTGATAATAATCACTGTGTTTTAATAATCAGTATGAAGTCAAACCTTCAGCTTGACTCAGACAGGAAGTTCAACTCAGGGCAAACTTCCCCTTTTCTCTGAACTTCACTGTTTCTGTTGTGACTGTTTTCAGCCTTTTCAATATTGAATTGGAATTAAAACTATTTGATCGACTTTAAAAATGCATTCACTCTAATGGCAAAATTAGCAAAAGGTTATCAGTATTTTTTAATATTTAACATGTGATGCAACAGAAATGTGTTTGTCGAGTTTCAAATTCATTTCTTTCATGATTTATCTAATTTAAATGAGGATTTTCACATAAAGCAGCAGGAAGTCCAGACTTCACTGCAGGATGATGTTAACCTTTCCTGCTCTGCTCGTCCTGACCGTAGTCGGGGCACAGGGGAGATCTCCTCCAGGGCCGGCGTTGTCGCGGTTAACTCCCTCACAGCAGTGGAAGCAACAGGACTAGGCTTTACCTTTTGAACAGCAGCTTTATTTTGAACCATAAGCACCTTGGAATACACTTTTTCCTTTCTCTTCTCTTGTTATTCTCACACACTCACATACAAAACTACCGCTCGCTCTCTTCTCTTCACTGAACACACATACGCATATCACGTCACACTCTGCTTTCTCTCTTAAAGGGATTCACACACCAATCTCATAACAATGAGCTGTCTTAGTAAATCAGCTGCTGAACACATTCAGACTGAGGCCATAAATGAATTAATGATCACAGCCGATATTTGCATTGCATCATTTTCTTGGTAAATTAGGCTTTTAGTGAGGTGCAAAATGCCAAGAATATTCAGGGTGACATTCCTTATATTCCACTAATATGTAATAACAGTTGTGTTTCTTCACCCTTCTTGTCCTCAGAGTGTAGATATGTCTGCTGCTGCCAGCTGTCTGCTGACTGAAGATCAGTTTCTGTGCTCCATCTGTCTGGATGTGTTCACTGATCCAGTCAGCACACCATGTGGACACAACTTCTGCAAAACCTGCATCACTGAACACTGGGATAAAAATGTCCAGTGTCAGTGTCCCAACTGTAAAAAGGTTTTCTATACCAGACCTGAGCTGCAGGTGAATACTTTCATCTCTGAGATGGCTGCTCAGTTCAGACAGTCAGCTCAACAGAAAGTCAGCAGCAGCAGCTCAGAGCAGCAAGTTTCTAAACCAGGAGAAGTTCCCTGTGACGTCTGCAGTGGAACCAAACTGAAGGCCCTGAAGTCCTGCCTGGTGTGTCTGGAGTCCTACTGTGAGACTCACCTGCAGCGTCATCTGACAGCGTCAGGCCTGAAAAGACATCAGCTGATCGACCCTGTGGAGAACCTGGAAGGCAGGATGTGTCCGAAGCATGATAAACTGCTGGAGCTGTTCTGTAAGACCGACCAGACGTGTGTCTGCATCCTCTGCACTCATTCAGACCACAAGACACACGATGTTGTTCCTCTGAAAGAAGAATATGAAGGAAAGAAGGCTGAGCTGGGGAAGACAGACACTGACATTCAGCAGATGATCCAGAAGAGACGACTGAAGATTGAGGAGATCAAACACTCAGTGGAGCTCAGTAAGGAAGATGCAGACAGAGAGACAGCAGATGGTGTTCAGGTCTTCACCGCTCTGAAGGAGTCTGTTGAGAGAAGCCAGGCCGAGCTCATCGACACGATCAAAGAGAAGCAGAGAAAGACAGAGAAACAGGCTGAAGGCTTCATCAAAGAGCTGGAACAGGAAATCTCTGAGCTGAAGAAGAGAAGCACTGAGGTGGAGCAGCTCTCACAGTCTGAAGACCACCTCCACCTCCTCCAAAGCTTCACCTCCCTGAACGCTGCTCCACCCACCAAAGACTGGACAGAAGTCAGTGTCCGTCCATCTTCATATGAGGGGACTGTGAGGAGAGCTGTGAATCAGCTGGAGGAGACGCTCAGTAAACAGATGAAGAAGCTGTTTGAGGCTGAGCTGAAGAGGGTCCAGCAGTCTGCAGTGGATCTGACACTTGATCCTGATACAGCACAACCTGCTCTCATCCTGTCTGATGATGGAAAACAAGTTAAACATGGTGATGTAAAGAAGAATCTCCTAGACAACCCAGAGAGATTTTATTGTCCCTGTGTCTTAGCAAAGCAGAGTTTCTCTTCAGGAAGATTTTACTACGAGGTTCAGGTTAAAGAGAAGACTAAGTGGGATTTAGGAGTGGTCAGAGAGTCGATCAACAGGAAGGGAGTCATCACACTGTCACCTCAGAATGGTTACTGGACAATATGGTTGAGGAATGAAAATGAGTATGATGCTTGTGCTGACCCTCCAGTCCGTCTCTCTCTGAAGTCTGGGCCTGAGAAGGTGGGGGTGTTTGTGGATTATGAGGAGGGTCTGGTCTCCTTTTATGATGTTGATGCTGCAGCTCTTATCTACTCCTTTACTGGCTGCTGCTTCACTGAGAAACTCTACCCATACTTTGGTCCTTGTAATAATGATGCTGGTAAAAACTCTGCCCCTCTGATCATCTCTCCTGTCAATCACACTGAGTAGAACAATTGTTTGATTTTCTACAGAAACATTCACTGTTAGTCAATAAAATAAATGTGTACTGACTGGTGACGTAAAGTTTAAATATAGTTGATTAAGCAGATTCTGATCAATGTGTTTTTTCTACTTTATTTCTTTACATTCAGTCTGATTTATTTTAATAACTGCATTTCCTGCCTTCAAGACGGTTCAATCATCAGAACAATGTACTCATAAATAAGAAGCTTTAAATGTCTGGGAGCCAAATTCAAAACTCTTTATTGTCTGATCATTGTTTATGTAAGAAGTTTTTCATATTGACACAAATTACTCAAGAAAGTGATATGAAACCCCTTATATGTTAATGGAAGCTTTTAAAAATAAGGTGTTTCAATGGTTTTATTCTGTACCATGTTAAATTAAAGGACACAATAGGGATTTCTTTCTGGTGTGTTTTCAGGGGTACATTTTATACATATATGTTCATAATTAATTTAAACATTAATGAAATCTGATAATTAACCATTTAGCTGCAGTAGTTTTACACACCAGAGATAAAATGTCTCAACTGTCTGCTGTGGTATTGTTTCTTTCAAATTGTGTTCCCCTCTCTGTCGACTGTAAAGTTTGAACAAAAGTGAATAAATTCTCAAATGAATGAAAACAAAGCGTTTTCACTGCAATTCTCTTAAAGTACCTCAATATTGTACCACATTTTACTGAGAAATATTCTACTTTTACTTCACTACATTTAACAGCTATAGTTTGTTTTTCAAATTAAGATAACAAAACATGATCCGCTTATAAAATATGATTAGTTGCTACAGATAAAACTACCAAAATGATATCAAGGAATACGAATTAATTTGACAACAATAAAGTATTTCTTACGTATGAATACATTAACAATAATGGTCCAAAAACAATATAGTATAACTGACTACTTTTACTACGTCAAGTACATTTTGTTGCTTGTACTTAATATGTACTTGTATAAACCTGAGTGTTTTCCTTTTTCTAGTTGTCTGATTAGATAGCTTTAGTTGCTTTTCAGTTTTTTGTCCCTTTCCCGTCCCATTAATGTCACGTATCTCCAGATGTGATGATGAATGTTTGTATTAGAATTAAGGATGAAATGTTCCTTTATTATGTTGAGAACACTCTCCAACTTCTTCGGCTAAATAAAGTCTTAAATTCCCTCTCAGATCAGCTGGAAAATGCATCGTCACAAAGCTGGGGGAAAAAAATGCAGTTTTTCTGACTTTTTAGAGATACGTTATAAAGATTTGACAATCTTACAGAATATGATGCATTGCTGTAGATTAAACTAGCCAACAGCATATAAAGGAGTTAAAATCAGCACAACCTCAAACATCTACAGCTGTAAAATGCAACGTTCACATTAATGCAGCAGTAATATTATATAAAAACTTCTTATATGATATTGAGCAGTAAAAAATGCCCTTTGTTTTCATACTTTAACTATACTTAAGCAACAGACACATAGTTTTACTCTTTAAAAACCCTCTTTGATCAGCTGCAAAATGCATTGTCACAAAGCTGAAAACATCTTTTTTAATGACTTTTTAGAGACACATGTTGCTCACAGGACAGCAATGCTAAAAATAATTTAATAGAATATGATTCATTGCTGTAGATTAAACTACCCAACAGCATCAAGGAGTAAAAATTAGCACAACCTTAAACAGCAATAAAATGCAACACACACATTAATGGAGCAGTAATATTAACACAAATACATCTTATATAATAATAAAACACTGAAAGGGATGATTTAACTGCACAATTTAAAATACTTTTAAAGGCTTGGAATGCAGGACTTTAACTTGTAGTGGAGTCTTTTCACAGTGTGGCATTAGTGCTTTACTTTAGGATCTGAACACTTCAAGTCAGCATGTAACGCTTGTGATTCGTTACATTGTTACAATAATATTATTTTACCAAATTGTGGCTTCACTTTAACAATTTAATATAGGAATTGTCATTTATTCCTTTATTTAAGTTTCTTCTCAGTTATGACTAACTGTCAATCTAGATAATAAAATAAATATTTGCTATTCGTTCCTTGTATGGATTTGTTTGTGTTTTATAAAGGATTTGAACCTGAGCCAGACCACACAATAATAACAACATTTATACAACAAATAAACACTCTGGTATCAGATCGATCCTCGTTGTCCGCTGATACACAAGATCAGATATCGGTTCTGGGATGAAAAAAAATGGTATTGGAACAGGAGAAAGGAGCACAAAATGTCCCATAAAGAATGAATCCCAACCATGCACCTAAGGAAGTGTATAAAGAAATGAGAATAGATGAATAAGAAAATAAGAAAAGGTGTACAAAGAACAGAAACGTATACTTTTCTCTTTTGTACTCACCATGTGTCTCTGTCTTCTGCTGTATCTATATATTATTAGAGGATAAAAACAATTCTCTTATAAAGTGTGTCATCATGTCAGTTGTCCAGCAGATGGTGGAGTCACACCACAGATCAGAACAAGAGTTTATAGTAAATGACTTTATTGAAAGGCTGAACAGAAAACACTCACATGTCAGTCAGCAGTTTTAAAAACTTTAACAGACACACTTTATGTACATTTATTTAATTTTACACAATAAATACTAATAACCTTGTTGAATACTAAAATTGACCTAAACAGATAGAAACATTTTCTTTCAGCAGGACTCAGGTTTAGCGGTGACCTTTGACCTGCAGGCGGTTCAGGCGGGGTTGGCGTTGGGCCGTGTGGACGAGGGTCTGGTGATGGTGCTGTGGCAGATCTGATAGCAGGTTTGGTTCTGTCCCCCGTCGTCCTCTGCTCCGTACACCGTCAGACACAAATCCATCCACGGACGCTCACCTGATGCAGACACAAGATCAACATTTCACACCTGAGATCAACTTCACACACTCAACACGTTTCCACCACTTTCACAGAGAAACGCTGAAGATAACTCGTGTTCACAAATCAACTCTGTTTACTGTTGTCTATTGTCTTGCCATTTACTCTTAGAAATGTCTGTTTATTGCTCCGATGTTGTTTCTTTACCTAAATGTTATGATCTTTATGCCGTGGTTCAGCGAGTGGTGTATATTTGGTGTATTTTTCACCAGAAAACTCCTCAGAGTTTTGAATAAAATGACAAATGCACAACTTTACGTGTAATAAGGTATTTCTCAATGCTGGAAAAAAGAAACATTACATCATTACATTTACTCAAGTACTGTACTTGACTGATACATTTTTCCTTTCGTTTTCCATTTTATGTTAGCATACTTCTGCCACAGTTCAGAGGTAAATACTGTACTATTTACTCCACTACATTTGTCTGACAGCTTCAGTTACTTTTCACAGTTTATTATCCCCTTCCTATAAAAAACAACAACATGTGTCTCCCTCATGGCAGGTCTGACTGCCAAAGCCATCCGACCTCTGCAACTCATCCAGAATGCAGCTGCTCGATTGGTCTTCAGTCTTCCCAAATTTTCACACACAACACCCCTCCTCCGCTCCCTCCACTGGCTACCGGTGGCTGCGCGGATACATTTCAAGACTCTAGCTCTGACGTACTCTGCTGCTAACGGTTCAGGTCCTACTTACATCCAGGACCTTGTCAAACTCTACACCCCTGCCCGTCCTCTCCGCTCTGCATCAGCCAAACAGCTGGCGACTCCCACTCTGCGTGGGTCAACTCGCCTCAAAACCACCTCCAGACTTTTCTCTGTCTTGGCTCACAAATGGTGGAACGAGCTCCCTACCGACATCAGGACCTCAGACAGCCTGTACATCTTCCGCTGCAGACTGAGGACCTATCTCTTCCAACAATACCTCGGTTAAGTCATGGTCACCTAACATATATATTTAAAAAAATTTTTTTTTAAAAATGCTCTTCTTCTTTTCTTCTTTAACATATAGCACTCCTTTAGCGATGACAGTTGGCTCTTAAAGTTCTGTACTTACTTGATTCCTGTGGTCTAAGTCTAGTACCTTCAGGTTGAATGCACTTATTGTAAGTCGCTTTGGACAAAAGCGTCTGCTAAATGACATGTAATGTAATGTAATGTCCAGATGTGTTGATTTTGAATGTTTGTGTGTGCATGTCCGTGTCTCCTCGTCGCAACATTAAGGTAGGCATCCCGTCCTAACTGCCATCTTGTTACTTTTATTTGGCCCTGGGGCTTCATCCTCCCGCTCCGTTGCAGAGGCATGGAGCGACGGTGAGCTGGAGGGGGCGAGCAGTTCGGTCGGAGCGCGTGCTTGGGTGCAGTAGAGCTCAGAGGTAGGCTGCTCTTAACTGTCTGCTGTTGCAGTTTGTCTCTCAGTGCGCTAGTTGTGACACTCTCTCTCTTTGTCGCTGTACAGCGGGGCGCTGTAGCCAGCGTCTCCCACTCTCCTAGTTCTGCACTTATCCGTTTGGCGTCCTGGTGTGTATCCGGTCATCGGCCACCACGACGAGGTCTGCTGCTGTCCTGGCTCTGCTAAGTGTGGACTGAGAAGCTCCACTGTCTCGGGTCACTCCACGTGCCCACAGTTTCGGTCCTTTGTGGACGAGATTCAGACAAATTAAAGCCAAGTTTGGCTCGCCCGTCACCTGTCTTTTTAATTAGTTTTTATAAGCCAATATTAATTTTAAAGAGTAAATATTTCGTTGTTTAATTAAGCTTGTTTCTGTTTAGGGTTTGATTAATAATAGTTTGGGGTTATTTTTCTTATTATATTAGGTTGATAATTATATCCTTTGGTTTAATGTTTGATTTGTTTTAAATAAAATTGATGTACTGTGAAACCACGACCTCTGGCCCGCGTGTGTGATTCCGGACCTGTGTTGACCTTTTGTAGGGCAATTTCCTAGGTTAGAATCCCAGGTGGCGTTGTTGGCAACTCACATTACACATAAACACGCATACACAGACACACTCACACCCGCTCCCGCCACATAAACAAAGTCTTGAAAAACCCTTTTGGATCAGCTAGAAAATGCATCATAACAAAGCTAAAAACAGCTGTTAAAAACACACCAAAATAATAATAATAAATATGATGCATTAATGTAGGTTAAACTACAATGCATCAACACATTGCACAATCTGAAACATATACAGCAGTAAAATGCAACATACAGACCAATGCAGCAGTAATATTAATCCAAAAACATCATATATAATGATACAACACCTGCTTTTCCTTGTAGTGGAGTATTTTCACAGAGCAGTTAGTACTTTTACTACAGAAAAGGATCTGAATACTTCCTCCACCTCTCCCTCTTTATGACAGGTTGGGTCATACTAAAAGGGGAGAGCTGCAACCACGTCACATTTCCTGTTATCGACAGCAGAGCTGCAGTCAAGACAAGTCTCTCTGTTTCTCTCTAAAGAAACTTTCAACTGAATCCAGCAGGTTTTTCTCAACAACAGCAGCAGAATCTGTGTCAAACTCTGGTGAGTAAACTGTCCTACAGAGACAAAATACACTCACTGAAGATTTAGTCAAAGCTTAGTTCAAACCAGAAACTGACTGTTTTACATCTGATTAACCATTAAATGAATATTACACCATAAATATGTGTCCATTTAGATTTTTTAAATCTAAATGGACACATATTTATTTTATTTTATATTAAAACTAACAGAGGTAAAAACCAAACCAGTGAGTGAACTCTGACTAGTTAAGTTCAGAAAGAATACACTCACAGCTAGCATTAGCATTAGCTTCAGATAGGGAGACCAGGTGTCCCTCTTTATGTGAGACTGAACTGCATTTTTATCCATTGTCCCAAATATTGATTAATTCTAGTTTGAAAAGTCAAACCACTGCAGGAGCAGCCACATTTCTAAAGTCTGGCTTATATCCAATGGGTGTGGAGAAACAGGAAGTACTGTCATCATGCGGCTGTTTGATTTCAATCGACAAACCGTCATTTATGTAACTTTATACTTTTACTTCACAACATTTTAGAAAATGTTGGACAAATATTGTACTTTCTACTCCACAACACTAAGCTGACAGCTTTAGTTACTATTCATATCAAGATTTATCATGAAAAAAATGAATGTAAAAGGATTAAGCTTTTTTTGTAATACATTACACAGTATAATGGTAATAAAATTGAGTCATACCTTGACAAGAGTAAAATGCTGCTTAAACAAATGCATTAATAGTAGTAATAATCCAATAATATATGTGTTTATACAGTATATAACAATCTGAGTGTGACTTTTGATTAAGTACATTTTGATGCTGATACTTTTGTACTTTTACTTAAGTAAGGGAGCTGAATATACAGTGGCCCTGAAGTGCAAACCACACCAGCAATTCACACAACACACCAGCAATTCGCCACATTATTTTGGCATTGTTGTCCTGTAAAAAACATCTGTTTCTAGCTTTGTAACGATATATTTTCCAGCTGATCCAAAAGGGTTTTTAAAGAGTTTATTTAGCTCTCAACACATGAAGGAACACTTCATCCTTTATCACAAACAACAGATACATGATTTTCACTGGACAAGACGGGGATGAAATACTACTCTGAAAATAAACTAAAGCTTTCAGAAAAATTTAGTGAAGAAAAACTATTCAGGAAGAAAATATACAATACAATATTTCTCTCTGAGCATGAAATGAAAATACTCAATGGTAGAAGTATTGATTCCATGTACTGAAGCTCAGCAGACTTCAGAGATTCAAACATACAAGTCATAAGTCGGCTCTGCTGTTCAGGAGATACTGTAAAACCCTTCTGTCAGTGTGTCTGTGTGCATATGTTTAAGATAAGTGTATACATATGAGAAAGAGAGAGAAATAAAGTCAATACAAACAAGCCAGCAAAAAGAACACAGAATAATAATGATTGTAATAATATTGGCTTAATCATGCAGTATGTGTAAGTGTCAAGGCACATAGTGCAGAGTGAACCGACACAACAAATACATTTTCCGCGCAACGCAATTTGATTATATCACGTGGAGTGTCCATGTAAAGTTAACACTTCATCTCCTCTCTGCAGGTAAGAGTTTTATACTGCAAAGTGAGAAAGAATGACAGTAAAGTGTTTATCCTTCATGTCAGCTCAATGAATTTACCATAAATATCACAATACGGGCGCACTACATAGGGGCGACTGGTTTGACTATGGAGAAGTGAATGAAGGGAGGAACCAATCAGGAGGAGGATCAGTGTCCAATATGTACCTACCCTTTCCATTTTGATGAATTGCTGGCGTGTTTTGCACTTCAGGGCCACCGTATGAATACCTTTTTGCACCACTGGTCAAGTGCAGGTTAACCTCTCACCGTCTTTACAACTTTAAGCACAACAGGGAAACTTACAGGTCACCAAAAAGTCATAAGCTATTGCAGATCTGAATAGAATATGATGGAAACTAACCTAAAGTTAAAAAATGCAGCAACATAAACTAGTAAAATACTTTAATAGTTATTTTTTAGTTTTACTTGGGGATGGGGTTCAACACAAACTACTTTTTGTCCCACATTGGTTTGTTGGGATCTGGTCAGCCTGAGTTAAGCTACTTTACAGACCTAAAATTTATCTAACCATAACCACTGAGCAGCTTTTTTTCTTTAATCAAAATTGGTGCTTGGGGAAATTCAGTGGTCACTAGAAATACTACAACTTCCAGTCAGCATACTATGTGGTATTCAGGGGTACATTTTGTACATATATGTTCATAATTCATTTAAAGATTAACAAAATCTGATCTTAAACCATTTAGCTGCAGTAGTTTAACACACCAGAGAAAGAAAATGACTCAACTGCCTGTTGTATTACTTTTATTTGTATTGTGTTCACCTCTCTGTAGACTGTTTCACTGCATTTGTTTTAAAGTATCTCAAAATTGTACCAAATTTTAGAGAGAAATATCGTTTTTTCAGTTTAATCTTCCTGCTGTTGGTGTGATTAAGCTCCATTACACAGTTAGAAGAGGCAACAGGACTGATCTCAGATCTGCAGCTCTGTCTCAGCTCGTAGTTTTAGTAGTTTTACTTTCATAGTTTTGTTTTAAATTGTTTGTTGGTAGAGTTTAATAAGCTATTTTAAACCGCTGACATATCTAATATATTAAATATTTGCACCTCTGGCTGGTTTTGTGATGAAATGTATCAGTTTGTCATTAAATTAAAGAACTGCATCCTTAAAATGAGAGGAGAAACATTAAAATTGAAAATCAACAACAAAAAGAGAAGATGACAGTTTGGTGACATCAGTAAATGTGACTCATGTTGCTGTTGCTGTTAAAAAAATTAAACTTGCTTAATACAACCTTTTATTTCCAGACTTCACATTAAATAGCTTAAAAACGTGTAAAACCTGCTGTTAACGTTCACATTTCAACCTCACAGTTGACTTAAAACATGTCAACAATGTCACCTTCAGCAACACCTGAACTGAAAAGTTAACCAACCTTTCAGATCCTCTTCAGCTGAGGGTGGAGGAGCAGCTCCACCTCCCTCCTGACAAGTTTCTGTGCACAGGAGGAGAAAATACCACATATAGATCAATGCAGAAAGCAGAAATAATAATCTAAAAACATCATATATAATGATAAAACACCTGCTTTTCCTTGTATTGGATTATTTTTACAATGCAGTAAGTACTTGTACTACAGTAAAGGATCTGAATACTTCCTCCCCCTCTCCCTCTTAATGATAGGTCCTGACAGTTTGGGTCACACTGATAGAGGAGAGCTGCAACCACGTCACATTTCCTGTTATCGACAGCAGAGCTGCAGTCGAGACAAGTCTCTCTGTTTCTCTCTAAAGAAACGTTCAACTGAATCCAGCAGGTTTTTCTCAACAACAGCAGCAGAATCTGTGTCAAACACTGGTGAGTAAACTGTCCTACAGAGACAAAATACACTCACTGAAGATTTAGTCAAAGTTTAGTTCCATAACAAAGAAAAAAGTAACAGCAGACAGGCAAGGCCTGCTAAAGGCTAACTAGCTTAGCTAAGAAAGCCTTTGGATTGTCAAACATTCAACTAAAAACTATTTTATCTCTCTTTTTGTCTTTTAATGTTTTTGTAGTTACTGTTGTCTGCTTTTGTAAGGTAGTACAGCTGATAATAATCACTGTGTTTCAACAATCAGTAAGTCAAATCTCCATCTCGACTCAAGGCAAACTTCCCTTTTCTCTGAACTTCACTGATTCTTACTGTTGTTTACCTTTTAAATTGGAATTGGAGTTTTCTATATAACATCAGCGATGCACAACATATCAGAAAACAGAAAAGCTATAGTTTGCGGAGTGAAAAGGAAAATGACCTTGGCACTGAAACATCTACTACACTTTGAAAAAACCAACTGAATTATATTTACTTAAATCAATCAATTATGAATAAAATCAAAGAAGCAATGAGGGCGGCTGTGGCTCAGTCGGTAGAGTGGGTTGCCCACCGATCGGAGGGTTGGTGGTTCGATCCCTGACCTTGGCAGCTGTTGGGCCTCATAACGGGGCGTCAAATATATGATATATATATGGTTACAGATACCAATTGCCTCCATCACGGGTCACCAAAAATGTTGGGAATTAAGGATAGCTCTTTTATGAATCAATGATGACCTTGCACAGGGTGTCAAATATGTTAACAAAAGGGCGTTATCATAAATGCTATCCCTCCCATAAGGATACCAAATATGTAGAAATGAACCTGAGCAACACTTGTGCGGATCTCACGGTTCAAAAGTGTGGTTAGATGGCAATAAGAATTATTAATAATTATCATTATTATTAATTATAAGAAATGATATGACTTGATTTACTCTAAGTCAGCTCGTTGGGGCACCATCTGTTAAACAGAAAAATATAGCCAATTCACTTAAATCAGTCTCATAAAGTTACTAAACTATCAATTTGGAACACTGATTATTAATTATGAATATAATTATTATCAAATTACCATATTAATATTTAGTAGTGGTTGAAGGAATCGTGGATTCTTGTCACAGCATTCACAGTGTACAACATTAAATAGACAGCATTTGTAATCAAAAGGTATTTATTCTAAAAACAAGTAAAGCAAATAAAGCACACATCTATAAAGTATAGAGAGCTACATTACAAAAGAGAGGAAACGTGTGTGTGTGTGTGTGTGTGTGTGAGGGAGGGGGGGTTGAAGCTCCCCACACAATGAGTCGTAAAAATTCCAGTTGTGAAGGGGTGACTAGGCCTTTTGGCCTAGTGAGAGCTGCAAAACTGTGTTTGGTTACAGTTAATTTAAATTATATTATGTGTATATCAGTGTATGAGCAAATCACGTATGGTGAATCCAGGCCTCTGGATTCCCTCCTGAAGAAGAGGTGTTGCTTCTCTGGGGAGCGGTGGAGAAAGAGAGAGAAGGGAGGGAGGACTGGCTCCCTTATAGCAGACCAGCGGACCACCTGCAGTGTCAAGGTGCCTTGACCAATGAGGTGACCTGGAAGGTGTCGTAAATGCCGAGCATTCTGGGAGGGAAGTTCTTGGGAGGACACAAAATGGCGGTGACCTGCCATTTTGTGAGTTGACTCTTTTAAGCTGTTTAAGCATTTAGTCCACAAATGTTAAAGTCCACAAATCAACCCAAGATTCACCTGTGGTACGATCCCAACACAGCCTACATGTCGAAGTATCCTTGAGCAAGATACTGAACCCCAAATTGCTCCCGATGCTGCGTTCATCGGTATGCGAATGAATTCCCAATGGTGGCAGGTGGGACCGTTTAGGGTAACCTCTGCCACCAGTATGAATGTGTGTGTGAATGGGTGAATGAGCACAGTCTGTAGTGTAAAGCGACTAAAAAAGCACTACATAAGTGCAGGTCCATTTACCATTTACCAATGAGCCAGTTACACCTCAGTTCTACCTGAACTATGTTGTTATATTTTATTTTCAGCTGTCTTTTGCCAGCAGGATTTCAACAAAATTAATAAATTGTAGGTTCAATTCAAAACCATTACTTTGGTTGTGGTGCACAAGTGTAACTCAGAGTGAACCTACTCTGAGTTGATTGAACTATTTCAAATCAGCTTTTCTGGAACCGGAAACTCAGAGTTTCCCATCTGAGGGTAAATCAACTCAGAGTTCAGGGATAGGTTCAGGGTTAGTTGAACCTTCTACCTGGAACGGGGCCCAGGACTTGACTGCAGGATGAGCTGTCTTAGTGAATCAGGTGCCGAACACATTCAGACTGAGGCCATGAAGCTACGGCAAATATTTGCCTTGCACGATTTTCTCAGTTAATTTGGTTCAATTAGTTGGGTGCAATATGACAAACACATTCATGGTGATATTCCTTATATTCCATCAATATGTCATAACAGTTGTGTTTTTTCACCCTTCTTGTCCTCAGAGTGTAGATATGTCTGCTGCTGCCAGCTGTCTGCCGACTGAAGATCAGTTTCTGTGCTCCATCTGTCTGGATGTGTTCACTGATCCAGTCACCATACCATGTGGACACAACTTCTGCAAAACCTGCATCTCTGAACACTGGGATAAAAACGTCCAGTGTCAGTGTCCCAACTGTAAAAATGTTTTCAACACAAGACCTGAGCTGCAGGTGAATACTTTCATCTCTGAGATGGCTGCTCAGTCCAGACAGTCAGCTCAACAGAAAGTCAGCAGCAGCAGCTCAGAGCAGCAAGTTTCTGAACCAGTAGAAGTTCCCTGTGACATCTGCACTGGAACCAAACTGAAGGCCCTGAAGTCCTGCCTGGTGTGTCTGGTCTCCTACTGTGAGTTTCACCTGGAGCCTCATCTGACAACATCAGGCCTGAAAAGACATCAGCTGATCGACCCTGTGGAGAACCTGGAAAGCAGGATGTGTACAGAGCACGATAAACTGCTGGAGCTGTTCTGTAAGACCGACCAGACTTGTGTCTGCATGCTCTGCACCATTTCAGCCCACACAACACATAATGTTGTTCCTCTGAAAGAAGGATATGAAGGAAAGAAGGCCGAGCTTGAGGGTGAAATTCATCAGATGATACAGGAGAGAGAGTTGAAGATCGAGGAGATCAAACACTCAGTGGAGCTCAGTAAGGAAGATGCAGACAGAGAGACAGAAGATGGTGTTCAGGTCTTCACCGCTCTGAAGGAGGCTGTTGAGAGAAGCCAGGCCGAGCTCATCGACACGATCAAAGAGAAGCAGAGAAAGACAGAGAAACAGGCTGAAGGCTTCATCAAAGAGCTGGAACAGGAAATCTGTGAGCTGAAGAAGAGAAGCACTGAGGTGGAGCAGCTCCCACAGTCTGAAGACCACCTCCACCTCCTCCAAAGCCTCCTGTCTCTGAATGCTGCTCTACCCACAACGAACTGGACAGAACTCAACGTCCGACCGCTTCATGAGGGGACTGTAAGAAGAGCTCTGCATCAGTTGGAGGAGATGCTCAATGAAGAGATGAAGAAAGTGGTAAACACTGAGCTGAAGAGGGTCCAGCAGTCTGCAGTGGATGTGACACTTGATTATGATACAGCACATCCCAACCTCATTGTGTCTTATTACGGAAAACGAGTCCAATATCGTGATGAAAAGAAAGATGTCCCAAACAATCAGGAGAGATTTAATAGAAGTGCTTATGTCTTAGCAAGGCAGAGTTTCTCTTCAGGGAGATTTTATTATGAGGTTAGTGTTAGACGGTATACTGACTGGACATTAGGAGTGGCCAGAGAGTCGATCAACAGAAAAGGAAATATTTTTTTGAGCCCTTCGAATGGGTACTGGTCAATATGTTTGAGGAATAGAGATGAGTACAAAGCTTTTAATGAGTATCCAGTCTATCTCTCTCTGAAGTCTCATCCTGAGAAGGTGGGGGTATTTGTGCATTATGAGGAGGGTCTGGTCTCCTTTTATGATGTTTATAATGCAGCTCTCATCTACTCCTTTACTGGTTGCAGCTTCACTGAGGAACTCTACCCATTCTTTGGTCCCAGTGACAATGAAACATCTACTTATCTGCATATCACTCCTGTCTAGGGGTGTAATGGTACAAAAAGATCATGGTTTGGTATGTACCTTGGTTTACAGTTACAGTCTTTCTTTTGTTTTAGCAGGGGAAAATAATAATAATAATAATAATTCATTCATTTTTCATCCTTTACCTCTTATGTAAACTTGAGTCGTGAGGGGCTGGAGCCGATCCCAGCTGACACTGGGCGAGAGGCGGGGTACACCTGTACAGGTCAGACTTTCACAGTGCTGACACATAGAGATAGACAACCATTCATGCTCATATATATCAATCCTACAGACAATCCAACCTGAGCTTTCTTACCACTATATTTGAAATATCAATACATCCCTACTCCTGTCAGCAACACTGGGCAGAATAACCATTTGATTTTCTACTATTTCTCATTTAATGCAAAGAAAATGTAAATATCAAATGTATTATGTGTATTTTTTGTTAATAATGTGCTGCTTTGATTTTTTCTTTTTAATGTTTTGATATTACTCCATATACAGTTAGTATTTGTTCTGTGTTACATGATGTAGTTTTGGCTTTTTCCATTCTTTTTAGTTTTTCTTAAGATTTAATAAGTAACATTCCCATATATCACCCTCTTTATGTCCTTTCTCCTCATACAGTCTAATATAAAGTAAAGACAAGTTTCTCTTCCATGTTTTTCACCAGTAATCCCACCATCACCATTCCACCTGATATTTATTGGATTAATAGATTGGGACTGTGTCTCTGTGTACTTCAGGCTCCTCCTGCTGTTGTCTGAAGTATCTCTGGGACAATACCACTTTTAGACAGTAAATGACAGAAAGCACATTCTAATTTGACTGAAAGCCTTCATAAGACAAAACTCTTATGTTGATACAAGAAGCTTTAAAAACAAAGTAATTGAGAAGCGATCCATCAACAAGTCAGTCATTTCTACAGCAAGTAATGAAATAAATTTAAAAATTATAGAAAAACAAGAAATTGTCACTCACTGATTATGATAATGTCTTTTTTCTTGTAAATAATGTCTATACTGTGTTATTAACTCATTATTAATCTATTAAAAACATTGCAATAAATGTGACTCTGTTTCTATTCAGGTGACCGGAAATTACATTTGTCCTTGCCGTTTTTGTAAAAAAAAATAAAAAAAACAGATTTTTTTTAATATGAATAGTATTATTTGTATTAATGTAAATATTACCAGCTTTTTTTTTCTTCTTTGAGGACTTAGGAAATTCATTACAGTGGTAAGTGTAAAATGACTTTCAAAGAATACATGTTAAGTTTTTTGGAAATTCAGATACTTAGTTTTTGACTTGAATGTAATGTTAAGAGATAAGGCTCAAACTCTGCACTGACTATAGCTCACACAGTTAAAACAAACAGACAAACAAACAAACATGTAATTTGAGTCCCAATGGAACTAAATAATGTAAGAAAAATGCCAGTTATGCAGCTAAAGAGTGCTAAAAACTGGCTGAAACAGGTTGGAAATTACCTGCTGCAACGTGAAAATTAACCACAAACAATGAACAGTGAATTGGTACAATAAACTGCACATCAAACAGGGTGTGTCCTCAACAAATATACTTTAGCATTAACATTGTTGTCTTGAACGCTCAGCAATAAACTGTCCATTAACCATCCACTCGTCTCCTGTTGCTGCAGCCACTGACTGAGAAACCGGACACTACCACTCTAGTCCACTAGGTGTCCATGCCAGCCTTTCCAACACATACAGCTTTTCTTTAATATCCAACCAGCTCTGATTCTCTGCAGTCTGGGAGCTGTTTCATGTTTTAACACGTCTTAGTAGGTAAAGAAGGGTGAAAAAGAGGACTCGACACTTGGCAGAAAAGCTATTAATGTCTCATGTTCTGACATTGTGAAATCCCAGGACAATGAAAAATGAATAAAACAGGTTTGGGACTTGACAGGACTTGAATATGTAATTGTTCCAGCCCTTTGCATTGAATAGAAAAGTTCTCAGCAGGAATATGCAAAGTGAAAATAACAAATGAAAGACACTAACACAGATTTACCATCAGCAAACTCCAATAAGTACTATTTGTTTTCTCAGAAAGACTGCAAGTTTTCCAGTGAGAGTAAATAAGGCCTATTACTCTCTGACAGTGACTTTAAGTCAGAATTCTGAGAAAAAAGTCAGAATTCTGATTTTAATGTCAGAAGTCAAATATATTTTCTTGTTTGGCCCTAATGCTCTTCCGTACCTGCTGCATTGACGGCAGAGACTATAAATAAATAAATAAATAAATAAATAAATAAATAAAAGAGCACAGATTCACTGTTACTCTCATCACCTCCTGCTCTCTCTTCTCTCGTCCACTCACACATCTACTGTCCTGCCTCTTAAAGGAGCCGCTACTCTTACAACAACTCACTTCTGCTTTCATACTTTCAGCACATTTTGTTGGTTATACTAACTTTAACTTCAGTCAGGTTTTGAATGCAGGACTTTTCCTTGTAGTGGAGTATTTTCACAGTGCAGTATTAGTACTTTTACTTCATTAAAGGACCTGAATACCTCCTCCACCCCTCCTTCTTTGTCTCTGCTCCACATCAACTTTCCAGAAACGAAACTGAAAGTTAGTGAGCGACAGCAGAGCTGCAGTCGAGACAAGTCTCTCTGTTTCTCTCTAAAGAAACTTTCAGCTGAATCCAGCAGGTTTTTCTCAACAACAGCAGCAGAATCTGTGTCAAACTCTGGTGAGTAAACTGTCCTACAGAGACAAAATACACTCACTGAAGATTTAGTCAAAGTTTAATTCAAACCAGAAACTGAGACTGAACTGAATTTTTATCCATCTTCCCACATGTTGAGACAGTGTCCCACATTTTGATTGATTCTAGTTTGAAATTCAAACCACTGCAGGAGCAGACACTTTTCTAAAGTCTGGCTGTTATCCAATGGGTGTGGAGGAAGCAGGATGTACTGTCGTCATGGAGCTTTTTGATGTCAATCAACAAACTGTCATTTATGTAACTTTATATTTCTACTCCACTACATTTTAGATGTACAGTGCTTAACAAATGTTTCAGAGCACCGGTTTGTGCCACAGATATCCTAAATTAACAGCATTAGTAATTACCTAAATACTTTTTCATGTTACAGTAACTGTTAAGACAGTAGTATGCAGAAGCTCTTTAACTAAAATGATATTTTTAATCCTAAAATAGATTTATTATTGTCCTTTGAATTTTCAAATTCACTGCTGTACAAAAAACTGTAAAATAGTAAAGCATA
Source organism: Centropristis striata (assembly GCF_030273125.1). Classification (NCBI taxonomy): domain Eukaryota; kingdom Metazoa; phylum Chordata; class Actinopteri; order Perciformes; family Serranidae; genus Centropristis; species Centropristis striata. The sequence continues at coordinate 33,435,942 of NC_081522.1, forward strand.
TCATTATGTCTTGATTAAGATGTCAAATTAAAGTTATTTAGTTGCATTCCTGAGCAGAAACATTTTTTTCATTGGTTGAACGATCTGCTGGAATAATTTCTGACTTGTCAGAGAAGCCCAGTGAGCTGGCTCAAATCTGGCTATGAAAAGGTGAATTCAGTTTATTTGCCAAATAAATAACAATATTTTTTTAGTTTTCAACAAGCTTTTGAAAGATTTCTAAAATATTTATGTTTTCTCGTTTTTATGACAGGTGGTCTAATACATTTGTTAAGCACTGTTTATATTGCACTTTTTTTATCCACTAAATTTAGCTGACAGCTTTAGTTACTTTTTGTCAAGATTTAAGATGAAAAACATGATGAATTTGAAATGATTGCACTTTATTATTTAAATACCATAACAGTGTATTAGGTAGTTAAAGTTACCCTACCTCGTCAAAGTAAAATGCTGCTTTCATAAATGCATCAATACAAAAAAATCTCATAATATATTTGAAATATATGAAACAACCTTAGTGGGTCCATTCTGCATTTGGAGTTCTTTTACTTTTGATACTTAAAGTACATTTTGATGCTGATACCTTTGTACTTTTACTGAAGAAAGGGAGCTAAATATCTTTTTCCACCACTGGTCAAGTGCAGGTTAAGCTCTCACCATATTTACAACTTTATGCTCGACAGGGAAAGTTACAGGTCACCAAAAAAGTCATAAGCTATGGAGATCTGAACAGAATATAATGGAAACTAACAAAGGGCGTTTTCACACCTGAAAGTCCGTACCAAGGTCCGTGTTCTGTTACATTGTATTCATTTGGTCCTTTTGGTTTTGGTTTCACACTGCAAAAGGAATAACGGACTTTACAAGACAATTCTACTGGACACGTCATCTCCCTGTGGACTTCTGCGGCTCATTTTGTTTTGGTTACGCTGCGTTGTTAGGCTGGCCGGCATCTGATGTCAGTGTGACTTCCTTAACGTGTTTACACTAAATTAATCTAGCGAGCCACCTTTTACTCCGTTTGAGTCCTTTTCCCATGCGTTATTTCAGTCTTGTGGCAGTGAAGGTTTCTGCTGCTGTCCTCAGCTCCGTTGTGCACACAACTAAATGTTTGTCCTTGGTCTTGTGTTACCTTGCCGCTGATTAGTGATTGTGCTCACCTGCTGAGGCGCGCCGCGGAGCATTGCACACGGCGTAGCGCGTATGCAGCAGCACGCCCGCTGTCACACACACGCAGCTGCACCTCCAGGCAGATCGCCGCAACAAATACTTTTGCTGGTCTTTTGCTACCAGCAGCACCAGCTTAATGAACTATACGTGAGAGTGCTTGGTATTCGCAAGATGAGCCTCCTCATCATGAAAAACTGTATCGCTGTCGACAGGAGAGGAGGAGAAAACGGCTCGCAATCCTGCAATCCAACTTCCTGTACCGTAATTCGAGAGCAGAAGAAGAAAAAAAATTCCTGTCATTGATACGAAGGTCCGAACTATAAAAAAAAGTTGTTTTCACACTGCAAAAGGTTCGGACCTTGGTTCGTTTGGTCCGGACCGAGACCACCTCTTTTGGTCGGACCAAACTTTGGTCCTTTGGTCCGGACCATGGTCCGCGGCACCTTTCACACCTAGAATTTAGGTTCGGATCAAACTGAAAAGTCCTAAAGTCCGGACCAAACGAGATAGGTGTGAAAGCGCCCAAAAAGAAAAGAAAAAGCAGCAACATCCACCAAAACAAACACTGCATAAGTGAAAAACTGACCTTCTTGCATTGACTGAAATCGTTAACTAGATCAAAATACAAAATCCTGGGGTGTCCCGTTGGCACACCTGGTAGAGCGCGTACCATAGAGGCGTAAGCGGGCGGCCCGGGTTCGAATCTGACTCGGAGCCCTTTCCCGCATGTCTTCCCCTCTGTCTCCCCTTTCACTCTGTCTCTATCAATAAAGCCCAAAAATGGCCGAAAAAAAATTAAAAAATTATGCATTAACAGTTATGTTTCTTCACCCTTCTTGTCCTCAGAATGTAGATATGTCTGCTGCTGCCAGCTGTCTGCCGACTGAAGATCAGTTTCTGTGCTCCATCTGTCTGGATGTGGTCACTGATCCAGTCACCATACCATGTGGACACAACTTCTGCAAAACCTGCATCACTGAACACTGGGATATTAACGTCCCATATCAGTGTCCCAACTGTAAAAATGTTTTCAACACAAGACCTGAGCTGCAGGTTAATACTTTCATCTCTGAGATGGCTGCTCAGTTCAGACAGTCAGCTCAACAGAAAGCCAGCAGCAGCAGCTCAGAGCAGCAAGTTTCTGAACCAGCAGAAGTTCCCTGTGACATCTGCACTGGAACCAAACTGAAGGCCCTGAAGTCCTGTCTGGTGTGTCTGGTCTCCTACTGCGAGTTTCACCTGGAGCCTCATCTGACGATGTCAGGCCTGAAAAGACATCAGCTAATCGACCCTGTGGAGAACCTGGAAGACAGGATGTGTCTGAAGCACGATAAACTGCTGGAGCTGTTCTGTAAGACCGACCAGACGTGTGTCTGCATCCTCTGCACTGTTTCAGACCACAAGACACATGATGTTGTTCCTCTGAAAGAAGGATATGAAGGAAAGAAGGCCAATCTTGATGGTGAAATTCATCAGATGATCCAGAAGAGACGACTGAAGATTGAGGAGATCAAACACTCAGTGGAGCTCAGTAAGGAAGATGCAGACAGAGAGACAGCAGATGGTGTTCAGGTCTTCACCGCTCTGAAGGAGTCTGTTGAGAGAAGCCAGGCAGAGCTCATCAACACGATCAAAGAGAAGCAGAGAAAGACAGAGAAACAGGCTGAAGGCTTCATCAAAGAGCTGGAACAGGAAATCTCTGAGCTGAAGAAGAGAAGCACTGAGGTGGAGCAGCTCACACAGTCTGAAGACCACCTCCACCTCCTCCAAAGCCTCCTGTCTCTGAACGCTGCTCTACCCACAACGGACTGGACAGACCTCAACGTCCGACCGCTTCATGAGGGGACTGTAAGAAGAGCTCTGCGTCAGTTAGAGGAGACACTCAATGAAGAGATGAAGAAAGCACTAAAAACTGAGCTGAAGAGGGTCCAGCAGTCTGCAGTGGATGTGACACTTGATCCTTATACAGCACATCCCAACCTCAACGTGACTCATCATGGAAAACGAGTCCGACATCTTGATCAAAGGAAAAATGTCCCAAACAATCAGGAAAGATTTAATAGAAGTGGTTATGTCTTAGCAAGCCAGAGTTTCTCTTCAGGGAGGTTTTATTATGAGGTAAGCGTTAGACCGGATACTGACTGGACATTAGGAGTGGCCAGAGAGTCGATCAACAGAAAGGGAAATATTTTTTTGAGCCCTTTGAATGGGTGCTGGGCAATATGTTTGAGGAATGGAGATGAGTACAAAGCTTTTACTGAGTATACAGTCCAGCTCTCTCTGAAGTCTGATCCTGAGAAGGTGGGGGTGTTTGTGCATTATGAGCAGGGTCTGGTCTCCTTTTATGACGTTAAGGCTGCAGCTCTTATCTACTCCTTTACTGGCTGCTGCTTCACTGAGGAACTCTACCCATTTTTCGGTCCCAGTGACAATGAAACATCTACTTATCTGCATATCACTCCTGTCTAGGGGTGCAATGGTACAAAAAAAACATGGTTTGGTATGTATCTTGGGTTACGGTTACAGTCTTTCTTTTGTTTTAGCAGGGAAAACAAAAATAATGATATTAATAATTAATTCATTTATCATCCTTTACCTCTTGTTGACACATAGAGATAGACAACCATTCATGCTCATATATATCACTCCTACAGGCAATCCAACCTGAGCTTTCTTACCACTATATACCACATATTTGAAATATCAATACATCACTATTCCTGTCAGCAACACTGAGCAGAACAACCATTTGATTTTCTACTATTTGTCATTTAATGCAAAGAAAATGTAAATATTAAACGTATTATGTGTATTTTTTGTTTTCATCAGATACTGATTAATAATGTGCTGCTTTAATTTTTTCTTTTTAATGTTTTGATATTACTCCACATACAGTTAGTCTTTGGTCTGTGTTACATGTAGTTTTGTCTTTTTCCATTCTTTTTAGTTTTTCTTAAGATTTAATAAGTAACATTCCCATATATCACCCTCTTTATATACTTTAACCTCATACAGTTTAATATTAAGTAAAGACAAGTTCCTCTTCCATGATATTTTTTAATCAGTAATCCCATCATCACCATTCCACCTGATATTTATTGGATTAATAGATTGGCACTGTGTCTCTGTGTACTTCAGGCTCCTCCTGCTGTTGTCTGAAGTATCTCTGGGACAATACCACTTTTAGACAGTAAATGACAGAAAGCACACTCTAATTTGACTGAAAGCCTACGTAAGACAAAACTATTATGTTGACACAAGAAGCTTTAAAAACAAACTAATTGAGAAGCGATCCATCAACAAGTCAGTCATTTCTACAGCAAGTAATGAAATAAATGTAAACATTATAGAAAAACAAGAAATTGTCACTCACTGATTATGATAATGTCTTTTTTCTTGTAAATAATGTCTATACTGTGTTATTAACTCATTATTAATCTATTAAAACCATTGCCATAAATGTGACTCTGTTTCTATTCAGTTGACCAGAAATGACATTTGTCCTTGCTATTTTTGTAAGAAAAAAAATGAAGAAATAAAATAAATAGAAAAAAAATTAAATATGAAAAGTATTATTTGTATAAAAATTTAAATATTACCAGTTTTTTTCCTTCTCTGAGGATTTAGGAATTTCAGTACAGTGGTAAGTGTAAAATGACTTTCAAAGAATACATGTTTAGTTTTTGGAAATTCATATATACTTAGTTTTCACTTGAATGTAATGTTAAGAGATAAGGCTCACAATAACCATCAATTAAACACAAGAAACACCATATGACTGACGATCGCTCACACAGTTAAAGCAAACAAACAAACATGTAATTTGAGTCCCAATGGAACTAAATAATGTAACGAAAATGCCACTTATACAGCTAAAGCGTGATACAAACTGGCTGAAACAGGTAATTTTCACCTGCTGCATTAGGACAATTAACCGCAAACAATGAACAGTGAATCGCTACAATAAAGTGCACATCAAACAGGGTGTGTTCTCAACAAATAAAACTTTAGCATTAACATTGTTGTCTTGAACGCTCAGCAATAAACTGTCCATTAACCATCCACTCGTTTCCTGTTGCTGCAGCCACTGACTGAGAAACCGGACACTACCACTCTAGTCCACTAGGTGTCCATGCGGCTGCTCCTTTGCGTCGAAAGGAGTCAGCTGAGGTGGTTTGGGCATCTGGTAAGGATGCTTCCCGGGGGCCTCCCGTTAGAGGTGTTTTCCGGGCACGTCCAACTGGTAGGAGGCCCCGGGGAAGACCCAGAACACGGTGGAGGGATTACATCTCTCGCCTGGCCTGGGAACGCCTCGGGGTCCCCCAGGAGGAGCTGGACGTTGTGGCTGGGGAGAGGAACGTCTGGAATGCCCTGCTTAGCCTGCTGCCCCCGCGACCCGGCCCCGGATAAGCGGAGGAAAACGGATGGAATGGAATGGACATACTGTAACACACTAAACTATAATCTGTTTGGGATTATCAGGAATAACAATATCAAAATTATTAATCAAGTGACACTGACATCAGCTTTCCTCAATTTAACATATTTATTAAAATAAAAATATTTTTGTCTCTACAGATAGATGATTTCACTAGTTGGCAAATTAACGAATGAGCAAATTAATCATACATAAAAACAAATAAATAAATGCGCTTCTTTGACAAAAAAGAAAAACTTAACTCTTTTTATAGGAATTCAGTTAAAGTACTGTGACTTAAATTATAATTGGTTTTTTTTTAATTATCTAGACTAACTTAATAGAATTGTAGGAATACTATAACAGAAAAAAAGCACAACTTCACACATATTTTAAAATAATCCTGCAGTAATTTGTTGTGAACTTGTGCTATTTGTATAATTTCCCTGCAGAGTGTATTATTTAATTACTAAAAGTCTTAGTCAAACAGCAGAAATGTCCCAGCATGCCTCTGCAGTTTGAAAAAAAGTCCAAGAAATACAGTAAAACTTCCAGTAGAGAAATGTTCAAATGGAAGTTCACTGAATTCAACATCAGAGCAAATACTTACAGGTCTTGTGTGACATCTAGCTGGAAGTCTGGGTATTACACCAACACTCTCCTGCTGCACTTCTATGATCTGAAAATTAAAATAATAATAATAATAATAATGATACATTTAAAGGGTTTGTTTTTGACCGAAGGGTTTTTACAGTATCTCCTGAACAGCAGAGCTTAAATGTAAAACTTGTGTGTTTGAATCTCTGAAGTCTGCTGAGCTTCAGTACATGGAGTCAATACTTCTACCTTTGAGTATTTCCATTTCATGCTCACAGAGAAATATTGCATTATATATTTTTTGCCTTGATATGTATATGTTTTCTTAACAACATTTTGTCTGAAAGCTTTAATTTCTTTTCAGAGTAGTATTTCATCCCCGTCTTGTCCAGTGAAAATCTGTTGTTTATGATAAACTGAAGGATGAAGTGTTCCTTTAGTTCCTTTTTTCCTTTATTCTCCTACTTCTTCAGCTAAATAAACTCTTTAAAACACACACAACAAAGCTGAAAGCAGCAGTTTTGACTTTTTAGAGAAATGTGATTCTCACAGGACAACAACGCCAAAATAATGTTATAAATATGATGCATTACTGTAGATTAAACTACAGCAATGCATCACAACATTGCACAATCTGGAACATATACTCTCGTCCACTCACACATCTACTGTCCTGCCTCTTAAAGGAGCCGCTACTCTTACAACAACTGACGTATGCTTTCATACTTTCAGCACATTTTGTTGGTTATACCAACTTTGACTTCAGTCAGGTTTTAAATGTAGGACTTTTCCTTGTAGTGGAGTATTTGCAAAGTGCAGTATTAGTACTTTTACTTCATTAAAGGATCTGAATACCTCCTCCACCCCTCCTTCTTTGTCTCTGCTCCACGTCAACTTTCCAGAAATGAAACTGAAAGTTAGTGAGCGACAGCAGAGCTGCAGTCGAGACAAGTCTCTCTGTTTCTCTCTAAAGAAACTTTCAGCTGAATCCAGCAGGTTTTTCTCAACAACAGCAGCAGAATCTGTGTCAAACACTGGTGAGTAAACTGTCCTACAGAGACAAAATACACTCACTGAAGATTTAGTCAAAGTTTAGTTCAAACCACAAACTGACTGTTTTACATCTGTTTTACCATTAAATTAATATTACACCATACATGTGTCAATTTAGAAGTGTAGTGTGAATTGCAAAACAGAGATAAAAACCAAACCACAGTGAGTGAACTCTGACGAGTTAAGTTCACACAGAATACACTCACAGCTAGCATTAGCATTAGCTTCAGCTAGGGAGACCAGGTGTTCCTCTTTATGTGAGACTGAAGTGCATTTTTATACATGTTTTTATGTCACTTCATACTTCTTTTCCACTTCATTTTATAGTTATATATTGAATTTTTTACTCCACTACATTTAGCTGCCAGCTTTAGTTGCAATCTACAATCTACAATATGTCATTTAGCAGACGCTTTTATCCAAAGCGACGTACATTTGGGAGATCATACAACACAAGCAAGGATGAAATCAAGAAACAACACAAGAATAAGCAAGAATAAGTGGCATATATTACGTTGAGTCCTGTTAGGACGTAAGTGCTTATAGGATGTGTGTAGGTGATGGCCTTTTAACGTTGATTTATTCCTTAAGACTGATGTCCTCACCTACATGCTGGGGCGAGTCGAGGGTCAGAGCTTTAGGGCTGCTGAGCACCCATTGAGCCCCGCTGCCACCACCCACCCTCAATCAACAGTCATTAGAATTGATTAGATTGAACTTTATTGTCACTGAACAAAGTAACAGCTACTTGGACAACAAAATGCAAAATATAGGCCATCTTTCTCTCTTTCCCTTGGCACTGACAACCATACACAAATATATTGTAGCAGACCATTTCCTACTGTCTTTTTTCTGTCATTTTGTGTCTTTTTTGTCATTTTGTGTCTTTTTTAAGTAATTTAGGGGTTTTTTTTGGTCATTTTGTGTCCTTTTTAGTTATTTTGTGTCTTTTTTGGTCATTTTGTGTCTTTTTTAGTCATTTTGTGTCTTTTTTCTGTCATTTTGTTTCTTTTTTTAAAGTAATTTAGTTTTTTTTCTGTCATGTAATTTTTTTTTAGTTATTTTGTGTCTTTTTTGGTCATTCTGTGCCTTTTTTAGTAATGTTGTGTCTTTTTTTCTGTCATTTTGTGTCTTTTTAAAGTAATTTAGGTTTTTTTCTGTCATTTGGTGTGATTTTTTTCGTTATTTTATGTATTTTTTTGGTCATTTTGTGTCTTTTTAGTTATTTTGTGTCTTTTTAGTTCATTCTGTGTCTTTTTTTTTTAGTAATTTTGTGTTTTTTTTCTCATTTTGTGTCTTTTTTAAGTAATTTAGGTTTTTTTCTGTCATTTTGTGTGATTTTTTTCGTTATTTTATGTCTTGTTTTGGTCATTTTGTGTCCTTTTTAGTTAATTGAAAGCCGAAAACATTTTCCGAGCATCTGTGGCTTTGTAGATCTTGTCCTGATAGTAAGTGGTCCTGGCTGATTTTAGGCTGGGAGTGAAAGACTTGAGGAGATTTCGTTACTTTTCAGGTCAAGATTTAACATGAAAAACATAGAAAATAATTATACATTTTTATAAATTTAACCCCAAAACAGTATGTTTGGTAGTTAAAATCAGCCTACCTTGACAACAGCAAAATGCTGCTTACATGAAGGCATCAAAAATAAAAATCCAATTTCGTATATATTTACCAATCTGAGTGGGGGTTCTCTATCACAAGTACTCTTACTTTTGATACTTTGAGTACATTTGATGCTTTATACTTTACTTGTAGTTGAGTCATTTTTTCAGTGTGGTATTAGTAGTTTTACTTAAGTAAACAATCTGAATCCCTTTTTCTACCACTGGTCCAGTGCAGGTGAACTTGTCACCATCTCTACTCTACACCCAACAAATAATGGACATAAATAATGGAAACAAGCAAAAAGGGATCAGCAATCACTCAGCAAAATAAACTAGGAAAATACTTTAACAGTTATTTACTTGGAGATGGATACATTTTGTCTCACATTTGGTTTGTTGGGATCTGGTCAGCCTGATTTAAGCAAATTTACAGACTTAACATTTATTTAACTGTAACCACTGATACAAAAATCAGCTTTCATCCAGTGGGAACATCAAGGATTTAATCTTTGAGGAGCATGAGGGAAATTAACTTTGCTTAATGCATATTAACAAAACCATTATTGGTAAGGGGTAAGCTGAATTGATTATATTAAACATTTACAATACTGCACCTTTCCAAATAATCAAAAATCATGTAATAACAGTTATGTTTTTTCACCCTTCTTGTCCTCAGAGTGTAGATATGTCTGCTGCTGCCAGCTGTCTGCTGACTGAAGATCAGTTTCTGTGCTCCATCTGTCTGGATGTGTTCACTGATCCAGTCACCATACCATGTGGACACAACTTCTGCAACACCTGCATCACTGAACACTGGGATAAAAATGTCCAGTGTCAGTGTCCTAACTGTAAAGAGGTTTTTGATTCAAGACCTCAACTGCGGATCAATACTTTCATCTCTGAGATGGCTGCTCAGTTCAGACAGTCAGCTCAACAAAAAGTCAGCAGCAGCTCAGAGCAGCAAGTTTCTAAACCAGGAGAAGTTCCCTGTGACGTCTGCACTGGAACCAGACTGAAGGCCCTGAAGTCCTGCCTGGTGTGTCTGGAGTCCTACTGTGAGACTCACCTGGAGCCTCATCTGACAAGATCGGCCCTGAAAAGACATCAGCTGATCGACCCTGTGGAGAACCTGGAAGGCAGGATGTGTCTGAAGCACGATAAACTGCTGGAGCTGTTCTGTAAGACCGACCAGATGTGTGTCTGCATCCTCTGCACTCATTCAGACCACAAGACACATGATGTTGTTCCTCTGAAAGAAGAATATGAAGGAAAGAAGGCCGAGCTGGGGAAGACAGACACTGAAATTCAGCAGATGATCCAGAATAGACGAGTAAAGATTGAGGAGATCAAACACTCAGTGGAGCTCAGTAAGGAAGATGCAGACAGAGAGACAGCAGATGGTGTTCAGGTCTTCACCGCTCTGAAGGAGTCTGTTGAGAGAAGCCAGGCCGAGCTCATCGACACGATCAAAGAGAAGCAGAGAAAGACAGAGAAACAGGCTGAAGGCTTCATCAAAGAGCTGGAACAGGAAATCTCTGAGCTGAAGAAGAGAAGCACTGAGGTGAAGCAGCTCTCACAGTCTGAAGACCACCTCCACCTCCTCCAAAGCTGCACCTCCTTGAACGCTGCTCCACCCACCAAAGACTGGACAGAAGTCACCGTCCGTCCATCTTCATATGAGGGGACTGTGGTGAGAGCTGTGAATCAGCTGGAGAAGACGCTCAGTAAACAGATGAAGAAGCTGTTTGAGGCTGAGCTGAAGAGGGTCCAGCAGTCTGCAGTGGATCTGACACTTGATCCTGATACAGCAAGTCCCAAACTCATCCTGTCTGATGATGGAAAACAAGTTAGCTGTGGTGATGTCAAGAAGAATCTCCCAGACAACCCAGAGAGATTTGATCATTGTGTCTTCGTCTTAGCAAAGCAGAGTTTCTCTTCAGGAAGATTTTACTCTGAGGTTCAGGTTAACGCGAAGACTAAGTGGAATTTAGGAGTGGTCAGAGAGTCGATCAACAGGAAGGGAAACATCACACTGAACCCTCAGAATGGTTACTGGACAATATGGTTGAGGAATGAAAACGAGTATGCCGCTCGTGCTGGCCCTGCAGTCCGTCTCTCTCTGAAGTCTCGGCCTGAGAAGGTGGGGGTGTTTGTGGATTATGAGGAGGGTCTGGTCTCCTTTTATGACGTTGATGCTGCAGCTCTTATCTACTCCTTTACTGGCTGCTGCTTTACTGAGAAACTCTTCCCATACTTCAGTCCTTGTACGAATGATGATGGTAAAAACTCTGCTCCTCTAATCATCTCTCCTGTCAATCACTGAGTAGAACAACCATTTTATTTTCCACAAAGAACATTCAACATTATTTAATGTAATAAATGTGTATTTACTTCTGATGTAAAGTCTATACATCGTTGGTTTAGGATTTTAAGATAATGATAGACTAATTTAGAAAATATTAAATGTACTGCAATGAATGTATTACCTGCTTTCAAGACTGTTCAATCATCAGAACAAAGTACTAACAAATAGGAAGCTTTTTCTATTAGTTCCTTATTACTGTATATATAACAAACCCTTATATGTTAATAGGAGCTTTTCAAAAAGACTCTTTTAAGGGTTTTATTTTGTACCATTTTACATTAAAGGACAAATTAAGGGATCTCTTCTAGTTTGTTTTCAGGGGTTAATTCTGTACTTCTTTGTTGGTTTTACACACCAGAAAAGATGAAAACATTTTGCTCTCTGCTGTATTTTTATTTCACATTGTGTTCACCTCTCTGTAGACTGTAAAGTTTGAATCAAGTGAATAATTTCTAAATGTAATAAAAACAAAAGGAGTTTTCATTGCATTTGTCTTAAATTCCCTTTAAAACTGAAACACATTTAAGTGAGAAATTACTACATTTACCAGCTATTGTTACTTTTCACCACAAAAGTTGTAGTATTTTGAAAAAAAGGTGGAGTATTACAGGTCAGTTGTATTATTAAGTATAAAGTTAGAACACTTTGGGGGGATAAGTTGTAATAATTTAATAAGAAAGTGTTTAATAACTAAAATGATAATATTTTGAGAAAATATTCCCACTATTTGGGAAACGAAGAAAAAAACTAAATTTTTCCATAAAAAAAGAGAAATAAAGAAAAAAATGGATATGACTTCACTTTTTTCAATCCATCCAAACATCTATTCCTCTCTTTGTTAAATCACACATCTGCATTATGTGAGTCTAGAAAAAAAAACCTAAATGGAAGATGGACTTATTGTCATCCAATATTAAATAATGCCTTGTGTTGAGTAATTTAATAACATGTAAAACTGTTGTTATGATTAGCTGAGTTTCTGCATGTATGAGCCCTGTTCCAGTGGTTGTAGAGTATAAATAAGAGCTGAGGAAGCCCTCTGGTGGAGATTATGGCAACCTGCGGCCTGAAGCATGTACTTCTTTAATAACTGTGTCACCAATCTAATACTGATAATAATTACAGGAATGCAGGACTGAAATAAACTTCTAGATTTCCAAATAACACTTAAAAATGTTTTAAATCCTCAATGATTATAAAAGTAATACGCCCCATGTGTTTTCTCAGAGGTTTTCCAGTAGTGAAAAGTAACAAAGGCCCACATCTCACTAAATGAAGAACTATCTTTTCTAAAATACACTATTTTAGTTCTTTAAAAGAGGTATTTTTATTTAATACTTTTAAAACCACAGAGAAGCTTACATAATGGCATTTGAAAAATCTTTTCTTTACTTTTTTAGATGGTAAACAGTTTGGAAAGCAGCAAGAAAAAAAAAGATTACAGGGGTAAGTGTGAGCTGTATTGTGGGATTGTAGCTGGACTTTGCCGTGTGCTTTGCAGCTTTTTGATAAAAAGTTACACAATTTCCTTGAATATGTTGCACTGACCTCTGTTTTATGTTGTCTGTTTGTAATGGTCCTGCTGCTGTGTACTTAATTGTAAAGAAAATAATGAACAAAACATAAAAACTCATCTTGTTCCTAAGATAAAAAGGTATTTCCCAAAAAGACAATTAAACCTGATTCACCAAGCTGCACTGGGAGGTGGATCCACAGTGAAAGAGGAGAGCTGTAAGTCACAGTGTGACAGTTTAGTTACATTAAAAGATGTGAATACTTCCTCCACCACTCCTTCTTGGTGTCGGGCCACTGGGAGGTGGAGCCACAGTGAATCAGGTGAGCTTTAACTCACCTTTCCTGAAATGTAAGTGAATGTTTGTGTCAGTGACAGCAGAGCTGAGAAACAGTCGAGACAAGTCTCTCTGTTTCTCTCTAAAGAAACTTTCAACTGAATCCAGCAGGTTTTCCTCAACAACATCAGCAGAATCTGTGTCAAACACTGGTGAGTAAACTGTCCTACAGAGACAAAATACACTCACTGAAGATTTAGTCAAAGTTTAGCTCAAACCAAAATCCATAACAAAGAAAAAAGTAACAGCAGATAGATGAGGCCTGCTAAAGGCTAACTAGCTTAGCCAAGATTCTGTTTGGATTGTCGAATATTCACTCTTTTCTCTCTGCCTTTATCTATCTATCTGTCTGCTTTTGTAAGGCAGTACAGCTGATAATAATAATTGCGCTTCAACAATCAGTATGAACCTTCAGCTCCACTCAGACAGGAAGTTTCACTCAGGGCAAACTTCATCCCCTTTTCTCTGAACTTCACTGTTCCTGTAGTGACTATTTTCAGCCTTTTTCAATATTGAATTGGAATCAAAGCACTTTTATCAACTTTAAATGCATTCACTCTAGTGGCAATAAAAGAAACATGTTATCTACTAATTTAAATGAGGATTTTGACATAACGCAGCAGGTAGTCCAGGACTTGACTGCACAATGAGCTGTCTTAGTAAATCAGGTGCTGAACACATTCAGACTGAGGCCATAAATTCATTAACAATCACATTGATATTTGCAGTACATACATTTCTTAGTAAATTTGGCTTTTTGTCAGGTGCAATATGGCAAGGATATTCAGGAAGACATTCCTTATATTCCACGAATATGTGATAACATACTTCTTATCCTCAGAGTGTAGATATGTCTGCTGCTGCCAGCTGTCTGCTAACTGAAGATCAGTTTCTGTGCTCCATCTGTCTGGATGTGTTCACTGATCCAGTCACCACACCATGTGGACACAACTTCTGCAAAACCTGCATCACTGAACACTGGGATATTAATGTCCCATATCAGTGTCCCAACTGTAAAGAGGTTTTTGGTTCAAGACCTCAACTGCGGGTCAATACTTTCATCTCTGGGATGGCTGCTCAGTTCAGACAGTCAGCTCAACAGAAAGCCAGCAGCAGCAGCTCAGAGCAGCAAGTTTCTAAACCAGGAGAAGTTCCCTGTGACGTCTGCACTGGAACCAAACTGAAGGCCCTGAAGTCCTGCCTGGTGTGTCTGGAGTCCTACTGTGAGACTCACCTGGAGCCTCATTTGACAAGGCCAGCCCTGAAAAGACATCAGCTGATCGACCCTGTGGAGAACCTGGAAGACAGGATGTGTACAGAGCACGATAAACTGCTGGAGCTGTTCTGTAAGACCGACCAGACGTGTGTCTGCATGGTCTGCAGTGTTTCAGACCACAAGACACACAATGTTGTTCCTCTGAAAGAAGAATATAAAGGAAAGACGGCCGAGCTGGGGAAGACAGATGCTGAAATTCAGCAGATGATCCAGAAGAGACGACTGAAGATTGAGGAGATCAAACACTCAGTGGAGCTCAGTAAGGAAGATGCAGACAGAGAGACAGCAGATGGTGTTCAGGTCTTCACCGCTCTGAAGGAGTCTGTTGAGAGAAGCCAGGCCGAGCTCATCGACACGATCAAAGAGAAGCAGAGAAAGACAGAGAAACAGGCTGAAGGCTTCATTAAAGAGCTGGAACAGGAAATCTCTGAGCTGAAGAAGAGAAGCACTGAGGTGGAGCAGCTTTCACAGTCTGAAGACCACCTCCACCTCCTCCAAAGCTTCACCTCCCTGAACGCTGCTCCACCCACCAAAGACTGGACGGAAGTCACCGTCCGTCCACTTTTATATGAGGGGACTGTGGTGAGAGCTGTGAATCAGCTGGAGAAGAGGCTCAGTAAACAGATGGAGAAGCTGTTTGAGGCTGAGCTGAAGAGGGTCCAGCAGTCTGCAGTGGATCTGACACTTGATCCTGATACAGCAAATCCTTATCTCATCCTGTCTGATGATGGAAAACAAGTTAAAGATGGTGATGTAAAGAAGAATCTCCCAGACAACCCAGAGCGATTTGATTATTGTGTTAATGTCTTAGCAAAGCAAAGTTTCTCTTCAGGGAGATTTTACTACGAGGTTCTGGTTAAACGGAAGACTGAATGGACTTTAGGAGTGGCCAGAGAGTCGATCAAAAGGAAGGGACTCATCACATCATCACCTCAGAATGGTTACTGGACAATATCTTTGACAAAAGATAATAAGTACATTGCTTGTGCTGACAGTGATATCTTTCTCTCTCTGAAGTCTCGGCCTGAGAAGGTGGGGGTGTTTGTGGATTATGAGGAGGGTCTGGTCTCCTTTTATGACGTTGATGCTGCAGCTCTTATCTACTCCTTTACAGGCTGCTGCTTCACTGAGAAACTCTACCCATTCCTACGTCCCAGTCTTCACCGTGATGGTAAAAACTCTGCTCCTCTGGTCATCACTCCTGTCTAGGGATGTAATGGTACACAGAATTCATGATTTGGTATGTTCCTTTGTTTTTGGAGTCATAGTTCCAGCTCTTTTCTCGGTACAGCAGCGGAAAAAAATATACAAATGAAAAAATATTTTAAAAATGTGAAAATTTAATTTAACTGTACCTTATTGGCCCTCTTCACACTAAGTATAACCACCATTTGATTTGCAAAAAAAACTATTTAGTGTAATTTAATGTAAATGTAATTACATTAAGTGTATTCTCTGTATTTTTTGTTTTCTTCAGATGCCGATGATTAATGTGTTGTTTTCATTATTTCTTTTTAATGTTTTGATATTACTCCATAAACAATTAGTCTTCGTTCTGTGTTACTTGTAGTTTGGGCTTTTCCCATTTTTTTTTAGTTTTTCTTAAGATTTAATAAGTTACATTCCCATATATCACCCTCTTTATGTCCTTTCACCTCATACAGTCTAATATTAAGTAAAGACAAGTTCCTCTGTTGTCTGAAGTATCTCTGGGACAATACCACTTTTAGACAGTAAATGACAGAAAGCACACTCTAATTTGACTTAAAGCCTATTTAAGTCAAAACTATTATGTTGACACAAGAAGCTTTAAAAACAAACTAATTGAGAGGTGATCCATCAACAAGTCAGTCATTTCTACAGCAAGTAATGAAATAAATGTAAACATTATAGAAAAACAAGAAATTGTCACTCACTGATTATGATAATGTCTTTTTTCTTGTAAATAATGTCTACACTGTGTTATTAACTCATTATTAATCTATTAAAACCATTGCCATAAATGTGACTCTGTTTCTATTCAGTTGACCGGAAATTACATTTGTCCTTGCTTTTTTTTGTGAAAAATAAAAAATAAAAAACTGATTTTTTAAAAATATGAATAGTATTAATAAAAAATAAAAAATGTAAATATTACAAGCTTTTTTCTTCCTTGAGGATTTAGGAAATTCAGTACAGTGGTAAGTGTAAAATGACTTTCAAAGAATACATGTTAAGTTTTTTGGAAATTCGGATACTTAATTTTTGAATTGATTACTTGAATGTAATGTTCAGAGATAAGGCTCACAATAACCATCAATTAAACACAATAAACACCATAGCACTGACTATAGCTCACACAGTAAAAACAAACAAACAAACATGTAATTTGAGCCCCAATGGAACTAAATAATGTCAGAAAAATGCCAGTTATGCAGCTAAAGAGTGATACAAACTGGATGAAACAGGTTGGAAATTACCTGCTGCGACGTGAGAATTAACCACAAACAATGAACAGTGAATTGGTACAATAAACTGCACATCAAACAGGGTGTGTTCTCAACAAATAAAACTTAAGCATTAACATTGTTGTCTTGAACACTCCGCAATCAACTGTCCATTATTAACCATCCACTCGTCTCCTGTTGCTGCAGCCACTGACTGAGAAACCGGACACTACCACTCTAGTCCACTAGGTGTCCATGCCAGCCTTTCCAACACATACAGCTTTTCTTTAATATCCAACCAGCTCTGATTCTCTGCAGTCTGGGAGCTGTTTCATGTTTTAACACGTCTTAGTAGGTAAAGAAGGGTGAAAAAGAGGATTCCAAACTTGGCAGAAAAACTATTAATGTCTCATGTTCTGACATTGTAAAATCCCAGGACAATGAAAAATGAATGAAACAGGTTTGGGACTTGACAGGACTTGAATATGTAATTGTTCCAGCCCTTGCATTGAATGGACAATTTCTCAGCTGGAATATGCAGAGTGGAAATAACAAATGAAAGACACAACACAGATTCACCATGAGCACACTCTAATAAATACTTTTAAAAAACCTGTAGCCTCTTCATAAATGACATTAACCAGTCTGCTAATAAAACTATCATAAATGCAGAAGATTAAACAAACTCTTTCAAATGCCCAAGATTTCAAACATTATGCATGAAAATAAAAGTAAAATTATGAATCAGCAGTTTTCTATGAAAGTGCGAGTTTTCTAGTAGTGGAGAGTAGTAAGGCCTATTACTCTCCAACTGTGAAGCTTTATCTTCTTCTTTTTTAATATGCAATTTCATTTTGCTTAAAGAAGAGACGATGAACACTTTGGAGAGCAGCAGAAGAGTGAAATTACAGGCTAAACAGCAAGCTGAACATGGAGTGTTTGTGGGATTGTAAAGGCAGCGCTGTAGCCGATTGAAGAGACAGCAGGTCTTAAATATCTTGCACTGACCTCTTTTCTCATGTTGTCGGTTTGTAATTGTGTGTTCTTTTAACTCTTGTACACAAAATAGGAATAAAAAGTTCCTAGGCAATGTGAAAGGATTTCCCAAAAAGACAATAAAACCTCCCTCACCGAGCTGCACTGAGAGGTGGAGCTGCAGAGAAAGGGGAGAGTTGAAACCACGTCACATTTCCTGAAATCAAAGTGAATGTTTGTGTGAGCGACAGCAGAGCTGCAGTCGAGACAAGTCTCTCTGTTTCTCTCTAAAGAAACTTTCAACTGAATCCAGCAGGTTTTTCTCAACAACAGCAGCAGAATCTGTGTCAAACACTGGTGAGTAAACTGTCCTACAGAGACAAAACACACTCACTGAAGATTTAGTCAGACAGAGAAGAGATAAGAAGTTTTGTTTTGAAACAAAATTTTGAACTGAGCCATATTAATTTTGAAAAAGATGATTCTTCAGAATGAAACAGATAAGGAGGAGGAGAAGAGGAGAAGGAGAGAGGGAGGAGAGAAGAGTCATCTGTTGAAGCTGTTCTGATATTAAACTGTTCACATACTGTAGCACACTGAACTATAATCTGTGTGGGATTATCAGGAATTACAGGATTCAAAAACAGTATTAATCATTAATTAATTATTAATCATTAAGTGGTATATTTATTAAAATGTAAAAGAACATTATTTTTTTCCTACTCTCTCTCTACTTGGCACATAAATGAATGAATAAATACAGTAGTAAATAATAAATACATAAATACAAAGAAAAACTTTACTCTTTTTTATTTTTCTAATAATTGCAGTTTTTTTTGTGCATAAATAAAAACATTGAAGTATGTTATACAACAACTAGTACAAATAGACTTTCACATTTTAGTATTCAAGGGAATTCAGTTAAAGCACTGTAACTTTTATTGTTATTAGCATTAATATTTGTTTTGTTTAATATGTCTTGACTTGACTTTGACTTGTTTAATATGATAAAGACAAACTTAATATCACAGTAGTAGTAGTAGTTTAACAGAGAAAACATACATCCACACACATTTTTTAAATAATCCTGCAGGAATTCATCATGAACTTGTGGTATTTGTATAATTTCCCTGCAGTGTATTATTTATAACTAAAAGTTGGAGTCAAACAGCAGAAATGTCCCAGCATGCCTCTGCAGTTTGAGGAAAAGTCCACTTCTGTGATCTAGAAAAAAGTTTTTTTAAAGGGTTTGTTTTTGACTGAAAAGTTTTACTGCACAGTGAGTACTTATACTATCCAAACCTTAAACACATTTTGTCAGTAATACTAACTTTGACCTCAGCAAGGTTTTGGAAGCAGGACTTTTAGTTGTATTGGAGTATTTCTAGTGCAGTACTAGTATTAGTTAGCTACATTAAAGGATGTGAATACTTCCTCCACCACTCCTTCTTGGTGTCGGGCCACTGGGAGGTGGAGCCACAGTGAACCAGGTGAGCTTTAACTCACCTTTCCTGAAATGTAAGTGAACGTTTTTGTCAGTGACAGCAGAGCTGCAGTCGAGACAAGTCTCTCTGTTTCTCTCTGAAGAAACTTTCAACTGAATCCAGCAGGTTTTTCTCAACAACATCAGCAGAATCTGTGTCAAACACTGGTGAGTAAACTGTCCTACAGAGACAAAATACACTCACTGAAGATTTAGTCAAAGTTTAGTTCAAACCAGAATCCAGAACAAAGAAAAAAGTAACAGCAGACAGACGAGGCCTGCTAAATGCTAACAAGCTTAGCTAAGAAAGCTTTTGGATTTTCAAACATTCACCTAAACACTCCTTTATCTCTCTTTTTGTCTTTCAATGTTTTTGTAGTTACTGTCGTCTGCTTCTGTAAGGTAGTACAGCTGATAATAATCACTGTGTTTCAACAGTCAGTAAGTCAAATCTTCATCTCAACTCAAGGCAAACTTCCCCTTTTCTCTGAACTTCACTGCTTCTTACTGTTGTTTACCGTTTCATTATTAAATTGGAATTAAAATAATGTACTGTACTTTAAAAATGCATTCACTCTAATGGCATTATATGTAACAGGTTAGCAGTAATAAAGGGATTACATTGTGTTTTTGGAGTTTGGGTTTCCCCTTCCAGAAAGGAAGGCAACTTCAGACACGCCGTTTCATTTCCTCATTGATTCAAAGCCAGCACCTGTACACAAACAATCAGCAGGTTACTGTATGTCAGAATCAGAAACCTGTTTGGATTTTAGTTTGTTACTCAATGACTGTGCAATGTAATCTTCTATATAATATCAGCGATGCAGAACATATCAGAAAAGCTATAGTTTGCAGAGTGAAAAGGAAAGTGACCCTGGCACTGAAACATCTACTACACTTTGAAAAAAACTGTTTTATGAGTTATATTTGCTTAAATCAGTCAATTATGAATAAAATGAAAGAAGCAATGAGCCAGTTACACCTCAGTTCTACCTGAACTATGTTCTTATATTTTGTTTTCAGCTGTCTTTTGCCAGCAGGATTACAACTAAATGAATACATTTTAGGTTCAATTCAAAACCATTATTTTCACCTGTAATATTACACTTGTGATTAAATCTTATTCTCCTCTCTCCTTTGCAGCTGCAAACAGTGCTTTTGCTTCTACTTTTTTTTAGATCTAAAATTGTGTTCTAACTCACTGTACGATCGCGTGAGGATTTACAATTCAACGATTTGTTTTAGCTGTTGCCATGGTGAATTGTAATATCACAGCTCCATTAATGATGCCTTTTGAACTATTTCAAATCAGCTTTTCTGGAACCAGAAACCCAGAGTTTCCCATCTGAGGGTAAATCAACTCAGAGTTCAGGGATAGGCTCAGGGTTAGGTGAACTTTCTACCTGGAACGGGGCCCAGGACTTGACTGCAGGATGAGCTGTCTTAGTGAATCAGGTGCCGAACACATTCAGACTGAGGCCATGAAGCTACAGCAAATATTTGCCTTGCACCATTTTCTCAGTTAATTTAGTTCAATTAGTCGGGTGCAATATGACAAACACATTCATGGTGATATTCCTTACATTCCATCAATATGTAATAACAGTTGTGTTTTTTCACCCTTCTTGTCCTCAGAGTGTAGATATGTCTGCTGCTGCCAGCTGTCTGCTGACTGAAGATCAGTTTCTGTGCTCCATCTGTCTGGATGTGTTCACTGATCCAGTCACCATACCATGTGGACACAACTTCTGCAAAACCTGCATCACTAAACACTGGGATATTAATGTCCCCTATCAGTGTCCCAACTGTAAAAAGGTTTTCTACACAAGACCTGAGCTGCAGGTCAATACTTTCATCTCTGAGATGGCTGCTCAGTTCAGACAGTCAGCTCAACAGAAAGCCAGCAGCAGCAGCAGCTCAGAGCAGCAAGTTTCTGAACCAGAAGTTCCCTGTGACGTCTGCACTGGAACCAAACTGAAGGCCCTGAAGTCCTGCCTGGTGTGTCTGGAGTCCTACTGTGAGACTCATCTACAGCGCCATCTGACAGCGTCAGGCCTGAAAAGACATCAGCTGATCGACCCTGTGGAGAACCTGGAAGGCAGGATGTGTCCGAAGCACGATAAACTGCTGGAGCTGTTCTGTAAGACCGACCAGATGTGTGTCTGCATCCTCTGCATTGTTTCAGACCACAAGACACATGATGTTGTTCCTCTGAAAGAAGGATATGAAGGAAAGAAGGCTAAGCTTGAGGGTGAAATTCAGCAGATGATTCAGAAGAGACGACTGAAGATTGAAGAGATCAAACACTCAGTGGAGCTCAGTAAGGAAGATGCAGACAGAGAGACAGCAGATGGTGTTCAGGTCTTCACCGCTCTGAAGGAGTCTGTTGAGAGAAGCCAGGCCGAGCTCATCGACACGATCAAAGAGAAGCAGAGAAAGACAGAGAAACAGGCTGAAGACTTCATCAAAGAGCTGGAACAGGAAATCTCTGAGCTGAAGAAGAGAAGCACGGAGGTGGAGCAGCTCCTACAGTCTGAAGACCACCTCCACCTCCCCCAAAGCTTCACCTCTGTGAACGCTGCTCCACCCATCAAAGACTGGACAGAAGTCAGCGTCCATATATCTTCATATGAGGGGACTGTGGTGAGAGCTGTGAATCAGCTGGAGGAGACGCTCCGTAAACAGATGAAGAAGCTGCTTGCTGAGGCTGAGCTGAAGAGGGTCCAGCAGTCTGCAGTGGATCTGACACTCGATCCTGATACAGCAAATCCCTGGCTCATCCTGTCTGATGATGGAAAACAAGTTAGCTGTGGTAATGTAAAGAACAATCTCCCAGACAACCCAGAGAGATTTACTTGTTATGGTAATGTGTTCTCAAAGCAGAGTTTCTCTTCAGGAAGATTTTACCACGAGGTTCAGGTTAAAGGGAAGACTGAGTGGGGTTTAGGAGTGGCCAGAGAGTCGATCAACAGGAAGGGACTCATCACACTGGCACCTCAGTATGGTTACTGGACAATATTGTTGAGGAATGAAAATGAATACAAAGCTCTTGCTGGCCCTGCAGTCCGTCTCTCTCTGCAGTCTCGTCCTGAGAAGGTGGGGGTGTTTGTGGATTATGAGGAGGGTCTGGTCTCCTTTTATGACGTTGATGCTGCAGCTCTTATCTACTCCTTTACTGGCTGCTTCTTCACTGAGAAACTCTACCCATACTTCAGTCCATGTAATAACAATGCTGGTAAAAACTCTGCCCCTCTGGTCATCTCTCCTGTCAATAGCACTGATTAGAACAACCGTTTGATTTTCTACAGAAGACAACAGATTTTAAGACAATGATAGACTAAATTAGAAAATATGAAATGTACTTTAATGAATGTATTACCTGCCTTCAAGACTGCTCAATCGTCAGCAACAATGGACTTTTACCATTTTAAATTAAAGAACAAATTAAGAGATCTCTTTCTAGAACCTTTTCTGGGGTAAATTTTGTACATATTTATTAGTACATTATTATTAGTTTTGCACATCAGAGAAAATTTGTCTGCCTGCTGTGTTTTTATTTCAAATTGTTTTCATCTCTCTATAGACTGTAAAGTTTGAACAAATTGAATAAATTCCCAAATGAATAAAAACTTTCCACTTAATTTCTCTTAAAGCACCTCAAAATTGTACCATATTTACTGAGAAATATTCTACTTTTACTTCTCTACATTTAACAGCTATAGTTCGTTTTTCAAATTAAGATAACAAAACATGATCCGTTTATAAAATATGATAAGTTGCTACAGAAAAAAACTATCAAAATGATATCAAGGAGTAAGAATTAATTAGACAACAAAGTATTTCTTACGTATGAATACATCAATAATAATAATCCAATAATTATATAGTATGACTGACTACTTTTACCACTTTGAGTACAGGTTGTTGCTTGTACTTATGTACTTGTATTAACTTGAGTGTTTTCTTTTTTCTAGTTGTCTGATAGCTTTAGTTCCTTTTCAGTTTTTTGTCCCTTTCCTGTCCCATTAATATCACGTATCTCCAGATGTGATGATGAATGTTTGTAATAGAATTAAGGATGAAATGTTCCTTTATTATGTTTAGAAAATTCTCCAACATCTACAGCTAAATTAACTCTTTAAAATCCCTCTCAGATCAGCTGGAAAATGCATCGTCACAAAGCTGGGGGGAAAATGCAGTTTTTCTGACTTTTTAGAGATACGTTACAAAGATTTGACAAATCTTACAGAATATGATGCATTGCTGTAGATTAAACTAGCCAACAGCATATAAAGGAGTTAAAAGCAGCACAACCTCAAACATCTACAGCTGTAAAATGCAACGTTCACATTAATGCAGCAGTAATATTATATAAAAACTTCTTATATGATATTGAGCAGTAAAAAATGCCCTTTGTTTTCATACTTTAACTATACTTTAGCAACAGACACATAGTTTTACTCTTTAAAAACCCTCTTTAATCAGCTGCAAAATGCATTGTCACAAAGCTGAAAACAGCTTTTTTTTATGACTTTTTAGAGACATGTGTTGCTCACAGGACAGCAATGCTAAAAATAATTTAATAGAATATGATTCATTGCTGTAGATTAAACTACCCAAAAGCATCAAGGAGTTAAAATTAGCACAACCTTAAACATCAACAGCAATAAAATGCAACACACACATTAATGGAGCAGTAATATTAACACAAATACATCTTATATAATAATAAAACACTGAAAGGGATTATTTAACTGCACAATTTAAAATACTTTTAAAGGCTTGGAATGCAGGACTTTAACTTGTAGTGGAGTCTTTTCACAGTGTGGCATTAGTGCTTTACTTTAGGATCTGAACACTTCAAGTCAGCATGTAACGCTTGTGATTCGTTACATTGTTACAATAATATTATTTTACCAAATTGTGGCTTCACTTTAACAATTTAATATAGGAATTGTCATTTATTCCTTTATTTAAGTTTCTTCTCAGTTATGACTAACTGTCAATCTAGATAATAAAATAAATATTTGCTATTCGTTCTCTGTATGGATTTGTTTGTGTTTTATAAAGGATTTGAACCTGAGCCAGACCACACAATAATAACAACATTTATACAACAAATAAACACTCTGGTATCAGATCGATCCTCGTTGTCCGCTGATACACAAGATCAGATATCGGTTCTAGGATGAAAAAAAATGGTATTGGAACAGGAGAAAGGAGCAAAAAATGTCCCATAAATAATGAATCCCAACCATGCACCTAAGGAAGTGTATAAAGAAATGAGAATAGATGAATAAGAAAATAAGAATAGGTGTACAAAGAACAGAAACATATACTTTTCTCTTTTGTACTCACCATGTGTCTCTGCCTTCTGCTGTATCTATATATTATTAGAGGATAAAAACAATTCTTTTATAAAGTGTGTCATAATGTCAGTTGTCCAGCAGATGGCGGAGTCACACCACAGATCAGAACAAGAGTTTATAGTAAATGACTTTATTGAAAGGCTGAACAGAAAACACTCACATGTCAGTCAGAAGTTTTAAAAACTTTAACAGACACACTTTATGTACATTTATTTAATTCTACACAATAAATACTAATAACAACTTTGTTGAACACTAAAATTTACTTAGATAGAAACTTTTTCTTTCAGCAGGACTCAGGTTTAGCGGTGACCTTTGACCTGCAGGCGGTTCAGGCGGGGTTGGCGTTGGGCCGTGTGGACGAGGGTCTGGTGATGGTGCTGTGGCAGATCTGATAGCAGGTTTGGTTCTGTCCCCCGTCGTCCTCTGCTCCGTACGCCGTCAGACACAAATCCATCCACGGACGCTCACCTGATGCAGACACAAGATCAACATTTAACACCTGAGATCAACTTCACACACTCAACACGTTTCCACCACTTTCACAGAGAAACGCTGAAGATAACTCGTGTTCACAAATCAACTCTGTTTACTGTTGTCTATTGTCTTGCCATTTACTCTTAGAAATGTCTGTTTATTGCTCCGATGTTGTCTCTTTACCTAAATGTTGTGATCTTTATGCCGTGGTTCAGCGAGTGGTGTATATTTGATGTATTTTTCACCAGAAAACTCCTCAGAGTTTTGAATAAAATGACAAATGCACAACTTTACGTGTAAGAAGGTATTTCTCAATGCTGGAAAAAAGAAACATTACATTTACTCAAGTACTGTACTTGACTGAAACATTTTTCCTTTCGATTTCCATTTTATGTTAGCATACTTCTGCCACAGTTCAGAGGTAAATACTGTATTATTTACTCCACTACATTTGTCTGACAGCTTCAGTTACTTTTCAGATTACAGTTTTTTATCCCCTTCCTATAAAAAACAACAACATATGTCTCCAGATTTGGCAGGTCTGACTGCCAAAGCCATCCGACCTCTGCAACTCATCCAGAATGCAGCTGCTCGATTGGTCTTCAATCTTCCCAAATTTTCACACACAACACCCCTCCTCCGCTCCCTCCACTGGCTACCGGTGGCTGCGCGGATACATTTCAAGACTCTAGCTCTGGCGTACTCTGCTGCTAATGGTTCAGGTCCTACTTACATCCAGGACCTTGTCAAACTCTACACCCCTGCCCGTCCTCTCCGCTCTGCATCAGCCAAACAGCTGGCGACTCCCACCTTGCGTGGGTCAACTCGCCTCAAAACCTCCTCCAGACTTTTCTCTGTCTTGGCTCACAAATGGTGGAACGAGCTCCCTACCGACATCAGGACCTCAGACAGCCTGTGATCTTCCGCTGCAGACTGAAGACCTACCTCTTCCAACAATACCTCGGTTAAGTCATGGTCACCTAACATATATATTTAAAAAAAAAAAAAAAAAAAAAAAAATGCTCTTCTTCTTTTCTTCTTTAACATATAGCACTCCTTTAGCGATGACAGTTGGCTCTTAAAGTTCTGCACTTACTTGATTCCTGTGGTCTATGTCTAGTACCTTCAGGTTGAATGCACTTATTGTAAGTCGCTTTGGACAAAAGCGTCTGCTAAATGACATGTAATGTAATGTAATGTCCAGATGTGTTGATTTTGAATGTTTGTGATAAACTGAAGGATGAAGTGTTCCTTTATGTGTTGAGAAAATTCTCCTACTTTTTCAGCTAAATGTGACCGGGTGAGCCATTTCCCTCCTGGTCACTGCATGGCGTTGTGCCAGCCGTGTGCAGGTTAATTGGGGCGTGGCGGTGTGTGTGTGTGATTAAAACAGGTGTGTTGGTCACCACTCTCCCTTTTCTGATTTTACACTGCGGCGCGTCTGGTGTGTCGGTCGCTGTGCATGTCCGTGTCTCCTCGTCGCAACATTAAGGTAGGCATCCCGTCCTAACTGCCGTCTTATGTTACTTTTATTTGGCCCTGGGGCTTCATCCTCCCGCTCCGTTGCAGTGGCATGGAGCGACGGTGAGCCGGAGGGGGCGAGCAGTTCGGTCGGAGCGCGTGCTTGGGTGCAGTAGAGCTCAGAGGTAGGCTGCTCTTAACTGTCTGCTGTTGCAGTTTGCCTCTCAGTGCGCTAGTTGTGACACTCTCTCTCTTTGTCGCTGTACAGCGGGGCGCTGTAACCAGCGTCTCCCACTCTCCTAGTTCTGCACTTATCCGTTTGGCGTCCTGGTGTGTATCCGGTCATCGGCCACCATGACGAGGTCTGCTGCTGTCCTGGCTCTGCTAAGTGTGGACTGAGAAGCTCCACTGTCTCGGGTCACTCCACGTGCCCACAGTTTCGGTCCTTTGTGGACGAGATTCAGACAAATTAAAGCCAAGTTTGGCTCGCCCGTCACCTGTCTTTTTAATTAGTTTTTATAAGCCAATATTAATTTTAAAGAGTAAATATTTCGTTGTTTAATTAAGCTTGTTTCTGTTTAGGGTTTGATTAAAAATAGTTTGGGGTTATTTTTCTTATTATATTAGGTTGATAATTATATCCTTTGGTTTAATGTTTGATTTGTTTTAAATAAAATTGATGTACTGTGAAACCACGACCTCTGGCCCGCGTGTGTGATTCCGGACCTGTGTTGACCTTTTGTAGGGCAATTTCCTGGGTTAGAATCCCAGGTGGCGTTGTTGGCAACTCACATTACACATAAACACGCATACACAGACACACTCACACCCGCTCCCGCCACATAAACAAAGTCTTTAAAAACCCTTTTGGATCAGCTAGAAAATGCATCATAACAAACCTAAAAACAGCTGTTAAAAACACACCAAAATAATAATAATAAATATGATGCATTAATGTAGATTAAACTACAATGCATCAACACATTGCACAATCTGAAACATATACAGCAGTAAAATGCAACATACAGAACAATGCAGCAGTAATATTAATCCAAAAACATCATATATAATGATACAACACCTGCTTTTCCTTGTAGTGGAGTATTTTCACAGAGCAGTTAGTACTTTTACTACAGAAAAGGATCTGAATACTTCCTCCACCTCTCACTCTTAATGACAGGTTGGGTCATACTAAAAGGGGAGAGCTGCAACCACGTCACATTTCCTGTTATAGACAGCAGAGCTGCAGTCAAGACAAGTTTCTCTGTTTCTCTCTAAAGAAACTTTCAACTGAATCCAGCAGGTTTTTCTCAACAACAGCAGCAGAATCTGTGTCAAACACTGGTGAGTAAACTGTCCTACAGAGACAAAATACACTCACTGAAGATTTACTCAAAGCTTAGTTCAAACCAGAAACTGACTGTTTTACATCTGATTAACCATTAAATGAATATTACACCATAAATATGTGTCCATTTAGATTTTTTAAATGTGTAAATTTAGTCAGAAAAAACTAACAGAGGTAAAAACCAAACCAGTGAGTGAACTCTGACTAGTTAAGTTCAGAAAGAATACACTCACAACTAGCATTAGCATTAGCTTCAGCTATGGAGACCAGGTGTCCCTCTTTATGTGAGACTGAACTGCATTTTTATCCCTCGTCCCAAATATTGATTAATTCTAGTTTGAAAAGTCAAACCACTGCAGGAGCAGCCACATTTCTAAAGTCTGGCTTATATCCAATGGGTGTGGAAAAACAGGAAGTACTGTCATCATGCGGCTGTTTGATTTCAATCGACAAACCGTCATTTATGTAACTTTATACTTTTACTTCACAACATTTTAGAAAATGTTGGACAAATATTGTACTTTCTACTCCACAACACTAAGCTGACAGCTTTAGTTACTATTCATATCAAGATTTATCATGAAAAAAATGAATGTAAAAGGATTAAGCTTTTTTTGTAATACATTACACAATATAATGGTAATAAAATTGAGTCATACCTTGACAAGAGTAAAATGCTGCTTAAACAAATGCATTAATAGTAGTAATAATCCAATAATATATGTGTTTATACAGTATATAACAATCTGAGTGTGACTTTTGATTAAGTACATTTTGATCCTGATACTTTTGTACTTTTACTTAAGTAAGGGAGCTGAATATACAGTGGCCCTGAAGTGCAAACCACACCAGCAATTCACACAACACACCAGCAATTCGCCACATTATTTTGGCATTGTTGTCCTGTAAAAAACGTCTGTTTCTAGCTTTGTAACGATATATTTTCCAGCTGATCCAAAAGGGTTTTTAAAGAGTTTATTTAGCTCTCAACACATGAAGGAACACTTCATCCTTTATCACAAACAACAGATACATGATGTTCACTGGACAAGACGGGGATGAAATACTACTCTGAAAATAAACTAAAGCTTTCAGACAAAATATAGTGAAGAAAAACTATTCAGGAAGAAAATATACAATACAATATTTCTCTCTGAGCATGAAATGAAAATACTCAATGGTAGAAGTATTGATTCCATGTACTGAAGCTCAGCAGACTTCAGAGATTCAAACATACAAGTCATAAGTCGGCTCTGCTGTTCAGGAGATACTGTAAAACCCTTCTGTCAGTGTGTCTGTGTGCATATGTTTAAGATAAGTGTATACATATGAGAAAGAGAGAAATAAAGTTAATACAAACAAGCCAGCAAAAAGAACACAGAATAATAATGATTGTAATAATATTGGCTTAATCATGCAGTATGTGTAAGTGTCAAGGCACATAGTGCAGAGTGAACCGACACAACAAATACATTTTCCGCGCAACGCAATTTGATTATATCACGTGGAGTGTCCATGTAAAGTTAACACTTCATCTCCTCTCTGCAGGTAAGTGTTTTATACTGCAAAGTGCGAAAGAATGACAGTAAAGTGTTTATCCTTCATGTCAGCTCAATGAATTTACCATAAATATCACAATACAGGCGCACTACATAGGGGCGACTGGTTTGACTATGGAGAAACGAATGACGGCAGGAACCAATCAGGAGGAGGATCAGTGTCCAATATGTACCTACCCTTTCCATTTTGATGAATTGCTGGCGTGTTGTGTGAATTGCTGGCGTGTTTTGCACTTCAGGGCCACCGTATGAATACCTTTTTGCACCACTGGTCAAGTGCAGGTTAACCTCTCACCGTCTTTACAACTTTAAGCCCAACAGGGAAACTTACAGGTCACCAAAAGTCATAAGCTATTGCAGATCTGAAAAGAATATGATGGAAACTAACCTAAAGTTAAAAAATGCAGCAACATAAACTAGTAAAATACTTTAATAGTTATTTTTTAGTTTTACTTGGGGATGGGGTTCAACACAAACTACTTTTTGTCCCACATTGGTTTGTTGGGATCTGGTCAGCCTGAATTAAGCTACTTTACAGACCTAACATTTATTTAACCATAACCACTGAGCAACTTTTTTTCTTTAATCAAAATTGGTGCTTGGGGAAATTCAGTGGTCACTAGAAATACTGCAACTTCCAGTCAGCATACTATGTGGTTTTCAGGGGTGTTCTAACTCACTGTACGATCGCGTGAGGATTTACAATTCAACGATTTGTTTTAGCTGTTGCTATGGTGAGTCGTAATATCGCGGCTCCATTAATGATGCCTTTTTATAGTAGTGGTGCACAAGCGTGACTCAGAGTGAACCTACTCTGAGTTGATTGAACTATTTCAAATCAGTTTTTCTGGAACCGGAAACTCAGAGTTTCCCATCTGAGGGTAAATCAACTCAGAGTTCAGGGATAGGCTCAGGGTTAGGTGAACTTTCTACCTGGGTGTCCAGGACTTGACTGCAGGATGAGCTGTCTTAGTGAATCAGCTGCTGAACACATTCAGACTGAGGCCACAAAGCTACTGCAAATATTTGCCTTGCACCATTTTCTCAGTTAATTTGGTTCAATTAGTCGGGTGCAATATGACAAACACATTCATGGTGATATTCCCTATATTCCATCAATATGTCATAACAGTTATGT
Source organism: Centropristis striata (assembly GCF_030273125.1). Lineage (NCBI taxonomy): Eukaryota > Metazoa > Chordata > Actinopteri > Perciformes > Serranidae > Centropristis > Centropristis striata. The sequence continues at coordinate 33,466,513 of NC_081522.1, forward strand.
TTTTTCACCCTTCTTGTCCTCAGACTGTAGATATGTCTGCTGCTGCCAGCTATCTGCCGACTGAAGATCAGTTTCTGTGCTCCATCTGTCTGGATTTGTTCACTGATCCAGTCACCATACCATGTGGACACAACTTCTGCAAAACCTGCATCACTGAACACTGGGATAAAAACATCCAGTGTCAGTGTCCCAACTGTAAAAATGTTTTCAACACAAGACCTGAGCTGCAGGTGAATACTGTCATCTCTGAGATGGCTGCTCAGTTCAGACAGTCAGCTCAACAGAATGCCAGCAGCAGCAGCTCAGAGCAGCAAGTTTCTAAACCAGGAGAAGTTCCCTGTGACATCTGCACTGGAACCAAACTGAAGGCTCTGAAGTCCTGCCTGGTGTGTCTGGTCTCCTACTGTGAGTTTCACATGGAGCCTCATCTGACAACATCAGGCCTGAAAAGACATCAGCTGATCGACCCTGTGGAGAACCTGGAAAGCAGGATGTGTACAGAGCACGATAAACTGCTGGAGCTGTTCTGTAAGACCGACCAGACTTGTGTCTGCATGCTCTGCACCATTTCAGCCCACATGACACACGATGTTGTTCCTCTGAAAGAAGGATATGAAGGAAAGAAGGCCGAGCTTGAGGGTGAAATTCATCAGATGATACAGGAGAGAGAGTTGAAGATTGAGGAGATCAAACACTCAGTGGAGCTCAGTAAGGAAGATGCAGACAGAGAGACAGCAGATGGTGTTCAGGTCTTCACCGCTCTGAAGGAGTCTGTTGAGAGAAGCCAGGCTGAGCTCATCGACAGGATCAAAGAGAAGCAGAGAAAAACAGAGAAACAGGCTGAAGACTTCATCAAAGAGCTGGAACAGGAAATCTCTGAGTTGAAGAAGAGAAGCACTGAGGTGGAGCAGCTCACACAGTCTGAAGACCATCTCCACCTCCTCCAAAGCCTCCTGTCTCTGAATGCTGCTCTACCCACAAAGAACTGGACAGAACTCAACGTCCGTCCGCTTCATGAGGGGACTGTAAGAAGAGCTCTGTATCAGTTGGAGGAGACGCTCAATGAAAAGATGAAGGAAGTGGTAAACACTGAGCTGAAGAGGGTTCGGCAGTCTGCAGTGGATGTGACACTTGATTATGATACAGCACATCCCAACCTCATTGTGTCTTATTACGGAAAACGAGTCCAATATCGTGATGAAAAGAAAGATGTCCCAAACAATCCAGAGAGATTTAATAGAGATGCTTATGTCTTAGCAAGGCAGAGTTTCTCTTCAGGGAGATTTTATTATGAGGTTGGTGTTAGACGGTATAATGACTGGACGTTAGGAGTGGCCAGAGAGTCGATCAACAGAAAAGGAAAGATTTATTTGAGCCCTTCGAATGGGTACTGGTCAATATGTTTGAGGAATGGAGATGAGTACAAAGCTTTTAATGAGTATCCAGTCTATCTCTCTCTCAAGTCTCATCCTGAGAAGGTGGGGGTGTTTGTGCATTATGAGGAGGGTCTGGTCTCCTTTTATGATGTTTATAATGCAGCTCTCATCTACTCCTTTACTGGTTGCAGCTTCACTGAGGAACTCTACCCATTCTTCGGTCCCAGTGACAATAAAACATCTACTTATCTGCATATCACTCCTGTCTAGGGGTGTAATGGTACAAAAAGATCATGGTTTGGTATGTACCTTGGTTTACCGTTACAGTCTTTCTCTTGTTTTAGCAGGGGGAAAAAAATGATATTAATTAATTAATTTATCATCCTTTACCTCTTATCTAAACTTGAGTCGTGAGGGGTTGGAGCCGATCCCAGCTGACACTGGGCGAGAGGCGGGGTACACCTGTACAGGTCAGACCTTCACAGTGCTGACACATAGAGACAGACAACCATTCATGCTCATATATATCACTCCTACAGGCAATCCAACCTGAGCTTTCTTACCACTTTATACCACTATATTTGAAATATCAATACATCACTACTCCTGTCAACCACACTGAGCAGAACAACCATTTGATTTTCTATTTCTCATTTAATGCAAAGAAAATGTAAATATTAAGTGTATTATGTGTATTTTTTGTTTTCGTCAGATGCTGATTAATAACATGCTGTTTTCATTTTTTATTTTAATGTGTTTTGACATTACTCCATATACAGTTAGTCTTTATTCTGTGTTACGTGTAGTCTGGGTTTTTTCATTGTTTAGTTTTTCTTAAGATTAATTGTGTTGCTTCCCATTTATCGCCCTCTTTATATACTTTAACCTCATACGGTCTAATATAAAGTAAAGACAAGTTTCTCTTCCATGTTTTCATCAGTAATCCCACCATCACCATTCCACCTGATATTAAGTGGATTAATAGATTGGCACTGTGTATCTGTGTACTTCAGGCTCCTCCTGCTGTTGTCTGAAGTATCTCTGGGACAATACCACTTTTAGACAGTAAATGACAGAAAGCACACTCTTTAATCTATTAAAACCATTGCCATATATGTGACTCTGTTTCTATTCAGGTGACCGGAAATGACATTTGTCCTTGCTTTTTTTTTTGTGACAATAAAAAAATGATTTTTTAAAAATATGAATAGTATTATTTTTTTTTAAATGTAAATATTACAAGCTTTGTTCTTCCTTGAGGATTTAGGAAATTCAGTACAGTGGTAAGTGTAAAATGACTTTCAAAGAATACATGTTAAGTTTTTGGAAATTCAGATACTTAGTTTTTGACTTGAGTGTAATGTTAAGAGATAAGGCTCACAATAACCTCTTTTCTCATGTTGTCAGTTTGTAACAATGTGTTCTTTTTACTGTTACATACAAAATAGGAATAAAAAAGTTCCCACGCATTGTGAAAGTATTTCCTAAAAAGACAATAAACCTCCCTGTTACAGCCCCACCAAAGGCTCCCAATAAAGGGAATCTAACATAATCGCCACAAAGTGGTGCAAAACAATGATTTATTAACAAAAAGATAAACAAAGAAAACAACCCAGAGCAGATCAGAAAACTACTGAAAAACAAAAAGGTCTGGTGGGCTGGCAAAAATCAATAAAAGAAAGAGGGATTCTTGGACCAAGATACAGAGAGAGAGAGAGAGAGAGAGAGAGAGAGAGAGAGAGAGAGAGAGAGAGAGAGAGAGAGAGAGAGAGAGAGAGGAGAAATATTAAAAATAAGGCATACATAAAAAGAGAAGATGACAGCTTGTTGACATCAGTAAATGTCACTGATGTCATGTCTGTCATCATCTCAAACGAAGAGCTGTTGCTGTTAAAAGATTCAATTTATTAAATACAACCTGATGGAGCTATTTATTTCTTGTTAGTACTTAGTTGTCTGTTTAGTTTATTAATAACAATGAGTATTGCTTGATTATTCAAGATGTTTGCTTATTTTGATATTTCATTTTGCTAGTTAACTGTTTAGTTTAATCATCATTATTGTTTAGCATATTTAGTTTACATATTATTTTGTGTTTCATGATGTTATATAGGTAGATGGGTAGGCAGAGGGCCATCATGCACCTGGGTGGGCCTATGGTTGTGTGAAGATAGGCAGCAGGAGCCATGTTTCTTTGTTCTCCTTGTTTGCTTGCTCACAATGGATGAAATAAACCTTTGAAACTAACAACCATGCATGGACTTCAGCTTCTTTGCCTGCATACACAACACACCCATGGTGCATTAGGTCACATTTTGATTAAGTTTGTTTTAAGTTTAATTTTCTTAAACCTGCTGTTAACGTTCACATTTAAAGCTCACAGTTGACTTAAAACATGTCAACAATGTCAACTTCAGCAACACCTGAACTGAAAAGTTAACCAACCTTTCAGATCCTCTTCAGCTGAGGGTGGAGGAGCAGCTCCACCTCCCTCCTGACAAGTTTTTCTACACAGGATACCGAGGAGGAGGAGGAGGAGGAGGAGGAGGAGAGAGGAGTCATCAGTTGAAGATGCTCTGATATTAAACTGTAGCACACTGAACTGTAATCTGTGTGGGATTATCAAGAATTACAGCATCAAAATTATTAATTATTAAGTGACACTGACATCAGATTTACTTAATTTCTTGACATGTTTATTATAATGTTAATATTTTTGTTTTTTTACAGACAGATGATTTCTCTATTTGGTAAATAAATTAAAGAATAAATAAATAAACAAATAAATAAATGTACTAATTTGCTATAGAGAGAAAATCTTTACTCTCTCTTTTCAAAAAAATAATTGCAGTTTTTTTGGTGCATCAATAAAACATTGAGGTATGTTATACAACAACTAATACAAATAGACTTACACATTTTGGCATTTAAAGGAATTCAGTTAAAGTACTGTAACTTTTATTAATATAAGCATTATTTGTTGTTTTATTGAATATGATAAAGACTAACCTAATATCTCAGTAGGAATACTTTAACAGAAAAAAGATAAATGCACACATATTTTAAAATAATCCTGCAGTAATTCGTTGTGAACTTGTGCCATTTGTATAATTTCCCTGCAGAGTGTATTATTTAATTACTAAAAGTTTGAGTCAAACAGCAGAAATGTCCCAGCATGCCTCTTTAGTTTGAAGAAAAGTCCAAGAAATACAGTAAAAGTTCCAGTAAAGAAATGTTCAAATGGAAGTTCACTGAATTCAGCGTTAGAGTAAATACTTACAGGTGTTGTGTGACATGTAGTAGTGGAGCGGCTAAGTGTTCATTTTTGCCAGAATCTTTCAGTTTATGATACAAGCGTGAAAATTGGCATGAACACTCTCCATGGGTCACTTAACAAGAAAATTGTCCGAGACATTTGAAATTTTAAGATGGCGGCCATTTTTCAAGATGGCCGACACCTAAGTGGAGCAGTTAAGTGATATAATGGTTTATTTGGTGATACAAGCATAAAAATTGGCATGAGCAGTCTTTGTTGGTCACTTGGCAATGTCCCACCCACAGTTATTTGAATTTCCAAGATGGCGGCCATTTTTCAAGATGGCCGACACCTTAGTGGAGCAGTTAAGTGATATAATGGTTTATTTGGTGATACAAGCATACAAATTGGCATGAGCAGTCTCTGCTGGTCACTTGACAATAACCCACCCACAGTTACTTGAAATTCCAAGATGGCGGCCATTTTTCAAGATGGCCGACACCTTAGTGGAGCAATTGAATGATATAATGGTTTATTTGGTGATACAAGCATACAAATTGGCATGACCAGTATCTGTGGGTCACTTGACAATAACCCACTCACAGTTACTTGAAATTCCAAGATGGTGGCCATTTTTTCAAGATGGCCGACACCTTAGTGGAGCAATTAAATTATATAATGTTTTTTTTGGTGATACAAGCATACAAATTGGCATGAGCAGTCTTCATGGGTCACTTGACAATAAGTCACCCACAGTTACTTGGGTTGACAAAAAAACACTCCCAGCCAATTGAAATTTCTTTTTGTCAAGATGGCCGCCCCCTGGATCCTCAAAAGATCAATTTTCTCATAGAAATGTATTGGGTTTTAGATTATTCTGGAAAACAAGTTTTAACACATCATAATACAGTTGATTTGTTGATCATAGACAGATTAGACAAGACTGAGTATCTGCACTACCAGGGCACACTGGTGATATATGACTGCTGTTAAACTCAGAGTGGGGTTCAATGTCAGCCAATTGTAAAGTTTGTCAAAGAAGAGACGACAACTCTCTGAGTAGTTTTAGTTAACCGGGTGGTGTACAGATCGTACAGGGTAAAAATGGCATTGGATGAACGATTGGACTAAGTGTAGGGTTAAGGCATGAACTTAGTTGTATCCCATACATCAAAGTGCTTATTAAAAGGTGGTAAAAGGCTAAACCCTCGGCCTCTGCCTTTGAATTTGCTGCAGACATTGCAGAAGCCATCATGACAGTTGAGAAAACAAACAGCAGGACACCAAGATCATACTGGTTATGATACCATTGCAAGAAATGTTCCATTATTTCATAAAATAAATGCTCTGCCTATCTTATGTAGTCCAACCCGACTAGATGAAGGTGATGGCATAGAAAGCACATTGACAAGAAACAGAGCAAAATATCATTCAAGCTGTAAACTTATGTTCAACAACACACAGCTGGAAAGGGCCCAAAAGAGAGCATCTACTGCTGCTAAAGACACTAAAGATACCAAAGATATCCATGTCAAGAGGTCAAGAAGTCCCAGACTTCTTATAAGGCTGGATATGTGTGCGGACAGGCATTGAAGAGCCACCCACAAATGCCGACCCCCTCCGACTGGGGATGGGTTAAACAGGACAAGGAGTGGAAAGTCTTCTGGACTCCACTTCCACCTATTGCAGAGAGTTGTTGGGAGTTGACAAAATGTGGGTGCACCAAGGCTTGAACTGGAAAGTGTAAGTGCTACAGATATGGACTCAGTTGCCCCTTTTCGTTTCTATTGCCAGTGTTATTCCTTCTTGTCCTTTGTGTTTTCAAGTGTAGGCCTAAGGCTCGGCTTCCCCTTGCCACATCGGCGCATTATGTTCTACTTTGTCACCAGCCTATTACTGTGACATGTTCAGTTTTTACTTTGTAACATTGCTTTCACATTTTCAGTTTAGTTCCCTAGTATAGTTTCAGATACTGTTTGTCATGGTTCCATGTCAGCCAGAGCTGCTGTTGCCTCTGGATCTATCATTATTGCCATTCAGTATTAACCATTGCTCAATTATTATTTTGGAGCACTGTCCGTTCAGCACCACAACTGTGTTTCCCCACCCCTTAGTATTTATTTGGCATGTTTAATGGCAGTAGTAATGGTTAGTCATAAAAAAAGTAATTTAAAACAGTATTTTAAAAAGCCCTCATGGTAAGGGAGCCTGTGTACCTCGGTGAACCCGGAGAGCTACGCCGGTGGGTCAGGTTTTACCAAACTGGACAGGTCGTGGGCAAGGAGTCAGACAAAGCACAGTCAAACAACCTCTCTTGAGGAACCCAATACATTTCTATGAGAAAATTCATAATTTAAAGGTCCACATGGCAGTCATCCTGAAAAACTGACAATAAGCCAGCTGACAATAAGCCAGCTGTGGCTGGCTTATTGTCAAGTGACCCACAGATACTGCTCATGCCAGTTTTTATGCTTGTATCACCAAATAAACCATTATATCATTCAATTGCTCCACTAAGGTGTCGGCCATCTTGAAAAATGGCCGCCATCTTGGAATTTCAAGTAACTGTGGGTGGGTTATTGTCAAGTGACCCACAGATACTACTCATGCCAATTTGTATGCTTGTATCACCAAATAAACCATTATATAATTTAATTGCGCCACTAAGGTGTCGGCCATCTTGAAAAATGGCCGCCATCTTAAAATTTTAAATGTCGCGGACAATTTTCTTGTTAAGTGACGCATGGAGAGTGTTCATGCCAATTTTCACGCTTGCATCATAAACTGAAAGATTATATCACTTAGCCGCTCCTGCTGCACTTCTGTGATCTGAAAATTAAAATAATAATAATAATAATAATAATAATAATAATACATTTAAAGGGTTTGTTTTTGACTGAAGGGTTTTTACAGTATCTCCTGAACAGCAGAGTTGACTTAATACTTGTGTGTGTTTGAATCTCTGAAGTCTGCTGAGCTTCAGTACATGGAGTCAATACTTCTACCTTTGAGTATTTCCATTTCATGCTCTGAGAGAAATATTGCATTATATATTTTCTTCCTTGATATGTTTTCTTCACAACATTTTGTCTGAAAGATTTCATTTCTTTTCAGAGTAGTATTTCATCCCCGTCTTGTCCAATGAAAATCTGTTGTTTATGATAAACTGAAGGATGAAGTGTTCCTTTATGTGTTGAGGAAATTCTCCTACTTCTTCAGCTGAACAAACTCTTTAAAATACACACAACAAAGCTTAACACAGCAGTTTTTCTGACCTTTTAGAGAAATGTGATTCTCACAGGGCAACAACACCAAAATAATGTAACAAATATGATGCATTACTGCAGATTAAACTACAGCAATGCATCACTGAAACATACACAGCAGTAAAATGCAACACACAGATCAATGCAGCAGTCATATTTATCCAAAAACATCATATATAATGATAAAACACTGTTAGCCGTTCCTGCTGCAGCTCCCCTGTGGTCACAAAGCACAGGGGAGGTTTGTTTTCCTCCAGAGCTGAAGTTCATGTTCCTCACTTCGGGCTTAACCTCCTTCACTTTTAACAACAGCTGGAAAGAAATAAACGGGAGCTCCACTTGGTCTAGAGAAGCTGCATGCTTCATTAACTTACAACTGTGACATAAACTGTAAATCACTGTTAAACTGACCACTTTGACTGCTTTCTGTAGACCTGTGTCTCTGCTCGGTACCTGCTGCATTCACTGTAGAGACTGTATAAATAAAAGAGCACAGATTCACTGTTACTCTCTTCACCTCCTGCTCTCTCTTCTCTCGTCCACTCACACATCTACTGTCCTGCCTCTTAAAGGAGCCGCTACTCTTACAACAACTCACTTCTCCTTTCATACTTTCAGCACATTTTGTTGGTTATACTAACTTTAACTTCGGTCAGGTTTTGAATGCAGGACTTTTCCTTGTAGTGGAGTATTTTCACAGTGCAGTATTAGTACTTTTACTTCATTAAAGGACCTGAACACCTCCTCCACCCCTCCTTCTTTGTCTCTGCTCCACGTCAACTTTCCAGAAATGAAACTGAAAGTTAGTGAGCGACAGCAGAGCTGCAGTCGAGACAAGTCTCTCTGTTTCTCTCTAAAGAAACTTTCAGTTGAATCCAGCAGGTTTTTCTCAACAACAGCAGCAGAATCTGTGTCAAACACTGGTGAGTAAACTGTCCTACAGAGACAAAATACACTCACTGAAGATTTAGTCAAAGTTTAGTTCAAACCAGAAACTGGCTGTTTTACATCTGTTTGACCAAATAATGAATATTACACCATAAATATGTGTCAATTTAACAATTTAACCTGAATTACAAAACAGGTAAAAACCAAACCACAGTGAGTGAACTCTGACTAGTTAAGTTCAGACAGAATACACTCACAGCTAGCATTAGCATTAGCTTCAGCTAGGGAGACCAGGTGTCCCTCTTTATGTGAGACTGAACTGCATTATACATGTTTTTAATGTAACTTTATACTTCTTCTCCACTACATTTTAGAGGTATATCTTGGACTTTTTACTCCACTACATTTAGCTGACAGCTTTAATTACTTTTCAGGTCAAGATTTAAAATGAAAAACATGATTTAAAATGATGATACATTTTTATAAATTAAACCACATAACAATATGTTTGGTAGTTAAAATAACCCTACATTGACAACAGCAAAATGCTGCTTACATTAAGGCATCAATAATAAAAATCCAATTTGGTATAAATATTTGCAAACCCTGAGTGGGGCTTCTGCATAAGGAGTACTTTTACTTTTGATACTTTCAATACATTTTGATGCTTTACACTTTACTTGTAGTTTAGTTATTTTGCACAGTGGTATTAGTACTTTTACTTAAGTAAAGGATCTGAATACTTTTTTTCCACCACTGGTCCAGTGCAGGTTAACTTGTCACCGTCTTTACTCTAAAACCAATAATTGAAATAAATAATGGAAACAAGCAAAAATGGTGAAAAAATCAGCAACATAAACTAGCAAAAATACTGTAACCATTGTTTATCAATTTTTACCTGGAGATGGATACATTTTGTCTCACATTTGGTTTGTTGGGATCTGGTCAGCCTGATTTAAGCAAATTTACAGACTTAACATTTATTTAACTAATTAAAAAATCATGTCATAACAGTCATGTTTTTTCACCCTTCTTGTCCTCAGAGTGTAGATATGTCTGCTGCTGCCAGCTGTCTGCTGACTGAAGATCAGTTTCTGTGCTCCATCTGTCTGGATGTGTTCACTGATCCAGTCACCATACCATGTGGACACAACTTCTGCAAAACCTGCATCACTAAACACTGGGATATTAATGTCCCCTATCAGTGTCCCAACTGTAAAGAGGTTTTTGATTCAAGACCTCAACTGCGGGTCAATACTGTCATCTCTGAGGTGGCTGTTCAGTTCAGACAGTCAGCTCAACAGAAAGCCAGCAGCAGCAGCTCAGAGCAGCAAGTTTCTAAACCAGCAGAAGTTCCCTGTGACGTCTGCACTGGAACCAAACTGAAGGCCCTGAAGTCCTGCCTGGTGTGTCTGGTCTCCTACTGTGAGACTCACCTGGAGCCTCATCTGACAGTGTCACGTCTGAAAAGACATCAGCTGATCGACCCTGTGGAGAACCTGGAAAGCAGAATGTGTCCGAAGCACGATAAACTGCTGGAGCTGTTCTGTAAGACCGACCAGACGTGTGTCTGCATGCTCTGCACCATTTCAGCCCACATGACACACGATGTTGTTCCTCTGAAAGAAGGATATGAAGGAAAGAAGGCTGAGCTGGAGGTTGAAATTCAGCAAATGATCCAGAAGAGACGACTGAAGATTGAGGAGATCAAACACTCAGTGGAGCTCAGTAAGGAAGATGCAGACAGAGAGACAGCAGATGGTGTTCAGGTCTTCACCGCTCTGAAGGAGTCTGTTGAGAGAAGCCAGGCCGAGCTCATCGACACGATCAAAGAGAAGCAGAGAAAGACAGAGAAACAGGCTGAAGACTTCATCAAAGAGCTGGAACAGGAAATCTCTGAGCTGAAGAAGAGAAGCACTGAGGTGGAGCAGCTCCCACAGTCTGAAGACCACCTCCACCTCCTCCAAAGCTTCACCTCCCTGAACGCTGCTCCACCCACCAAAGACTGGACAGAAGTCAGCGTCCGTCCATCTTCATATGAGGGGACTGTGGTGAGAGCTGTGAGTCAGCTGGAGGAGACGCTCAGTAAACAGATGAAGAAGCTGTTTGAGGCTGAGCTGAAGAGGGTCCAGCAGTCTGCAGTAGATCTGACACTCGATCCTGATACAGCACATCCCTGGCTCATCCTGTCTGATGATGGAAAACAAGTTAAAGATGGTGATGTAAAGAAGAATCTCCCAGACAACCCAGAGAGATTTGATAGATGTGTTAATGTCTTAGCAAAGCAGAGTTTCTCTTCAGGGAGATTTTACTACGAGGTTCAGGTTAAAGGGAAGACTGAATGGACTTTAGGAGTGGCCAGAGAGTCGATCAACAGGAAGGGATTAATTTATATGAAACCTATTAATGGTTACTGGACAATATCTTTGACAAAAGATAATAAGTACATTGCTTGTGCTGAAAGTGATATCGTTCTCTCTCTGAAGTCTCGGCCTGAGAAGGTGGGGGTGTTTGTGGATTATGAGGAGGGTCTGGTCTCCTTTTATGACGTTGATGCTGCAGCTCTTATCTACTCCTTTACTGGCTGCTGCTTCACTGAGAAACTCTACCCATTCTTACGTCCCAGTCTTCACCGTGACGGTAAAAACTCTGCTCCTCTGGTCATCACTCCTGTCTAGGGATGTAATGGTGCACAGAATTCATGATTTGGTATGTTCCTTTGTTTTTGGGGTCATAGTTCCAGCTCTTTTCTCGGTACAGCAGCGGAAAAAAATATACAAATAAAAAAATATTTAAAAAATGTGAAGATTTAATTTAACTGTACCATATTGGCCCTCTTCACACTAAGTATAACCACCATTTGATTTGCAAAAAAAACTATTTAGTGTAATTTAATGTAAATGTAATTACATTAAGTGTATTCTGTGTATTTTTTGTTTTCTTCAGATGCCGATGATTAATGTGTTGTTTTCATTATTTCTTTTTAATGTTTTGATATTACTCCATAAGCAGTTAGTCTTCGTTCTGTGTTACTTGTAGTTTTGGCTTTTCCCATTCTTTTTAGTTTTTCTTAAGATTTAATAAGTTACATTTCCATATATCACCCTCTTTATGTCCTTTCACCTAATACAGTCTAATATTAAGTAAAGATTAAGTTAATCTTGAAGTTAAGTTTCTCTTCCATGATATTTTTTTTCATCAGTAATCCCACTATCCCCATTCCACCTGATATTTATTGGATTAATAGATTGGCACTGTGTCTCTGTGTACTTCAGGCTCCTCCTGCTGTTGTCTGAAGTATCTCTGGGACAATACCACTTTTAGACAGTAAATGACAGAAAGCACACTCTAATTTGACTTAAAGCCTATTTAAGTCAAAACTATTATGTTGACACAAGAAGCTTTAAAAACAAACTAATTGAGAGGCGATCCATCAACAAGTCAGTCATTTCTACAGCAAGTAATGAAATAAATGTAAACATTATAGAAAAACAAGAAATTGTCACTCACTGATTATGATAATGTCTTTTTTCTTGTAAATAATGTCTACACTGTGTTATTAACTCATTATTAATCTATTAAAACCATTGCCATAAATGTGACTCTGTTTCTATTCAGTTGACCGGAAATTACATTTGTCCTTGCTTTTTTTTGTGAAAAATAAAAAATAAAAAACAGATTTTTTAAAAATATGAATAGTATTAATAAAAAATAAAAAATGTAAATATTACAAGCTTTTTTCTTCCTTGAGGATTTAGGAAATTCAGTACAGTGGTAAGTGTAAAATGACTTTCAAAGAATACATGTTAAGTTTTTTGGAAATTCGGATACTTAATTTTTGAATTGATTACTTGAATGTAATGTTAAGAGATAAGGCTCACAATAACCATCAGTTAAACACAATAAACACCATAGCACTGACTATAGCTCACACAGTAAAAACAAACAAACAAACAAACATGTAATTTGAGCCCCAATGGAACTAAATAATGTCAGAAAAATGCCAGTTATGCAGCTAAAGAGTGATACAAACTGGCTCAAACAGGCTGGAAATTACCTGCTGCAATGTGAAAATTAACCTCAAACAATGAACAGTGAATTGGTTCAATAGACTGCACATCAAATAGGGTGTGTTCTCAACAAATATACTTTAGCATTAACATTGTTGTCTGAACAGTCAGCCACTGACTGAGGAACCGGACACTACCACTCTAGTCCACTAGGTGTCCATGCCAGCCTTTCCAACACATACAGCTTTTCTTTAATATCCAACCAGCTCTGATTCTCTGTAGTCTGGGAGCTGTTTCATGTTTTAACACGTCTTGGTAGGCAAAGAAGGGTGAAAAAGAGGACTCAATGCTTGGCAGAAAAACTATTAATGTCTCATGTTCTGACATTGTAAAATCCCAGGACAATGAAAAATGAGTACAACAGGTTTGGGACTTGACAGGACTTGAATATGTAATTGTTCCAGCCCTTGCATTGAATAGAAAAGTTCTCAGCAGGAATGTGCACAGTGAAAATAACAAATGATAGACACCAACACAGATTTACCATCAGCATACTCCAATAAATACTATTCATGTTTTCTCAGAAACACTGCAAGTTTTCCAGTGTTTGTGGGATTGTAAAGGCAGCACTGTAGCTGCCACTGTAGCTCATGTTGTCAGTTTGTAACAATGTGTTCTTTTTACTGTTACATACAAAATAGGAATAAAAAAGTTCCCAAGCATTGTGAAAGTATTTCCTAAAAAGACAATAAACCTCCCTGTTACAGCCCCACCAAAGGCTCCCAATAAAGGGAATCTAACATAATCGCCACAAAGTGGTGCAAAACAATGATTTATTAACAAAAAGATAAACAAAGAAAACAACCCAGAGCAGATCATAAAACTACTGAAAAACAAAAAGGTGTGGTGGGCTGGCAAAATTCAATAAAAGAAAGAGGGATTCTTGGACCAAGATACAGAGAGAGAGAGAGAGAGAGAGAGAGAGAGAGAGAGAGAGGAGAAATATTAAAAATAAGGCATACATAAAAAGAGAAGATGACAGCTTGTTGACATCAGTAAATGTCACTGATGTCATGTCGGCCATCATCTCAAACGAAGAGCTGTTGCTGTTAAAAGATTCAATTTATTAAATACAACCTGATGGAGCTATTTATTTCCTGTTAGTACTTAGTTGTCTGTTTAGTTTATTAATAGCAATGAGTATTGCTTGATTATTCAAGATGTTTGCTTATTTTGATATTTCTTTTTGCTAGTTAACTGTTTAGTTTAATCATCATTATTGTTTAGCATATTTAGTTTACATATTATTTTGTGTTTCATGATGTTATATAGGTAGGTGGGTAGGCAGAGGGCCATCATGCACCTGGGTGGGCCTATGGTTGTGTGAAGATAGGCAGCAGGAGCCATGTTTCTTTGTTCTCCTTGTTTGCTTGCTCACAATGGATAAAATAAACCTTTGAAACTAACAACCATGCATGGACTTCAGCTTCTGTGTACACAACACGCCCATGGTGCATTAGGTCACATTTTGATTAAGTTTGTTTTAAGTTTAATTTTGTTGAAGCTTAAAAGCTTAAAAACATGTAAAACCTGCTGTTAACGTTCACATTTCAAGCTCACAGTTGACTTAAAACATGTCAACAATGTCAACTTCAGCAACACCTGAACTGAAAAGTTAACCAACCTCTCAGATCCTCTTCAGCTGAGGGTGGAGGAGCAGCTCCACCTCCCTCCTGACAAGTTTTTCTACACAGGATACCGAGGAGGAGGAGGAGCAGGAGGAGGGGGAGGAGGAGTCATCTGTTGAAGCTGCTCTGATATTAAACTGTAGCACACTGAACTGTAATCTGTGTGGGATTATCAAGAATTACAGCATCAAAATTATTAATCATTAAGTGACACTGACATCAGATTTCCTCAATTTTTTAACATGTTTATTAAATTTTTTTTTTTTTTTACAGACAGATGATTTCTCTATTTGGTTAATAAATTAAAGAATAAATAAACAAATAAATAAATGTACTTATTTAGTAAAGAGAGAAAGTACAGTAACTTTTAGCATTATTTAAGCATTATGTTTTGTTTTATTGAATATGATAAAGACTAACATAATATCACAGTAGGAATTCTTTAACAGAAAAAACATAAATTCACACACATTTTTAAATAATCCTGCAGGAATTCATTCGGAATTTGTGGTATGTTTTATAATTTCCCTGTAGAGTGTATTATTTAATAACTAAAAGTCTGAGTCAAACAGCAGAAATGTCCCAGCATGCCTCTGCAGTTTGAAGAAAAGTCCAAGAAATACATTAAAAGTTCCAGTAAAGAAATGTTCAAATGGAAATTCACTGAATTCAACGTCAGAGCAAATACTTACAGGTCTGGTGTGACATCTAGCTGGAAGTCTGGGTATTACACCAACACTCTCCTGCTGCACTTCTATGATCTGAAAAATAAAATAATAAATTTAAAGGGATTGTTTTTGACTAAAAAGTTTTACTGCACAGTGAGGACTTATACTTTCCATACTTCAAACACATTTTGTTGGTAATACTAACTTTGACCTCAGCAAGGTTTTGAAAGCAGGACTTTTAGTTGTAGTGGATTATTTTTTTTACAGTGTAGTACTACTATTAGTTAGTTACATTAAAGGATGTGAATACTTCCTTCACCACTCCTTCTTGGTGTCGGGCCACTGGGAGGTGGAGCCACAGTGAATCAGGTGAGCTTTAACTCACCTTTCCTGAAATGTTAGTGAAAGTTTGTGTCAGTGACAGCAGATAATGTCTTTTTTCTTGTAAATAATGTCTACACTGTGTTATTAACTCATTAATCTATTAAAACCACTGCCATATATGTGACTCTGTTTCTGTTCAGGTGATGGGAAATTACATTTGTCCTTGCTATTTTTGTAAAAAAAAATAATTAAACTGAAAAAAAAAGAATAGTATTTTTTGTATAAAAGTGTAAATATTACTTTTTTGAGGATTTAGGAAATTCAGTACAGTGGTAAGTGTAAAATGACTTTCAAAGAATACATGTTACGTTTTTGGAAATTCAGATACTTAGTTTTTGACTTGAATGTAATGTTAAAATAAACAAACAAACAAACAAACATGTAACTTCACCTCAATGCAACTAAATAATGTCAGAAAAATGCCAGTTATGCAGCTAAAGAGTGATACAAACTGGCTGAAACAGACTGAAAATTACCTGCTGCATCGTGACAATTAACCTCAAACAATGAACAGTGAATTGATACAATAAACTACAAATCAAACAGGGTGTGTTCTCAACAAATATACTTTAGCATTAACATGGCTGTCTTGAACACTCGGCAATAAACTGTCCATTAACCATCCACTCGTCTCCTGTTGCTTTAACCCATTTAGGCCTGAAACGCCTGGAAAAAATGCCTGGAAAACCTCTGGGCGATTTTGAAAGAACCCCCTAAAACCTGAAGTTTTTCTGGAAATTCAACAGAAGATTTTTCAGCCTCTGTAGCAGATAGAAATGAAATTCAAAAAGTATTTGAGAGCTTATACCCGTGGCTTTCATGAGAAGTTGAGTTTATTTGTCCAAACCTTCAATAAAGTTTTTTTTAAAATCAACAAACTCAGCAAATGTTACATTTGACTGAATAAAAATCCTATGCATAATACTAATACATGCCCATTAGCAAGATGCAAACATGATATGACCATTGGAAGAAATAGACATACTTCTCATTAATCCACTGTAATAAAAAAAATATATATATCATAATAATAATAATAATAATAATAATAATAAATAATAATACATTTTATATATTGCACTTTTCAGGGTAGTCAACGACGCATAAAGTAATATAAGACATAAGCCGTCATGATTTCTTATATCATCATCACAATCAATTATTATTATTATTATTATTATTATTATTATTATTATTATTATTATTATTATTTATATATTAGTATTAATATTATTATTATTATCTATAAGTTCCCAAGCAATGTGAAAGGATTTCCCAAAAAGACAATAAAACCTCCCTCACCGAGCTGCACTGAGAGGTGGAGCAACAGAGAAAGGGTAGAGCTGAAACCACGTCACATTTCCTGAAATGAAAGTTAATGTTTGTGTGAGCGACAGCAGAGCTGCAGTCGAGACAAGTCTCTCTGTTTCTCTCTGAAGAAACTTTCAACTGAATCCAGCAGGTTTCTTTATCAACAACACAAACACTGGTGAGTACACTGTCCTCCAGAGACAAAATACTGTAACTGAATATTTAGTCAAAAATCAGTTGAAACCAGAATCCATAACAAAAAAGAGTAACAGCAGATAGACGAGGCCTGCTAAATGCAAACTAGCTTAGCTAAGACAGCCTTGGGATTGCCAAACATTCACCTAAACACTCTTTTATCTCACTTTTTGTATTTCTGTTTGTGTAGTTATTGTTGTCTTGTAACAACAGCAGATTTAGTCAAAGTTGAATTAAAACTAAACTCTGAGTTTTTGTTATTGTACATCTCTTTTAGCATATCAAATATGGACATGTTATTTTATATATTTCTTTTTTATAATGCAGGGTACATTTTGCTGGGATCTTCAGAATAAAAGTAAAAAACAAGCTTTTCTGTGCTTCAACTAGATTAACTGAGACAGAACAGAGCCACAGATGGCCTTATCTTAGGCTAATTTACATAATTTTTCCGACCTTTTTTTCTTTAATGGAAACATGAGTTTTGATGTACCAACATCTTAAAAAGTAAGTTTGTTTAACCACGTAGACCTACAGGCAGTAGCTAAATCTAACAGTAACAAAGAAAAGCAAAGTAATGACGGATAATAGACTCGGCTGGATGCCCTTTGGACTGTCCACCACTACAGCGTCTGATTTCATGAGATCATTTCTTTTATAACATGCAAAGGCATAAACTATAATATATTTTACAACTTATATCAGCCCCAGCTGTTACACTTTGATCAGTAGCCTTGAACTTCAAAAAAATTTTTTCTCAACCTCACACAGTTCCTAGTTACTACTGTCTGCCTCTGTTTCAGCAAACAGTATGAACTCGACTTGAAATGAACTTGAGCTTGACTTAGGAAGTTTAACTTACACTACTCCATCAGATGCTTCAAATAAACAAGTTTCAAAGCCAACTACTAGCTGCATACTGTATATGACAGAAAATTGTCATAAATGTGTTGAATAAACCATAGATTGGAATAACAATGTTTAGCCTATGTTAAGAATAATTACCTCACACTTCAACTGTAGACACTGAAATCTTATGTGGAGAGTCGTGTCCTTTTCAGCCAGTGTGGTTGTAATTTCTGGTATAGATTTGGAGATGATGGGTCACATTACATAGAGGCTACTTAAATGAAACGCACATTTTTCTAAGACTGGTGATGCTGACTTGCCTTGTTTTCCTGAAAACGGACCAATGTAGAATATATCATCAGAGTAAATGTTTTGGAGCATCAGTATTGTGGTTAACAGTAATTTATTGATGCTTTGTGAGTGAATGGCTGTCGAATATCGAACTTCATACTAATTGAACCATGTCTTACTGATAAATATTTGCAAAAGTATAAATAATTAGTTTTCTCTTTAAAATAGCATCCAAAGACTTTTTAATAATTGGAGAAATAGTCATTTTCTCAAGGCAACCAAAGGTAATGTTTTGGAACAAAGATCACCATGTTTTTACTTATTTGTTGAGCCTGTCGATTAATACCTCCATTGTTGCTTGGGACAAATACACATTTGCAAATAATCAAAAGATGTGTATTTACAGTTATGTGTTTTTTCATACTTTTTGTCCTCAGAGTGTAGATATGTCTGCTGCTGCCAGCTGTCTGCTGACTGAAGATCAGTTTCTGTGCTCCATCTGTCTGGATGTGTTCACTGATCCAGTCACCATACCATGTGGACACAACTTCTGCAAAACCTGCATCACTGAACACTGGGATATTAATGTCCCCTATCAGTGTCCCAACTGTAACAAGGTTTTCAACACAAGACCTGAGCTGCAGGTGAATACATTCATCTCTGAGATGGCTGCTCAGTTCAGACAGTCAGCTCAACAGAAAGCCAGCAGCAGCAGCTCAGAGCAGCAAGTTTCTAAACCAGGAGAAGTTCCCTGTGACGTCTGCACTGGAACCAAACTGAAGGCCCTGAAGTCCTGCCTGGTGTGTCTGGCCTCCTACTGTGAGTTTCACCTGCAGCCTCATCTTACAGTGTCAGGCCTGAAAAGACATCAGCTGATCGACCCTGTGGAGAACCTGGAAGGCAGGATGTGTCTGGAGCATGATAAACTGCTGGAGCTGTTCTGTAAGACCGACCAGACGTGTGTCTGCATGCTCTGCACTGTTTCAGACCACAAGACACATGATGTTGTTCCTCTGAAAGAAGGATATGAAGGAAAGAAGGCCGAGCTGGAGGTTGAAATTCATCAGATGATTCAAAAGAGACGACTGAAGATTGAGGAGATCAAACACTCAGTGGAGCTCAGTAAGGAAGATGCAGACAGAGAGACAGCAGATGGTGTTCAGGTCTTCACCGCTCTGAAGGAGTCTGTTGAGAGAAGCCAGGCCGAGCTCATGGACACGATCAAAGAGAAGCAGAGAAAGACAGAGAAACAGGCTGAAGGCTTCATCAAAGAGCTGGAACAGGAAATCTCTGAGCTGAAGAAGAGAAGCACTGAGGTGGAGCAGCTCACACAGTCTGAAGATCACCTCCACCTCCTCCAAAGCCTCTTGTCTCTGAACGCTGCTCTACCCACAAAGGATTGGACAGAACTCAGTGTCCGTCCGCTTCATGAGGGGACTGTAAGAAGAGCTCTGCATCGGTTGGAGGAGACGCTCAATGAAAAGATGAAGGAAGTGGTAAACACTGAGCTGAAGAGGGTCCAGCAGTCCTCAGTGGATGTGACACTTGATTATGATACAGCACATCCCAACGTCATCGTGTCTTATTATGGGAAACGAGTCCAATATCGTGATGAAAAGAAAGATGTCCCAAACAATCCGGAGAGATTTAATATAGGTGCTTATGTCTTAGCAAGGCAGAGTTTCTCTTCAGGGAGATTTTATTATGAGGTTAGTGTTAGACGGTATACTGACTGGACATTAGGAGTGGCCAGAGAGTCGATCAACAGAAAAGGAAGGATTTTTTTGAGCCCTTCGAATGGGTACTGGGCAATATGTTTGAGGAATGAAAAGGAGTACAAAGCTTTTAATGAGTATCCAGAACGTCTCTCTCTGAAGTCTCAGGCTGAGAAGGTGGGGGTGTTTGTGCATTATGAGCAGGGTCTGGTCTCCTTTTATGACGTTAAGGCTGCAGCTCTTATCTACTCCTTTACTGACTGCTGCTTCACTGAGGAACTCTACCCATTCTTTGGTCCCAGTGACAATGAAAATGCTTATCTGCATATTACTCCTGTCTAGGTGTGTAGTGGTACAAAAAAAAATCATGGTTTGGTATGTACCTTGGTTTACGGTTACAGTCTTTCTATTGTTTCAACAGGGAAAACAAAAATAATAATAATAATATATATATATATATATATATATATAAAATTTCATTTATTTAACCTTTATTTAACCAGGAAGTCCCATTGAGATTCAGAATATCTTTTTCAAGAGAGACCTATCACTCCTACAGGTAATCCAACCTAAGCTTTCTTACCATATTTGAAATATCAGTACATACAAGTAATGAAATAAATGTAAACATTATAAAAAAAACAAGAAATTTTCACTCACTGATTATGATAATGTCTTTTTCTTGTAAATAATGTCTATACTGTGTTATTAACTCATTAATCTATTAAAACCATTGCCATATATTTGACTCTGTTTCTGTTCAGGTGATTGGAAATTACATTTGTCTTTGCTATTTTTGTAAAAAAAAAAAAAAAAATTAAAAAACTGAAAAAAGGGGAAAAAGAATTTTAATTTTATTTTTTGTATAAAAGTGTAAATATTACCAGGTTTTTGTTTTTTTCTTTTTTGAGGGTTTAGGAAATTCAGTACAGTGGTAAGTATAAAATGACTATCAAAGAATACATGTTACGTTTTTGGAAATTCAGATACTTAGTTTTTGACTTGAATGTAATGTTAAAACAAACAAACAAACAAACAAACAAACACAGATCCTGATACAGCATATCCTGAACTCATCCTGTCTGATGATGGAAAACAAGTTAAACATGGTGATGTAAAAAAGAATCTCCCAGACAACCTAGAGAGATTTTCTAAATATGTTAATGTATCAGCAAAGCAGAGTTTCTCTAAAGGAAGATTTTACTATGAGGTTCAGGTTGAAGCAAAGACTAAGTGGACTTTAGGAGTGGTCAGAGAGTCGATCAACAGGAAGAGAAAAATCCCACTAACACCTCAGAATGGTTACTGGACAATATGTTTGAGGAATGAAAATGAGTACAAAGCTTTTGCTGGCCCTTCAGTCCGTCTCTCTCTGAAGTCTCGGCCTGAGAAGGTGGGGGTGTTTGTGGATTATGAGGAGGGTCTGGTCTCCTTTTATGACGTTGATGCTGCAGCTCTTATCTACTCCTTTACTGGCTGCTGCTTCACTGAGAAACTCTACCCATTCTTCTGTCCTGGACTCACGTTTTTACTCATGCTGGTAAAAACTCTGCCCCTCTGATCATCTCTCCTGTCAATCACACTGAGTAGAAAAACTGTTTGATTTTCAAAAACATTCACTATCATTTAATGTAATACATGTGTACTTACTGGTTATGTAAAGTGTAAAGATAGTTGATTTTGCAGATTCTGATATACACATTTTTATTCACTTCTTTTTTTTAAATTCATTTTTCTTGAAGACTGACTCTTCTGTCCTGGTTCTACTGCTGGTAAAAAATAATGCGCCTCTGATCATCTCTCCTGTCAATCACACTGAGTAGAACAACTATTTGATTTTAATGTAGAGATTATTTTAAAGTTTTAACAAATACAAAAATATTGTTGATGTAAAATGTATAAATAGTTGGCTTTAAGAATTTCTTTCCTTGTAATTTTTTTCTTTCATATAACCACACTGATTGATATTATCCAATGCAGTAGTCTAATTTATAACATTAAGTGCATTACCTATCTTCAGGAATGTTAAATAATCAGTAAACAATGCCATCAAAGTAACAATTGCATGGTTGTTAAATTTAAAACATTTTATATCATGTTGCATACTGGCACAAATTACGAAAGAGCATTGTGGATACAACAAAAGTAATGTGTTTTCAAAAAATGTATTTTTCAGTTTTAAAGATCGCATGCAAAATAAAGATTTAATTGTGTCTAATTAAGTTGTTTTGTTTTCAATTGATATTACAGCTGAAAAACAGCACAGTGTTTCTAATGTGGCCAAAATCATTAAAAACCCCATCAACTTTTCTCAGGAGTGACTGATGAACTCCAACGCCCCATCACATCTGAAAATCTAGTGTCATTTAAGGGTGGAGTTGTGTTTGATGATATAAACACTAAACCAGTGTTACCAGTTTGTTGTGAATAAGTAACTTCTGAGGTTGCCCTCTAGTGGAGATCATAACAAAGTGCTACCTCTGGCCATATGAGGACAAGCATAAATACCCACACAGCCTGATGCACATTGAGATGACATGAATGCATAAAGTCTATATCTAACTGATATAACTACTCTAAGTAATGTCACTGATTACTTCCCTTGTTTATAATGTGGTTTTGGGGGCTTGATTGAAATCATTTACTTCACTTTTACTTAAAAGGATTGAACTTTAAATTCAGTTAAAAGGGAGAATCAAAGAAAGAAAACAAACACATCAATTAACTGTTTTGTGCTAATCAGCAGGATTCTCCATCTCAGTTTTAAATTGTTCTAAACTTTAAACGTATTTTCTTCATGCCACTAAAATTTCCCAGAAAGCGATATATTCTCATTCACAGAAATATATTACAGAGGTGGAGCAAGACTGAGATGTGAGAGCAAAGCTGTGACGTCACATTTTCTCCAATAAAACCAAAGTTTGTCTGAGCGACAGCAGAGCTGCAGTCGAGACACGTCTCTCTGTTTCTCTCTAAAGAAACTTTCAACTGAATCCAGCAGGTTTTTCTCAACAACAGCAGCAGAATCTGTGTCAAACACTGGTGAGTAAACTGTCCTACAGAGACAAAATACACTCACTGATGATTGAGTCAAAGTTTAATTAAAACTACAATCTGAGTTTGAAGAATCTGTTTTAGTTTATAAATATTGACATGCTTCTTTAGATTTTTTTTTCAGAATGCAAGGTCAATTTTGCTGGGAATTTCAGAATAAAAGTAAAAAACAAACCAGTTTGTCTGTACTTCGACTAGTTACTGGAGTCACAGATGGCCTTATCTTAGGCTAATTTAGAGGCTTTTTCTTACCTTATTCTTTTCTGTAATGGAAACATGAGTTTTGATGCACCAACATCTTAATAAGTGAGTTTGTTTTACCACATAGGCCTACGGGCACTAGCTAAATCTGACAAATTACAAAGAAAAGCAAAGTCAGCACAAATAATAGACTCGACTAGATGTCCTTTGAACTATCCACGAGAACAGTGTCTGATTTCATGATCATTTATTTTATTACATGTAAAGGCATAAAGGCATTTTACAACTTTTATCAGCCCCAGCAGTCACACTTTGATCAGTGGCCTTGAACTTCAAACCACATTTTCCTCAACCTCACACAGCTCCTGTAGCTACTGCTGTCTGCCTTTGTTTCAGCAACCAGTATGAACTCAAACTTGAGCTCCACTCAGGAAGTTTAACTTGCACTACTTCATCAGATGCTTTAAAAAAGTTTCAAAGCCAAACACTATACGACAGTAATTTGTCATAAATGTGTTCATTAACACACATATTTGATTTCCGTTGTTTGGGCTACTTTAAGAATAACATTACGGGAGACGATTTTATTGTGTCTGATTATTGTTTTGTTTTTTGACTGACATGACAGCTGAAAAACAGCACACGGTGTTTCTAATGTGGCCAAAACATGTGATTTTGGGGGTTTGCCTTAAATCATTTACTTCACTTTTACTTAAAAATACTTTTACTTCAAAAATATTGCACTTAAACTAGTCCTAAAAAGGGAGAATCAAAGAAATAAACAACAACACATCAATCATCTGTTTTGGGCCAATCAGCAGGATTCTCCATCTCAGTTTAAAACTGTTCTAAACTTTAAACTTATTTTCTTTCTTCAAACAAAATTTCCCAGGAGTCGATATATTCTCATTCACAGAAATACACTACAGAGGTGGAGCAAGACTGAAAGAGCAGAGCTGTGACGTCACATTTTCTCCAATAAAATCAAAGTTTAAGTGAGCGACAGCAGAGCTGCAGTCGAGGCAAGTCTCTCTGTTTCTCTGTTACATTCAATTGAATCCAGCAGGTTTTTCTCAACAACAGCAGCAGAATCTGTGTCAAACACTGGTGAGTAAACTGTCCTACAGAGACAAAATACACTCACTGAAGATTTAGTCAAAGTTGAATTAAAACTAAAATCTGAGTTTTTGTTATTGTACATCTCTTTTAGCATATAAAATATTGACATGTTATTTCATATATTTCTTTTTTATAATGCAGGGTACATTTTGCTGGGCTCTTCAGAATAAAAGTAAAAACCAAACCAGCTTGTCTGTGCTTCAAATAGATTAACTGAGACAGAACGGAGTCACAGATGGCCTTATTTTAGGCTAATTTACATACTTTTTCCGAACTTTTTTTCATTAATGGAAACATGAGTTTTGATGCACCAACATCTTAAAAAGTTTGTTTAACCACATAGACCTACAGGCAGTAGCTAAATCTAACAGTAACAAAAAAAAGCAAAGTAATGACAGATAATAGATTCGGCTGGATGCCCTTTGGACTGTCCACCACTACAGCGTCTGATTTCATGAGATAATTTCTTTTATTACATGTAAAGGCATAAAGCTTAATATATTTTACAACTTATATCAGCCCCAGCAGTCACACTTTGATCAGTAGCCTTGAACGCAGGGCCGCCCCTGCCTACACGCAGAACACGCACCGCGTTCTGCCCCGCCATCCAATAGGGGCAGGAGAAGAGAGAGAAGAGTTAACGCCGTTCATGTCCATTAAAGCTGTTAATGGTGTTAATGGCCCAGCACTAGTAAAATGCTCAGCTAAAATGCTAAACCTCCATGCTCAGCTGCTGCTGCTACTCCAAAGGTAGGAGGAGAGATGCTAGCCTCCAGTAGATGTGGACTGTGGTCCGGAGAGGAAAGTCATTTTCCAGCAGCCCTTACCATTTATTAAATGTCTTGTTAACACCTTTGTCTGCATATGCATTCACCTCTGTTGAAAGGCGGTGATAAATTTATCAGTTGTTGGTCGTATTTTCGGATAAAGTTTATAATCTATTTTATCACCACACAAGGATTTGGCTAATGCTAATATTTTAATGGATGTAAAATGTTGCCATCTGTTGGCTAATTTAATCTATGACAGGCAACTTTGGAGGAGATATTAGAGATAAATATTGATAGAAATTAGTGTATTTGATACTTTTGTTGACAGAAGGAACTAAATTTGAATGTAGCTACATCTTGAAATACCAGACTTTATGTAGACTATATAATAATAATAATAATAATAATAATAATAATAATGATAATGATGATAACAATGACAAAAATAGTAATAATAGGTAGCAATAGCAACAGTTTTTTTCAAATACATTTTTTTCGCTTAGGGCCCCATTTTGGTCAGGGGCAGCCCTGCTTGAACGTCAAACACTTTTTTCTCAACCTTACACAGCTCCTGTAGTTACCGCTGTTTCAGCAACCAGTATGAACTCAAACTTGAGCTCCACTCAGGAAGTTCAACTTGTTCAACTCCATCAGATACTTTAAAATAAATAAGTTTCAAAGCCAAATGCAAGCTAGAAACTGTCAGATTGACAGTCATAAATGTGTTGAATAAAACATAGATTGGAATAACAATGTTTAGCCTACGTTAAGAATAATGACCTCACACTTCAATTGTAGACACTGAAATCTTGTGTGGAGAGTCGTGTTCTATTCAGCCAGTGTGGTTGTAATTTCTGGTATTAATTTGAAGTTAATGGGTCACATTACATAGAGGCTACTTAAGAAAAACACAAATTTGACTGGTCATTTATTCTTTATTGGTCTGTTCAGGAAAATAGGCAAGTCAGCATCAGTAATGTGTTAAACAGTAATTTGTTTCTGTTTTGTGAGTGAATGGCTGTCGAATATCCAGCTTCAAACTAACTTCACCATGGTGAATTGGGTGCAATTATGGCTGCATATATAAGAAAATAAACATCCACAATAAGCCCATCTCCCCCTCCACCTGCTCCATTCTGTAGCTCTGCTTTTGTGTGTCTTACTGATTAATATGCTAAAGTATAAATAATTAGATTTTACTTGAAAATTACATCCCAATACTTTTCAATACTATATTGAGAATTAGTAATTCACCGAGGCAACCAGAGTAAATGTTTTGGAGCAAAGATCACCATGTTTTTCCTTATTTTTTTAGCCTGGTGATCTGACAGAAAAAAATCCACTGTTGCTTTGGGCAAGTCACTTGAAAAACTACACCTTTGCAAATAATCTAAAGATGTGTATTTTACAGTTACAGTTTTCTTCACCCTTCTTTTCCTCAGAGTGTAGATATGTTTGCTGCTGCCAGCTGTCTGACAACTGAAGATCAGTTTCTGTGCTCCATCTGTCTGGATGTGTTCACTGATCCAGTCACCACACCATGTGGACACAACTTCTGCAAAACCTGCATCACTGAACACTGGGATAAAAGTGTCCAATGTAAGTGTCCCAACTGCAAAGAGGTTTTTGATTCAAGACCTCATCTGCGGGTCAATACTTTCATCTCTGAGATGGCTGCTCAGTTCAGACAGTCTGCTCAACAGAAAGCCAGCAGCAGTAGCTCAGAGCAGCAAGTTTCTAAACCAGGAGAAGTTCCCTGTGACGTCTGCACTGGAACCAAACTGAAGGCCCTGAAGTCCTGCCTGGTGTGTCTGGAGTCCTACTGTGAGACTCACCTGCAGCGTCATCTGACAGCGTCAGGCTTGAAAAGACATCAGCTGATCGACCCTGTGGAGAACCTGGAAGGTAGGATGTGTCCGAAGCACGATAAACTGCTGGAGCTGTTCTGTAAGACCGACCAGACGTGTGTCTGCATGCTCTGCACTCATTCAGACCACAAGACACACGATGTTGTTCCTCTGAAAGAAGAATATGAAGGAAAGAAGGCCGAGCTGGGGAAGACAGACGCTGACATTCAGCAGATGATCCAGAAGAGGCGACTGAAGATTAAGGAGATCAAACACTCAGTGGAGCTCAGTAAGGAAGATGCAGACAGAGAGACAGCAGATGGTGTTCAGGTCTTCACCGCTCTGAAGGAGTCTGTTGAGAGAAGCCAGGCCAAGCTCATCGACACCATCAAAGAGAAGCAGAGAAAGACAGAGAAACAGGCTGAAGGTTTCATCAAAGAGCTGGAACAGGAAATCTCTGAGCTGAAGAAGAGAAGCACTGAGGTGGAGCAGCTCTCACAGTCTGAAGACCACCTCCACCTCCTCCAAAGCTTCACCTCCCTGAACGCTGCTCCACCCACCAAAGACTGGACAGAAGTCAGCGTCTGTCCATCTTCATATGAGGGGACTGTGAGGAGAGCTGTGAATCAGCTGGAGGAGACGATCAGTAAACAGATGAAGAAGCTGTTTGAGGCTGAGCTGAAGAGGGTCCAGCAGTCTGCAGTGGATCTGACACTCGATCCTGATACAGCACATCCTGAACTCATCCTGTCTGATGATGGGAAACAAGTTAAACATGGTGATGTGAGGAAGAATCTCCCAGACAACCCAGAGAGATTTGATAGATGTCCCTGTGTCCTAGCAAAGCAGAGTTTCTCTTCAGGAAGATTTTACTACGAGGTTCAGGTTAAAGTGAAAACTGACTGGACTTTAGGAGTGGCCAGAGAGTCAATCAACAGAAAGGGAGTCAACACAGCGTCTCCTCAGAAAGGTTACTGGACAATATGTTTGAGGAATGAAAATGAGTACAAAGCTCTTGCTGGCCCTTCTGTCTTTCTCTCTCTGAAGTCTCGGCCTGAGAAGGTGGGGGTGTTTGTGGATTATGAGGAGGGTCTGGTCTCCTTTCATGACGTTGATGCTGCAGCTCTTATCTACTCCTTTACTGGCTGCTACTTTACTGAGAAACTCTACCCATACTTCAATGCCTTTCTCAATAATGCTGGTAAAAACTCTGCCCCTCTGGTCATCTGTCCTGTCAATAGCACTGATTAGAACAACCGTTTGATTTTCTACAGAAGACAACAGATTTTAAGACAATGATAGACTAAATTAGAAAACATGAAATGTACTTTAATGAATGTATTACCTGCCTTCAAGACTGCTCAATCGTCAGAACAATGGACTTTTACCATTTTAAATTAAAGAACAAATTAAGAGATCTCTTTCTAGAACGTTTTCTGGGGTAAATTTTGTACATATTTATTAGTACATTATTATTAGTTTTGCACATCAGAGAAAATTTGTCTGCCTGCTGTGTTGTTTTTATTTCAAATTGTGTTCATCTCTCTATAGACTGTAAAGTTTGAACAAATTGAATAAATTCCCAAATGAATAAAAACTTTCCACTTAATTTCTCTTAAAGCACCTCAAAATTGTACCACATTTACTGAGAAATATTCTACTTTTACTTCTCTACATTTAACAGCTATAGTTCGTTTTTCAAATTAAGATAACAAAACATGATCCGTTTATAAAATATGATAAGTTGCTACAGAAAAAAACTACCAAAATGATATCAAGGAGTAAGAATTAATTAGACAACAAAGTATTTCTTACGTATGAATACATCAATTACAATAATCCAATAATTATATAGTATAACTGACTACTTTTACTACTTTGAGTACATGTTGTTGCTTGTACTTATGTACTTGTATTAACTTGAGTGTTTTCCTTTTTCTAGTTGTCTGATAGCTTTAGTTACTTTACAGTTTTTTGTCCCTTTCCTGTTCCATGAATATCACGTATCTACAGATGTGATGATGAATGTTTGTATTAGAATTAAGGATGAAATGTTCCTTTATTATGTTGAGAAAATTCTCCAACGTCTTCAGCTAAATAAACTCTTTAAAAGCCCTCTCGGATCAGCTGGAAAATGCATCGTCACAAAGCTGGGGGAAAAAAATTGCAGTTTTTCTGACTTTTCAGAGATACATGACAAACATTTCACAATCTTAAAGAATATGATGCATTGCTGTAGATTAAACTAGCCAACAGCATATAAAGGAGTTAAAATCAGCACAATCTCAAGCATCTACAGCTGTAAAATGCAACGTTCACATTAATGCAGCAGTAATATTATATAAAAACTTCTTATATGATATTGAGCAGTAAAAAATGCCCTTTGTTTTCATACTTTAACTATACTTTAGCAACAGACACATAGTTTTACTCTTTAAAAACCCTCTTTGATCAGCTGCAAAATGCATTGTCAAAAAGCTGAAAACATCTTTTTTTATGACTTTTTTTTTTACCATTTCATTATTAAATTGGAATTAAAATAATGTACTGTACTTTAAAAATGCATTCAGAACATATCTGCATACATATCAGAAAAGCTATAGTTTGCTGAGTGAAAAGGAAAAGTGACCCTGGCACTGAAACATCTACTACACTTTGAAAAAAACAACAGAGTTATATTTGCTTAAATCAGTCAATTATGAATAAAATGAAAGAAGCAATGAGCCAGTTACACCTCGGTTCTACCTGAACTATGTTCTTATATTTTATTTTCAGCTGTCTTTTGCCAGCAGGATTACAACTAAATGAATACATTTTAGGTTCAATACCATTATTTTCACCTGTAATATTACACTTGTGATTAAATCTTATTCTCCTCTCTCCTTTGCAGCTGCAAACAGTGCTTTTGCTTCTACTTTTTTTTAGATCTAAAATTGTGTTCTAACTCACTGTACGATCGCGTGAGGATTTACAATTCAACGATTTGTTTTAGCTGTTGCCATGGTGAATTGTAATATCACAGCTCCATTAATGATGCCTTTTGAACTATTTCAAATCAGCTTTTCTGGAACCAGAAACTCAGAGTTTCCCATCTGAGGGTAAATCAACTCAGAGTTCAGGGATAGGCCCAGGGTTAGGTGAACTTTCTAACTGGAACGGGGCCCAGGACTTGACTGCAGGATGAGCTGTCTTAGTCAATCAGGTGCCGAACACATTCAGACTGAGGCCATGAAGCTACGGCAAATATTTGCCTTGCACCATTTTCTCAGTTAATTTAGTTCAATTAGTCGGGTGCAATATGACAAACACATTCATGGTGATATTCCTTACATTCCATCAATATGTAATAACAGTTGTGTTTTTTCACCCTTCTTGTCCTCAGAGTGTAGATATGTCTGCTGCTGCCAGCTGTCTGCTGACTGAAGATCAGTTTCTGTGCTCCATCTGTCTGGATGTGTTCACTGATCCAGTCACCATACCATGTGGACACAACTTCTGCAAAACCTGCATCACTAAACACTGGGATATTAATGTCCCCTATCAGTGTCCCAACTGTAAAAAGGTTTTCTACACAAGACCTGAGCTGCAGGTGAATACTTTCATCTCTGAGATGGCTGCTCAGTTCAGACAGTCAGCTCAACAGAAAGCCAGCAGCAGCAGCAGCTCAGAGCAGCAAGTTTCTGAACCAGAAGTTCCCTGTGACGTCTGCACTGGAACCAAACTGAAGGCCCTGAAGTCCTGCCTGGTGTGTCTGGAGTCCTACTGTGAGACTCATCTACAGCGCCATCTGACAGCGTCAGGCCTGAAAAGACATCAGCTGATTGACCCTGTGGAGAACCTGGAAGGCAGGATGTGTCCGAAGCACGATAAACTGCTGGAGCTGTCCTGTAAGACCGACCAGATGTGTGTCTGCATCCTCTGCACTGTTTTAGACCACAAGACACATGATGTTGTTTCTCTGAAAGAAGGATATGAAGGAAAGAAGGCTAAGCTTGAGGGTGAAATTCAGCAGATGATCCAGAAGAGACGACTGAAGATTGAGGAGATCAAACACTCAGTGGAGCTCAGTAAGGAAGATGCAGACAGAGAGACAGCAGATGGTGTTCAGGTCTTCACCGCTCTGAAGGAGTTTGTTGAGAGAAGCCAGGCCGAGCTCATCGACACGATCAAAGAGAAGCAGAGAAAGACAGAGAAACAGGCTGAAGGCTTCATCAAAGAGCTGGAACAGGAAATCTCTGAGCTGAAGAAGAGAAGCACTGAGGTGGAGCAGCTCCTACAGTCTGAAGACCACCTCCACCTCCCCCAAAGCTTCACCTCTCTGAACGCTGCTCCACCCATCAAAGACTGGACAGAAGTCAGCGTCCGTCCATCTTCATATGAGGGGACTGTGGTGAGAGCTGTGAATCAGCTGGAGGAGACGCTCAGTAAACAGATGAAGAAGCTGCTTGCTGAGGCTGAGCTGAAGAGGGTCCAGCAGTCTGCAGTGGATCTGACACTCGATCCTGATACAGCAAATCCCTGGCTCATCCTGTCTGATGATGGAAAACAAGTTAGCTGTGGTAATGTAAAGAAAAATCTCCCAGACAACCCAGAGAGATTTACTTGTTATGGTAATGTGTTCTCAAAGCAGAGTTTCTCTTCAGGAAGATTTTACTACGAGGTTCAGGTTAAAGGGAAGACTGAGTGGGGTTTAGGAGTGGCCAGAGAGTCGATCAACAGGAAGGGACTCATCACACTGGAACCTCAGAATGGTTACTGGACAATATGGCTGAGGAATGAAAATGAGTACAAAGCTGGTGCTGGCCCTTCAGTCCGTCTCTCTCTGAAGTCTCGGCCTGAGAAGGTGGGGGTGTTTGTGGATTATGAGGAGGGTCTGGTCTCCTTTTATGATGTTGATGCTGCAGCTCTTATCTACTCCTTTACTGGCTGCTTCTTCACTGAGAAACTCTACCTATACTTCAGTCCATGTAATAACAATGCTGGTAAAAACTCTGCCCCTCTGGTCATCTGTCCTGTCAATAGCACTGATTAGAACAACCGTTTGATTTTCTACAGAAGACAACAGATTTTAAGACAATGATAGACTAGATTAGAAAATATGAAATGTACTTTAATGAATGTATTACCTGCCTTCAAGACTGCTCAATCATCAGAACAATGGACTTTTACCATTTTAAATTAAATAACAAATTAAGAGATCTCTTTCTAGAACGTTTTCTGGGGTAAATTTTGTACATATTTATTAGTACATTATTATTAGTTTTGCACATCAGAGAAAATTTGTCTGCCTGCTGTGTTGTTTTTATTTCAAATTGTGTTCATCTCTCTGTAGACTGTAAAGTTTGAACAAATTGAATAAATTCCCAAATGAATAAAAACAAAGAGTTTCCACTTAATTTCTCTTAAAGCACCTCAAAATTGTACCATATTTACTGAGAAATATTCTACTTTTACTTCTCTACATTTAACAGCTATAGTTCGTTTTTCAAATTAAGATAACAAAACATGATCCGTTTATAAAATATGATAAGTTGCTACAGAAAAAAACTACCAAAATGATATCAAGGAGTAAGAATTAATTAGACAACAAAGTATTTCTTACGTATGAATACATCAATTATAATAATCCAATAATTATATAGTATGACTGACTACTTTTACCACTTTGAGTACATGTTGTTGCTTGTACTTATGTACTTGTATTAACTTGAGTGTTTTCCTTTTTCTAGTTGTCTGATAGCTTTAGTTCCTTTTCAGTTTTTTGTCCCTTTCCTGTCCCATTAATATCACGTATCCCCAGATGTGATGATGAATGTTTGTAATAGAATTAAGGATGAAGTGTTCCTTTATTATGTTGAGAAAATTCTCCAACATCTACAGCTAAATTAAAATCTTTAAAATCCCTCTCAGATCAGCTGGAAACACAAAGCTGGGGGGAAAATGCAGTTTTTCTGACTTTTTAGAGATACATTACAAAGATTTGACAAATCTTACAGAATATGATGCATTGCTGTAGATTAAACTAGCCAACAGCATATAAAGGAGTTAAAAGCAGCACAACCTCAAACATCTACAGCTGTAAAACGCAACGTTCACATTAATGCAGCAGTAATATTATATAAAAACTTCTTATATGATATTGAGCAGTAAAAATGCCCTTTGTTTTCATACTTTAGCTATACTTAAGCAACAGACACATAGTTTTACTCTTTAAAAACCCTCTTTGATCAGCTGCAAAATGCATTGTCACAAAGCTGAAAACATCTTTTTTTATGACTTTTTAGAGACATGTTGCTCACAGGACAGCAATGCTAAAAATAATTTAATAGAATATGATGCATTGCTGTAGATTAAACTACCCAAAAGCATCAAGGAGTTAAAATTAGCACAACCTTAAACATCAACAGCAATAAAATGCAACACACACATTAATGGAGCAGTAATATTAACACAAATACATCTTATATAATAATAAAACACTGAAAGGGATTATTTAACTGCACAATTTAAAATACTTTTAAAGGCTTGGAATGCAGGACTTTAACTTGTAGTGGAGTCTTTTCACAGTGTGGCATTAGTGCTTTACTTTAGGATCTGAACACTTCAAGTCAGCATGTAACGCTTGTGATTCGTTACATTGTTACAATAATATTATTTTACCAACTTGTGGCTTCACTTTAACAATTTAATACAGGAATTGTCATTTATTCCTTTATTTAAGTTTCTTCTCAGTTATGACTAACTGTCAATCTAGATAATAAAATAAATATTTGCTATTCGTTCTCTGTATGGATTTGTTTGTGTTTTATAAAGGATTTGAACCTGAGCCAGACCACACAACAATAACAACATTTATACAACAAATAAACACTCTGGTATCAGATCGATCCTCGTTGTCCGCTGAAACACAAGATCAGATATCGGTACTGGGATGAAAAAAAATGGTATTGGAACAGGAGAAAGGAGCACAAAATGTCCCATAAAGAATGAATCCCAACCATGCACCTAAGGAAGTGTATAAAGAAATGAGAATAGATGAATAAGAAAATAAGGAAAGGTGTACAAAGAACAGAAACATATACTTTTCTCTTTTGTACTCACCATGTGTCTCTGCCTTCTGCTGTATCTATATATTATTAGAGGATAAAAACAATTCTTTTATAAAGTGCGTCATCATGTCAGTTGTCCAGCAGATGGCGGAGTCACACCACAGATCAGAACAAGAGTTTATAGTAAATGACTTTATTGAAAGGCTGAACAGAAAACACTCACATGTCAGTCAGCAGTTTTAAAAACTTTAACAGACACACTTTATGTACATTTATTTAATTCTACACAATAAATACTAATAACAACTTTGTTGAACACTAAAATTTACTTAGATAGAAACTTTTTCTTTCAGCAGGACTCAGGTTTAGCGGTGACCTTTGACCTGCAGGCGGTTCAGGCGGGGTTGGCGTTGGGCCGTGTGGACGAGGGTCTGGTGATGGTGCTGTGGCAGATCTGATAGCAGGTTTGGTTCTGTCCCCCGTCGTCCTCTGCTCCGTACGCCGTCAGACACAAATCCATCCACGGACGCTCACCTGATGCAGACACAAGATCAACATTTCACACCTGAGATCAACTTCACACACTCAACATGTTTCTACCACTTTCACAGAGAAACGCTGAAGATAACTCGTGTTCACAAACCAACTCTGTTTACTGTTGTCTATTGTCTTGCCATTCACTCTTAGAAATGTCTGTTTATTGCTCCGATGTTGTTTCTTTACCTAAATGTTATGATCTTTATGCCATGGTTCAGTGAGTGGTGTATATTTGGTGTATTTTTCACCAGAAAACTCCTCAGAATTTTGAATAAAATGACAAATGCACAACTTTACGTGTAAGAAGGTATTCAATGTAGTCAATGCTGGAAAAAAGAAACATTACATTTACTCAAGTACTGTACTTGACTGAAACATTTTTCCTATCGATTTACATTTTTTGTTAGCATACTTCTGCCACAGTTCAGAGGTAAATACTGTATTATTTACTCCACTACATTTGTCTGACAGCTTTAGTTACTTTTCAGATTACAGTTTATTATCCCCTTCCTATAAAAAACAACAACATGTGTCTCCAGATTTGGCAGGTCTGACTGCCAAAGCCATCTGACCTCTGCAACTCATCCAGAATGCAGCTGCTCGATTGGTCTTCAATCTTCCCAAATTTTCACACACAACACCCCTCCTCCGCTCCCTCCACTGGCTACCGGTGGCTGCGCGGATACATTTCAAGACTCTAGCTCTGGCGTACTCCGCTGCTAATGGTTCAGGTCCTACTTACATCCAGGACCTTGTCAAACTCTACACCCCTGCCCGTCCTCTACGCTCTGCATCAGCCAAACAGCTGGCGACTCCCACCCTGCGTGGGTCAACTCGCCTCAAAACCACCTCCAGACTTTTCTCTGTCTTGG
Source organism: Centropristis striata (assembly GCF_030273125.1). Taxonomy (NCBI): domain Eukaryota; kingdom Metazoa; phylum Chordata; class Actinopteri; order Perciformes; family Serranidae; genus Centropristis; species Centropristis striata. Next base: position 33,501,859 of record NC_081522.1, read on the forward strand.
CTCACAAATGGTGGAACGAGCTCCCCACCGACATCAGGACCTCAGACAGCCTGTACATCTTCCGCCGCAGGCTGAAGACCTATCTCTTCCAACAATACCTCGGTTAAGTCATGGTCACCTAACATATATATTTAAAAACATTTAAAAAAAAATGCTCTTCTTCTTTTCTCTTCTTTTCTTCTTTAACATATAGCACTCCTTTAGCGATGACAGTTGGCTCTTAAAGTTCTGTACTTACTTGATTCCTGTGGTCTAAGTCTATACCTTCAGGTTGAATGCACTTATTGTAAGTTGCTTTGGACAAAAGCGTCTGCTAAATGACATGTAATGTAATGTAATGTCCAGATGTGTTGATTTTGAATGTTTGTGATAAACTGAAGGATGAAGTGTTCCTTTATGTGTTGAGAAAATTCTCCTACTTTTTCAGCTAAACAAAGTCTTTAAAAACCCTTTTGGATCAGCTGGAAAATGTATCATAACAAAGCTAAAAACAGCTGATAAAAACACACCAAAATAATAATAATAAATATGATGCATTACTGTAGATTAAACTACAATGCATCAACGCATTGCACAATCTGAAACATATACAGCAGTAAAATGCAACATACAGATCAATGCAGCAGTAATATTAATCCATAAACATCATATATAATGATACAACACCTGCTTTTCCTTGTAGTGGAGTATTTTCACAGAGCAGTTAGTACTTTTACTACAGAAAAGGATCTGAATACTTCCTCCACCTCTCACTCTTAATGACAGGTTGGGTCATACTAAAAGGGGAGAGCTGCAACCACGTCACATTTCCTGTTATCAACAGCAGAGCTGCAGTCGAGACAAGTCTCTCTGTTTCTCTCTAAAGAAACTTTCAACTGAATCCAGCAGGTTTTTCTCAACAACAGCAGCAGAATCTGTGTTAAACACTGGTGAGTAAACTGTCCTACATAGACAAAATACACTCACTGAAGATTTAGTCAAAGCTTAGTTCAAACCAGAAACTGACTGTTTTACATCTGATTAACCATTAAATGAATATTACACCATAAATATGTGTAAATATTTAGATTTTTTAAATGTGTAAATTTAGTCGGAAAAAACAAACAGGTAAGAAACCAAACCACAGTGAGTGAACTCTGACTCATTAAGTTCAGACAGAATACACTCACAGCTAGCATTAGCATTAGCTTCAGCTAGGGAGACCAGGTGTCCCTCTTTATGTGAGACTGAACTGCATCTTTATCCCTCGTGCCACATATTGATTAATTCTAGTTTGAAAAGTCAAACCACTGCAGGAGCAGCAACGTTTATAAAGTCTGGCTTTTATCCAATGGGTGTGGAGAAAACAGGAAGTACTGTCATCATGCGGCTGTTTGATTTCAATCGACAAACCGTCATTTATGTAACTTTATACTTTAACTTCACAACATTTTAGAAAATGTTGGACAAATATTGTACTTTCTACTCCACAACACTAAGCTGACAGCTTTAGTTACTATTCATATCAAGATTTATCATGAAAAAAAAAATGCTAAATGTAAAAGGATTAAGCTTTTTTTGTAATACATGACACCACATAACAGTATAATGGTAATAAAATTAGTCATACCTTGACAGGAGTAAAATGCTGCTTGAACAAATGCATTAATAGTAGTAATAATCCAATAATATATGTGTTTATACAGTATATAACAATCTGAGTGTGACTTTTGATACTTTAAGTACATTTTGATGCTGATACTTTTGTACTTTTACTTAAGTAAGGGAGCTGAATATACAGTGGCCCTGAAGTGCAAACCACACCAGCAATTCACACAACACACCAGCAATTCGCCACATTATTTTGGCATTGTTGTCCTGTAAAAAACGTCTGTTTCTAGCTTTGTGACGATATATTTTCCAGCTGATCCAAAAGGGTTTTTAAAGAGTTTATTTAGCTCTCAACACATGAAGGAACACTTCATCCTTTATCACAAACAACAGATACATGATTTTCACTGGACAAGACGGGGATGAAATACTTAGTTTATAAATAAACTAAAGCTTTCAGACAAAATATAGTGAAGAAAAACTATTCAGGAAGAAAATATACAATACAATATTTCTCTCTGAGCATGAAATGAAAATACTCAAAGGTAGAAGTATTGATTCCATGTACTGAAGCTCAGCAGACTTCAGAGATTCAAACATACAAGTCATAAGTCGGCTCTGCTGTTCAGGAGATACTGTAAAACCCTTCTGTCAGTGTGTCTGTGTGCATATGTTTAAGATAGGTGTATAAATATGAGAAAGAGAGAGAAAAAAAAGTTAATACAAACAAGCCAGCAAAAAGAACACAGAATAATAATGATTGTAATAATATTGGCTTAATCATGCAGTATGTGTAAGTGTCAAGGCACATAGTGCAGAGTGAACAGACACAACAAATACATTTTCCGCACAACGCAATTTGATTATATCACGTGGAGTGTCCATGTTAAGTTAACACTTCATCTCCTCTCTGCAGGTAAGAGTTTTATACTGCAAAGTGAGAAAGAATGACAGTAAAGTGTTTATCCTTTAGAGGTGGGAATCACCAGAGGCCCAACGATACGATTTTATCGCGATACTTGAGTCACGATACGATATTATTGCGACTTTAAGCATTTCACGATATGGTGAGTATTGCGATACAATATATTGCGATTTTACTGTTTAAAATTACTTATTTAACTGCATTTTGTGTCCATAAAATTAAATTAAATCAATAATTGTTTTGTCAAATAAGACAGTCTTTTTATTTCTCCACAATGAGAGTCAAACCCACAGACTGACCAACAAAGTATTCAGTCAAACTGAACTGAACTGATATCAAACATGCAGTGCAACGTTTGCTCCGGTGTGACTTTCATGTTCTGCTCGAGTCAAAAGAACGTGAGACAGACGTTTCCAGTCATCTGTCACACAATGAGCCGTTATAGTCACATATGAATCTACTGCCCGCGACGTCCACGCAACACAAGTTATCGCAAGTATATCTGCTGTTCCCAAACTTTCCTCAACTTCAAGCTTTACTGCTGTGTATAGCTTTGATACGGCTGTGTCCGTGAAATAACGTTGCGACGGAGTCACATACCTGGTTCCAGTGTCTTTACCATGTAGCTAAAACCATCGTTTCCACAACGTTGTATGGCCTGAAGTCTTTGCACATGAAGCAAGCAATGGATTGTGTTATTTCCTTTGCGCGTTCTGAATTGAGAGGCAGTTTTGTCGGCTGGTTTCTCGGTAGCGCTGATGTAGCGTTAGCTTTGCCGTCATCAGTTAATGCTATCTCAGGATGGTGCCGAGTTAGATGAGCCCGCAAGTCCGTTGTATTCCCCGAGTATTTTATTTTCATGCGGCACTCCTTGCAAACTCCATGTGTCATTTCTATCTCATTCGTCCCTTCCTTGTTAAAAAAAAATCCAAAATAAATCCACACGCTTGACATTAACGCGGACGGGGCTCTCCTTATTTATTATCTCCGGTGCCGCCATCTTTGTTGTACCAACTTCTTCTGTCACGCTGACCATCACCTCTACTGACCTCACCAGAATAATACTCAACAGCACCATCTAGTGGATCAAAAAAGCAATTGATTTCATTTTAAGTACCAAAGAATTCACTTCATTTTTTCCATTAATTATGACAAAAAAGTATCGATACTTGGCGGCCATGAATCGATATTATATCGCCACGCAAAATATTGCGATACTATGCTGTATCGATTTTTCCCCCCACCTCTATTATCCTTCATGTCAGCTCAATGAATTTACCATAAATATCACAATACGGGCGCACTACATAGGGGCAACTGGTTTGACTATGGAGAAGCGAATGACGGCAGGAACCAATCAGGAGGAGGATCAGTGTCCAATATGTACCTACCCTTTCCGTTTTGATGAATTGCTGGCGTGTTGTGTGAATTGCTGGCGTGTTTTGCACTTCAGGGCCACCGTATGAATACCTTTTTGCACCACTGGTCAAGTGCAGGTTAACCTCTCACCGTCTTTACAACTTTAAGCACAACAGGGAAACTTACAGGTCACCAAAAAGTCATAAGCTATTGCAGATCTGAATAGAATATGATGGAAACTAACTTAAAGTTAAAAAAATCCAACAACATAAACTAGTAAAATACTTTAATAGTTATTTTTCAGTTTTACTTGGGGATGGGGTTCAACACAAATTACTTTTTGTCCCACATTGGCTTGTTGGGATCTGGTCAGCCTGAGTTAAACTACTTTACAGAATCAACATTTATTTAACCATAACCACTGAGAAGCTTTTTTTCTTTAATCAGAATTGGTGCTTGGAGAAATTCAGTGGTCACTAGAAATACTACAACTTCCAGTCAGCATACTATGTGGTTTTCAGGGGTACATTTTGTACATATATCTTCATAATTCATTTAAAGATTAACAAAATCTGATCTTAAACCATTTAGCTGCAGTAGTTTTACACACCAGAGAAAAAAATTACTCAACTGCCTGTTGTATTACTTTTATTTGTATTGTGTTTACCTCTCTGTAGACTGTTTGAAGTTTGAACGAAGTGAATACATTTCAACTGAATAAAAACAAAGAGTTTCCACTGCATTTGTTTTGAAGTACCTCAAAGTTGTACCGAATTTTAGAGAGAAATATTGTTTTTTCAGTTTAATCTTCCTGCTGTTGGTGTGATTAAGCTCCATTACACAGTTAGAAGAGGCAACAGGACTGATCTCAGATCTGCAGCTCTGTCTCAGCTCGTAGTTTTAGTAGTTTTACTTTCATAGTGTTGTTTTAAATTGTTTGTTGGTAGAGTTTAATAAGCTATTTTAAACCGCTGACATATCTAATTTATTAAATATTTGTAGCTCTGGCTGGTTTTGTGATGAAATGTATCAGTTTGTCATTAAATTAAAGAACTGCATCCTTAAAATGAGAGGAGAAATATTAAAATTGAAAATAAAAAATAAAAAGAGAAGATGACAGTTTGGTGACATCAGTAAATGTGACTAATGCTGTTAAAAGATGCTAAACTTGCTAAATATATGTATATACGTGTAAAACTTGCTGTTAACGTTCACATTTCAAGCTCACAGCTGACTTAAAACATGTCAACAATGTCAACTTCAGCAACACCTGAACTGAAAAGTTAACCAACCTTTCAGATCCTCTTCAGCTGAGGGTGGAGGAGCAGCTCCACCTCCCTCCTGACAAGTTTCTGTGCACAGGAGGAGAAAATACAATATATAGATCAATGCAGCAGAAATAATAATCTAAAAACATCATATTTAATGATAAAACACCTGCTTTTCCTTGTATTGGATTATTTTCACAGTGCAGTAAGTACTTGTACTTCATTAAAGGAACTGAATACTTCCTCCCCCTCTCCCTCTTAATGACAGGTCCTGACAGGTTGGGTCACACTGATAGAGGAGAGCTGCAACCACGTCACATTTCCTGTGAGCGACAGCAGAGCTGCAGTCGAGACAAGTCTCTCTGTTTCTCTCTAAAGAAACTTTCAACTGAATCCAGCAGGTTTTTCTCAACAACATCAGCAGAATCTGTGTCAAACACTGGTGAGTAAACTGTCCTACAGAGACAAACTACACTCACTGAAGATTTAGTCAAAGTTTAGTTCAAACCAGAATCCATAACAAAGAAAAAAGTAACAGCAGACAGACGAGGCCTGCTAAAGGCTAACTAGCTTAGCTAAGACAGCCTTGGGATTGCCAAACATTCACCTAAACACTCTTTTATCTCACTTTTTGTCTTTCAATGTTTTTGTCGTTTCTGTTGTCTGCTTTTGTAAGGTAGTACAGCTGATAAAAATCACTGTGTTTCAACAGTCAGTAAGTCAAATCTTCATCTCGACTGAAAGAGGAAGTTCCACTCAGGGCAAACTTCCCATTTTCTCTGAACTTCACTGCTTCTTACTGTTGTTTACCGTTTCATTGTTTTAAAAATAAAATAATGTACTCTACTTTAAAAATGCATTCACTCTAATTGCATTATATGCATTGTGATTATATGTGATATTCCTTATATTCCATCAATATGTAATAACAGTTATGTTTTTTCACACTCCTTGTCCTCAGAGTGTAGATATGTCTGCTGCTGCCAGCTGTCTGCTGACTGAAGATCAGTTTCTGTGCTCCATCTGTCTGGATGTGTTCACTGATCCAGTCACCATACCATGTGGACACAACTTCTGCAAAACCTGCATCACTAAACACTGGGATATTAATGTCCCCTATCAGTGTCCCAACTGTAAAAATGTTTTCTACACAAGACCTGAGCTGCAGCTGAACACTTTCATCTCTGAGAAGGCTGCTCAGTTCAGACAGTCAGCTCAACAGAAAGCCAGCAGCAGCAGCTCAGAGCAGCAAGTTTCTGAACCAGCAGAAGTTCCCTGTGACGTCTGCACTGGAACCAAACTGAAGGCCCTGAAGTCCTGCCTGGTGTGTCTGGAGTCCTACTGTGAGACTCACCTGGAGCGTCATCTGACAGCGTCAGGCCTGAAAAGACATCAGCTGATCGACCCTGTGGAGAACCTGGAAAGCAGGATGTGTACGGAGCACGATAAACTGCTGGAGCTGTTCTGTAAGACCAACCAGACGTGTGTCTGCATGCTCTGCACCATCTCAGACCACACGACACACAATGTTACTCCTCTGAAAGAAGGATATGAAGGAAAGAAGGCCGAGCTTGAGGGTGAAATTCATCAGATGATACAGGAGAGAGAGTTGAAGATTGAGGAGATCAAACACTCAGTGGAGCTCAGTAAGGAAGATGCAGACAGAGAGACAGCAGATGGTGTTCAGGTCTTCACCGCTCTGAAGGAGTCTGTTGAGAGAAGCCAGGCCGAGCTCATCGACACGATCAAAGAGAAGCAGAGAAAGACAGAGAAACAGGCTGAAGGCTTCATAAAAGAGCTGGAACAGGAAATCTCTGAACTGAAGAAGAGAAGCACTGAGGTGAAGCAGCTCTCACAGTCTGAAGACCACCTCCACCTCCTCCAAAGCCTCCTGTCTCTGAATGCTGCTTTACCCACAAAGGACTGGACAGAACTCAGCGTCCGACCACTTCATGAGGGGACTGTAAGTAGAGCTCTGCATCAGTTGGAGGAGACACTCAATGAAGAGATAAGAAAAGCACTAAAAACTGAGCTGAAGAGGGTCCAGCAGTCTGCAGTGGATGTGACACTTGATGATGATACAGCATATCCAAAACTCATTGTGTCTCGTCATGGAAAACAAGTCCAACATGGTAATGAATGGAAACATCTCCCAGACAATCTGGAGAGATTTAATAGAAGTGCTTATGTCTTAGCAAGGCAGAGTTTCTCTTCAGGGAGATTTTATTATGAGGTTTACATTAGTTGGTATACTGACTGGACATTAGGAGTGGCCAGAGAGTCGATCAACAGGAACTGGAACATTGATTTGAGCCCTTCGAAAGGGTACTGGACAATAGGTTCAAGGAATAAAGATGAGTACAAAGCTTTTACTGACCCTCCAGTCCGTCTCTCTCTGAAGTCTCGGCCTGGGAAGGTGGGGGTGTTTGTGCATTATGAGGAGGGTCTGGTCTCCTTTTATCATGTTGATGCTGCAGCTCTTATCTACTCCTTTACTGGCTGCAGCTTCACTGAGAAACTCTACCCATTCTTTGGTATCAGTGACAATGAAACATCTACTCATCTGTTTATCACTCCTGTCTAGAGGTGTAGTGGTACAAAAAAAATCATGGTTTGGTATGTACCTTGGTTTTTGGTTATAATACTTCTTTAGTTTCAGCATGGAAAAAAAAATAATGATAATCATAATTAATTCATTTATCATCCTTTACCTCTTATCCAAACGTGAGTCGCGAGGGGCTGGAGCCGATCCCAGCTGACACTGGGCGAGAGTCGGGGTACACCTGTACAGGTCAGACCTTCACAGTGCTGACACATAGAGACAGACAACCATCCATGCTCATATATATCACTCCGACAGGCAATCCAACCTGAGCTTTCTTACCACTATATACCACTATATTTGAAATATCAATACATCCCTACTTCTCAGCCACACTGAGCAGAACAACCATTTGATTTTCTACTATTTGTCATTTAATGCAAAGAAAATGTAAATATTAAACATATTCTGTGTATTTTTTGTTTTCATCAGATGCTGATTAATAATGTGCTGCTTTAATTTTTTCTTTTTTAATGTTTTGATATTACTCCATATACAGTTAGTCTTTATTCTGTGTTACGTGTAGTCTGGGCTTTTTCATTCTGTTTAGTTTTTCTTAAGATTCATTACGTTGCTTCCCATTTATCGCCCTCTTTATATACTTTAACCTCATACAGTCTAATATAAAGTAAAGACAAGTTTCTCTTCCATGTTTTTCATCAGTAATCCCACCATCCCCATTCCACCTGATATTAATTGGATTAATAGATTGGCACTGTGTCTCTGTGTACTTCAGGCTCCTCCTGCTGTTGTCTGAAGTATCTCTGGGACAATACCACTTTTAGACAGTAAATGACAGAAAGCACACTCTAATTTGACTGAAAGCCTACGTAAGACAAATTATTTAAAAACTTTAGCTTTAAAGCTTTAAAAGCGTTAAAAACAAACTAATTGAGAGGGGATCGATCAACAAGTCAGTCATTTCTACAGCAAGTAATGAAATAAATGTAAACATTATAGAAAAACAAGAAAATGTCACTCACTAATTATGATCATTTCTTTTTTCTTGTAAATAATGTCTATACTGTGTTATTAACTCATTATTAATCTATTAAAACCATTGTCATATATGTGACTCTGTCTCTGTTCAGGTGACCAGAAATTACATTTGTCCTTGCTATTTTTGTAAAGAAAATAAATTTTAAAAAAATAGAAAAAAAATTAATATGAAAAGTATTATTTGTATAAAAATGTAAATATTACCAGTTTTTTTTCTTCTTTGAGGATTTAGGAAATTCAGTACAGTGGTAAGTGTAAAATGACTTTCAAAGAACACATTTAGTTTAGTTTTTGGAAATTCATAGATACTTAGTTTTCACTTGAATGTAATGTTAAGAGATAAGGCTCACAATAACCATCAATTAAACACAATAAACACTATATGACTGACTATAGCTCACACAGTTGAAGCAAACAAACAAACCAATAAACGAACAAACAAACAAACAAACAAACATGTAATTTGTGTCCCAATGTAACTAAATAATGTCAGAAAAATTCCAGTTATGCAGCTAAAGACTGATTAACAACAAACAATGATATATGTAATATGTAATTGTTCCAGTCCTTGGAGTGAAAATAGCGAAAATAACAAATGAAAGACACCAACAAAGATTTATCATCAGCACACTCCAATAAATACTATATTTGTTTTCTCAGAAACACTGCAAGTTCTCCAGTGTTGGAGAGTAAATAAGGCCTATTAATATCTGACTGTGAAGCTTTAACATTTTTTTAATATGAAATTTCATTTTGCCCAAAGAATAGATGGTAAACCATTTGGAGAGCAGCAGAAGAGTGAAATTACAGGCTAAACAGTGAGCTGAACATGGAGTGTTTGTGGGATTGTTAAGGCAGCACTGTAGCCTGTTGATGAGACAGCAGATCTTAAATATCTTCTGACCTCTTTTCTCATGTTGTCAGTTTGTAACTGTGTGTCCTTTTCACTGTTATATACAAAATAGGAATAAAAAAGTTCCCAAGCATTGTGAAAAGATTTCCCAAAAAGACAATAAACCTCCCTGTTACAGCCCCACCAAAGGCTCCCAATAAAGGGAATCTTACATATTTGACACAAAGTGGTGCAAAACAATGATCTATTAACAAAAAGATAAACAAATAAAAAACCCACAGCAGATCAGAAAACTACTGAAAAACAAAAAGATCTGGTGAGCTGGCAAAAATCAATAAAAGAAAGGGGGATTCTTGGACCAAGATACAGAGAGAGAGAGAGAGAGAGAGAGAGAGAGAGAGAGAGAGAGAGAGAGAGAGAGAGGAGAAATATTAAAAATAAAAGGCATACATAAAAAGAGAAGATGACAGCTTGTTGACATCAGTAAATGTCACTGATGTCATGTCTGTCATCATCTCAAACGAAGAGCTGTTGCTGTTAAAAGATTCAATTTATTAAATACAACCTGATGGAGCTATTTATTTCTTGTTAGTACTTAGTTGTCTGTTTAGTTTATTAATGACAATGAGTATTGTTTGATTATTCAAGATGTTTGCTTATTTTGATATTTTATTTTGCTAGTTAATTGTTTAGTTTAATCATCATTATTGTTTAGCATATTTAGTTTACATATTATTTTGTGTTTCATGATGTTATATAGGTAGGTGGGTAGGCAGAGGGCCGTCATGCACCTGGGTGGGCCTATGGTTTTTTTTACCAGCGTGAAGATAGGCAGCAGGAGCCATGTTTCTTTGTTCTCCTTGTTTGCTTGCTCACAATGGATAAAATAAACCTTTGAAACTAACAACCATGCATGGACTTCAGCTTCTGTGTACACAACACGCCCATGGTGCATTAGGTCACATTTTGATTAAGTTTGTTTTAAGTTTAATTTTGTTAAAGCTTAAAAGCTTAAAAACATGTAAAACCTGCTGTTAACGTTCACATTTAAAGCTCACAGTTGACTTAAAACATGTCAACAATGTCAACTTCAGCAACACCTGAACTGAAAAGTTAACCAACCTTTCAGATCCTCTTCAGCTGAGGGTGGAGGAGCAGCTCCACCTCCCTCCTGTCAAGTTTTTCTACACAGGATACCGAGGAGGAGGAGGAGAGAGGAGTCATCAGTTGAAGATGCTCTGATATTAAACTGTAGCACACTGAACTGTAATCTGTGTGGGATTATCAAGAATTACAGCATCAAAATTATTAATTATTAAGTGACACTGACATCAGATTTACTTAATTTCTTGACATGTTTATTATAATGTTAATATTTTTGTTTTTTTACAGACAGATGATTTCTCTATTTGGTAAATAAATTAAAGAATAAATAAATAAACAAATAAATAAATGTACTAATTTGCTATAGAGATAAAATCTTTACTCTCTCTTTTCAAAAAAATTATTGCAGTTTTTTTGGTGCATCAATAAAACATTGAGGTATGTTATACAACAACTAATACAAATAGACTTACACATTTTTGCATTTAAAGGAATTCAGTTAAAGTACTGTAACTTTTATTAATATAAGCATTATTTGTTGTTTTATTGAATATGATAAAGACTAACCTAATATCTCAGTAGGAATACTTTAACAGAAAAAAGATAAATGCACACATATTTTAAAATAATCCTGCAGTAATTCGTTGTGAACTTGTGCTATTTGTATAATTTCCCTGCAGAGTGTATTATTTAATTACTAAAAGTTTGAGTCAAACAGCAGAAATGTCCCAGCATGCCTCTTTAGTTTGAAGAAAAGTCCAAGAAATACAGTAAAAGTTCCAGTAAAGAAATGTTCAAATGGAAGTTCACTGAATTCAGCGTTAGAGTAAATACTTACAGGTGTTGTGTGACATGTAGTAGTGGAGCGGCTAAGTGTTCATTTTTGCCAGAATCTTTCAGTTTATGATACAAGCGTGAAAATTGGCATGAACACTCTCCATGGGTCACTTAACAAGAAAATTGTCCGAGACATTTGAAATTTTAAGATGGCGGCCATTTTTCAAGATGGCCGACACCTAAGTGGAGCAGTTAAGTGATATAATGGTTTATTTGGTGATACAAGCATAAAAATTGGCATGAGCAGTCTTTGTTGGTCACTTGGCAATGTCCCACCCACAGTTATTTGAATTTCCAAGATGGCGGCCATTTTTCAAGATGGCCGACACCTTAGTGGAGCAGTTAAGTGATATAATGGTTTATTTGGTGATACAAGCATACAAATTGGCATGAGCAGTCTCTGCTGGTCACTTGACAATAACCCACCCACAGTTACTTGAAATTCCAAGATGGCGGCCATTTTTCAAGATGGCCGACACCTTAGTGGAGCAATTGAATGATATAATGGTTTATTTGGTGATACAAGCATACAAATTGGCATGACCAGTATCTGTGGGTCACTTGACAATAACCCACTCACAGTTACTTGAAATTCCAAGATGGTGGCCATTTTTTCAAGATGGCCGACAGTGGAGCAATGTTTTTTAATGTTAATGTTAATGTTTTTTTTGGTGATACAAACATACAAATTGGCATGAGCAGTTTTCATGGGTCACTTGACAATAAGCCACCCACAGTTACTTGGGTTGACAAAAAAACACTCCCAGCCAATTGAAATTTCTTTTTGTCAAGATGGCCGCCCCCTGGATCCTCAAAAGATCAATTTTCTCATAGAAATGTATTGGGTTTTAGATTATTCTGGAAAACAAGTTTTAACACATCATAATACAGTTGTGTTGATTTGTTGATCATAGACAGATTAGACAAGACTGAGTATCTGCACTACCAGGGCACACTGGTGATATATGACGGCTGTTAAACTCAGAGTGGGGTTCAATGTCAGCCAATTGTAAAGTTTGTCAAAGAAGAGACGACAACTCTCTGAGTAGTTTTAGTTAACCGGGTGGTGTACAGATCGTACAGGGTAAAAATGGCATTGGATGAACGATTGGACTAAGTGTAGGGTTAAGGCATGAACTTAGTTGTATCCCATACATCAAAGTGCTTATTAAAAGGTGGTAAAAGGCTAAACCCTCGGCCTCTGCCTTTGAATTTGCTGCAGACATTGCAGAAGCCATCATAACAGTTGAGAAAACAAACAGCAGGACACCAAGATCATACTGGTTATGATACCATTGCAAGAAATGTTCCATTATTTCATAAAATAAATGCTCTGCCTATCTTACGTAGTCCAACCCGACTAGATGAAGGTGATGGCATAGAAAGCACATTGACAAGAAACAGAGCAAAATATCATTCAAGCTGTAAACTTATGTTCAACAACACACAGCTGGAAAGGGCCCAAAAGAGAGCATCTACTGCTGCTAAAGACACTAAAGATACCAAAGATATCCATGTCAAGAGGTCAAGAAGATCCCAGACTTCTTATAAGGCTGGATATGTGTGGGGACAGGCATTGAAGAGACACCCACAAATGCCGACCCCCTCCGACTGGGGATGGGTTAAACAGGACAAGGAGTGGAAAGTCTTCTGGACTCCACTTCCACCTATTGCAGAGAGTTGTTGGGAGTTGACAAAATGTGGGTGCACCAAGGCTTGAACTGGAAAGTGTAAGTGCTACAGATATGGACTCAGTTGCCCCTTTTCGTTTCTGTTGCCAGTGTTATTCCTTCTTGTCCTTTGTCACCAGCCTATTACTGTGACATGTTCAGTTTTTACTTTGTAACATTGCTTTCACATTTTCAGTTTAGTTCCCTAGTATAGTTTCAGATACTGTTTGTCATGGTTCCATGTCAGCCAGAGCTGCTGTTGCCTCTGGATCTGTCATTATTGTCATTCAGTATTAACCATTGCTCAATTATTATTTTGGAGCACTGTCCGTTCAGCACCACAACTGTGTTTCCCCACCCCTTAGTATTTATTTGGCATGTTTAATGGCAGTAGTAATGGTTAGTCATAAAAAAAGTAATTTAAAACAGTATTTTAAAAAGCCCTCATGGTAAGGGAGCCTGTGTACCTCGGTGAACCCGGAGAGCTACGCCGGTGGGTCAGGTTTTACCAAACTGGACAGGTCGTGGGCAAGGAGTCAGACAAAGCACAGTCAAACAACCTCTCTTGAGGAACCCAATACATTTCTATGAGAAAATTTATAATTTAAAGGTCCACATGGCAGTCATCCTGAAAAAAAAATTGCCGCCTTGAAATTTCAAGTAGCTGTGGCTGGCTTATTGTCAAGTGACCCACAGATACTGCTCATGCCAGTTTTTATGCTTGTATCACCAAATAAACCATTATATCATTCAATTGCTCCACTAAGGTGTCGGCCATCTTGAAAAATGGCCGCCATCTTGGAATTTCAAGTAACTGTGGGTGGGTTATTGTCAAGTGACCCACAGATACTACTCATGCCAATTTGTATGCTTGTATCACCAAATAAACCATTTTATAATTTAATTGCGCCACTAAGGTGTCGGCCATCTTGAAAAATGGCCGCCATCTTACAATTTCAAATGTCTCGGACAATTTTCTTGTTAAGTGACCCATGGAGACTGCTCATGCCAATTTTTATGCTTGTATCACCAAATAAACCATTATATCATTCAATTGCTCCACTAAGGTGTCGGCCATCTTGAAAAATGGCCGCCATCTTGGAATTTCAAGTAACTGTGGGTGGGTTATTGTCAAGTGATCAACAGAGACTGCTCATGCCAATTTGTATGCTTGTATCATCAAATAAACCATTATATCACTTAACTGCTCCACTAAGGTGTCGGCCATCTTGAAAAATGGCCGCCATCTTAAAATTTTAAATGTCTCGGACAATTTTCTTGTCAAGTGACCCAAGGAGAGTGTTCATGCCAATTTTCACGCTTGTATCATAAACTGAAAGATTATATCACTTAGCCGCTCCTGCTGCACTTCTGTGATCTGAAAATTAAAATAATAATAATAATAATAATGATACATGGGGCTACACGGTGGTGTAGTGGTTAGCGCTCTCGCCTCACAGCTAGAGGGTCGCCGGTTCGCCTCCCGCCTGCGGCTCTTCTGTGTGGAGTTTGCATGTTCTCCCCGTGTCAGCATGGGTTCCCACCGGGTACTCCGGCTTCCTCCCACAGTCCAAAAACATGCACTTAGGTTTAATTGGGGACTCTAAATTGCCTGAGGTGTGAATGAGAGTGTGATTGTCTGTCTCTATGTGTCAGCCCTGCGATAGTCTGGCGTCCTGTCCAGGGTGTACCCCGCCTCTCGCCCCAATGACAGCTGGGACCCCCCCGCGACCCGATTGCGGATAAGCGGTTAATGGTAATGAATGAATAATGATACATTTAAAGGGTTTGTTTTTGACTGAAGGGTTTTACAGTCTCCTGAACAGCAGAGTTGACTTAATACTTGTGTGTGTTTGAATCTCTGAAGTCTGCTGAGCTTCAGTACATGGAGTTCAATACTTCTACCTTTGAGTATTTCCATTTCATGCTCTGAGAGAAATATTGCATTATATATTTTCTTCCTTGATATGTTTTCTTCACAACATTTTGTCTGAAAGATTTCATTTCTTTTCAGAGTAGTATTTCATCCCCGTCTTGTGTGTTCCTTTATGTGTTGAGGAAATTCTCCTACTTCTTCAGTTAAATAAACTCTTTAAAACACACACAACAAAGCTTAACACAGCAGTTTTTCTGACCTTTTAGAGAAATGTGATTCTCACAGGGCAACAACACCAAAATAATGTAACAAATATGATGCATTACTGCAGATTAAACTACAGCAATGCATCACTGAAACATACACAGCAGTAAAATGCAACACACAGATCAATGAAGCAGTCATATTTATCCAAAAACAGCATATATAATGATAAAACACTGTTAGCCGTTCCTGCTGCAGCTCCCCTGTGGTCACAAAGCACAGGGGAGGTTTGTTTTCCTCCAGAGCTGAAGTTCATGTTCCTCACTTCGGACTTAACCTCCTTCACTTTTAACAACAGCTGGAAAGAAATAAACGGGAGCTCCACTTGGTCGAGAGAAGCTGCATGCTTCATTAACTTACAACTGTGACATAAACTGTAAATCACTGTTAAACTGACCACTTTGACTGCTTTCTGTAGACCTGTGTGTCCCTGCTTGGTACCTGCTGCATTCACTGCAGAGACTGTATTAATAAAGGAGCAGATTCACTGTTACTCTCATCACCTCCTGCTCTCTCTTCTCTCGTCCACTCACACATCTACTGTCCTGCCTCTTAAAGGAGCCGCTACTCTTACAACAACTCACTTATGCTTTCATACTTTCAGCACATTTTGTTGGTCATACTTACTTTTTCTTCGGTCAGGTTTTGAATGCAGGACTTTTCCTTGTAGTGGAGTATTTTCACAGTACAGTATTAGTACTTTTACTTCATTAAAGGATCTGAATACCTCCTCCACCCCTCCTTCTTTGTCTCTGCTCCACGTCAACTTTCCAGAAATGAAACTGAAAGTTAGTGAGCGACAGCAGAGCTGCAGTCGAGACAAGTCTCTCTGTTTCTCTCTGAAGAAACTTTCAGTTGAATCCAGCAGGTTTTTCTCAACAACAGCAGCAGAATCTGTGTCAAACACTGGTGAGTAAACTGTCCTACAGAGACAAAATACACTCACTGAAGATTTAGTCAAAGTTTAGCTCAAACCAAAATCCATAACAAAGAAAAAAGTAACAGCAGATAGATGAGGCCTGCTAAAGGCTAACTAGTATAGCCAAGATTCTGTTTGGATTGACGAATATTCACTCTTTTCTCTCTGCCTTTATCTATCTATCTGTCTGCTTTTGTAAGGCAGTGCAGCTTATAATAATAACTGTGTTTCAACAATCAGTATGATGTTAAACCTTCAGCTCCACTCAGACAGGAAGTTTCACTCAGGGCAAACTTCATCCCCTTTTCTCCGAACTTCACTGTTTCTGTAGTGACTGTTTTCAGCCTTTTTCAATATTAAATTGGAATCAAAACACTTTTATCAACTTTAAATGCATTCACTCTAGTGGCAATAAAAGAAACATGTTATCTACTAATTTAAATGAGGATTTTGACATAACGCAGCAGGTAGTCCAGGACTTGACTGCACAATGAGCTGTCTTAGTAAATCAGGTGCTAAACACATTCAGACTGAGGCCATGAATTCATTAACAATCACACTGATATTTGCATTGCATATATTTCTTAGTAAATTTGGCTTTTTGTCAGGTGCAATATGGCAAGGATATTCAGGATAACATTCCTTTTATGCCACTAATATGTAATAACATACTTTCTGTCCTCAGAGTGTAGATATGTCTGCTGCTGCCAGCTGTCTGCTGACTGAAGATCAGTTTCTGTGCTCCATCTGTCTGGATGTGTTCACTGATCCAGTCAGCACACCATGTGGACACAACTTCTGCAAAACCTGCATCACTGAACACTGGGATATTAATGTCCCATATCAGTGTCCCAACTGTAAAGAGGTTTTTGGTTCAAGACCTCAACTGCGGGTCAATACTTTCATCTCTGGGATGGCTGCTCAGTTCAGACAGTCAGCTCAACAGAAAGCCAGCAGCAGCAGCTCAGAGCAGCAAGTTTCTAAACCAGGAGAAGTTCCCTGTGACGTCTGCACTGGAACCAAACTGAAGGCCCTGAAGTCCTGCCTGGTGTGTCTGGAGTCCTACTGTGAGACTCACCTGGAGCCTCATTTGACGAGGCCGGCCTTGAAAAGACATCAGCTGATCGAGCCTGTGGAGAACCTGGAAGACAGGATGTGTACAGAGCACGATAAACTGCTGGAGCTGTTCTGTAAGACCGACCAGATGTGTGTCTGCATGGTCTGCACTGTTTCAGACCACAAGACACACAATGTTGTTCCTCTGAAAGAAGAATATGAAGGAAAGAAGGCCGAGCTGGGGAAGACAGATGCTGAAATTCAGCAGATGATCCAGAAGAAACGACTGAAGATTGAGGAGATCAAACACTCAGTGGAGCTCAGTAAGGAAGATGCAGACAGAGAGATAGCAGATGGTGTTCAGGTCTTCACCGCTCTGAAGGAGTCTGTTGAGAGAAGCCAGGCCGAGCTCATGGACACGATCAAAGAGAAGCAGAGAAAGACAGAGAAACAGGCTGAAGGCTTCATCAAAGAGCTGGAACAGGACATCTCTGACCTGAAGAAGAGAAGCACTGAGGTGGAGCAGCTCTCACAGTCTGAAGACCACCTCCACCTCCTCCAAAGCTTCACCTCCCTGAACACTGCTCCACCGACCAAAGACTGGACAGAAGTCAGGGTCCGTCCGCCTTCATATGAGGGGACTGTGGTGAGAGCTGTGAGTCAGCTGGAGGAGACGCTCAGTAAACAGATGGAGAAGCTGTTTGAGGCTGAGCTGAAGAGGGTCCAGCAGTCTGCAGTGGATCTGACACTCGATCCTGATACAGCACATCCCAGACTCATCCTGTCTGATGATGGAAAACAAGTTAGCTGTGGTAATGTAAAAAAGAAACTCCCAGACAACCCAGAGAGATTTGATACTTGTGCAAATGTCTTAGCAAAGCAAAGTTTCTATTCAGGAAGATTTTACTACGAGGTTCAGGTTAAAGGGAAGGCGAAGTGGAATTTAGGAGTGGCAAGAGAGTCAATCAATAGGAAGGGACACATCACACTGAAACCTCAGAATGGTTACTGGACAATATGGTTGAGGAATGAAAATGAGTATGAAGCTCTTGCTGACCCTGCAGTCCGTATCTCTCTGAAGTCTCGGCCTGAGAAGGTGGGGGTGTTTGTGGATTATGAGGAGGGTCTGGTCTCCTTTCATGATGTTGATGCTGCAGCTCTTATCTACTCCTTTACTGGCTGCTGCTTCACTGAGAAACTTTACCCATACTTCAGCCCTTGTTTTAACAGGTCTGGTAAAAACTTTACCCCTCTGATCATCTCTCCTGTCAGTCACACTGAGTAGAAAAACCATTTGATTTTCCACAAAAACATTCACTATGTGTTT
This sequence comes from Centropristis striata, assembly GCF_030273125.1. Classification (NCBI taxonomy): domain Eukaryota; kingdom Metazoa; phylum Chordata; class Actinopteri; order Perciformes; family Serranidae; genus Centropristis; species Centropristis striata. The sequence continues at coordinate 33,520,508 of NC_081522.1, forward strand.
ATTTAACAAATGTGTACTTATTGGTTATGTAAAGTGTAAACATTGTTGATTCAGCAGATCCTGATCATTGCATTTTTTTTCTTTAAATTCAGTCTGATTTATTTTAATGACTGCATTTCCTGCCTTCAAGACAGTTCAATCATCAGAACAATGTACTCATAAATAAGAAGCTTTAAATGCCAAATTCAAAACTTTTTATTGTGTGATCATTGTTTATTTAAAGAGTGTTTTATGTTGACACAAATTACTCAAGAAAGTCATGTAACCCTTTTTATGTTAATGGAAGCTTTTCACAATAAGGTGACTTTAGGGATTTATTTTGTATCATGTCAAATTAAAGGACACAACAAGGGATCTCTTTCTGGTTTGTTTTCAGGGAAATTTTGTACATATGTTTATAATGAGTTTAAACATTAACCAAATCTGATCTTTAACCATTTAGCTGCAGTAGTTTTACACACCAGAGACAAAAAATGGGTCAACTGTCTGCTGTTACTTTTAGTCTGTATTGTGTTCACCTCTCTGTAGACTGTAAAGTTTTAACAAAGTGAATAAATTCTCAACTGAATAAATACAAAGAGAGTTTCCACTGCATTTGTTTTAAGTACCTCAAAGTTGTACCAAATTTTAGAGAGAAATATTGTTTTTTTCAGTTTAATCGTCCTGCTGTTGGTGTGATTAAGCTCCATTACACAGTTAGAAGAGGCAACAGCACTGATCTCAGATCTGCAGCTTTGTCTCAACTTGTAGTTTTACTATTTTTACTTGCATAATGTTGTTTTAATTATTTGTTGGTTGAGTTAAATGAGCTATTTTAAACCGCTGACATATCTAATATATTTAATATTTGCAGCTCTGGCTGGTTTTGTGATGAAATGTATCACTTTGTCATTAAATTAAAGAACCGCACCCTTAAAATGAGAGGAGAAATATTAAAATTGAAAATAAAAAAATAAAAAGAGAAGATGACAGTTTGGTGAAATCAGTAAATGTGACTCATGTTGCTGTTGCTGTTAAAAGATAACACTCACCAAATACGACCTTTTGTTTCCAGACTTCAAATTAAAAAGCTTAAAAATGTGTAATACCTGCTGTTAACATTCACATTTCAAGCTCACAGCTGACTTAAAACATGTCAACAATGTCAACATCAGCAACACCTGAACTGAAAAGTTAACCAACCTTTCAGATCCTCTTCAGCTGAGGGTGGAGGAGCAGCTCCACCTCCCTTCTGACAAGTTTCTGTGCACAGGATACCGAGGAGGAGGAGGAGGAGGAGAGAGGAGGAGAGGAGGAGAGAGAGTCATGTGTTGAAGCTGTAAAAACTCTACACAAACTGTAACACACTGAACTGTAATCTGTGTGGGATTATCAGGAATTAGAGGATCAAAATTATGAATCATTAAATGACACTGACATCAGATGTACTCACTTTCTTAACATCCATCCATCCATTATCGTTAACCGCTTATCTGCACTCGGGTCGTGGGGGGCTGGAGCCCTGGACACCCTGGACAGGTCGCCAGACTATCACAGGGCTGACACATAGAGACAGACAATCACACTGTCATTCACAATTTACAGTCACCAATTAAACCTAAGTGCATGTTTTTGGACTGTGGGAGGAAGCTGGAGTACCAAGTGAGAACCCACGCTGACACGGGGAGAACATGCAAACTCCACACAGAAGACGAACCGGCGACCCTGATGCTGTGAGACGAGAGTGTTAACCACTACACCACCGTGCAGCCCACTTTCTTAACATGTTTATTAAAATTTTAATATTTAAATAATAAATAAACAAATAAATAAATAAATGCACTTATTTGCTAAAGAGAGAAAAACTTTACTCTCTCTAAAAATATATTTGCAGTTTTTTTAGTGGATAAATAAAACATTGAGGTATGTTATTCAACAACTTATACAAATAGACTTACAAATGTAGGTATTTAAGGGAATTCAGTTAAAGTAACTTTTATAATTAGCATTGTTATTTGTTTTATTTAATGTAATAAAGACTAACCTAATATCACAGTAGGGATACTTTAACAGAGAAAACATGAATGCACACACATTTTTCAATAATCCTGCAGGAATTCATCATGAACTTGTGGTATTTGTATAATTTCCCTGCAGTGTATTATTAAATAACTAAAAGTTTGAGTCAAACAGCAGAAATGTCCCAGCATGCCTCTGCAGTTTGGGGAAAAGTCCAAGAAATACAGTAAAACTTCCAGTAGAGAAATGTTCAAATGGAAGTTCACTGAATTCAACGTCAGAGTAAATACTTACAGGTGTTGTGTGCCATCTAGCTGGAAGTCTGGGTATTACACCAACACTGTCCTGCTGCATTTCTGTGATCTGAAAAAATAAAATGATAACAATAATAATGATACATTTAAAGGGTTTGTTTTTGACTGAAGGGTTTTACAGTATCTCCTGAACAGCAAAGCTTAAACTTAAAACTCATCATAATGATAAAACACTGTGTTAGCCGTTCCTGCTGCAGCTCCCCTGTGGTCACAAAGCACAGGGGAGGTTTGTTTTCCTCCAGAGCTGAAGTTCATGTTCCTCACTTCTAGTGGGGCGGATTAGCTCATTATTTTACAACAATCGTTCACTTTGTGATAAAAGCATGAAATTTGGTAGATGTGTTGGTGAATATGTTTCGAACAAATCTGGATATTGGGCCACCTCAAAAGCGCCCCCTAGTGGCTGTGGCAGGCATTTGTTATACGAATAAATCAATGATGAATAAAAACTGCCCTTTTAATAATACCAACTGGTGATGAATTGTATATTGTTGGAAAGCCTGATTAGTCACCTTTACAACGAGGTACAGCTTGTAAGGATCGTGCATTCATGGAATGAGCAACGGGGCTAAACGTGTGGGTAGCAACCCCCAAAAATGTGCATCCCCTGTGTAGTGGGGTGGATTAGCTGAACAATCGTTCATTTTGTGATAAAAGCATCAAATTTGGTACACTCATTGCTGAATACATTTTTAATGAATCTGGATATTGGGCCATCGCAAAAAAAAATTCTGATGGCTGTAGCAGCCATTTTTAAAAATGGCCGCTTTTAAATGTCCGCCGGTGGTTACTGGCGTGGAATGCTTTGCCTACCCTACAGCTGCTGTTTCATGTTTTCAGCACCACAAATATAATTTAGAGACATGTTATAGTGACAAAAGCTTTATTACAGTCTAATAGAAAAGAACATTAACTTTGTATAACATTTTTTTAGGTCTTGATATTCCCATTCACAGGCTACGGCCTCTTCTTTGGCTTGTATTCTTCTGTTGCTCCTTAAAAAGAAAAAATAATTTTCAATATTGTATGACCTGCAACAATAAAAACAAAACACATTTAGACAGAGAAAAAAATCATACATTTTAAAAATTCTACTAGGGTTACTTGTAGCAGGTTACTCTTTCTGGCAAAATCCTTGTACTGAGGTGTGTGACTTAGTCAGGCGGCTTAGCCAAATAAAGGGGACACGCCGGACAAAAGCACCACATTTTTTCCACAAACTCTCTATCATTATAGGTTTCAATTTTTAGTAGGAGCCACTTCATCAAGATTGCAGTGATGGCAGCCATATAAAGTCTATGAGAAATGCTATATCTTCCAAGCCACTTAGAAGGTCAATCTTGGTGTCAAAATATACATTTTCTGGGTCCAGGAATCATGTAAAGATATTGAGAATATCACTAGATGATTATTTGATCAAATAGATATGTTCATTTTCACTCAGACTGGGCAACTCACTTCAAGTGCTGCAGCAGGGTATCCTGAGTTGAAACTGTTTGGAATCAATGTTCACGGGAGAGTGCGGATTAGCTGCCATGTACACTGCTCAAAAAAATCAAGGGTACGCTTTCATCTCATGTCAGATCTTGATCAACAAATGATTTACAGTGAGTCATCCAGTGATATTCTCAATAGCTTTAAATGATTCTTTGACCCAGAAAATGTATATTTTGACACCAAGATTGACCTTCTAAGTGGCTTGGAAGATATATTGGTTCTCATAGACTTATGGCTTATGGCTTATATGGCTGCCGTCTCCTATCTGCAATCTTGATGAAGTGGCTCCTACCAAAAGTTGAAACCTTTGGTGATAGAGAGCATGTGGAAAAATTTTGGTGCTTTTGTCCGGCGTGTCCCTTTCTTCTCAAATCTGGTCCTAAACCGCCTGACTAACTGTGATGGAGTTATAAAATACATTTAAAAAAAGAAAAAAAGAACCACATGGGCAAAAGAGACATTACATATAGTGTGTGTGTGCCTGTGTGTGTGTGTGTGTGTGTGTGTGTGTGTGCAGAGAGGGATATCCACATTCCACAGGACATAATTTAACAGTGTCTTATTAAGCTTTCACACCCAACAGCCACTGATACATGTTCCAAGCTAACTAGCTAGCTTAAGTACCTATTTTTGCTATCTTGCTAATTTACTTTTCCGCCAAGGCCCATGATGATTGTTTTTCTCTTTAGCCTTTATGATGTTCATAGCATATTTTATTCATAATTATAACAGGTGAAATAAAATATTTAGACATACCTTGATGGACAGTCCACTGCACTGCATGTCCCAGGGAGCAAATGCTAGCTAGCTCATTTGCTAGCTAGCTCGATGGCTAGCCTGATTGTGGTGGGGCAGGAAAAATAACTGAAAGAGTGTCTAACTGGATTTTTGTTAATTTAATAAGTGTATTAACATTTTTTAATTTACGTTTGTATATTTAGTTTAAATTTTTTAAATATTTTAAGAAATAATTTTAATATTTTTTGTAATTTTAATGAAGAAAATGACTGCTATGGCCACTAGGGGGTGAATTTGCGATGGCCTAATATACAGATTTGTGTGAAACATATCCACCAACACATCCACCAAATTGTGTGCTTCTATCACAAAATAAACAATTCTTGTGATTTATTGAGCTAATCCGCCCCACAGGGGATGCACATTTTTGGGGGGTGCTACCCACACGTTTAGCCCCGTTGCTCATTCCATGAATGCACGATCCTTACAAGCTGTACCTCATTGTAAAGGTGACTAATCAGGCTTTCCAACAATATACAATTCATCACCAGTTGGTATTATTAAAAAGGCAGTTTTTATTCATCATTGATTTATTTGTATAACAAATGCCTGCCACGGCCACTAGGGGGCGCTTTTGAGGTGGCCCAATATCCAGATTTGTTCGAAACATATTCACCAACACATCTACCAAATTTCATGCTTTTATCACAAAGTGAACGATTGTTCAGCTAATCCGCCCCACTATTCGGGTTTATCCTCCTAATAAATAAACGGGAGCTCCACTTGGTCTAGAGAAGCTGCATGCTTCATTAACTTACAGCTGTGACTTAAACTGCATAATCACTGTTAAACTGACTGTTAACTGCTTTCTGTAGACCTGTGTGTCTCTGCTCGGTACCTGCTGCATTCACTGTAGAGACTGTATGAATTAATAAAGGAGCAGATTCACTGTTACTCTCATCACCTCCTGCTCTCTCTTCTCTCGTCCACTCACACATCTACTGTCCTGCCTCTTAAAGGAGCCGCTACTCTTACAACAACTCACTTCTGCTTTCATACTTTCAGCACATTTTGTTGGTTATTCTAACTTTGACTTCAGTCAGGTTTTGAATGCAGGACTTTTCCTTGTAGTGGAGTATTTTCACAGTGCAGTATTAGTACTTTTACTTCATTAAAGGATCTGAATACCTCCTCCACCCCTCCTTCTTTGTCTCTGCTCCACGTCAACTTTCTAGAAATGAAACTGAAAGTTAGTGAGCGACAGCAGAGCTGCAGTCGAGACAAGTCTCTCTGTTTCTCTCTAAAGAAACTTTCAACTGAATCCAGCAGGTTTTTCTCAACAACAGCAGCAGAATCTGTGTCAAACACTGGTGAGTAAACTGTCCTACAGAGACAAAATACACTCACTGAAGATTTAGTCAAAGTTTAGTTCAAACCAGAATACATAACAAAGAAAAAAGTAACAGCAGATAGACGAGGCCTGCTAAAGGCTAACTAGCTTAGCCAAGATTCTGTTTAGATTGTCAAACATTCACTCTTTCCTCTCTTTTTATATTTAATCTGTTTTGTAGTTACTGTTGTCTGCTTTTGTAAGGCAGCACAGCTGATAATAATTACTGTGTTTCAACAATCAGTATGAAGTCAAACCTTTAGCTCCACTCTAGTCCGGTTGACAGCCCATAGAGCCCCATTGTGAACCCGGAAATGTTGTAAGTTTTATGATGGAAATATAAATTATGGGTTCCCAGCATGCAGAAACTGCCGGATGCTAATTTGCATATGTTGAGCAATTTGTGTAATTGAGCTAATTAGCATAAATTAGAATAATCGCCTATATTGGTCATTTTATGGAGCTGCTTGGCCGAATGATACAATGTTAGCATGTTTTTGGGGTGTACTTGGGATGCTGAATCCATTTCTGACATTGAAACACTTGAAATGGGCATTTAAAAACAATTTGCTATTGATCTGGGCAGATTTAAATTCATTTCCAAATTAATTTTGATGTAATTTACGTAACTATACATTGCACTTTCCAGAGAGTTAAATTACTTCGGTGTAAATGTTGAGACATTATATTTGTTCAAATATCTTTGTCACTATTTGTAATTTTTTGCTGCAAAACAGTGTCATGGACTGTCTAGTCAGAGTCTGCCGGGAAAACAAATTGTTTGCTCTCAAATCTCTACCTTTGAGTACTCAAAACAGTGTTTGCTCTGTGGTTTGATTTGTGAACCTAAAGACCCCAAACACCCTGATAGGTGGAATCCAGTTAAACGCTGTCAGACTTTAGAAAGGCCTGGTGTTCTATCATTCAAAGATGTGATTTTATCTAAATGTGAGGAGTGACAGGATGACTGGGCTGAAGTTGTGAAACTACGAGTGAATGGTGTATTGGACCTACCCGCAGCTGATGCTCAATACCACTCCAAGTGTTACAATTATTGTGGAATTCAGAAATAACTTGAGGATCCAAATTATTCCTGAACACTAAACATTTTTATCCTGTCTAAATCTGTCTAAATCGCCCAAAAAAACTCAGCAAAATCAGCTTAATGAGAGTAAAAACGTGACCAAAACAGGTTTAAATAGTGATTTTAAATCTTGAATGTCAGATATGGACTCAGCATCTCCAGTAACCCCTAAAAACATGCTAACATTGTCCATTTTGGCCAAGCAGCTCCTATAATATGATCAATATATGCAATTATGCTAATTTATGCTAATTCGTTTAATTTCACAAATTGCCCAACATATGCAAATTAGCATCCAGCCGTTTCTGCATGCTGGAGACCCATACTATATATTTCTATCATAACACTTTGGTGTACTCAACATTTCCAGATTCACCTTTCTGTCAACTGGACTACTCAGACAGGAAGTTCCACTCAGGGCAAACTTCCCATTTTCTCTGAACTTCATTGTTTCTGTAGTTTCTGTACTGTTTTCAGCCTTTTCAATATTAAACTGTAATTAAAACAATTTAATCTACTTTAAATGCATTCATTTAAATACATAAATACATTCACTCTATTGGCAATACAAGCAACAGGTTATCAGGATTTTTGGATATTTAATGTGTGATGCAACACAATTTTGTTTTTCACATTCATTTTTATCATGATTTTACTTACTTAAATGATGATTTAAACATAAATCAGCAGGTAGTCCAGGACTTGACTGCACAATGAGCTGTATTAGTAAATCAGGTGCTAAACACATTCATACTGATAAATACATTAATGAACAATCACAGCGGATATTTGCATTGCATAATTTTCTTAGTAAATTTGGCTTTTATTCAGGTGCAATATGGCAAGAATATTCAGGATGACATTCCTTATATTCCACTAATATGTAATAACATACTTCTTGTCCTCAGAGTGTAGATATGTCTGCTGCTGCCAGCTGTCTGCTGACTGAAGATCAGTTTCTGTGCTCCATCTGTCTGGATGTGTTCACCGATCCAGTCACCATACCATGTGGACACAACTTCTGCAAAACCTGCATCACTGAACACTGGGATAAAAATGTCCCATATCAGTGTCCTAACTGTAAAGAGGTTTTTGATTCAAGACCTCAACTGCGAGTCAATATTTTGATCTCTGAGATTGCTGCTCAGTTCAGACAGTCAGCTCAACAGAAAGCCAGCAGCAGCAGCTCAGAGCAGCAAGTTTCTGAACCAGCAGAAGTTCCCTGTGACGTCTGCACTGGAACCAAACTGAAGGCCCTGAAGTCCTGCCTGGTGTGTCTGGAGTCCTACTGTGAGACTCACTTGGAGCCTCATTGGACAAAGTCAGGCCTGAAAAGACATCAGCTGATCGAGCCTGTGGAGAACCTGGAAAGCAGGATGTGTCTGGAACATGATAAACTGCTGGAGCTGTTCTGTAAGACCGACCAGACGTGTGTCTGCATGCTCTGCACCATCTCAGACCACAAAACACACGATGTTGTTCCTCTGAAAGAAGGATATGAAGGAAAGAAGGCAGAGCTGGAGGTTGAAATTCAGCAGATGATCCAGAAGAGACGACTGAAGATTAAGGAGATCAAACACTCAGTGGAGATCAGTAAGGAAGATGCAGACAGAGATATAGCAGATGGTGTTCAGGTCTTCACCGCTCTGAAGGAGTCTGTTGAGGGAAACCAGGCCGAGCTCATTGACGCAATCAAAAAGAAGCAGAGAAAGACAGAGAAACAGGCTGAAGGCTTCATCAAAGAGCTGGAACAGGAAATCTCTGAGCTGAAGAAGAGAAGCACTGAGGTGGAGCAGCTCTCACAGTCTGAAGACCACCTCCACCTCCTCCAAAGCTTCACCTCCCTGAACGCTGCTCCACCCACCAAAGACTGGACAGAAGTTAGGGTCCGTCCACCTTCATATAAGGGGACTGTGAGGAGAGCTGTGAATCAGCTGGAGGAGACGCTCAGTAAACAGATGAAGAAGCTGTTTGAAGTTGAGCTGAAGAGGATCCAGCAGTATGCAATGGATTTAATACTTGATCAAGACACAGCCTTTCCTAAACTCATTTTGTCTGATGATGGGAAACAAGTACACTGTGGTGATGTTAAGAAGAATCTCCCAGACAACCCAGAGAGATTTGATCTTTGTCCCAACATTTTATCAAAGCAGAGTTTCTCTTCAGGAAGATGTTACTACGAGGTTCAGGTTGAAGGGAAGACTGACTGGTTTTTAGGAGTGGTCAGAGAGTCGATCAACAGGAAGGGTGGCATCAGTCCGAGCCCTCAGATTGGCTTCTGGTTAATATGTCAGAGGGGAAAAAATGAGTACAAAACTTGTGCTGGCCCTTCAGTCAGTCTCTCTCTGAAGTCTCAGCCTGAGAAGGTGGGGGTGTTTGTAGATTATGAGGCAGGTTTGGTCTCCTTTTATGACGTTGACGCTGCAGCTCTTATCTACTCCTTTACTGGCTGCTGCTTCACTGAGAAACTCTACCCACTCTTCTGTCCTGGTTCTACTGATGGTAAAAACTCTGCCCCTCTGATCATCTCTCCTGTCAATCACACTGAGTAAAACAACTATTTGATTTTAGTGTAGAGATTCACTTAAAGTTTTAACAAAGACAAAATTATTGGTGATGTAAAATGTATAAATTGTTGGCTTTAAGAATTTCTTTCCTTGTACATTTTTTTTCTTTAATATAACCACACTGATTGATATTATCTAATGCAGTAGTCTAATTTATAACATTAAGTGCATTACCTATCTTCAGGAATGTTAAATAATCAGTAAACAATGCCATCAAAGTAACAATTGCATGGTTGTTAAATTTAAAACATTTTATATTATGTTGCATACTGGCACAAATTACAAAAGAGTATTGTGGATACAACAAAAGTAATGTGTTTTCAAAAAATGTATTTTTCAGTTTTAAAGATCGCATGCAAAATAAAGATTTAATTGTGTCTAATTAAGTTGTTTTGTTTTCAATTGATATTACAGCTGAAAAACAGCACACAGTGTTTCTAATGTGGCCAAAATCATTAAAAACCCCATCAGCTTTTCTCAGAAGTGACTGATGAACTCCAACGCCCCATCACATCTGATAATCAAGTGTCATTTAAGGGTGGAGTTGTGTTTGATGATATAAACACTAAACCAGTGCTACCAGTTTGTAGTGAATAAGTAACTTCTGAGGTTGCCCTCTAGTGGAGATCATAACAAAAGTGCTGCCTCTGGCCATATGAGGACAAGCATAAATACCCACACAGCCTGATGCACATTGAGATGACATGAATGCATAAAGTCCAGTGGCGTCCCTAGGTTAAACATTTTTTTTTTTTTTTTTTAAGATCACATCCTCAAACTACGGTTATCTTATGTTGATGCTTCGATAAAACAGTGTTTTGGACAGGTTTGAGTAACAATTAATTCTTTATTTTTTTAAAAGCCACTACTTTGGCACACAAGTGGTTAATGCCTCCAGGTCGCACGTGACGTCATTCACCCGAAACAGCGACGTCAGGCAGCAGGCACACTTGACAACAGACAGATCGACAACAGCAAGCTGTTCAGCTGAAGTGTAATATCATGTCCCAAAAAAAGATTTCCATGTTTTTCCCCCCAAAGGTGGTCAGCGATCAAAGAGGTAATGGGAATATAAATATGATAAATAATCTAATAATAAAAAAAATGATAAAATAGAAATTATGTAAAAATGTATAATTTCGAAAAAGAGTGTTGCAGCTGGAACTACTAGAGGGAAGTAGCTAATGTTAGCTAGCTAGCAGCTAGTTGATATTACATGGGAAAAAAAACTATCTTTTATTATTAACATCTGTGTGTAAATGCAATTGTAGTGTGTGAGAATTGTGTACCTAAAAATAATTCATACTAGTAATTGGGCTTTTCCTAGACTCCAGAAGAAGCCCAAGATTAATTATTTTTAGGTACACAATCTATGAATCTAGAGGGGAAAGTAGCTAAAGTTAATGTTAGGCTATAACATCGAACCATCTTGTTTATTTTCTTTTTCATGCATGATAGCAGCTAGCTAGCAGACAGGGATCCTGCACAGCCTGCTTCTTTTACTATAGCTGCTAATGTGTTAAATGGAAAAACAATGTGTTGTTACCTAGCTAGCTAATGTCAGTACATGGGTGCAAACTAAATTCAAAATGGGTCATTCATTTGATGATCTGTGGTTATGGGATTGCATCGTTTTCACCTTTTTTCGTAAAAGGGAGAATCAAAGAAAGAAAACAAACACATCAATTAACTGTTTGGTGCTAATCAGCAGGATTCTCCATCTCCATTTTAAATTGTTCTAAACTTTAAACGTATTTTCTTCATGCCACTAAAATTTCCCAGAAAGCGATATATTCTCATTCACAGAAATATATTACAGAGGTGGAGCAAGACTGAGATGTGAGAGCAAAGCTGTGACGTCACATTTTCTCCAATAAAACCAAAGTTTGTCTGAGCGACAGCAGAGCTGCAGTCGAGACACGTCTCTCTGTTTCTCTCTAAAGAAACTTTCAACTGAATCCAGCAGGTTTTTCTCAACAACAGCAGCAGAATCTGTGTCAAACACTGGTGAGTAAACTGTCCTACAGAGACAAAATACACTCACTGATGATTGAGTCAAAGTTTAATTAAAACTACAATCTGAGTTTGAAGAATCTGTTTTAGTTTATAAATATTGACATGCTTCTTTAGATTTTTTTTTCAGAATGCAAGGTCAATTTTGCTGGGAATTTCAGAATAAAAGTAAAAAACAAACCAGTTTGTCTGTACTTCGACTAGTTACTGGAGTCACAGATGGCCTTATCTTAGGCTAATTTAGAGGCTTTTTCTTACCTTATTCTTTTCTGTAATGGAAACATGAGTTTTGATGCACCAACATCTTAATAAGTGAGTTTGTTTTACCACATAGGCCTACAGGCACTAGCTAAATCTGACAAATTACAAAGAAAAGCAAAGTCAGCACAAATAATAGACTCGACTAGATGTCCTTTGAACTATCCACGAGAACAGTGTCTGATTTCATGATCATTTATTTTATTACATGTAAAGGCATAAAGGCATTTTACAACTTTTATCAGCCCCAGCAGTCACACTTTGATCAGTGGCCTTGAACTTCAAACCACATTTTCCTCAACCTCACACAGCTCCTGTAGCTACTGCTGTCTGCCTTTGTTTCAGCAACCAGTATGAACTCAAACTTGAGCTCCACTCAGGAAGTTTAACTTGCACTACTTCATCAGATGCTTTAAAAAAGTTTCAAAGCCAAACACTATACGACAGTAATTTGTCATAAATGTGTTCATTAACACATATTTGATTTCCATTGTTTGGGCTACTTTAAGAATAACATTACGGGAGACGATTTTATTGTGTTTGATTATTGTTTTGTTTTTTGACTGACATGACAGCTGAAAAACAGCACACTGTGTTTCTAATGTGGCCAAAACATGTGATTTTGGGGGTTTGCCTTAAATCATTTACTTCACTTTTACTTAAAAAATATTGCACTTAAACTAGTCCTAAAAAGGGAGAATCAAAGAAATAAACAACAACACATCAAGCATCTGTTTTGGGCCAATCAGCAGGATTCTCCATCTCAGTTTAAAACTGTTCTAAACTTTAAACTTATTTTCTTTCTTCAAACTAAATTTCCCAGGAGTCGATATATTCTCATTCACAGAAATACACTACAGAGGTGGAGCAAGACTGAAAGAGCAGAGCTGTGACGTCACATTTTCTCCAATAAAATCAAAGTTTAAGTGAGCGACAGCAGAGCTGCAGTCGAGGCAAGTCTCTCTGTTTCTCTGTTACATTCAACTGAATCCAGCAGGTTTTTCTCAACAACAGCAGCAGAATCTGTGTCAAACACTGGTGAGTAAACTGTCCTACAGAGACAAAATACACTCACTGAAGATTTAGTCAAAGTTGAATTAAAACTAAAATCTGAGTTTTTGTTATTGTACATCTCTTTTAGCATATAAAATATTGACATGTTATTTCATATATTTCTTTTTTATAATGCAGGGTACATTTTGCTGGGCTCTTCAGAATAAAAGTAAAATCCAAACCAGCTTGTCTGTGCTTCAAATAGATTAACTGAGACAGAACAGAGTCACAGATGGCCTTATTTTAGGCTAATTTACATACTTTTTCCGAACTTTTTTTCATTAATGGAAACATGAGTTTTGATGCACCAACATCTTAAAAAGTTTGTTTAACCACATAGACCTACAGGCAGTAGCTAAATCTAACAGTAACAAAAAAAAGCAAAGTAATGACAGATAATAGACCCGGCTGGATGCCCTTTGGAATGTCCACCACTACAGCGTCTGATTTCATGAGATAATTTCTTTTATTACATGTAAAGGCATAAAGCTTAATATATTTTACAACTTATATCAGCCCCAGCAGTCACACTTTGATCAGTAGCCTTGAACGCAGGGCCGCCTCTGCCTACACGCAGAACACGCACCGCGTTCTGCCCCGCCATCCAATAGGGGCAGGAGAAGAGAGAGAAGAGTTAACGCCGTTCATGTCCATTAAAGCTGTTAATGGTGTTAATGGCCCAGCACTAGTAAAATGTAAAACTTTGTGGCATAAGCAGCACTAAACCTCCATGCTCAGCTGCTGCTGCTACTCCAAAGGTAGGAGGAGAGATGCTAGCCTCCAGTAGATGTGGACTGTGGTCCAGAGAGGAAAGTCATTTTCCAGCAGCTCTTACCATTTATTAAATGTCTTGTTAACACCTTTGTCTGCATATGCATTCACCTCTGTTGAAAGGCGGTGATAAATTTATCAGTTGTTGGTCGTATTTTCGGATAAAGTTTATAATCTATTTTATCACCACACAAGGATTTGGCTAATGTTATTTTAATGGATGTAAAATGTTGCCATCTGTTGGCTAATTTAATCTATGACAGGCAACTTTGGAGGAGATATTAGAGATAAATATTGATAGAAATTAGTGTATTTGATACTTTTGTTGACAGAAGGAACTAAATTTGAATGTAGCTACATTTTGAAATACCAGACTATATGTAGACTATATAATAATAATAATAATAATAATAATAATAATAATAATAATAATGATGATAACAATGACAAAAATAGTAATAATAGATAGCAATAGCAACAGTTTTTTTCAAATACATTTTTTTCGCTTAGGGCCCCATTTTGGTCAGGGGCAGCCCTGCTTGAACGTCAAACACTTTTTTCTCAACCTTACACAGCTCCTGTAGTTACTGCTGTCTTTGTTTCAGCAACCAGTATGAACTCAAACTTGAGCTCCACTCAGGAAGTTCAACTTGTTCAACTCCATCAGATACTTTAAAATAAATAAGTTTCAAAGCCAAATGCAAGCTAGAAACTGTCAGATTGACAGTCATAAATGTGTTGAATAAAACATAGATTGGAATAACAATGTTTAGCCTACGTTAAGAATAATGACCTCACACTTCAATTGTAGACACTGAAATCTTGTGTGGAGAGTCGTGTTCTATTCAGCCAGTGTGGTTGTAATTTCTGGTATTCATTTGAAGTTAATGGGTCACATTACATAGAGGCTACTTAAGAAAAACACAAATTTGACTGGTCATTTATTCTTTATTGGTCTGTTCAGGAAAATAGGCAAGTCAGCATCAGTAATGTGTTAAACAGTAATTTGTTTCTGTTTTGTGAGTGAATGGCTGTCGAATATCCAACTTCAAACTAACTTCACCATGGTAAATTGGGTGCAATTATGGCTGCATATATAAGAAAATAAACATCCACAATAAGCCCATCTCCCCCTCCACCTGCTCCATTCTGTAGCTCTGCTTTTGTGTGTCTTACTGATTAATATGCTGAAGTATAAATAATTAGATTTTACTTGAAAATTACATCCCAATACTTTTCAATACTATATTGAGAATTAGTAATTCACAGAGGCAACCAGAGTAAATGTTTTGGAGCAAAGATCACCATGTTTTTACTTATTTTTTTAGCCTGGTGATCTGACAGAAAAAACTCCACTGTTGCTTGGGGCAAGTCACTTGAAAAACTACACCTTTGCAAATAATCTAAAGATGTGTATTTTACAGTTACAGTTTTCTTCACCCTTCTTTTCCTCAGAGTGTAGATATGTTTGCTGCTGCCAGCTGTCTGACAACTGAAGATCAGTTTCTGTGCTCCATCTGTCTGGATGTGTTCACTGATCCAGTCGCCATACCATGTGGACACAACTTCTGCAAAACCTGCATCACCGAATACTGGGATAAAAATGTCCAATGTCAGTGTCCCAACTGTAAAAAGGGTTTCAATACAAGACCTGAGCTGCAGGTGAATACTTTCATCTCTGAGATGGCTGCTCAGTTCAGACAGTCTGCTCAACAGAAAGCCAGCAGCAGCAGCTCAGAGCAGCAAGTTTCTGAACCAGGAGAAGTTCCCTGTGACGTCTGCACTGGAACCAAACTGAAGGCCCTGAAGTCCTGCCTGGTTTGTCTGGAGTCCTACTGTGAGACTCACCTGCAGCGTCATCTGACAGCGTCAGGCCTGAGAAGACATCAGCTGATCGACCCTGTGGAGAACCTGGAAGGCAGGATGTGTCCGAAGCACGATAAACTGCTGGAGCTGTTCTGTAAGACCGACCAGACGTGTGTCTGCATGCTCTGCACTGTTTCAGACCACAAGACACACAATGTTGTTCCTCTGAAAGAAGGATATGAAGGAAAGAAGGCCGAGCTGGGGAAGACAGAGGCTGAGATTCAGAAGATGATCCAGAAGAGACGACTGAAGATCGAGGAGATCAAACACTCAGTGGAGCTCAGTAAGGAAGATGCAGACAGAGAGACAGCAGATGGTGTTCAGGTCTTCACCGCTCTGAAGGAGTCTGTTGAGAGAAGCCAGGCCGAGCTCATCGACACGATCAAAGAGAAGCAGAGAAAGACAGAGAAACAGGCTGAAGACTTCATCAAAGAGCTGGAACAGGAAATCTCTGAGCTGAAGAAGAGAAGCACTGAGGTGGAGCAGCTTCTACAGTCTGAAGACCACCTCCACCTCCTCCAAAGCTTCACCTCCCTGAACGCTGCTCCACCCACCAAAGACTGGACAGAAGTCACCGTCCGTCCACCTTCATATGAGGGGACTGTGGTGAGAGCTGTGAATCAGCTGGAGGAGACGCTCAGTAAACAGATGAAGAAGCTGTTTGAGGCTGAGCTGAAGAGGGTCCAGCAGTCTGCAGTGGATCTGACACTCAATCCTGATACAGCACATCCCTGGCTCATCCTGTCTGATGATGGAAAACAAGTTAAACATGGTGATGTAAAGAAGAATCTGCCAGACAACCCAGAGAGGTTTGATAGATGTGTTAATGTCTTAGCAAAGCAGAGTTTCTCTTCAGGAAGATTTTACTACGAGGTTCAGGTTAAAGGGAAGACTGAGTGGGATTTAGGAGTGGCCAGAGAGTCAATCAACAGGAAAGGAATCATGACACTTACACCTCAGAATGGTTACTGGACAATATGTTTGAGGAATGAAAATGAGTACAAAGCTAATGCTAGCCCTTCAGTCCGTCTCTCTCTGAAGTCTCAGCCTGAGAAGGTGGGGGTGTTTGTGGATTATGAGGAGGGTCTGGTCTCCTTTTATGACGTTGATGCTGCAGCTCTTATCTTCTCCTTTACTGGCTGCTGCTTCACTGAGAAACTCTACCCATACTTCAGTCCATCTCTCAATCATGCTGGTAAAAACTCTGCCTCTCTGATCATCTCTCCTGTCAATCACACTGAGTAGAACAACTGTTTGATTTTCTACAGAAACATTCACTGTTAGTCAATAAAATAAATGTGTACTTACTGGTGACGTAAAGTTTAAATATAGTTGATTAAGCAGATTCTGATCAATGTGTTTTTTCTACTTTATTTCTTTACATTCAGTCTGATTTATTTTAATAACTGCATTTCCTGCCTTCAAGACGGTTCAATCATCAGAACAATGTTCTCATAAATAAGAAGCTTTAAATGTCTGGGAGCCAAATTCAAAACTCTTTATTGTCTGATCATTGTTTATGTAAGAAGTTTTTCATATTGACACAAATTACTCAAGAAACTGATATGAAACCCCTTATATGTTAATGGAAGCTTTTAAAAATAAAGTGTTTCAATGGTTTTATTTTGTACCATGTTAAATTAAAGGACACAATAGGGATTTCTTTCTGGTGTCTTTTCAAGGGTACATTTTATACATTTATGTTCATAATTAATTTAAACATTAATGAAATCTGATAATTAACCATTTAGCTGCAGTAGTTTTACACACCAGAGATAAAATGTCTCAACTGTCTGCTGTGGTATTGTTTCTTTCAAATTGTGTTCCCCTCTCTGTCGACTGTAAAGTTTGAACAAAAGTGAATAAATTCTCAAATGAATGAAAACAAAGCATTTTCACTGCAATTCTCTTAAAGTACCTCAAAATTGTACCACATTTTACTGAGAAATATTCTACTTTTACTTCACTACATTTAACAGCTATAGTTTGTTTTTCAAATTAAGATAACAAAACATGATCCGTTTATAAAATATGATTAGTTGCTACAGATAAAACTACCAAAATGATATCAAGGAATAAGAATTAATTTGACAACAATAAAGTATTTCTTATGTCTGAATACATTAACAATAATGGTCCAAAAACCAATATAGTATAACGGACTACTTTTACTACGTCAAGTACATTTTGTTGCTTGTACTTAATATGTACTTGTATAAACCTGAGTGTTTTCCTTTTTCTAGTTGTCTGATTAGATAGCTTTAGTTGCTTTTCAGTTTTTTGTCCCTTTCCCGTCCCATTAATGTCACGTATCTCCAGATGTGATGATGAATGTTTGTATTAGAATTAAGGATGAAGTGTTCCTTTATTATGTTGAGAACATTCTCCAACTTCTTCAGCTAAATAAAGTCTTAAAATCCCTCTCAGATCAGCTGGAAAATGCATCGTCACAAAGCTGGGGGAAAAAAATGCAGTTTTTCTGACTTTTTAGAGATATGTTATAAAGATTTGACAATCTTACAGAATATGATGCATTGCTGTAGATTAACCTAGCCAACAGCATATAAAGGAGTTAAAATCAGCACAACCTCAAACATCTACAGCTGTAAAATGCAACTTTCACATTAATGCAGCAGTAATATCTTTAAAAACCCTCTTTGATCAGCTGCAAAATGCATTGTCACAAAGCTGAAAACAGCTTTTTTAAATGACTTTTTAGAGACACATGTTGCTCACAGAACAGCAATGCTAAAAATAATTTAATAGAATATGATGCATTGCTATAGATTAAACTACCCAACAGCATCAAGGAGCAAAAATTGGCACAACCTTAAACATCAACCAATAAAATGCAACAGACACATTAATGTAGCAGTAATATTAACACAAAAACATTATACTTACTTAAACTTATATTATAATAAAACACTGAAAGGAATGATTTAACTCACAACCAATGCTTTTAAAGGCTTGGAATGCAGGACTTTAACTTGTTGTGGAGTTATTTCACAGTGTTGCATTAGTGCTTTACTTTAGGATCTGAACACTTCAAGTCAGCATGTAACGTTGTTATATTGTTATAGAAATATTATTTTACCAAATTGTGGCTTCACTTTAACAATTTAATATAGGAATTGTCATTTATTCCTTTATTTAAGTTTCTTCTCAGTTATGACTGACTGTCAATCTAGATAATAAAATAAATATTTGCTATTCATTCTCTGTTTGGATTTGTTTGTTTTATAAAGGATTTGAACCTGAGCCAGACCACACAATAATAACAACATTTATACAACAAATAAACACTCTGGTATCAGATCGATCCTCGTTGTCCGCTGATACACAAGATCAGATATCAGTACTGGGATGAAAAAAAATGGTATTGGAACAGGAGAAAGGAGCACAAAATGTCCCATAAAGAATGAATCCCAACCATGCACCTAAGGAAGTGTATAAAGAATTGAGAAATGAGAATATATGAATAAGAAAATAAAAAAAGGTGTACAATGAACAGATACATATACTTTTCTCTTTTGTACTCACCATGTGTCTCTGCCTTCTGCTGTATCTATATATTATTAGAGGACAAAAACAATTATTTTATAAAGTGTGTCATCATGTCAGTTGTCCAGCAGATGGTGGAGTCACACCACAGATCAGAACAAGAGTTTATAGTAAATGACTTTATTGAAAGGCTGAACAGAAAACACTCACATGTCAGTCAGCAGTTTTAAAAACTTTAACAGACACACTTTATGTACATTTATTTAATTTTACACAATAAATACTAATAACAACCTTGTTGAACACTAAAATTGACTTAAACAGAAACATTTTCCTTCAGCAGGACTCAGGTTTAGCTGTGACCTTTGACCTGCAGGCGGTTCAGGCGGGGTTGGCGTTGGGCCGTGTGGACGAGGGTCTGGTGATGGTGCTGTGGCAGATCTGATAGCAGGTTTGGTTCTGTCCCCCGTCGTCCTCTGCTCCGTACGCCGTCAGACACAAATCCATCCACGGACGCTCACCTGATGCAGACACAAGATCAACATTTCACACCTGAGATCAACTTCACACACTCAACACGTTTCCACCACTTTCACAGAGAAACGCTGAATATAACTTGTGTTCATGAACCGACTCTTTACTGTTTACTGCTTTCAACGCACAGGAAAGTCAAAGTCATTAATGTCTTGTTGTCTTGCCATTCGCTCTTAGAAGTTTCTGTTTATTGCTCCGATGTTGTTTTTTTTACCTAAATGTTATGATCTTTATGCCGTGGTTCAACAAATGGTGTAAATTTGGTGGATTTTTCACCAGAAAACTCCTCAGTTTTGAATAAAGTGACAAATAAAGAAGATTTGTGTAAAGAACTGGATAAATGAAACAAGTTCCTAAAGACCTCATTCCATTTTAACTTGTATAGCTGATGTCTTTTGTTTTACAGCTGGAAACCTCTTCTTCTTTTACTCTACAGGCTTTACCGGCAGCTTACAGCTATGAGTAAAGTGTAGCCTATAACTTCTGACAAAACTACACTTCGTGCAGCCTGGTTATTTTGCTTCAGGTCAGTCGATGGAAACGTGCCTAATTCACACATTTTACTTTCAAAGGTTTCTTTAAAATGTACTTCAGAAACACGACTTGTGACGTTGCTGCCGGACTAAATAGTTTTAGACTTTAAACCAAGTGGAAACTTCTTGTCCTGAACTGTGAAGCTAATGAGGAAGTACCAAAAACTGCAATTCCTCGACTCGCCGCTTGAGGCTGGCTGCAGAAGGGAACAAATTAGATTGACTCGCATGTTAAAATGTCCAATTTCACAGTAGAAATAAAATTGTTTACAGCCTGGTTCAAAAGATGCCTCTAGTCTCAGTGAAGTTTTTTATATTTATCTCGTTTAAGTCTTGAAAATTCTGCATAATTGAGGGCGCTCTGCTTTGAGTGACAGGTCGGTGTCTATTTTGATACAGTCTATGCTTTAAACTCTTTAATGCAGCTGTTTGAGGGTGTGACAGTTGTACCAGTGCTGCCCCCTGCTGGACAGAGGAACTCCATTGTTTGACGGATGATGTTCTGAGCCTCCTGATTGGCTGCTGCCTCCTCTGCCTTCACGCCGAAGAACGACTCCTGATGAAAGACACCAAACATCATCATCCTTCATTAATAAAAAAAAAAAACAAACACATTATATCAAACAGTTTCAGG
The DNA here is from genome assembly GCF_030273125.1 of Centropristis striata. Taxonomy (NCBI): domain Eukaryota; kingdom Metazoa; phylum Chordata; class Actinopteri; order Perciformes; family Serranidae; genus Centropristis; species Centropristis striata. The sequence goes on from NC_081522.1 coordinate 33,541,262, forward strand.
TGGTTTCATCATGTTGTTTAGTTCCTCTTACTTCTTTTTATTCTTTCTTTAAGATGTTAATTTGATGCCAGAACTCTCACCACAATGAATTCAATTAAATTCTTTGTGCAGAACATATTTATCTGTAAACTGCGACTCTAAATAAGCCATTTAACTGGAAAAAGTTCATTATAGCTGCTGTCATTATTACATTTGTTTGTGTTTGCAGTATTTTTCCTGAATGATTTGTTGTCATTTTGGTGCAGCTGTTTTCTTCATTTGTCTATATTATGTCTGTTTGCAAGTGTTTTCTTAAGTTGCAGTGTGCTGGGCTTTTCAGGGCCACCACAGGATTGTTGATTCTTTTGTTTTTGTTTTTGGCTTTATTGCTTGGTCTGTTAAATGTCAGAAACCACATAAAAATGCAGTTATAATTTCCTAAACCCCAAATTTATGTCCTCCAAAAAGCTTTTTTCTTTTGGGTCAAATCAGCGGCCCAAAAATCTCAGCTCCTTTACTTAAGTAGAAGTAATAACACAATGATCGAAAAGTACTCCATTGTGAGTGTACCAAAATTGAAAATGTTACTTAAGAAAAAGTACCGAAATAAAATCAGTAAAATACACTTAAAGTACGATATGTGACAGTACTCATTATGCAGATTCCTTTCAAAGGGTTACAGAATATAGTGTTTTTTCAATGAAAAACACATTTTTATGTTGTGGTTCCTCAAGGTGGAGACAATTTATAATATTTTGTACATTACAAGGTAGATTAGTAATATAGTACTGCATCCTATGATTTTTCTTATATGTAAAAAGTAACTACTGACAAAAAAGTGAAAAGTGTGTCTGTAGTCGAGTAAAAAGTACAATATTTCCATCTAAAAAGTAGTGGAGCAGAAGTATAAAGTCACAGAAAATAGAAATACTCAGGTGAAGTAAAAGTATATTGAAAAAGTACTTCACTAAATGTACTTAGTTACATCCCATAGGCCTGTCGCGATAATTACTAGATCGACTTATCCTTCGATATATAAAAATGGACACGATAGTTTTTTTCTAGACTCGATATATTGTCGTTTACATGCGTGACTTTTTGTGCTTTTTTGTGTTTAAAGTAATGCTGCAAATGTTTGACAGGCAGTATGAATTGCCAGAAAAAAAAAATATTTCCAAACCAGCCATTCCAGCTGTTTATATGTTATTTATATAATATAAAATAATATAATACATAATGATTATCACATTGCAATGTTTTGTCAACAGAGCCTGAAAGTCTATTTTATTTGTTTGGTTGTAGTTTATTTATTTATGTTTTATTTATCTACGATATTTTAATATTGCTTTTCCACATTTCAATTTTCAATGTTTAATATTCTCGAGATTTAAAAATGCATTGCTGTGGAAAAGGATGTACTTATTATGCTCTAATATTGTTATAAAACTAAAACGACATCGATACAATGATGTTTATTGTGATAGTTTCTGGGAAAATATATATCGTCTTAAAAAATGTGTTATCGTGACAGGCCTAGGTATTCTTGCTTTAAATATTACTTTAACGATTAAGTCATTATTACATTTTTTTAGAATGATCTATTAATCGTCTGCTTGTTTCAGCTCTAAATCACAATTTAAGACTTTAGGTCGAATAAAAACACCTTGCTCTGTTCCAACACTGCAGGAAGTCTTCCACTCATTTTAATGTGAACCTTCTTTTAATTTAAATAACTTAATTAAAGTAGATAACTCATGTGAGACACTCTGCCATTACAGCTGTGACAAAAAAGTTCACACATTTTTCTCCCGTCTCTCCTTGTGATCTAATGTCCTCTGATCCAGAGTCAGCAGTGTTTTAAATGTGATGTGAAACTCACGGCGTCTCTCCACAGGAAGGCGTCCAGCGTGTCGGTGGCGTCCTGCAGCTCAAGCTTCATCAGCAGGACGAACTGCAGCAGCTGGACGCCGAGAGCTGCGGAGCGGGACAGACCAGGGACAGATCAGGGACAGATCAGGTGCAGACCAGGGACAGACCAGGGACAGACCAGGGACAGACCAGGGACAGACCAGGGACAGATCATGGACAGACCAGGGACAGATCAGGACAGATCAGGTGCAGACCAGGGACAGACCAGGGACAGACCAGGGACAGACCAGGGACAGATCAGGGACAGACCAGGACAGACCAGGGACAGACCAGGGACAGACCAGGGACAGACCAGAGACAGACCAGGGACAGACCAGGGACAGACCAGGGACAGACCAGGACAGACCAGGGACAGACCAGGACAGACCAGGGACAGACCAGGGACAGACCAGGGACAGACCAGAGACAGACCAGGGACAGACCAGAGACAGACCAGGGACAGACCAGGGACAGACCAGGGACATGAACACTGTGAGATTTATTTCAGAGGAAAGAACATGCAGCTAGAACGGAGCTGAGATCAGCCAGGAGACGCTCAGGGGCGCTTAAAAATACCTGCTGAAGGAGGAGGGAGGGAATCAGTCAGTCAGTCAGTCAGTCAGTCAGTCAGTAAGTCAGTAAGTAAGTAAGTAAATTTATTTATAAGGTGCTTTCCACAGGCAAAAAGTCATAAAGTGCTTCACAAAGGCATAAAACAGCATACAGGCAAACACAGGAAAACACAATTAAAGCCTGGACGTCTAGTTGACCAGGTACAACTAAACGGCTGTCTAAACAGATACGTCTTCATCTGACATTTAAAAGAATCCACAGACACCGCAGACAGTAAGGGTGCAGGCAGAGTGTTCCAAAGTTTGGGTGCTTTTATCTATACAGGAAGGAGACAGAGTCGAATATAAAACTCTACGTGAATATGAACTCCTTGGCTCCCTCCACTCCTCTGTGTGGGTCAACTCGCCTCAAAACCACTTCCAGACTTTTCTCTGTCCTGGCTCCCAAATGGTGGAACGAGCCCACCTCTTCCAGCAACACCTTGGTTAAGTCATGTTCGCTAATAATGATCTATCTATAAAAGCAAGAAGCTTGTGTGTGTGTGTGTGTGTGTGTGTGTGTGTGTGTGTGGATGTGTGTCTAGGGCATATCTCGCTGACTCGTCCATCAGGGTTATCTTACGGCCAATTAGGACATTAGAGAAATAGAAAACACTTAAATGGAGGTTAAGAGAAAAGCAGAAATCCTCACTTTGTAGGCTTTTACTTATGATTAAATTTGATAAGTTGATGCCGTTTAATTCAATCTCTGTCAGTCAAAATCATGTGAATTGTTGCATTCTTCAACTAAAGCTGCAATAATCCATTTTGTGGTCACTTAGCTGCAGCAGAACCCAACCCTGACATTTAGAGAGTGAGCTGTTTACTGCGTGTTCTTCCCCTCATTTACAGTTTAACTCTCTCACCTTCTGCAACGATCTTCTCATCAATCAGCTCCAATCCATCGGCACACGAAGGTTCCCTCACTGCAGCCTCAGAGCACTGCTTACACCTAAAGCACACACAGGAAACCATGAAGAGAAATTCATTTTTTCATTCATTTTAAATGTTGAAGAGGTTCAGTTACTGAAATCTCATAATGTACAGTCATGGAAAAAATTATTAGACCATTTTTTCCTTCAATTTCTTGTTCATTTTAATGCCTGGTACAACTAAAGGTACATTTGTTTGGACAAATATAATAATAACAACAAAAATATCTCAAAAAAGTTTAATTTAAGAGCTGATATCTAGACATTTTCCATGGTTTTCTTGAAAATAACTAAAATCATGATCAAGAAATCCATGGAAAATGTCTAAAGATCAGCTTTTATTTTAAATTAAACTTTTAAATTAAACTCTTTTATGCTATTTTTGTTGTTATCATCAACATTATATTTATCCAAACAAATGTAACAGGCATTAAAATTAACAAGAAATTGAAGAAAACAAGGGTGGTCTAATAATGTTTTCCATAACTGTAGTTTAATCAAAACTGAGCAACTGCACCATCCACAGCCCTGCACAGGAATACTGAGCAATAAATAGGACAAATATGTGTTTGTAGATGTAGCAGCTAAAGTTGTGACTGTATTCTGTGATTCTCGTCTCTGACCCGTAGTATCTCTTCCTGCCTCTGAACAGGAAAGGTGCAGACAGGTCGAGCAGAGCCATGTCGCCGCCCGATGACCTCACAGGGACGATGTTGTGGTAGCCGGCTGACAGTCGACACGTTTCCTCCAGAGTCGAACCTGCGAGACAACAAAACCTGCGTCACCGAGGGTTTCGTTCTAGGATATAAACTTGTTTTGTGGGTTTTGATCGCAGCAGAAACAATCGACACTTGTGAGTCACAAGTGTCGATTTCTTCTGCTGCAAATTATCTATTTTTGTAATGACATGCAATACGACATGTTAAATGTTAATGTTTTCAAAAAATGTTTTATCAGAAAGGACTCTTTTTTTTTTTTCCCCAAGAGGAAGCACTTTTATTTGTTCGTTTTACATTAGTTTAAAGGTGCACTGTATCACTGTCAAAGAAGTGAACGTTTTCTTAGTTATTTTTTCAAAACTGGGAGATTATAATAAACTTTATTTGTATAGCACTTTTCTTAACAAAGTTACAAAGTGCTTTACAGGCAAGAGATAAAAACATAGTGGAAGACAGAAAAAATTACAATAAAACAACAAAGCAAAGTAAAGTGCAATGCAGACAAGTTGGAATCACAAATGTCAAAACATAGAAAGTGTCACGAGCTGGGGGAGAAAACAACCAAGAGATTAAGTAGTTAAAAAGGCTTTGCGATAAAAGAAAGTTTTCAGTAGGGATTTAAAAGAGGCTAGTGATGAAGCCTGTCTGACCTCAAGGGGTAGAGAGTTCCAGAGACTCGGGGCCCTAACAGCAAATATGTCCCTGGAAGGTGGTACATTGTCAATAGTCAATAGAAAGCTTGCTGAAAAGTTACATTTTCGCCGTTGTTCACAATGGCCTACAAAGGGCCATCTTGTTTACAAGCTTGTTTCAAGACTTGCGTTTTGTTGCACTTTAGCCCTAAGAGGTAATTTTGTTCAAATCCCAGAAGGGAAAGTCAATACAAAATAAAAGCAAAAATTGTTTTGAATAATTTCTGTGTCAATTGTAGTGTGTTTTTAAGATGGGGAAAAAAATCGATTAAAATCGAAAATCAGGTTTTGTGTGAAAAAATCAGAGATTTTATTTTTAAGCCATATTGCCCAGCCCTACTTGTGACCTTGACTAACATTCATTTCTTTTTAAATATTGTCACACTGTTTTTTTTGCCTAAGTCATCTCCTCATGACGCCGGCCACCTATGGTAAAATCTCCTACATCCTCAGTTGATCAGATCATGTGATTTTACCCCTTTAAGACCATCACTTCTTTGACAATTTGCTACATTCATAGGAATCAGATAAGAACCCAGCAAAGAAGAGCTAGAGGGAAATTGTTTAGTTATCAGTTTAGTTAATCAGTGTTTTATTGTTGACACTAATATTGGTAACACTTTATTTTGAAGGTGTGTACATAAGAGTGACATGAGCGTGTCATAAACATGACATGGGATGTGTCATGAACATTAATGACACTTTGAAGTAACATTAATGCTCATGATACTTGTCATGTCATGTTTCTGACAGGCTTGTGTAACTCTTATGTAGACACCTTCAAAATAAAGTGTTACCATATCTTGCTTAAGTCACAAAGGCATGTTCAAAAAGTTGCCTAAGTCATTTATTTCTCTTAACCCTTTATAGGTCACTCCTGGAAATAGAAAACGTCAACCCTGAAGTGTTATTGGAGGATATTACAAGACTTTTTGCAAAATGTTTCATTTTTATGTTGCAAATCGAGGTCAATTGAGTCATTTTTATTATTATATTTATTATAGTCTCTTTCCCACAGCAACCCTAAATAGACAATAACACATAATTTGCATCCATCACCACTTTATCTTTTACCTTTAAACTATTTATTATCTTTTTAGACTACTTATTACATATGCATAATGTCTGAATGTCTTTTTTAAAGCACCTTATATATGAGAAGCACACGTAGATTTAGTTGTATACTTTGTTAATACAATGACAATAAAGGAAAGCTTGAATCTTGTATGATTTACTGATTGGTCAGTGATGTAGAAATCCATGTGGTTCTATGAGCTCACAGAGAGCGAGGAGACCTGTTATAGATGTCCACTCAAGTTACCAAATATGGTTCTTTCACAGAAAAAAGAGATGTGTCAAAAAACAACACACGTGGTTGTGTTGATATCATTTTGACACATGTTGTGTAGATTTTAGCACACAATGTGTTATTTTTCTTTTCTTTTTTCCCCATGCCTCTGGATAGATTGACATAATACATGTGTCATCTGATTGGGGGAGAATAGTTTGTGTTTAACAACCAAAAACTTGATAAAAATGTATATGATAGTACATTAAATAGCCTTAAAAAGAATAACAAATAATATTTATATATTAAATGAATATATCAAGTTTAAAAGTTTAACGGCCATTTTTTTTTTTGTCATCCAATGGATTCAGACGTGGTTAACACATTAAGTAGTAGTTTTTGGTAATTTTCAGTTACACATTATCAACATATAATGAGTTAAAATGACACAATTTGTGTGTTAAAATGGCTCACACATTTATTGTGTTAAATTTGACACAACATGTGTAGTCCCTAAGCACACTCACTACATGTGTTAAAATTCTGCACGTGTCATTTTTAACATGTCTCTTTTTGCAGTGTTGCCTGATAAAGGGTTAAGTTACATAATTTACACACAGTGTTATTACTATGCCAATAGCCATCCTTTGTTGCATCCTTTTTGAGTGAAATGATCAATAAATGTCATATGTTACACTTTTTTTGTGTTTCCTGCAAAACTTGAAAAAAAGAGTTAGGCGATTATTTTAACAGGGTGACGATATGTTCATCTTTTGAGGTTATAATCAAAGAAGTAAAGATTTGGACATGTCTGGTTGGACTGTTACCCATGAGGAAGATGAGCTCCTTGGTTTTGTCCTCAGACATGAGCTGGGTGGACAGGTGAACACTCAGTGATCGATCCGGGGACCCTGGAGAATCTGCAGGGACACGGACCTGCCCGGAGAGCGCCCATGGAGGGGGACTGCAGGGTCCAGAGTCCTTGGACGCCTCAGAGAAGAGGCCCGCCACCTCTTCATCATCTGGGACGTCCTGCCTGAGATCAGAGGGAAATCAGATGTCTCATTCCTAACTCCATTCACTTTGTGTCTGAAAAGGTGCTGAGTTTTTTCCTCTGTGGAATAGTTCACTGTGTTATTGTATATTTACCTACATTTGTTGTACTGTTTATATACATACTTCGTATGTTAATAAAATATTGAACTAAACTCTAGTTTTCTAGTTTTCAGTACAGATGCTTTAAAACTGGCAGTTTTAAAACAATATAAAAAATCGTGATAATAATCAAGATCGGACGATATGAAAAAATATATTGTGATTATTTTTTTTGCAGTATGGTCCAGCCCTAGTTTGGGCTTCAAGGAAACCTACGGGGTACATTACGGAGATCACGTCCATATTTTATACAGTCTATGGGTGTAAATATCAGAGGACCTCTCCTGGACATTCAACACCACATGGCTGGCCAAGAAAGCCCAGCAGAGTCTTTAATTCCTCTGTAAGCTATAGAAAAGAAACAACTTTCATGCAAAGGCCATCACAGCATTTCATGATCACATAAAGTAATTCATGAGATGGTGTATGTATGTGGACGTGGATGTATGCACTATTTATTGTTTGTCTTTAATACTCCACGTTTTTCATTTAAGTATCCCTTTTATCTGTTTTATACTACAGTCATGGAAAAAATTATTAGACCGGCCATTATTTTCTTCAATTTCTTGTTAAGTTTAATGCCTGGTACAACTAAAGTTACATTTGTTTGGACAAATATAATGATAAAAACAAAAATAGCTCATAAGAGTTTAAATTAAGAGCTGATATCTAGACATTTTCCATGGTTTTCTTGATAATAACTAACATCATGCTCAAGACAACCATGGAAAATATCTAGATATCAGCTATTAAATTAAACTCTTTTGAGCTATTTTTGTTGTTTTCATTATATCTGTTCAAAAAAATTTACATTTAGTTGTACCAGGCTTTAAAATGAACAAGAAAGAAAGGAGAAAAAGGGTTGTCTAATCATTTTTTTCCATGACTGCATGTGTTTTTACATACATATTTGTATACTCCTGCACTGAGTATTGTACTTAATTTCGTTATGCATTGCATAAAGACAAATAAAGCTATTCTCTTCTATTCTATTGTATGTTCTCCTTCTACTGAGGCATCATTGGGAGCATTCTGACCAGCTGCATCACTGCAGGGTTTGGGAGCTGCGCTGCCTCCAACCACAGGACCCTGAAGCGTCCAGTGAAGGCGTTTGAGAGGATCAGTGGCGCCTCGCTCTCCTCCCTTCTGAACATTCACAACACCTGCCGAGCCCACAAAGCCTGCAGCATTGCTCACACAGGCTCCTGCCATCTGGGAGAAGAAACCGGAGCGCCTGAGCCTGCTCCACCAGACTGGGCAACAGCTTTATACATCAGGCTGTTCGGATGCTGAACTCTCTCCCATCTGCCTCCAAAAAGTCTGGACGGTAACTTTCCCATCCCACACACAAGAACTTTTTTATAAAAGCATATATGTACACACACCTACACTCAGCACTCACCTATCTGAACAGAGCGCTACAAAAATGGCTTATAATTACTCACCCTGTGGATGGCAAATCACTTGTACATCTTTTCATCTTTATTGGTACAAAATATTTCCTCTATCTGTACTGTACTTGTTATCTTTACACTTTTTATTTCTGTGTTTGTGGCTTTTTAGTGTCTCTCCTGACCCCCAGCTCAACATGTAATATTTCGTTTTTTTATCCTGGTATTTATAATCCCTTATTGTTTTGTTTTTCCATGTATACATATCAGAGCTGCGAGAAATGTTCTTGAAAATAACCAAAATCATTATCAAGAAAACTACAGAAAATGTCTAGATATCAGCTCTTAAATTAAACTCTTATGAACTATTTTTGTTGTTATCATTCTATTTGTCCAAACAAATGTACCTTTAGTTGTACCAGGCATTAAAATGAACAAGAAACTGAAGGAACAAAGGTGATCTAATATTTTTTACCATGACTATATATATATATATATATATATAAATAAAATATATATACATATACATATATGTATATATATATATATATAAATATATATACACACACACACACACACATATATATACACATATATATAAACATATATACACATATACATACATGTATATACACACACACACACACACATATATATATACATATATACATTATATATATGTATATATGTGTGTGTATATACATGTATATGTGTATATGTTTCATGTTATATGTGTATATGTTTATATATATATATATATATATACAGTATATATACACACACATACACACACACACACACACACACACACACACACACACACACACACACACACACACACACACACACATATATACTACTATTACTTATATACATTAACTGTATCAGTTAATGTATATAAAGAAGAGTCTTTTAATATTGTGACACTTTAACAGGACAGTGTGTGTGTGTGTGTGTGTGTGTGTGTGTGTGCCTACATGGATCTGCACTTGCTGCAGTAGAGCTTCAGAGCCTGGTGGAGTCTGCTGGGCTCGTAGGATCTCAGCTGGACTCTGACGTGGTGAACTCGACCCGGATGGGAACGCTTCACCTCAGACAGCGTCACCGGCTGGACGTCGTGACTGCAGCTTCTCTCTGACTCACAACAAACACAGTAACAGTTACAGTTAAAGCCTCACAGACACAAGCAGACTCAGCTTCATCAACTCTTAAAGACTCGGAAGGAAATGTGAAAATAGTCCTGAATCTGCCTGCATCCTTAAACATTTAAGATCTTTAACATCATCAAAACAGAATTTCCAAAATCTGTTAAAAACAAAAGCAGTTCAGCTGAATAAATCCACATTTAATGCATTTAAATCCTTTTTTTTAATTTTCCTATCAGCCAAGTAAGAAAGTATGATGAAACAGCAGGAAGCAGGATAGCATTAGTTGACATTATATCACAACTTTTCAGTACTTCCCAGCAGTATACAACAATAACTTCTCATGATTTAATCTATTAAATTAATGCAACCTGGCATGGATGGATTAGCCAAATACAAACGATTAAATCTTTTAAGCCCTTATTAAGTTTCTGCAAAAAATCAACACTTGCTTGCTCGCTGCTGTAGCTGCAGTTCTGACAGTGTGTGCTGCAGGAATGAATGTGCTGACTGAAACTCCACCAAACAGGATTAAACAGCTTCCTGCAGAATAATCTACTGTCACAACAATCACACGTTTAGTTGAAAAGGTCTCCCATCTGCACACAATCTGAGACAAAAACATCTGATTACTGACACATGGCACACCTTTGAAGGTAATAAAAAAAAAATAGTTTGATGTTTTTTATACCTTCTGAGGACTTTTTTTCTAGAGGTGGAGGGGAAAATCGCATAGTATCGCGACATTTTGCATGGCGTTATTATATCGATTAAGTATTTTTGATGTTTTTGTTTTTTTTCTGACACCAAAAACTGAGCTAAAAGTAGAGAATATTTGATTCATCAGGTGGATACAAAAAAACCCACTATTTTATTTTGAAGTAGCTGCTAACATCCATCCATCCAATAACCTTAATAGATCCACCTCCTTGGTGGAAGTGATGATATAAGAAGCTATAAGAGCTGTTTGTGATTTAAAATACAGTCAAGGAAAAAAATGATTGGACCACCCTTTTTTTCTTCACTTTCTTGTTCATTTTAATGCCTGGTACATCTAAAGGTACATTTGTTTGGACAAATATAATGATAACAACAAAAGTAGCTCAAAATAGTTTAATTTAAGAGCTGATATCTAGACATTTTCCATGGTTGTGTTGATCATGATTTTGGTTATTATCAAGAAAACCATGTGAAATTTCCAGATATCAGCTCTTAAATTAAACTCTTTTGAACTACTTTTGTTGTTATCATTATATTTGTCCAAACAAATGTACCTTTAGTTGTACCAGGCATTAAAATGAACAAGAAATTGAAGAAAAAAATTGGTCTAATCATTTTTTCCATGACTGTATTTCCCAAACTGAGAGAAACAGACAGTAAATGACAAACTACTGATCTGAAAAAGTTCCAAAGATTACATTTATGACACTGTTTAATTTCCCAGCAGACCTGTTGAGCTGCTGCAGTGTGTTGTGTTTCATACCTGTGCTGTACTCCACTGCTTCAGCATCTAAAAACAGAATGCAGAGAAATCATCAAGGACTGGACCAGATATAGGATTACAGGAATCAATAAGAGATAAGTAACACAAGCCTTTAAATAAACTGTACTCCGCTGAACTGTGGAAGAAAAGCAGTTCATCAGAACCTTTAGCACTTGTGTCCAATCAGTACAATCACAGTGAGCAGCAGTTTCTAAAGAACTATCCAGTGATTAAAAGCTGATATTTGCTGCATAGTTTCAATTGAATTACACCTAAGGAGGTGCAGTAATATAAACAGCAATAACATAATAGCATTATACAAGCAAGAACCTTTAAATAAAAAGCCATACATAAGGACATAAAGTGGTAAAACTATACTTTTTATTTCAAAGAAGTGAAAACAAGGTCTCTGAAATAAACTACAGTGCTTAACAAATGTATTAGAGCAGCGGTTTGTGCCACAGCTTTCATAAATTAACAGTATTAGTAATTAACAAAATCATTTTTTATGATTCTGTAGTGGTTAATACACCAGTATGTAGAAGCTCTTTAACCCAAATTATATTTTTAATGCTAAAATATGATTTATTGTTACCCATAAGGGCTGGGCGATATGGACCAAAAGTTATATCCCAATATATTTAGGCTGAATATCGATATATTCTATATTTCCCGCTATTTTTATCGCAAAGTGAGAGGAAATGTTCAAATGTCAAAGTCAAATATGACATGTCACAAGTAGTTTTATTGAAACCGTTCATTAAAGTGAACATAAATACTGTATAACAGGAGTACCTTTTATAAAAAAAAAAATCAAAGCTCCATTAAGTGCACATTTAAATAAAAATCTTCAATAAAAATAGCCTATGAAATAAAATAGGCCAATTTTTTTCTGAAATAAATATATTTATATGAGAAAAGAATAAGGAACATTACAAAATAACTAAATATGACAAACCCTAGTAAGTTTATATATAAAGAAAGAAAAAAAATTGAACTATATCGATATACGTGATATGGTCTGATTCCATATCACATTTAAAAATATATCGATATATCGCCCAGCCCTAATACCCATAAATTTTCAAATTTACTGTTTGACTGTAAAAAAAAAAAAAAAAAAAAAAAAAAAAAAAAAAGTAAAGCACATTATTATTTCTTGATTAAGATGTCAAATTATAGTTATTTAGTTGTATTCCTGAACAGAAAAATTTGTTTTAGTGATTCAATGTTCTGGCAAAAATCTGGCTATCAAAAGGTGAATTCAGTTTGTTATTGGCCAAATACAGGTGCATCTCAATAAATTAGAATATCATAGAAAAGTTTATTTATGTCAGTAATTAAATTCAAAAAGTGGAAATAACACATTATCAAAAGGTGAATTCAGTTTGTTATTGGCCAAATACAGGTGCATCTCAATAAATTAGAATATCATAGAAAAGTTTATTTATGTCAGTAATTAAATTCAAAAAGTGGAAATAACACATTATATAGATCCATTACACACAGAATGAAACATTTCATGTCTTCAATTTCTTCTAATTATAATGATTATGGCTTACATTCAATGAAGACCTAAAATTCAGTGTGTGTCTCACTTTTTTTTTTTTTTAATATTACAAAAGACCAATTTTAAAAAGTATGTTTAATATGGAAATGATGGCCTCTGAGTATATCCATCTATATGACTCAATACTTTGGCTGTTTGACTGTTTGACTTGAACTACTAGAAAGGGACTTTTCCATCATATTCTAATGTATTGAGATGCACCTGTAAATAATAACATTTTTAGTTTTAAACAAGCTTTAGAAAGATTTCTAAAATATTTATGTTTTCTCGTTTTTATGACAGGTGGTCTAATAAATTTGTTAAGCACTGTAGATGTATTATATTATAAGAAAGGTGTACATCAGCTGTATTTTCACTTTCCTCTTCTATCCACCTGCTTAGGTATATTGTGATTGACTTTACCTGTAAATGTCAGTCAAGTCAAGTCAAGTGAAAGTTTATTTATAGAGCACATTTAAAAACAACCTCAGTTGACCAAAGTGCTGTACAGTTATTAAAATAGAATAAATCATACACAAATAGGTATAAATAAAAACAATGAAAACAATAAAATACTAAAAACAGTAAAACAATAAAATAGTAATAAAAACTCAATCCAAAACAGAGTTAGAGATAAAAAAAAAAGACAAATAAAAGGGTAAAAAAAAAAAAAAAAAAAAAAAAGGAAAAAGAAATGTATGTATATTACTAAGGTACCAGCTAATGGGGATCCTTAATAAATAAACAAATAAATAAACCTGCTGACTGTGGCGTATTTGCCCTTAAAAGACCCGGTCCTGATGAAAAGTGAATTGCCTAAGTCCCTACAAAGCCAAATTGTTGGGGTATGTCGATAAAGAAGTTAATTCCCGCAAAGAAACTGCGTCCCAAATATTTTTTCCACTCAGAGTTACACAACAGACATCAGGCCTGCAGGTCTGAACACAGACAAACAGCTGCAGCTTGAAAAGAACTCCTCGACTCCGTCCGTCTGCGTGGAAACCTTCAGGTCACAGTCAAAGTTTGGACGTTTTTATTTTATCCTCAGTGAAGCGTGGGCTTTCAGAAGGCCCTGCTAATGGAAGCTGCTCCCTGCAGCTTCACTCCATCCGTCCACTCCTCGCTCTGTCTGAGCAGTCAGGATGCTCATATTTCCGCTGCTGGCCAACATGTTTTTCATTCAATCAAAGACCGGCGGGCGGCCGCCGCTCGCATCACTCCTCCTTTGTATTTTAGTCACGCAATGAAAATATTTTGATTTTCCTTCTCAGTCATTTGTTAGCAGACTTTAAAAAGCAGGCTCAGTGGAAAAACAAGGCTAGCAGCCACGTTTTTATCAGTCCGTCTCACACTCGGAACAGACTAGGGATGGGAATAATTCATCGATGATCGATTAATGGTCGTTAAGAATTTGGTCGATCACGTGGAATTTTTAATCAATCTGTGTATTATTTTTAATTTTATCTCTGATTGCGTATCATTATCACTGAACTGAAACACGGCCAAGCATTCAGTTCTTCGGCCGTACCTCAATAAGCCAATGAGCTGAGAATTTAGTTGGATAAAGCTACAGTTTGCAAACTGAAAGTTGCAATAATAATTATAAAACACACCGAAATACAAGAGTATTAATTTGAGCAAAACTAGCTTACTGTATCAAACCTTGCTAGCATGGTTAAATGTGCAAGATTACTGTAAAAACTAACCTCATGCCTCTTCGGGGGCTAAAACATAAAACAATGAACTCCTTGACGTTATCTTTACAGTTTAATCTCATATGAGTTACTTTTAGATCGACAGGATCAAGTATTTTTTCATCCTTTCAAATTAAAAGCGTCCGTTATCAAAACGGACAGAATCGATATAATATTACCACACAAAATATCACAATGCTATGCTGTATCGAACCCCCCCCACCACCTCTACTGTCTACAGAGCACGACCCAAAGCGAATGCTAGCTGCTCTGTGATACTGTACGTGGTCACAATGAAAATACTGATGCTAAGCTAATAAATATCAAGTTAAAAAGAAGAACAAAGGGATATACAGATAATTAAGCTAAAAAGCTGTTAATCACAGGAAATAAGCTCCAAAATGTCCCTTTTTTTCATTTAATATCTACCGCTGTATGAAGAGGCAAAGAAAATCTTATTTAAAACCTATTTTAACAACACAAATAAAATAAAATAAAAAATAAAATAAAATAAACAGCCTAGAACAGAGCATTTTTAACACATTGTGTTCTTGCCTACAAATGTCTAGAGGGCAATTTCTAAAAAACAACAATTATGTTATGTTGCTTAACAAACATCATCATTTCCCATAATTCCTGGAAAAAATGATGTTGCAGATATTAGAGTTAAAGTTGTAAAACTGACTTTGGAAGAGAGCATCTGTGTTTTTTTATGAATTATGACAAGTTAAGATGATGTAAAATTAACCCTTGTTTGACTTTTTAAACTTTCTTTTGGTGGAGAGAAAAACCATTAATATGAAACTGTATTGAGTTATAGAAGCAGGCAGAGCAGAGGCTACAACCTGCATGTAAGGTCAGGACTTCGGCTCTCTGTAAATCAATAAATTAAAGTCAAAGAGTGTACAGCCATGCTAGCAGCTGTGTTAGACTGTACTCAGAGGAAAATTGTGCTCTGAGCTTAATGCTAACATCAGCTAAAAACGACTAAATTCAGGTTTCATCCAACATCCGTTCATACCCAGAGACTCTGGTGGAGTGCTCCAGATCTCCAACAAGTCGGAGTCATTCAGCTCTTCTTCCTCATCATCTGGCAAGGTCTCCATGACTCTACAGGAACAGAAACAAAGAGACTTCTGGTTGTGAGACAAAAACATGCATCTATATATGACACATTTCAGGTATAAACTATATCAGGGATGGGCAACTGGAGGCCCGGGGGCCCAAAATTACTTCTTGCAATTAATGTTGGTCTGCTGTTCTTGCACTGAAAAAAAAAAGAAATCACAGTAAGTCGTTATTTTTTATTTGCTACAAACCTTTTGTATTCCTATTTATACTGTTATACATGCATTTGAGCATGAAATATGTTAAGTTACTGCACTGTAAACATATTTAAAATTGCAGTTTCATCATATCTGGTTAAGTGCACGGTCCTATATGTGGCCCTGTGGTAGTGTCATTAAAAATTGTGGCCCCCTCCAGCATTTAAGTTGCCCATCCCTGCTCTATATGGACAAAAGTATTTGGCCACACCTGTTAATTCTTGAATTGAGGTGTTTCAAATCAGACTCCTTGCCACAGGTGAATAAAGTCAAGTGCCTAGCCATGCAATTTCCATTTGCAAACATTTATGATGCAAAATGTTCTCCCAGCATCCGCCAAACCCAGATTTTACCATCTGAATGCCAAACAGAGAAGCGTGATTCATCACTCCACAGAACTCGTTTCTGCTGTCAAAGACATTTTGGGCAACGCAATGCTTCCAACGTTGTGGCAACAGTTTGGGGAAGGCCCTTTTCTGTTCCAGCATGTCTGTGCCCCAACTGTTCATAATCATAATCTGTTATTCTGTCTCTTTTTCTGTCTCTGTGCATGGGGGTCACTATCTGTGGCCTGTTGTTGATGACTTAGTAGCCTGGTGTGATGAGCCTCTCTTGAGCTGAATGTGTCAAAAACCAAAGAAATGATAATTGGTTTTAGGAAGTCATCCTCTCCTCCACCTCCAATAGTTGTTAAAGGTGCTGTGGTTGAGATGGTGGGCAGCTATAAATATCTAGGTGTGGTCCTTGATAACAAGCTGTGCTTCGAACCACATGTTGAGGTTACCTCCAAAAAAGTCCAGCAGAGACTTTTCTTTTTAAGGAAAATGAGGATCTTCCATGTCTCCTCTGATGTGATGACTCTCTTCTACAGAAGTTTTATTGAATCTGTTTTAACCTTTTGTATTGTTGCATGGTTTGGAAACCTGAACTTCTCCAACAAGAATCGCCTTGGTAGGCTGGTCAATACTGCTGGAAGGATTTTTAGGAAGTGGGCAGGAAGGCGTTATGTCTCTGTATAACAGACAAGTCCTGAGGAAGGCTAACGCCATTATGGATTGTCCTGATCACCCTCTTCAAAATGAATTTGAGCTCTTGCCCTCAGGCCGTCAGTGGAGAACTAAAAGACTCCAGGTCTCATTTATACCAAGTGTCATTTATTTAAGTAATAGAAATTAGCCCTCAAATTGCTCATCTTCACAAGTCTGCTTCTTGCACATCTGCACATTGCACTTTTCGCCTATACCAGGTATCAACTCTCCATTTAGGGGTATTAGCTCTGTAATGAACATGTGTCAGCGACTTTATATATGCGTATGGCGTTTCTTTGACTGTGTTTTATTAGACTTTTATTGGGTCTTATTCTATTATCGTTTTGTACCTTGTCTTGTGTGTCCTGCTGCAAAACTAATCTCCCTTCAAGGGACTAATAAAGTGATTCTGATTCTGTGTGGTGAAGGTCACTATGCATGCATAACACACTAACCTTGTCTGTGCTATCTCTCTCTATGCAATTATGGATCAATGATGCAATATGCTTTTGATACAATGGTTATGTTTGTGTGTTAATATTGGTTTAGAAACTGTGATTACTTTAAATACATATATTCCATCTGCTTAAACTGATTAAGATTCTATAATCACAAAAAATGTATTTTATGTTTCATATTTTAGATTTCATGTAGACATTGCAAAATCTGTGTCTCCAATTATATCTCTGTAAGTCATAACAAGGCAGGAGGTTTGTTTTAACAAGTTTTAGTAACAGGTCGGGACACGGACATGGCGTACTGGGCAGAGAAGATTGCTGCCTGGTGACATGCCGTGTCCCTATGTTGATTAAAACAGACAAATCAACAGATCAAGATGGCGGCACTTCCTGGAAGAAATCTACCTTCATGTTTTAGCAAAATCTGTCAGAATATAAAAAAAAAGGTTTCAAGGGAAATGAGCCTGGTCCAGACTTCATGACCTGAAACCAGCCTTCTATGTATCAGGGACGTGTAGAGTGAACCCAGAGACTCTGTAACTGCACATTTGTTGACGTATTGTAATAAAATGTAAAAACTAAGAACTTGGACGTCTCTTGCTCATCATTCCCCATCAAACGATCTGCGCAGAGAAATAGGTGAGAGGTTACTTTTGGAGTCAGATATTTGAATTTTAAAGGTTTCCTCAATGCATTTCTCTAACACAACGCAAAAAGCAAGGTCCATAAGGACATGGTTTGATAAGTTTGGTGTGTAAGAACTTGACTAAACCGCACAGAGCCCAGCCTAAACCCCATCGAGCACCTTTGGGATAGGGATGGGTACCTTTCACATTTGAATCGATACGGTACCGATACCCGGTACCTGGGAATCGGTACCGGTACTCAACGGTACCAATTTTCGGTACTTTTGCGTAACATATTTATTTCTCAAAATATAAACTTTAAAAAATATATCAAAACAATATAAAATCCAGGATGAGCAGTGCTTTATTGTTGAGTGAACGTACATTTTGTAACATGAAGGTTGCAGTGTTATCAAAGAATGCAGGGGAGCTCTCAGGTGGCACGGAGGAGAAAAAAAAAAAGTTGCAAGTGCACGTGTGATTTGTTGTGATGACGTCGTAGCTGTGCGGCGCAGCACCGGTCAGACAGTATTGTGGGCATAGCATGATGGAATAAACAAAGTTGAGTCGGGCTGCTCTGTGCACATATCGAGGATGACGCAGGAGTCCGAGGGATTTAATTTCAGCGAGGCAGTTTGGAGTTAAGTGGCAAGTAATATTCCTGAGTTGAAGAGCGGAGTATTAGCGGAGGACCAGAGATGCAGCAGCTAGCTTCTAGCTGCTAATGAAAAGTCTACGGATGAATGGAGAGAGCAAACGGAGTAAGGAAGGTCTAATCTGGAGGCAGACGAAGGCCAAGCCCGGGTAGAGACATTGGAGAGATAGTAGCTGGCGGCTAGAAGACCTAGAGCCGGCTGTTGGTCTCTGTTCCGCGGTGGAAGACGGCAGCAGTTAGCGGCCGCGGTGAGCAGACAGGACCAGACGAGGAGGTAAATACATTTTAAAAAATAGTGCGATCGTCAGCACGCTTGTTAATCAAAGACGTCAAATGAAAACGGGTTGAAATCAATGATCAGTTTAAAGTTAACGCCGTTTAGGTACCGAAACATGGTACCGTTTGATTTTACATGAATCGGTACTCGGTAGTACCGACGGAATTCGGTCGGTACCTATAAAAGTAACGAAATCGGTACCCATCCCTACTTTGGGATAACATCTCACCAGAACATCCACCTCTCACAACGACAGGAGGCACTGTGCTGAAGGA
The DNA here is from genome assembly GCF_030273125.1 of Centropristis striata. Lineage (NCBI taxonomy): Eukaryota > Metazoa > Chordata > Actinopteri > Perciformes > Serranidae > Centropristis > Centropristis striata. The sequence continues at coordinate 33,560,452 of NC_081522.1, forward strand.
AGTCAAAGACTTCAAGGACCTGGGCTCATGGGTCAACTCAACCGAGCAAGACCTGAAAGTGAGGAAGGCACTTGCATGGAGGGCCCTGAATGGCATGACCAGTGTATGGAACTCCAACCTCCCTTGGAGGTCCCTTGGAAACTTAGCTTCTTCTATGCAACTGTGGAGTCTGTTCTCCTATATGGCAGTAAATGCTGGACCCTGAAGCCAACCCTGCAGAAGTCTCTAGACGGGTGCTACACCAGAATGCGGCGAGTACACATGTTACCAACAAGACTCTGTATGAGGGAATACCAAGGTTGAGCCAGAAAATAACAGCCAGGAGAATGAGACTAGCAGGACACTGCCAAAGGCATCAAGAACTGTCGGCCAGCAAACTGGTGCTGTGGGAACCAACACATGGGCGCCGGTCTGTGGGACGTCCCACACTAACATATGTGGATGTACTCAAGGACGATGCAGGAGCACAAAGTACCAATGAACTGGCCAGATGTATGGAGAATCGGGATGACTGGAAGCGACGATGGAAGGCTCGTCTGAGGACGACCTAGAGGGATGAACTGTAATGGAGATTGCGAGCCAGGCCTTCTCGTCCAACATCAATGCCTAACCTCAGAAATGCTCTACAGAATGAATGGGCACAAATTCCCACAGAGACAATCTGAAGTTTTGCAGAAAAGCCTTCCAAAGAAGAGTGGAAGCTGTTATAGCTGCAAAAGGGGGACCAACTCCATATTTAAGTTTTTGTATTTGAATTCAGTGTCATTAAAATCCCTGTTGGCATAATGGTCTGATGTCCAAATACTTTTATCCATGTAGTGTATTTGTCCCTTGTCTGCTGCCGTACCTCTTCAGCTCCTGCACGTCGGGGCTGTTTTCTGGAAGAACCCGGATCCCCCTGCCGTACGTCGTCCCTCCGTGCAGGTGAAAGGCCAGCTGTTGCACCTCCTCCTCCGACTGGCTGCTGGTGAGGTCCTGCACCTTAGCGGTTCCTGGGATCACTCGAAGGTTGTAGATTCTCAGGAAGTCCCCGGGCTGATAAAGAGACGGAGAGATGAAGAGAACATTAGAAACATGTTACATAGTAAAGTGACAGGCAGCAAGGTAACAAAATACCTTTTATTGCACAGAAAGTACATAGTTTAGTGTAAAATAAAGAAGTTAGTGGGAAATAAGTCAAGTCATAGTTTTTTTAAACTACATTACAATGGTGTGACTTAAAACTGTTAACATGGAAAGCAAAACATTGGTGCAGCATAAAATATCCTGACTTGAAGTCTCTAGTTTGAGTCAAATTCCATAAATGTTGGATCCAACATTTCCCATAATGCAACCAGATAACATGTTTTTCATGCTCCTCATTCAAACTTGTAATTACAGTAAGAGGGTCACAGGTTCGACTCCGGCCTGCAGCTCATCTGTGTGAATTTTGCATGTCACAGTCCAAAAACATGCAGCTTAGCTTTAATTGGTGTGTGTGTGTGATATAATAATAAGAGTGAATGGCCCCCGGGTTCGGACAGGTGGTTAAGGATTAGAGGTGTGAATCAGCAGAGGCCCCACGATACGATTTTATTCCAATACTTGAGTCACGACACGATATTATTGAGATTTAACTGCATATTACATTATTTGTATTAATTATTTTATGTAAGTAGTGTTCTAATTTTGTAAAGACAGAGCTCAAGTAATTACTTAATATACTGTTATAAGATTTAATTTTTAAAAAAGTCCAATCACTTTAAATTTATCATATTTTTTATGTTAAATCTCGACCTGAAAAGTAACTAAAGCTGTCAGCTAAATGTAGTGGAGTAAAAAGAACAATACTTGTCTAAAAATTGAGTGAAGTAGAAGTTAAAAGTTACATAAAATGGAAATACTCAAGTACCTCAAAATTGTACTTAAGTACAATGTACTTAGTTACTTTCCACCACTGTTCATAAGGATTTATCCGCTCACTCCATCACTCTGTTCACACTGTGCACATGAGACCTCAGCAGATGGCGCTGTTGCTCCAGACTTGCAGTCTGTGTGGTGACAGTGATACAGAGGCTGCTCAGAGGATTTGGTCTGGAGGTTTGTCTTTTCCTCCACCCCTTCAGCTCTCTGTCACGACGAGCCTGCAGGCGACAGAAATCTTTCCCCGCTCTCATCATCAACTAACGCTCCGGTGATCGAGTGTCAGAGGGACTTTGCTCTGTTCAGAAAGGACACTAGAAGCCTTTATAGTGTTTTCACATTAGTTTATCAACATAATACCAAGACACACACATATATTCTTTAATTACATTACAGCTTGGGAGCAGAAGAATGATTCAGAAAGTGAATCCTCTTTATAAGCTTCCTTTAAATCCATTTTCTCCGTATAGTGAGTGACGTGTGACTCAGTGTCAGAGTGGATTAGCAGCCGGTCTCCTGAGGCCCCTCTCCTCCTCTGAAGATCCACAGGGAGCCCAGAGACGAACTGGGAGAACTGTCGACCTGCCCTCAATCACACGGAGACATTTTACTATCTGGAATTGTCCTCTTATCGCAGGGGTGTCAAACTCTGGCCCGCGGGCCAAATTTGGCCCACAGTGTAATTTTATTTGGCCCGCGAGGCAATACCAAATTATTATATTATTGTACTATAAAAGCTGACCCGCCGGTATTATACGGCGCATTTACCGCTAATACTAGATTTATTATTGTTATTGTTATTTTTAAATGTATTAACCTGTTGAAAAACTTTATTTTGATATTTAAATCAGAAGGATGCAAATAGAAAAGAGGCATACAATTTTTATTTAATTTTTATTTTATAAATGAATGACATTGATGTGTTTTTTATTTGAAATTTGATTTTGCATGTCTGCACTATTTAGTTATATATTGTATGTTTATAAGCGTCGCTGGTTCCATATTTAATGTTAAAGCAAAACATGTTTGGTATATATTAAAAGGTTTATTTGTTCAATGTTGGCCCGTGATTTTACTCAAGTTTTAAATTTTGGCCCATTGTGTATTTGAGTTTGACACCCCTGTCTTATCGTCAATTGTGTCCATATAACTGGATGTTTCTTTAAGACGGCTTCTCGCTGTTTATGCGAGTTCAAAGAAATCCCAAGTGCAATTCACTTCATGTCACTCCACCTGTGGGAATATTTTGTATCGATAGAAGACTAAAAAGACTTCGTAGAGGAAAGATGAGATGCATGAACATTAACCCTCTGAAATCTTCGGCTATTATGCCTTTTAAAAAATCTGTTAAAAATCTTCACCATGCCATGTTGGTATCAGTTTTTTCAGCGTTACCTCACCTATATGTCCTGATAATTAATTTTTAACTTTGACTTACTTGAGAAAAATGTTGAACCCAAAAGAAACAAAGGAAAACCTAAAATCTGATCTTGAAAATTATGTTTCAAAACACAGAATTTTAAATGTTGCAAATATGAATACAGGTTGCATATAGAACACAAAAGATGTAAAATGAGGATAATCTGTAGTTCTATATTTTTATACTAAATATATTTGAAAAATCTCCGGTTTTACTTGGCCGAATATAATGAAAAAAAAATCTGGTATGTAGTTTCAAGACAGAACTTTAGATGGAAGCTGATGACAAGGCTCAATGTTGCTTCATTTTAATGTCTTCACGTCATGAAGAAGTAATGTGCAGGTGCTTTCATGGACTCTAGAGGGTTAAAAAAAAAAGGTGTCATGATTGGATTGATGGAAGGACTGCTCACATCCTTGACGCCAGTTGATGTTTTTTCATTTTGGAAGGAAATGGAAAAAAAAACAGCCCTTGTGTCACATACGTAATCTTAAAGTGAGTTAACAGTGAATACAAAGCTGATTTGCAGAAGAAACTGCAAATGCATGTAAAGTCAATGGAGCAAACCCAGAGAACTGAACATTTTTTAGCTCAAGAGGGGAAATAAATGAAGATAAAAAGAGAAAATTAAGATAAAAAGACTCCAGACTGACATCAAGTCAGGCATTTTGGTATGTTTAGTAGAGGTGGGGGGAAAAACTGATACAACATAGAATCAGGATATTTTGTGTGGCAATATTATATAAATTCATGGCCGCCAGGTATCGATATTTAGCATTCTGTCAGTATTTTCACCGTATTTTTCCGGAGGCCGTAGCGGGCTCACTTTTAGTAATATATACTGGATATATATATATATATATATATATATATATATATATATATATATATGGTTTCAGAATCATATGAAACGAGAAAATTTAAGGAATCTATAGGCACCACATGCGTCAGGATATCGTGGAAGTAAGTTGTCGAAAAATGCCGCTGCAAAGTTTGGCTTTTTTTCTGTTTCATTCAAAGAAAAATTGAGAGCAGTGAATCTTAAAGTTGAGGAAAGTTTGATAAAATGCTGCAGTTGTTGTCGTCCATACATGTTTGATATCAGTTGAGTTCAGTTTGACTGAATACTTTGTTGGTCAGTCTGTGGGTTCATAAAGGAAAGATGAGATGCATGAACATTAAAAAAAAAGGTGTCATGATCGGATTGATGGAAGGACCGCTCACGTCCTTGACGGCGGTTGATGTTTTTGGATCGGAGGGACTTTTCATAGAACACTCCTTTTTATTTCATCTGCACAGCAAGAACCAGGAACAACTGTAGTTCTTGGAATGCCATTTCAAGAGACTTTTTAAGCTCCTTTTTCAGAAAAAGGTATCCTCCCACCAAAAGAGGAACAATGAGTGACGGAAGCTCCTGAAAAACTCCTGAAGACCCAGCTCTTCAGAGACTGATACAGTCATGAAAAAACATTTTAGACCATTGTTTTCTTCAATTTCTTGTTCATTTTAATGCCTGGTACAACTGCAGGTACATTTGGTTGGACAAATATAATGATAACAACAAAAACAGCTCATAAGAGTTTAATTTAAGAGCTGATATCTAGACATTTTCCATGGTTTTCTTGATAATAACCAAAATCATTATCAAAAAAACCATGGAAAATGTCTTGATATCGGCTCTTAAATTAAATTATTATGAGCTATTTTTGTTGTTATCATTATATTTGTCCAAACAAATGTACCTTTAGTTGTACCAGGCATTAAAATGAACAAGAAAGCAAGGAGAAAACAAGGGTGGTCTAATTTTTTTTTTCCACGAGTGTATATTTAATTTTGTATTTATTATATTTTCTACTCATTCGGCTTAAGCGGTGGACAAAAACACTTCTTATAATGGGAGGGAAAACCCTGCTAGTTTAACTTTAACTCCTTAAATTTGTTCATGTGAGACAGTTGATGCAAGAGACTTTTTTAGCTCTTTTTTCAGAAAAAGGTACCCTCCAACCAAAAGAGGAACCATGAGTGATGGAAGCTCCTGAAAAACTCCTGAAGACCCAGCTCTTCAGAGAGCATCTTCTCTCCTAGCACCACACGACAACTCCACTCCTTAAAGAATTATCACTAGCACTTATTGCTGCACTAATAGCTCTTATTGCACTATACCTTGATTGTTTTCCCTTTTCTGTTAGTCGCTTTGAATACAAACGTCTACTGAATGACTAAATGTAAATGTAAGAGTACATTATTTGGTTTAAACGCAGGCAATGCAACCTCCACAGCTAAGACAAAACAGAAACAGCTTGTACTCTTTGTTGTAAAATTGAAAGGAAATGGCAACAAACAGACTTATAATGAAGGCTTTACTGAACATAGATGTGACTAGGGGAAGTGGAAAATGCCCTTTTTATTTAAAAAATTTAATTTTGACTCGTCAGCTGCCGGTATTCTCATTGCGGGTTCAAATAAAACCAGAAAAAAGGCCTTTGTAAGTACGGTATGTACTTCTCTCCTTTTAAAAAGTTCCCAGAACTGTTTAGTCCAAAAACACATTTATTACATTTACATTTATTTATTTACATTTATGACTTTTTTCTGCCACAATGAGAAATATCTCACATGACGTCAACTACAGCAATTGCAAATTGCTCAACGCTCAAAACGATTTCTGTTTGTGTCCCGACAAGCAAACTACTAGTCGCTGTGTGAAAAATGAGTTACCCTATCCCCAAGCAATTCAGTCCCTACCAAACCCTAAAGGTATGTTTAGAAACAATGCAAAGCTCATTTTCATCTTGTGTTATTCGAATGAATATAAAATCTGTGTTTATGTGTCAGAGTCTAAATTGTCTCTGAATGATGGTTTGACACCAACGACTGCTGCTCACATCCAGCCTTCTACAAAAACAGTCGCCTGGACATCTTTAAATCACGGAGGCAAACTTTCCAGTCAAGTTTATTTTGGACACTTTTGTATGCACTTTGAAAGGAAATGGGGAAAAAAACAGCCCTTGTCACTTAGATTTAAGGACTAAGAAAGTGTCACATACTTGTAATCTTAAAGTGAGTTAACATTGAATACAAAGCTGATTTGCAGAAGGAACTGCACATGCATGTAAAGTCAATGGAGCAAACCCAGAGAACTGAACATTTTTTAGCTCAAGAGGTGAAAAAAAGTATTCCAAAAAGTGAGAAAATTATGATACAACATAGAATCAGGATATTTTGTGTGGCAATATTATATCAATTAATGGCTGCCAGGTATTGATATTTAGCATTCCGTCAGTATTTTCACCGTATTTTTCTGGAGGCTGTAGTGGGCTCACTTTTGGGCAAAGTTCGGCTTTTTTTTATTTTTCATCCAAAAAAATTTTAGAGCAGTGAAGCTTAAAGTTGAGGAAAGTTTGATAAAATGCTGCAGTTGTTGTCGTCCATACATGTTTGATATCAGTTCAGTTCAGTTTGACTGAATATTTTGTTGGTCAGTCTGTGGGTTTGACTCTCATTGTGGAGAAATATAAAGACTGAAGTGAGATGAATAGACTGGGTTTTCTCTTATTTGACAAAACAATTCTTGATTGAATTTAATTTTGTGGACACAAAATGTAGTTAAACAGTTAAATCGCAATAATAAAGTTTGGCAATATTCACCATATCTCCAAATGCTTAAAATTGCAATAATATCGTATCGTGACTCAAGTATTGGGATAAAATCACATCCTGGCGCCAATTCGCTGATGCACACCTCTAGTTTTTAGCCTCCGCTGTCAGGCAGCTATCTTCTACCAGACATAAATTATCTTGGCATTATTTGGAAGCCTACCTGCCTTCATTGCAAACAATCTGATCTCATCAAGACTGGATAGTTTGGTAACAAAACATTAACCCATTTAAGCCGGGAAAGCATTACCGCATTTCTACCATTAAAACCGGGAAAGCGGATACGTCGTTTTGTAGTATTTGTAGTTTTTTCCACCTATTTTCAGTCTCTTGGCCAATGAAATGCATCAGAATACATGTGGGAGTGTCGCAATGCATCATGGGACTTTTCCAGAACTGAAATCATGGCGGAAGACGACTATAGCGGAGGGAGCTCAGATATAACAGCTATAAGCTCTCAAATACTCAAATATAGCTACAGAGGCTGAAAAATCAATTATTTAGTAGGCGTTGAAAGTTCTGTTGAGTTTCCAGAAAAACTTCAGGTTTTAGGGGGTTATTTTAAAATTTCCCACAGGTTTTACAGGCATTTTAGGCCTAAATGGGTTAAAATATCTTGACACCTGTTTGGCTTCATTAAGTTACATTTAATGCAACAAGGCCAGCAGTAGTACTCTCCTTCCTAGTTATTGAGCAGAACTTCTTAACTATGTAAAAAAAAAAGACTATTTGAGTAGGAATCATTATTAAGACCATATAGTCCCACTGTGGTGGGAAGTAAACAATGAGACCAAACAGACAATATCTCTGTTTACAGAATCCCAGACTCTGCCCGGGTTTCATTCTTTCTCCGGAGACCTGGATGTTTAGCAGAATGAGACAAAGGAAAACAACGGTAAGTACTCGGGAGTCTGGCTGTGTTTTCTCAGAGCTGCGAGAGAATTTAGCAGAATTTACCACAGTTTGAGTTTAGAAACAGGTGTAGAGAGAACTGAGAGAGTAACTAATGCTGGGAGGCTGTGAAAAAAACACCAGAGGACAGACGGCGGGGCGGGAAAAGGTGGGACCATGTGGTGTCGGCTCTGATCTCGCCTGTTCAGGCTTCCTGTCTGTATTCACAGATTAAATCCTCTGCAGTGGTCCTGAGAGGCCAGGTGTGATTATAATGAGCAGACATTCAGCTGAGAGAAGCAGCACTAAGTTTAGACCAGAACATGACTCATCTGATACGAGGACCAAGGTCGCAGTAGGTCCAAAAGTGCAGTCGCTTACTGAGACACTTTAGTTGATGAAAGTTGACTTGCATTTCTTCTGACGGTCACAAAACGTGAATTTTCGCATTTTCATTCACCTTTTTTTTGTCATTTCTTTTGGTATCCCAAATCATGCAGGTGGGAGAGAAATACACACACAAATACAGACGGCCCGCTGGAATGTTAAATATCGATACTTGGCGGTCATGAATCGATATAATATTGCCATGCAAAATATCGCGATACTATGCTGTATCCCCCCCACTTCTATTAAAGATAATGGATGGATGGATATTAGCAGCTACAACATAATAATATAGTGGGGTTTTTTGTGTCCACCTTGCGGCCCACTGTAACACTAAAGATCTATACTTGGCTTCAATGGATCGATATTTTGCAATGCAAAATATCGTGATACCATGTTGTATTGATTTTTTCCCCCACCTCAATTAAGGATAATGGATGGATGGATGTTAGCAGCGACTATATAATAATATAGTGGGTTTTTTGTGTCCACCTGATGAATGTAAATCAAAAATTCTGTCTACTTTTAGCTCTGTTTTTGGTCTCCACCAACTCCTGAGAAAAATATCTGGCTCTTCAGCTGTTAAACGCTCCACTATGTTCACCAGCTAGTGTCTAACTGTTGTGTGCTGAGCTGGTGGTGTATGGTGAGTTTTTCAGAGCTTGATTGATGAAATCACTGAGACAGTAAAAACAACACCAAAAAGCCAAAAAACAAAAGTAGGAGATAAAAGAGGCTAAAAAGCTCTGGAGGTCTGCAGAACTGTTGAAAATTCACTTTGAATTCATTACAAGTGACAACTTTGGCACAACACATGTTAACCGGAGTCAAATTCCATGTTTGTGTACGCATACTTGGCCAATAAATGTTACTCTGATCTCCTGATGAATCATAACCTTTACTTAATGCAGCATGAAGAGAAGACCACGGTGTGCCGGACATACAGTTTGTACTATCTTATATACAACTCAACAGCTCCTACACTGACATGCAGTCTTCTACGAACAGTGCAGCACGTGTCTAAAATATTCATTCACATAAAACCAAAAATGTCCCCACACAGGCACAGCTTGGAGGAGGATTTAAGTGGACATGATACAAGAGACAGAACAGACTCCCAGGTATCAAAGAAGAGACGGCAGCAGATCTCCAGGTGTCCGTGTAAAGACGATCACTCTCAGATATCCACATGGGGACAAAAAACGGGTTGTCAGGTTCAAATCTAAATAAACAGCAAAAAATAATGAAATCACTAGCAAAAAACCCCCCCAAAAAACCCAAAACAAATAATTCAACTATTTGCGGTTACGTTCCAGCATAGAAACACTTAGAATACATAGAAACACATTTTTATTTCTATTTCTATTAAATGTAATGTTTTTTTATGCTTATTTGTCTAATGCTGCATTACAAACATCAACACTAATTTAGTACTAACTAAATATGGCACTAAATGTGTTGGGTTCATAATCTTGTTTATCAGATATTTACTGATTTTAACCAAACTTTTGCCATTTTCAGGCTGCCAGTTATTCTACAGATGCCTGTGTTTAAACAAGAACATTTCTTTCGTTTAATTAATTTTAATGGAAAAAGGGCTGTGCAGCAAAACGTGCACATTTTTTAAAGTAAAGCATCGAAAAAAGGAAACGTTTTGGTATCAAAGCTCAGACGTTTGCTTGTTCTTGAATGCACCAGCGGGTGGTTGGAGTATCTTTTGGGAAATTTCTTAAAGTAAGGTATTGAAAAGAGTGTTTGGCATCAGTGGCAAAACTGAGATTTTCCAATTTCAGTGCTTGTTTACGATTTTTAACTGCAGCCGAGTGGAGCCAGACGGCTGTAAGAGTTACATATCCAACATAAATGCTGCAGATGTAGTTCATTAAAACTTTTACAATGATACATAAAACTACATTAGAGCGTGCTGTTTGTACTGTCAAGAGATTTTCTTTCCATTCTGTGTGAGGTCGAGATTATTTAAAGTCTTCATAAGAGCAACATTGGCTGAGAATGTTGCTTTTTTTTTAAGGGAATAAAAGCGCAGGAGAAAAGAGAAAATCACCTCATGGCACTATCATTACTACAACAGTTGGCACAGCAACCAACAGCAGGAGAATCAGCGGTATCATTAGAGCTCTGTGACCGGCTTTTTAAGCTCTTTGACCAATGAGATCGTTCAGCTGAGACACATTTAGTGTAATGGGCACATTATCACCATCAGCATGTGCACAGGGGGATGTTCAGGGACCGTAGGACACACTGGTGCACGGCTCTGAGAACGATCGGCCTGTCTGAGAGCAAATGGCTCCCTGCAGCTCCCCCTGCAAACAAACCATTTTCTTTTTAAAGAGGCTGAGGGAACAGAGTGGAGCAGCCTGTGGCGGCTTCTGTAAGTACTTGATCTGTATAAAAAACTAAACACTCCACCGTCCGCCCACCGCCCGACAGCCAAGACGCTGCTGCTGCTGTCTCATGGTATTAGTGCTGCTCGGCTGCTCGGTAAAAAGGGATTCCTTAAAATTCAAAAGATTGCTTTGGGCTTCCACGGCATCTCGTCAAGCCGAGGCTCAATAAAGCAGCCAAAAAACTTGTGCCCTCGCTGAGAAGAAGAAACCGTTCATTTCACACTGGCTTCTTTATGGAGCAGCAGGAAATGGGCTTTAAAAGCCAGACAGATACAGCCTAACTCAACAGCGGGGTTCTTTGTGCTGGAAAATCAACTCGACGGGGAACAGGGGACGTGACCGACTGAAGTACACCTCATTTCAGATTAAACACCTCGACTGCACTCGGAGTCTTAAATAAAACAACCAAGGACAGTACATGAAGACTACTTTTATTATTGAATAGTCTGTCAATCATTTTTGAAATTCATGCATCACTGCTGGAGTCCAACAGATAAAACAGCACGGCTCATATCAAGTCATCACTGTAACATCAGTATCAGCATACATTTAGTTGATTAAGAAAAAGATACTTCAGATATGTTTCAGGTCGTTTTGAACATTTTTTGCATTACAGGCTTCCTATATTAAAGCCAACTCAGACAGCAGCTTCTCAAAGAGTAGCCCCGAGCTGGGTGTAGTCAGGTTGCTGGTGTAGGTAGGCGTGCATCCTCAGGATCTCTGTCAGATCCACCTCCAATGTCCAAAACAACCTGATGGCGAAAGACTCGAGGCTTAAGAATGGGAATCCATAAGCCAGTGATTGATGTCATGGGGCTGCAGCCACTTCTTTTATAGAGTCTTAGGCTACGTTCCAACAGCAGGGCTTAATGCTCAATTCGGATTTTTTTGTGGAATCTGATTTTTTTGCAAGGTTGTTCACATTTCCAATTAAATGCGACTTGTATGTGATCTCCAGTGTGAACTTTAAACGTACCAAAAGTGTCCCGCATGCGCATTGGAGGACACGACGACGTCACACGCAGCGAGCGTGCTCAGTGTTTACGGAAGTAGCGGAAAACATGGCCGCAAGCAGTAAGCCTATGTATGATGAATGCGACCTGGCCGTTCAGACTGGAGTCGCATGTCAAAAGATCAGATATGTATCGGTTTTAGGACCACATATCCAAGTGGCCTGGATTGCATTTGAAAAAATCGGATCTGTGTCTTTCAGACTGTCATTAAAAGATCAGATGCAGGTCGCATAGGGGCGAAAAAAATCGGATTTGGGTCACTTCAGGCTGCAGTCTGAACGGAGCCTTTGTATCAGCTAGTGCAGCCATTCTCAACCTTGGGGTCCTGACCCCAAGGTTGAGACCCCAAATCATTTTGGAAAAAAATATAAATGCACAAAATGAATATTAAATTAAATCATTTCAGACGGGGAGATGTTTTAATTGTTGTCTGCTTCATTATTTGTCCAAAATTCGTCGTATCAACTGAGTTTGTATGATCTGAACTGTGCGTGAGATTCTGTTCAGTGAGCACAGCGGAAAAAATACACAAACAATAAGAAAAAACACTGGCGCGTTGTTGCTTTACTGCAGCTGCAGTTTGCTAGCAGTTAGCTATAACTGATGCTGGAAAAATGGAGCGATGGCTGCAAAGAAAAGCTCCAGACTTGGGTCAGCAGCAGCAGCAGCAGGGGTCCCAAGATCTACCAGCAGAACAACACAGAATATCCAGTGTGTCAGTTGCTCTGAAGTGCTGGTAAACAAAAGCTTGAAACCAGTTAAACTGAAGAGACAAGCATGTGGACAACATGCATATTAAATTGGGGGTCGTGACTCAATAAGGTTGAGAACCACTGAGCTGGTGGACTGTATGTATCCTCATTAGATTTCTCAGCTCCACTACTGGTAAGGCTCTAAGAGGCAGCCAGGTGTAGAGCACCGGAACAAAAACACAGACACATTAGCTACTAGAGGTGTGAATCAGCAGAGGCCCCAAGATACGATTTTATTTCAATATTTGAGTCACGATACAATACAATTGCGATTTTAAGCATTGTGCGAGATGGTGAGTATTGCGATACAATATATTGCGATTTAACTGTTTAACTGAAAAACAAAAAATACTACTAAGATATAGAGGTGTGAATCAGCAGAGGCCCTACGATACGATTTTATCCCGATACTTGAGTCAGTATCTGATATTATTATCTGATATTATTATACTTTTAAGCATTTTGCGATACAATATATTGCGATTTATCTGTTTAACTGCACTTTGTGTTCACAAAATTAAATTCAGTCAAGAATTGTTTTGTCAAAGATGAGAAAATTCTCAGTCTATTCATCTCACTTCAGTCTTTTCATTTCTCCACAATGAGAGTCAAACCTAGCCTGGGTATACCCAGACTGCCTTGCGCGCTCGAATTTAATTTCGAACCTCCATCCAGTCTGGAAACCAGGAAGGATTCTTAGCCCTGTTTTAGGGATCCAATCACAGAGCGGGGAGGGACGGCAAGACGATGACGCGTACTACTCGGCACTTGGAAGCTTGTAGTTTTCCGGATCCAACATGGCTGCTGCAGACGCGAAACTCTCTTTAGTTGTAGATGGTGTTTTAAATAGTTAAGAGCGAAAGTTGAAAGGCGAAAGGTCTCTCGCCGGCTCCGCTGAGATCACCGGCGTTATGGTAGCGGGGCTATTAGCGTCGCTAGCGGCTATTAGCGCCGCTAGCAGCTAATAGCTAATAGGCGCTAGCGGCTAATAGCCCCGCTACCACGGACAGCGGAGCCGCCGAGAGGCCCGCAGCAGCTTGTTTGTTGCCCATAAAATCAGTGGATGTGTGTGGCTGAATGACATGAGGGGGAATAAAGTGTGAAAATAAATAATCTTGCAAAAAGCGAGAACTGGAGAAGCAAAGCAGCAAACAACAGTCTCTCACAGACACACACACAACAAACATCCATTTCTGTTGCTCTACTACGTCATCTGGTATAACTGATCTGATTGGCTAAGAGCTACCTACAGACGCTTTGATAGACATTCTAAGCGTCCAATAAACGGCTCTGTAGGATCGTAAACCACACCTCCTCTACGGAGAAATACATTGCTCGTTGCCAGACTACCTCATTTGAGAATAGTCTGGTGTTAGCCAGGCTAAGTCAAACCCACAGACTGACCAACAAAGTATTCAGTCAAACTGAACTGAACTGATATCAAACATGTATGGACGACAACAACTGCAGCATTTTATCAAACTTTCCTCAACTTTAAGCTTCACTGCTCTGAAGTTTTTTGAATGAAACATAAAAAAAGAGTTATTTCGACAACGACACAATAGTATTTCCAGTATACTCCTAAAAGTGAGCCCGCGACGGCCTCCGAAATGAAACAAAAATAAACAGCTAAAATACTGACAGCCCGCCGGAACGCTAAATATCGATACTTGGCGGACATAAATTGATATAATATCGTCAAGGAAAAAAAAAACAACTATTTGCAAGAAATGCAAGTTATTCATTTTCTACTGTTCTGAAGAAGTTGATTTCTACTTAAAAACTAAAATGTGATATATTTATTTCAAATATCCCAGTTTTAATTCTTGATATTTGAGCATATTTACAGTCGAGACCCTGTCAGTGAACTATGAGGACAGATAACTAAATATTTCATTCATTATTAATGATAAAGGTAAAATCTTCAATTAATTGTAATTTTAGTGTCATATCACCCAGCCCTAGCCAATGTTTTGTCAGTCAAACACATACAGACCGTGTGAGTTATATGAAAGTATAAGATGGTTCTTTTTGGGCTTCTGCACTCTACATCCTCAAATAAAAACACAAAATACCCTTTTGGCATACTGAGTGTAGCTGCTAAAAAAGCTATAACAAGGAAATGGCTTTAGCCAGACAGCCCATCTATAGACGAGTGATATGACATCATCTATGAAATTTTTGTGATGGAAAGAATCACTTTCTCTGTGAGGCTTCAAAAAAAAACAAATTTGAATATTATGTAACTTTCTTTTTTAAAATTTTTACGACCCCTAAGTTCTGTTCGTTTGTTTATAACTAGATAAAAATCTGAAAATATGGATCACAGTGTCAATTATCAAAATGGCAATGACTGTTGTAATGTGATATTGAAATGAGATTCTAAATAAAGACAAAATGTAAAAAAAAGAAAAGAAAATATGAGATTGTCATCAATGACATCAAGAACATATCAGCATGGTTAAGTTACAGAGTAGTTTGCCATCCTGAATGAGACCAGGAGCCTCATGTATCAAAGAGTGCGTTGCTTTCATACTGAAAAATGGCGTACTCCCAAAACTAGAAAAGTACGTATGCAAATATACCTCCACATGTATCAAACTGTGCGCATGAGCCAACAACCACATGGAAAACAGCATTTTCCTCCATTGTTAGAGAGCTATAAACTGTAAACACAATGCCAGTTGGTCTAGTTTTAGTTAGGGGGGCACTGATTTCCTTAATTTTGCGGGATCAGATGATTCTTTTACGTCAAACCGATCTTATCTACCTCCGCAAAGGTCTGAAAGTGCGTCTGCAGGTACGCCGGAGGCCGGCTCGTTAAGAAGAGCCGCCGTTAGCGGCAGTTAGCTACAGTTAGCTCTGTAGCAGTACAGTGTGTATGTGCTGCTGCTGCAGGAGGTGTTCACTTAGCGATCTCTGTTTGTTTACAACAAGCACTGGACACTCTGTGCAGTTAGCGATGTCGTTAATTCACAATCACTATGTTTATGATCAGCGGAGACGCATAATTAGCTATGCTGCTTTCAGCTGCTGACGTTGTCCACAGTTTACGACGGTGAAAACCAAACGTCACCTCCGGAGTCTCTAAATCCCTCCATGGGCTAACTAGTCCCGCCGTGGAAAACCCTCTCTTCTGTTTGTTTCTTCTTCCGCCATACTGTATCATGAAATGCTACGCTGCCCCCGTGTGGAAGGCACCAGTAATACAACTTTTTTTCCTTCCAGATATGATGAACTATTCGATTTTTTATGATTTAATGACTATTCGAATATTCAAAAATCTATCCCCATTCCTAGTTGTATGTATGTTGTACTATAACGAGACCAAGGTCAGGCTTTTTAAAAATCGGTGATCGGCCAGAAAATTGCAATCGGTGCACCCCTAGTTTTAGTTTAGATATGAAATGTCTTGTAAATAGAGCATAAAAGACAGTAGTTTCCGCCAAACAAAAGTTTGTGACATCTGGCATGGGAAAAACAGCGTACACAGTGTTGATACATGAGGCCCCAGATCACACATAATTACTCTTAGGGCTCTCTTTTAAAAAATATCTAGAATTAAATTAGGCTTCCAAATGAAAAGAAGGCTTAAATAACTTGTGAAGAAATCCCTTCAACAAACAAACCACCACTTTATTTAATATACTCTGTTCACAGAGGATCTCTTCTGGTTGCTGATCTCTCTTCATGAATAATAGAAGGTGGAAGTCCCCGGAGGTGCCAGGGAAGTCCAGCCCTTTACAACGTTAAACAAACGTTCAGCGGCACAACATATTACTCAGACTTTTACTGATAACATTTGTTTTTCAGATCACAGGGTCAATATCCAGCCAAAAGAAATAAGACGATCTGACAAAAGGAAAACGCTGGAAAATAAAACCTTTTATTTTTTTCCATAACTGTGCTCCTTAGAGTAGCCATTACACCCACTCATACTCACACAGAGATAAATCCGTCCAAAGCTGTAATATCTAAATACATGATCCGTGCATGAGACGAAGCTCCACACAGACAAGAGCTGTGTAATGAAGCGTCAGTGTGAATGTGGATCCAAACTCTCGGTTGTTTGAGCGATGCTCTGCTGACTTCTCGAGCGCCACGAGAAGAAGCAGCATTTTCCGTTGCGGTCGGTGGTTGTTGGAGGAGATTGGAGCCCGCGGGGCCGACATAAAGTCTCATTTTCCTCAGAGCTGTGTTCTCTAAACAGGAAACCGTGTGGGAGTAAAGAGCGTGCTGCATTAGAGCATGACCCCCCAAAAAAACATTCAATGACATGGAAATGTGCACTCAGTCGACCGTGAGTGCTAAAAATGAGATAATGAGCGGAAGCTGTCGGAGCCGAGCGCAGACTGAAGAGATCATGATGACAACGTGAACACAACAATCGATGGCTCAAACTTTCTCCACAATATTTCCAGATGTGGGCAGTAGAGGAAACAAAAGCAGATGTTGTGAAAGAGCTGAAACTGAATGTCTTCTTTACATCAAGTCAACAAGTAATGAATTAACCCTCCTGTTATGTTGGGTCAAACTGGCCTATTTCAAAGTTTAAAAATCTAAAAAAAAAAATAGTTACAAGTACGTTTCCGGGATGAAACTTCTTCTGCTTGGCTTAATAAGTGTAATGAACGTATAAAATGAAAATGGTTCATTTCACATATTTGTATAATCATTTTACACAATACCTCAGATGATTCACCAGAGGAGCCTGGTAATTGGGGGAAATATTCCTGCTGAAGCACTTCTTTAGTGGAAAGGCTCTGAGTGTGTTGCACCATGAGAGTGGGAGGTGAATTGATTGACAGGTGTTTGGAGTCATCTGTCAAAAAATCCAATTAAAGACACATTTTACCCATGATACAGTATATCAATCTGAGCTTCGCTAACAATGTGGTTTTAATGGATTCCTCTACAACACTTAGAGTTCAGATTAGGGTTTATGTGACTCCTATGGAATGTGCTCACATACGCATTGTTATAAGCTGAGTTTCCATTCAAGTCAAAACGAATTTAGAAGATTAATTTTGAAATGTTGCATTAAAATAAATGCGAATTAGGGACGTTTCCATCAGCTGGTTTAGAGCGAATAAACTAAGCTGCAGTAACGCACTTTGGTCAGAAGATGGCAGTGTGATGTATTGCTGTGGGATAATCCGTCAGTAAACAGAAGAAGAAGAAGAAAAAACAACAAAAATTGGTGTAAATAAGTGTAATCAACATATAAAATGAAAATGGTTCATTTCACATATTTGCATGTTTATATTACATCGATACTGTTCGGGTCAATCTGACCCTGAACAGAAGAGGTGAATCGTGTTAATTTATCATCACTCCATAAAACAAAAAAATGTAAAATATAAAATATCATTTTCAAAAACTCAATGTCATATAAAACCATTATATTTTATATGTAGGTCTTTCTAATGTACCTGAAAAAAAAGTTTTAATGTGCATTTATTATGAAAAACGAGTGAATTATCCCCATTGAACCACGATCTGTGAGAGGTAAAGAACACCATTGCACTAAATATTGATTGAGATGGTTGGTAATGGAGTTATTAATGAAAAAAAAACAACTATTATTTATTGGGATTTTTTGGTGTCTGACACCATTGTATAATTAAACATGCCCCAGGTCAAATTGACCCACGAACATTATTGCTGTTCCTGAGAAACGAACATAACAGGAGGTTTAATATAAGTTGCATACTTTATAAGACATTTACTGCGAAAAATAAAGAAAATTTGGTTGATATCTACAGTAAAACCTTTGGCTGAGGATCTTCACATTGTAGGTGCTCACATTCTTCTTTCCTATTATTCTTTTTTTCTTTTTTCTTATGCGATCGAAAAACGCAAGTTAAAGTAATGGTAATGGTAAATGGATCTGCACTTATATAGCACTTTTCTAGTCGCTTTGCGACCACTCATATCGCTTTACACTACGGACTTCGCTCATTCACCCGTTCACACACACATTCATACTGGTGGCAAAAACAGTGCCACCTGCCACCATTGAGAATTCATCCTCACACAGATGAACGCAGCATCGGGAGCAATTTTTGGGGTTCATTATCTTGCTCAAGCATACTTCAACATGTAGGCTGCCATGGTCAGGGATCGAACCACCAACCCTCCGATCAGTGGACAACCCGCTCTACCAACTGAGCCACAGCCACAGATGAGAAATTTTGTTTTGAAACAAAATTTTGAACTGAGCCATGTTGGTTTTGAAAATGCTGAGTCTTCAGAATGAAACAGATCACGCTGCAACTGCGGCGGCAGACTAACTGATTCCATTGCACCGACAACAATTCATCAAACTTGGCCGTGAAAGAAGTACCGAAAAAGATAGTTAAAACAGCTATAATGATGATGTAAAATGGGCAATGTCGGCCAGGAAAGTTGAGAGGTTTTCGAGGGCCCTGCTCGGTCCTGCTTCTTGTTATGCTATCCATATCGGAACATGAGGATTTAATGGAGAGCAGTTCAAATGAAATACATTTCACAGATCAGTGACTGTGGATTGTGGATTTTGCATTCCCTTTCTTTTCCAAAGCTGAACTTTGCTGTCAGAGCTGATAACAAGTACAGCCTAGAGAAGATGACTTGCTGTTATGGAGTAAACTGAAGATAAATCTTTTAGCCCCACGAGTCTGCAAGTGTGTGTAAGTTCAGGACATTTGGAATTAGTCAATTTGTAGTTGGAAAATAAATCACCATTATTAATCTATTCTGAAACTAGAAGCAGTTAAATCAGAGGGTTACACAATACAAACACAAGGCAAAGAAAAACATTTTTAAAAGAGCTAAATAAAAAGAAAAGAGGATCACCAAAGTTATTAGATCTGATCCTCTCAGGACCTTCAATCTCTGCAGCAAATTTCAAAATAATTTTCAAGACTCATAACTAGGGATGGGAATAATTAATCGAGGAGTGATTAATGGTTGTTAAGAATTTGGTCACGGGGAGAAGAATCACATGGATTTTTAAATGTTAATTTTATCTCTGACTGCGTGTCATTATCACTGAACTGAAACACTCTGAGCGTTCAGTTCTGTGGCTGTACTTCAATATTATTTTGAGAAAAACTAGCTTACTGTATCAAACCCAGGCAGCAATCTCCGGGTATGAGCATGGAGGCAAACCAGGAAGTGCCTTAAGCTGCATTCTACTGAAAATTCCAGTAGGGGGTGCTAAGTTTGGCTGAAAAAAAAAAATCTGCCCATTCATTTCAGAGCAAAATTTGAAAACTTCTCACTTGACTTATTACCTCAGAAAAAATTTTCAGGACATCACTATGGTCTCAATCGCTAGTAAAAAGGTCACTAACAAGGCGAGCCGTCATCAGGAGAGAAGCAGAACAATGCGTATCCACGGCAACGTGTCAATAAAGTTATATATAAAACGTTATAAAGATAGAAAAGAGGACGTTTACCGATTTGGTCTCATAACTTTAACCCTTTCACACTGTATTTTCACTTAATGACAGTTTATTTGAACGTTTTGTTCAGTAAAAATGTCTTGTTCAGCGTTTGGTTGGACTAACAGACACTCCAAGGAGTCGCTGCTCAGTTTTCTGAGGTAAGTAACGTACATTTTGTTTTTGTTTCTTGACAATCCAATGGGCAGTCCACAAACCAATGGGTGACGTCACGGTGACTACGTCCATTATTTATATACAGTCTATGATCACATAAAACATAAAATATTGAACTCCTTGACATTATCTTTACAGTTTAATCTCACTTGAGTTAGTTTTACGATCGACAAGAAGTCTCTTTCGTCCTTTCAAAATAAAATATATTTATACATTGATGGTTAACGTTACGGATGATCGGGTGGCTGATTTCTTCCATACGCCCATCCCTACTCATTACCATGTTGGCACTTGAGGAAATGTCTTGAAATGTATCCTCTGAAAACTGTGAAGGTCTGAATACATTTTTGTGCCCATCCATCCAACAGTTCTTGAAACATTTCAGCCTGGACCAAAGTGGTGCTCCGGCCACTAGCATGACTTTTTAATGTATCAAATTTATTTTACATTTGGCAACAATGTAAGCACGACGAAATAAAAACACTAAACTATGAATAGATTCTTACTGAAGCCTGTCCTGCAGCCTGTACAGACCTCAGTGTGAAGCAGATTCATAGATGAACTACCACATCAACTCTTAACGATGTCGTTTCAAATCAGTTTTGCAGAAACAACACATATGTTTTTTTCCCTGAGTAAGGTGTGTGTGTGTGTGTGGGGGGGGGTTCAGACTGGAGACAGGTGCAGGTTCAGCAGGAGGAGAAAATGAGGCGCCTGTAGAGGTAACCAGGTAAACATCTGCGCTTGAGATTCTGCTGAGGCAAAAAGAGGAGGACTGCGGGGGGGAGAGAGGGGGAGATAAATGGATAAATGAAGAATGGCAGAGTCAGGAGAAACAGAAACCCAGAGATGGAAGAGACAGAAGGAGAAAAAAGTGTCAGTGTGAATAATAACGAGTGACTCTGGAGGAGGCTGGAAACAAGGCGCATTAAAAAACTGCGAGTTCATTAGAGTTTAGTTTAAAATCCAGTGTTGCTGAAATCAGGATTCTGCTCTCTGGCCCGGATAGACTGTCAGGGCTCATTTAGCATTTCTGCATTCACCCATCAACAAGGGTGGAGTTTTAATCTGAAAAACCCTCTAAATGGAGCTTAAAGGCCTTTACCAGGAAAGTCCAATCACGGTATGGTTTATTTTCTGCATTTAAGGGGCTGCACATGACATTCAGAACACTAATATAGCAGTAAACAACTACTTAAAGATATAGTGGTGTATAATGGTGTCGTGACCAGAGAATTAAGTCTACAAGTCACGAACGTCTGTTTTTTGTTGAAAACAAACAACAACAAATTGCTGTGAGAGCTGCTCCAGCTGCGAGTCCCTATGTGTGTCCCCTGCGGCACTACTCCGTCATTGAGGCGGAAGCATAATGGCCACTTGACAGTTTACCCCCAGGTTACACTGTTAGCTCTGCTCCCACTGTTTCTGTCATGTTGAGAGCGTGAATTGATCACTTCAGCACCTTCAGAAGATTAGCGTTCGGGTCACCAAAAACAGTAAAGTTCACCTCAAGGGGACCCAGAAAATACATACCGTGTTTCATACTACAGTTAAAATGACTGCTGCTTACACATTCAGTTGCCATCTTTGTTTGGTTTCACCCTCTGAAATCTTCGGCTATTATGTCCGTTAAAAAATCTGTTAAAAAATCTTCACTATGCCATGTTGGTATCAGTTTTTTCAGCGTTACCTCATCTATATGTCCTGATAATTAACTTTTAATTTTGACTTACTTGATCAAAATTTTGAACCCAAAAGAAACATAGGAAAACATGAAATTTGATCTCGAAAATTATGTTTCAATACACAGAATTTTAAATGTTGCAAATATGAACACAGGTTGCATATATTACATATAACAGGTAAAATGAGGATAATCTCTAGTTCTATATTTTATACTAAATATATTTGACATTATCTCTGGTTTTACTTAACCGAATATCAGAACTTTAGAGGGAAGCTGATGGAGAGACTCCATGTTGCTTCATTTTAATGTCTTCACGTCATGAAGAAGTCATGTGCCAGTGATTTCATGGACTCTAGAGCAGTGATTCCCAACCGGGGAGGCCCGACCCCCCCAGGGGGGTGCCAAAGATCCACGGGGGGTCACGAAGCCCTCTTGATTTCAAGGGATGTAATAAATCTAATGTGTTAACTATAGATGAGTCAGCATTTAATTCATTAGTGGGACAAAAACAACTAAATAAGGGCTACATTAAACGTTTATTCATTTATTTGAATAGAAAAATCACTATGGAAAAGTTTAAAAATAAAGGCTATGTCGCATGTGTAACATCCCTCCTGCAGTATACACAGGTAACCTCACCTAGCGGTAACCTCACCTAGCAACAGAAACACAGAGCTAATGGAAAAATGGCGAAGCGTCAGAGAGACGAAAATGCTGAATATCTCAAATAGAAAAAGAGAAGGTACCATGAAAGTCACACTGAGTTCGGCTTCATAGAAGCAATGGACAATGGGGGGCTCGCCAAAGTTTACAATGGTAAAAATGTGGGTCCCTCAAGAAAAAGGTTGGGAACTACTGCTCTAGAGGGTTAAGGAATGGAGACACATCATGCCAAAAAAACAATCTCACTTCAGAGTAAATCGCAGGGAAAATGTCTTAGCCATGCTAGGAGTTCGTCCAGAGATGCCAAAGTCAGTCAGTCAGTCACTTCAGACTGAGACTACTGGATGGACCTCCATGAAACTCCTTGAAGACGTTCATGGAAGCCAGAAGATGAATTGTAATAAGGGGGATAATCCCCTGACTTTTCTTCTAGTGCTTTCATTTTTAGGCATGTCCTGTCTGCCTAGTCATTAATTTTGGGACATTTATAGACATGGATTTTAAAGGCATTGAGCCGATGATGAAATGTGAATCCTTGTAAAAAAAAATATGCTTCAAATTTTTACAAGTAAAACCTGCTTTATGAGGGTTCTAAGACGAACAGCAGCTTATTTCTGTGACTTTAATGTAACCAGCCATGCAAAAGTATCATGTGTTAAAAGCACGGGGCACAAACAGTGTTTATATACGTAGAGACGAGCAGTTCACTGTAATCTACATGCAAATACAGATTTATGGATGTTTCTGCAGATGAAGGTGGTGATGAGAGTGACAGACTGACAGTTAAATGTGACATTTTGCTGTTTTGATTAACTGCAACTTAGGTTTCTTCCTTTCTTAAGCATGCGCCATTCAAATAAATGTTTTATCATCCTTGGTGTGTATATGTGTTTCTGAAAGAATCCACGATGGTGGAGATCACCGACTGCAGCGCCCCTCCTCCTCCTCCTCCTCCTCCTCCCCCCCGCTCTCTTGTTCTCAGCTTCTCTTTTCATCATAATGGGCTCCTTTCTCTCCTAATGGCCTTCTTCTCACAGAAACGCCTCAGTCAATTTTACACAATACCTAAGATGATTCACCAGAGGAGCCTGGTAATTGGGGGAAATATTCCTGCTGAAGCACTTCTTTAGTGGAAAGGCTCTGAGTGTGTCGCACCATGAGAGTGGGAGGTGAATTGATTGACAGGTGTTAGGAGTCATCTGTCAAAAAATCCAATCAAAGAGACATTTTACCCATGATACATCAATCTGAGCTTCGTTTACAATGTGGTTTTAATGGATTCCTCTACAACACTTAGAGTTCAGATTAGGGTTTATGCGACTATGTGACTCCTATGGAATTTGCTCACATACGCATTGTTATTAGCTGAGTTTTCATTCAAGTCCAACTGAATTTAGGAGATACATTTTGAAATGTTGCATTAAAATAAATGCGAATTAGGGACGTTTCCATCAACTGGTTTAGAGCGAATAAACTAAGCTGCAGTAACGCACTTTGGTCAGAAGATGGCAGTATAATGCATTGCTGTAGGATAATCCGTCAGTAAACAGAAGAAGTTTGTTGGTTTGTTGACAACTTTGGCCCCACAAAAGAAAATGGAGAGAAGTCTTCAGGAATTAGATTCAATTGGGGAACTTATAATTGTTCTTTCATGTCAGAGGAAACTGCTGATCGTGAGTCGTGAGCTAAATTTGTTAGAAAAAAGCGTTTCCATTTCCTGTTTAAAAGTGTAAAAACCTTTATGCTCATTTTAAAAAGTTTTATATGTCTTTTTTTGTAATTTTGTGTCTTTTTTTTTTAGTAATTTTGTATCTATTTTTGGTAATTTTGTGTCTTTTTCTATTCATTTTGTGTATTTTTGGGTCATTTTGTGTCTTTTTTGGTCATTTTGTGTCTTTTTTAAAGTAATTTAGTGTTTTTTCAGTCTTTTTTTGTCATTTTGTGTCTTTTTTTAGTAATTTCGTTTCTTTTTTCTGTCATTTTGTGACTTTTTTTAAGTAATTTTGTGTCTTGTTTTGGTCATTTTGTGTCTTTTTTAAGTAATTTAGTTTTTTTTCCTGTCATTTTGAGTCTTTTTTAAAAGTAATTTTGTGTCTTTTTTTTGTCATTTTGATATAGCCTCCAGCAGCCCCCAGGTAATCAAATTTTGGTCATTCCATCGAGCTTTTCTCATGAGAATCTTACAAGAAACAAGAATTAAGTTTTTCTCTCCTTCAATTAAAGCCATTTTAAAAACACTATAGTTAAGACTCCAAATGTATAATTTACATTTTAAATGTTCTCAGTGTCTCAACAGCCTTGCAGGACAGGGAGAATACTGTTAAAACTTGGATTTTTAATTTATTCTCCAGTCCAGAAAATGATTATTCATATCACAATGGTGCCATTGGGATTTCTCTGGGCCTTCTGCAGTCTATTCACTGTCTAGATTGAATATTAGATTTAAACTGTGATTTTTTCCCATTGTATGTTTGGTTGATATTCTCTGATCCAGTTCTAATAATTGCTAACCCTTCAGTTAACCTCCTATTTCTATATTGAAGTTCAAAGATTATTGTTGCTAAAGCAACACACCTGTTATTATCCAGCTCGTTAAAAGGCATTATTATGCACATGGCATTGAAACAGGTACTTGTTCCTACTTGAATCTGCACTTTTTTTATTTTCTAAGCTTTCACTTTCCTTTACCAATGACTGCTGATTTCTTCTATTCTTCTTGAACCAGTTCTCAGAGGTTTCTTTGTCTCTTTCTGCCCTCTCAGCTGTCAGTCTGATTGAACCATTGTACACTGTTCTGTTCTCCATCTCCAAAACAAACCCTTCATACCGAACAACATCTGTTTTGAAGAGAACTACAGCTTAAAAAGACCAGGGGCGGGGCGTCCCGGTGGCTCACACTGGTAGAGCGCGTACCATTAAGGCTGAGTCCTTCCTGCGGCGGACCCGGGTTCGAATCCAGCCTGAGGTCCCTTTGCCGCACTTCCTCCCCTCTGTCTCCCCCTTTCTATCTATCACTATCAATAAAGCAAAAATGCCCAAAAAATAATCTTAAAAAAAAAAAAAAAGACCAGGGGCCTCATGTATAAACGCTGCGTACGCACAAAAACATTGCGTACACAGATTTTCCCACACACGCCTCATGTATGAAAAGTGAACCTGCCGTGAGAATGTGCGGTGTCTTTTATGCTCTATTTAAAACGTGTTTCATATCTAAACTCAAACTACACACAACTGGCTTTGTGTTTACAGTTTATAGCTCTCGGACAATGAAGGAAAAATGCCGTTTACCACCCTCAATAACCCGTTCTAAATATGAGGGGGAGAGGATTTTTTTTTTATCCATTACCATATTTTAGATTTCACCTGCGTACTGCTGCTTACTTATACTTCTTACTAAATAATTTGTGTCTTTTTTTTGGTAATTTTGTGTCTTCTTTTTGTAATTTTGTCTTTTTTTTGTAATTTTGTGTCTATTTTTGGTAATTTTGTCTTTTTCTATTAATTTTGTGTATTTTTGGGTCATTTTGTGTCTTTTTTTCATTTTGTGTCTTTTTTTAGTAATTTTGTGTCTTATTTTTGGTAATTTCGTGTCTTTAAGTAATTTAGTTTTTTTCTGTCATTTTGTGTCTTTTTTTAGTAATTTTGTTTCTTTTTTCTGTCACTGTGTCTTTTTTTTGTAATTTTGTGTCTTGTTTTGGTCACTTTGTGTCTTTTTTAAGTAATTTAGTTTTTTTCTGTCATTTTGTGTCTTTTTTAAGCAATTTTGTGTCCTATTTTTGGTAATTTCGTGTCTTTTTTAAGTAATTTAGTTTTTTCTGTCATTTTGTGTCTTTTTTTTAGTAATTTTGTTTCTTTTTTCTGTCACTTTGTGTCTTTTTTTTTAAGTTATTTTGTGTCTTTTTTTGGTCATTTTGATACTGCCTCCAGTGGGCCCCAGGTAATTTGAGTTTGAGACCCCTGGTCTACATATTTTTTTTATTTAAACTATTTTCTTTCTACCGAATTTTCCCCCGGGGATCAGTAAAGTATTTCTGATTTTGAATAATATGGAGCCCGCTTATTTTTTACAGATAACCTGCCTTAATGAATGCCTATGATCGCCAATTGCTTCTCTTTGGTTTAACATGGAGATGTTAACACTGCAGATGCACAGGATCCATGACACACAGATCCCTCTACAGTCACTTTACCATCTTTTTCCAATATTTGAATCCTTGAAATTATCACCCAGATTTTGGTGAAAGTTTACTGTAGCACTGTGGGTGCAAATAGAACAATTTCTGGTTTCAAACTAATGAGACGAACTACACCTCTCCCCTACAATTAAAATCAAAGTTTGCACAACATGAGCAAAACCCGTCTCTCAAAACATTCGTGACTCTTCTTCATGAGGAGCACCAGCAGACTCTAAAATTAACCTGATCTTAATTCGATTTTTACACCTCAGCTGATAATTTTCACACACCTGACATATTTCTTATCACACACAAAAAAAGAAGCTAACTCTCTCTTCAGTCATATGGTGAATGCATTTCCTTTTATGGGGGGGGGGTTTGTCTGTCTGAGCAGGTAACAAGCTGTAAATAGACCTGTGTGATCACAGGTCAAACACACTGAGGACCTATTGAGATTCAACACACGTGAGCAGTTAACTCAAGCTCAAAATAACAGGTTTTTCTAACAAAACATCAGATGTCTGGTAGATCAAACTATAAAAAATATGGTTATTATAAAACAAGAGACCCTATAAGGCCAACAGTATGGCAACACCCTGCATGTAAAAAAAAAACAAAAAAAAACTGATCATCTCCACAAACCTATAGTACTTATTAGAATTAAAAAAAACAGATCAAACTACTCCAAAGAACTAAAAATACTACTAAGATATAGAGGTGTGAATCAGCAGAGGCCCTACGATACGATTTTATCCCGATACTTGAGTCACAATCTGATATTTTTTTACGATTTTAAGCATTTTGCGATACAATACATTGCGATTTAACTGCTTAACTGCATTTTGTGTTCACAAAATTAGATTCAGTCAAGAATTGTTTTGTCAAATAAGAGAAATTTCTCAGTCTATTCATCTCACTTGTCTTTTTATTTCTTCACAATGTGAGTCAAACCCACAGACTGATCAACAAAGTATCCAGTCAAACTGAACTGAACTGATATCAAACATGTATGGACGACAACAACTGCAGCATTTTATCAAACTTTCCTCAACTTTAAACTTCACTGCTCTATATAGCTTTGATACGGCTGTGTCCGTGAAATAACATCTCGACGGAGTTACATACCTGGGTTCCAATGTCTTTAGCATGTAGCTAAAACTAGAGATAGACCGATATATCGGCAAGCCGATATATATCGGGCCGATATTTGCGTTTTTTTACTTGTATCGGCATCGGCCGTTACGTGCGTGCGTTCGCCGGTCAATTAGCCCATTTCACTGAGCCAACACCAGGCAAGGCTCGGTGCAACATCTGCCATTCTCTGGTGAGCTGCTGCTGATACCAGAAAAAAGAAAAACACATCAAATATGTGGATCATCTGAGGCGCCACCACCTCGAGGCCTAGAACAACATGCAAATCGTTTGCTATCCAACTGTTAATATGTTTTGTTTGCTTTGTTAATAAATGTTTCTTTTAGACTTGTGTAACATTTGTTATCATTGTGTCATTGTTATCATGTAAATGGAGGGAGAAAAGACAACATTGGCTTCAAGAATCAGCCCAAAAAAATCGGCAGCACATATCGGGGATCGGTTAAGACTGATGTCAAAATAATCTGTATCGGTATTAAAAAACCTGTATCGGTCGACCACTAGCTAAAACCATCATAACTTTGCAGCGTCACTTCGACAACTTCCCGATACGATATCCTGAGGCACGCCTATAGATTCCTTAGGTCTTCTAGTTTTATATGATACAAGTATCTCCAATATATTCATAAAAGTGTGCCCGCTATGGCCTCCAGAACAAAAAAAAACGATTGAAAGAATGAAAATACTGTCGGCCGCCGGAACACTAAATATGGATATTGCCACGCAACTATCGCGATACTATGCTGTATCGATTCCCCCCCCCCCACCTCTATTAAGATACTCAAAAATACTTCTCAGAAATGGAGTCTGGTTTTGGGTTCAGTCAGTTTGTTGCGGTGGTGAGCGTTTGGGGAGTTTGAGCGACTGGCAGTATGTTTGCGGTTGAATCATGATGCTTTTTCTTCCCTGTTCCTGTAATTCACCTTTCTGATTGCTTCTGTTGTTACAGTGACCTCCAGCCTGTGCTGATGACTCAGATCATTCTCTTCATTTAATAACATGTGGGCGAGGTAAGTGGAGAAAGTGACAAACTCATGCTGCTTTACCATCTGTCACTTTTGTCCAATCCGTTTGACAGAAAACGATTTCATTGGCCAATCGAGGTTTATCCATCATGGAGCATCACGCCTTTCATTTGGATCACGCAACAACAACACGAGGCTTCAAGTTGAGGTTGTGATATTTTTCATGGAGACGAATTTAAACCAGTGACCTCCAGATGATCTCATTCTACACACAACTTCAAACTCATTAGCTCGACTGCTGTTTTACATTAAATAATAGGTTGATGAAGCATTTAGTTGTGGTTGAAAATATTCAGTGTAATGAACCAGCTCCGTTTGACTGTGAAGAGCTCTTTAACGCCTCCAGGGTCGAGTGTAGACGTGCGTCACGACGACAGAGCTGGAAAACAAACCCTGTGCAGCCTTGCGGGCTCCATAACACCAACTGACAAATGATCACTTCATACAGCGAGAGAGACAAAAGAAATGGGAAGAAATGAAGTTCAAAAGATTGGTAAATCAAGCAAATATTAAAGAGAAACATCAGACTAATTTTAGTCATTCTCTATCACCATTTGAAAGTGTAAACTCACTGATTAAATCTCCAAAGGAAGATGAAGATGTCTAATGAACAACTCCAAAAAAAGAAATTGAACTCTTATGAATATAAAAGAAAATCACTGTTCATTTTCTTTTTGGTTTCGCCGATTCATGAGATGGACACACAAACACACTTTGATTTTGCAACAAAGACTCTGAGTGACTTCTCTGAAACTTACCTTCATTCTAATCTTTTAAGAGAATATTATTATTGGAACAACCACTGGTCTACAAAGTTTGCCGTCTTTGAGGTAGAAAATGAAGCATTGGCAGCCATGCAGAAGGGTTTAATGTTCTTTTATTCAGCTTATCCTCCAGTTTCATTATATCCAAGTGATTTTATGGGAGCAACTTCATAGAGCTGACCTGAGGAAGGAATAAATCCATCGTATGCAGCCGCTTCAATGTGTTCAGTCCTTTCTTTATTGCTCTTTCACATCTAGTTGTAATGCTAAGATGCTCTGTCTGTTTACGGGTTTAGAAACTCTAAAACATGCTAAAGGGGCCACATGAAACACGGCAAAGTAGGGCTGGGCGATATATATCGATATAAAAGATATATCAATATATTTTTAAATGTGATATGGAATTAGACCATATCGCATATATCGATATAGTTCAATTTTTTTCTATTTCTTTATATATAAATGCTGCCCTTACTAGGGTTTGTCATATTTAGTTCTTGTGTAAAGTTTGTTATTCTTTTCTCATATAAATATATTTATTTCAGATAAAGATTGACCTACTTTATTTCAAAGGCTATTTTTATTTAAGATATTTTTTAATTAAATGTGCACTTTATGGAGCTTTGATTAAAAAATATATATATATATATATATATATATATATATATATATATATATATATCAGGATATTTATCATATATCGATATTCAGCCTAAATATATCGGGATATGACTTTTGGTCCATATGGCCCAGACAAATACTCTGAACTTAATTCTGCTCAATATAAATTTCATTGCTTTATAAAATGCAGTAAATTATCTCGTCTTGAGCTGCCACTGGTAAGAATACATGTTATGATAGGACTATTTTAGTGTGGAGTAACTCAAATATAGCAGTTAAAAATAGTAAAAACTCCAATTATTATGTCACTTTTCTATTTATTTTAAACACAACATGCATTCAAACCACACAACAATATAGAGCATGTACAGTCATGGAAAAAATTATTAGACCATTGTTTTCTTCAATTTCTTGTTTATTTTAATGCCTAGTACAACTAAAGGTACATTTGTTTGGACAAATATAATGATAACAACAAAAATAGCTCATAATAGTTTAATTTAATAGCTGATATTTAGCCATTTTTCATGGTTTTCTTGATAATAACCAAAATCATTATCAAGAAAACCATGGAAAATGACTATATATCAGCTATTAAATGAAACCATTATGAGCTATTTTTGTTGTTATCATTATATTTGTCCAAACAAATGTACCTTTAGTTTTACCAGGCATTAAATGAACAAGAAAGAAAGGAGAAAACAAGGGTGGTCTAATATTGTTTTCTATATGTTATGCAGCAAACCAGCGATTTATACACTTTATGGAAAAAGGAATAAGTGTTCAATGTAACTCAGTGCATGCACATATACATAAATCGCCTTCAAAATAAAAGCCTGATGTTGTATTGACTTCTAATTTCCGAGTAACCTCGCATGGGCTGGACAGGGACGACCAACGGGCTGCCTAATGCCCACGTTTATTTTAGAGAGGCGAAAAGCGATTAATTGATTAAAACGTCAAAATCAAAAGATTAAGAGATAGTAAGAATAATCCTTTTCTTGCAGCCTTTAAATACATGAATAGTTTCTTTGCCTGCCCTTGACTGCACGTATCACCGCTGTTATCTGAGAGCATCTGAACAACACGGTTTTAACAAACAAAGACCAACTGACAAACAAAACAAACTAAGAGCTTCTGCTGAGGGTTGAACTGAAGCCAAAAACACCAAACCCGCAGCACTCAAACATCTGAGGCCTGGAGGCTTTTAAGATCTGAGGCGGTTTCAGACATTTTTTAGTGGTGTTAAAGTCAAGGTTACAGCAACAGAGAAGTTCCTCTTCAAGCAAACAGAGAAGAAAACGATCTGAGTAAAAGTCTAGCAGGAACGCTATGGCCCTCGAGATGATAAAAGATGTATCGGAGCATGTTAAGAAACACTGAAATGCATTGAAAGTGCTCAGAGGTCAACACAAACCAATTTATTCTTAAATATATTCTGTCCTGTGTATGTGAAGTCAAACAGCGGCTGTGGTCGTGTGGGATTAGCTCTGCAGCAGGAGGTCAGGAAGTGTGTGTTCCATAGCTATAATTCAGTGATTTCTTCTCTGAGAACAGAGTTATTTGTGATTATTACAGGGTGGATGTCCTTGGAAGGAAACAGTGAAAAGGACAAAGGAGCTGCCGGTTTCCTGCCTGCTCTCCTCTGTCACTTCAGCCACAAATGGCTCCACAGGCCATGTGATGCTGATTACCAATGTATAGAAAGGACAATGAAGTCAAGGTGCTGAAACACCAAAAAGGCTGGAGGGGAACTTTATAAAGACAGTGATCTGACGAATGTAACATGTCATTAAATGTCATTCTAACTATCCGTTCTCTTTATTCAGTACTTTATTGAAATGCAGTTGACTTTGGAAAGTCATTTTCCAGTAAAGACGGTGCACCAGGACTATTCTAAACTTTAGTAAAATGTACATTTACTATGACATAGACAGTGACGTTAAATTTGCATTTAACCAGGTGGAACTGCTGTTGATAGTCTTGGTCTAGCCTGACTCGTAATTCGGTGTACCAAATGGTAATAAACAGGCCCGTTGATACAACAAAAGGTTGTTTTTTTTCGGTGTTTGCTGTCCCCACGCCATGCAGTGTTCTAAACAATCACTTGCACACATTCATGTTGTATTGAAAGTAGTAGTAGGGATGTTTCTAAGTTACAGTCATGGAAAAAAATATTACACCACCCTTGTTTTCTTCAATTTCTTGTTCATTTTAATGCCTGGTACAACTAAAGGTAGATTTGTTTGGACAAATATGATGATAACAACAAAAATAGCTCATGAGAGTTTAATTTAAGAGCTGATATCTAGACATTTTCCATGGTTGTCTTCAGCATGATTTTAGTTATTATCAAGAAAACCATGGAAAATGTCTAGATATCAGCTCTTAAATTAAACTCTTATGAGCTATTTTTGTTGTTATTATATGTGTGAAAAGGGGGCAAATTGCACTCAGCTTCAACTTTATGGGTGTGTTTGCAATAATTGGTGCAATATATTTTGTAAATCAGACTTTATGACTGGGTAGATAGCGGCTGCAAGTGATGTGCAATTCATGGTGCCATCAGCAGCTGCAATCCATTCTTTGTGAATTTGCTGCTGACTTTTTAGTTTTGCTCATGTCCCTTCACTAACATGGAAGGGGCGGGGTTTATACTGCAGCTCACCACCAGGGGGCGATCCAGATGTTTTGGCCTCATTAGTGGGAAGCTGATATGTCATCTATCTGTCTTCTTTATAGGGCTGGGCGATATATTTTTAAATGTGATATGGAATTAGACCATATTGTAAACCTTATTTTTGTTTTGATATTTGATTTGACTCCACCTAGGTTCTTTTTTGTTTTTTTGTTTTGTTTGTTTTTTGTGTTTTTTTTATTGCTTTTATTTTTCTACTATCATTCTGTTCTTTCGTGTTGATTTGAACATAAATGAACATGTACATTCTTTATTTTTGTATGTGAACGAAAGAAAAAAAAAACAATAAAGAGAAGTTTGAAAAAAAAAAAGATACTGTTTTATTTCAATGTGCACTTTATGGAGCTTTGATTTTTTAAAAAGGTAATCCTGTTGTTATTCAGTACTTATGTTCACTTAAATAAATGGTTTCAATTAAACTACTTGTGACATGTCGTATTTGACTTTGACTGAACATTTGCTCTCACTTTGTGATAAAAATATCGGGATATATATCGTATATCGATATTCGGCCTAAATATATCAAGATATGACTTTTGGTCTATATCGCCCAGCCCTACTTTATACAAAGTCTATGGGCAAGACAAACAAACAAAAAGGGGTCACATGAATTTTGACGTCTACAGTTTACAAGTCTGTGTGGATTTCATCTGTTAAATGTGACTGACAAGTTAGAAGCTTGAGAAATGTTTCATAAACTGGCATCAGTGTGAATTGTGCTAAAACGAAGCATTCAGGGTCTGATGTTTTCAGCAGAGGTTTGTAATAAAACCTGTCTGAGATAAACGGGGCCGACAGCGGGGAACCTGCAACTACACAACAGGGTGAGTTAGTGTGGTTTGTCTTGTAATTCAATGTGACTTTGCGACCGACACGATGTAATTTATGTCTCAGAGAACTGAATAAAGATGGATGTGTTTTCCCTCTACAGTCACACACAAACACAAGCACACACACATTTCACAGCAGACTCAGAGAAATCATTCCAGAAAGACTTGGGTGGATTTGTCCGGTGTTACACCCAATCTAAAAAGCTGAATGAATCTGAAGCACACCTAACTGACACACACATACACAAACACACGCACACACACCCAGACAGTCGAAGGTTATATTACATTTAGGTGTTTATAAATCGCATCACAAAACCGGTAAATCACTAGTCACCAGGTTAATATCTTTGGGGAAAAGGTGACTTGACTTGTATATAGACACGGCATGTTCTCTATTTTTTCTACTTGTATATATGTTACAGTTAAATGTTTGTGTTTAACTGTCCTGTTTTTAGCAGTTTGTCTATTTCTATCTTCCTGGAAATTGTTCTGCACAGTAAGTATAACCCAAATCCACAAAAGTTGGTTTGCTGTGTAAAACCTAAAAACAGAATGCATCAAATTCAGAGTTTACCATGACATACACTCACTGGCCACTTTATTAGGTACAACTGTTCAACTGCTAGTTGATGCAAATATGTAATCAGCCAATTACACGGCAGGAAATAATTGCATGTAAGCATGTAGACATGGTGAAGAATATAAAAAATATCTCGAAACATTTTCAAATGTGATATTGACCATATCGCATCTATCGATATAGTTAAAAAAAAATCTCTTTATATATAAATGCTGCCCTTACTAGGGTTTGTCATATTTAGTTCTTTTGTAATGTTCGTTATTCTTTTCTCATATAAATATATTTATTTCAGGAAAAGATTGGCCCATTTAATTCCATAGCCTATTTTTATTTAAGGTACGTTTAATTTAAATGTGCACTTTATGGAGCTTTGATTTAAAAAAAAATTATACAGTATTTATGTTCACTTAAATAAAGGGTGTCAATAAAACTACTTGAGACATGTCATATTTGGCTTTGACTTTGACTGAACATTTGCTCTCACTTTGCGATAAAAATATCAGGATATATATTGTATATCGATATTCAGCCTAAATATTTCGGGATATGACTTTTGGTCCATATCGCCCAGCCCTACATCAAAATGGAGAAGAAAGGTGATTTAAGTGACTCTGAACGTGGTGGCCTGGTTGTTAGTCGGAGCATTTCACAAACTGCTGATCTAACAACGATCTCAAGTGTTGACAGAGAACGGTCGGAAAAAGAGAAATATCCAGTGAGCCTTGATGTCTTGTTGATGCCAGAGGTCAGAGGAGAATGGCCAGACTGGTTCAACAGTAACTCAAATAACCACTTGTTATTACCAAAGAAGACCATCTGTGAATGTGAACACGTCCAACCTTGAACCAGATGAAGACCACATCTTATTAGGTACATATTTCACCTAATGAAGTGGCCGTTGAGTGACCAACTGCTGTACTTAAAGAAACTAAAAGAAACTTTAAAGTGATTATTAAAGACTTTCAATCTAAAGTGGCCTCTATATGACCTACAGAAGCAAATGAGACCAACAGGGGTGAATAATGATTTCCCTGATGCCCCGCCTGGTTCCTGGGAGCCAACACCACGCTGCTGGAGGCCCAAGCCAATTTTCTGGGCCCGCTGGAGGAAAAAGGGGCAGCCCTTAATCATAATGTTACAGCCACGTTTGAAAAAAACAAAACAAAAATTATAAACTAACCTATCAGAAACAACCATCAGTGTGATTTGACCTCTACTTTGAAGGGGTGGATTTTTGCCGCAGTTAAACATGCACAAATAAGGCTGGTTAATTCTCAAAGCACCTACAAAGAGTTAATTGTATCCCTAACTATGATGCCAAGACAATAGTGTTTCAGTGCTCAGGTTCTATTTACATATATTTTACATATTTAAATGAACTATACATACGATACAGAACATTAATTAAATATAGATATATTATATGTATATAAATCCTAAGCTTCTTTATCATCTATTTGCTTCTCAATGGGATCATTAGTTACACAGTTAACATCATATTGCCTTGAAAAAGACTTGAAACTATAATGTTGCCAACACCACGCTGCTAGAGGGCCAAGCCATTTTTCTTGGCCCGCTGGAGGAAAAGGAGGCCCAGAAGAACCAGAACCAAGACTTAACGGGGCATTCAATATAAAATGAGAGATTTTCTAACAGCAGTCTGGTGCTCATGGAAACAATTGTTTTTTTTCTGCCAAATGCAACCCAAATAAAAGTTCCTTAAAGCTGCTTTAATATAGGTGTGGATTAAGGTGTGCTCACTTTCATTTTGACCTCCAAATTAAGCGGTTCTTAATATGTTGGCTGGTTGTGTCCAAACTCTCTGATTTCGTTACCCTGCACCAGGCGGCAACCTCCGGGTCTGAGCAGTGAGGCAAACCAGGAAGTGCCTTAAGCTGCATTCTACCAAAAATGCCAGCAGGGGGTGCTGAGAACGGCTGCAGAAGCATTTGGGTCCATTCATTTCAATACAAAATGAGAGAACTTCTCACTTGATTTATTTCCTCAGAATTTTTTTTAGGACAATACTATGGTCTCAATCGCTAGTAAAAAAATCTCTTCAAGACAATTTGATGTTAATAGTGTAAATAATGGCCCAAATTAGAAGAAAATAGAAGCTAAAGAATCATATGATTTGGGGCGTGGCTACCTTTGATTGACAGGTCACTAACAAGGCGAGACGTCATCAGGAGAGAAGCAGAACAATGCATATCCACGGCAACGTGTCCATAAAGTTATATATAACGTTAAATACATATAAAAAAACAACGTTTACCAGTTTGGTCTCATAGCTTTGACCCTTTCACTGTATTTTCACTTAATGACAGTTTATTTGAGTGTTTTGTTTATTAAAAATGTCTTGTTCAGCGTTTGGTTGGACTAACAGACACTCCAAGGAGTCGATGTTCATTTTCTGAGGTAAGTAACGGACATTTTGTTTTTGTTTTTTGCTAGCCAAAACTAACATCCCAGCTAATGCTAACATGAATTAGCAGCGGCTTTGCTCAGTCAGGTTGAGGTGTAGAGAGGCTGTAGTCAGTGTCGTCAGATCCCTCTCCTCCTCCACAGTCCAAATATGGTCTGCTCGCAGTATCGGAAACAAGATGGCGACACAAGATGGCGACGAGTGTAACGCTGAACTCGATGCTTCCAACAGGCCACAATCCAATGGGTGACGTCACGGTGACAACGTCCATTATTTATATACAGTCTATGTTCTGCACCACAGGTGGTAAACAACTATATAAAACGTAAATGTAAAGCGAAACTCCTTCATGTGAAGTCCCACAAAGTGAACGAAAATGTGTACGGAGTGTCGGAGCTCCACAGTTGTATGTTAATGAGCAGCTGTCTGCAGCACTGATAAGAACAGCTGAGAAGCAAAGAGGATCAAAGCTACAGCTTTACTTTCCAAACAACGAGCAGAGAGAGCTGGAAGGAAACGAGCAAACTGACATCTCAGATGGCATCCTTTTTAAAAAGTCCACAGTGATTATTGTGTGGAGTTTGAGCCGAGGTGAGCCTGAGGCACTCGGAGCTGCCGCGGACAAACTGGTGTGTTTTGTTGAACAGAGAGTGAAAGAAATGTTAAACAGGGTTAGGGTTCAATGCTGCACTACACAGTAAGGAGGGACGAGGTCAAGAGTGAACAGATTTTTACTAAGGATTCTCTGCGGTTAAGTTTGACGCGAGGATTAGCAGATTTAATTTAAGTTCACTTATTTCTAGTCTGTGACTTGCAATCTTAGGGTGGTGGTTTTCTTGTCAAATTGTAGTTTCTATTGCAAATTATGCTGCCAAAGATGGATGAGTAATTACTGAAAATGTAATATCAATAGAACTGGGCATTGTTTAAGATGTTATGATACTTGTGCTGGTACCAAAAACACA
The DNA here is from genome assembly GCF_030273125.1 of Centropristis striata. NCBI lineage: Eukaryota > Metazoa > Chordata > Actinopteri > Perciformes > Serranidae > Centropristis > Centropristis striata. The sequence continues at coordinate 33,598,071 of NC_081522.1, forward strand.
TACGCTACCTTCTTTAGCTGTACAAGAACTTTGCATTGCTAAAATAGAGTAAAAATAAAAGAAACAGATTTTAAATAACACACTATCTGACGGACGATTCTGATTCTGATCAGATATTTGCACACAGATATTTACACATTTGAGCAATGTGTAGATTGTAGATTAAAACTGATCATCTCCACAAAGCTACAGTGCTTACTAGTATAAAAAACAGATCATACTTCTCCAAAAAACAAAAAATACGACTAAGTCATAGAGGTGTGAATCAGCAGAGGCTCCACAATACGATTTTAATCCCGATACTTGAATGACAATACGATATTATTGAGATTTTAAGCATTTTGCAAAATGGTGAGTATTGAGTTTCAATATATTGCAATTCAACTGTTTAACTGCATTGTGTCCACAAAATTAAATTCAATCAATAAATGTTTTGTCAAATAAGACAAGATTATCTTTTTATTTCTCCCCAATGAGAGTCAAACTCACAGACTGACCAAAAAAGTATTCAGTCAAACTGAACTCAACTGATATTAAACATGTATGGACGACAACAACTGCAGCATTTTATTAAACTTTCAAAAACTTTAAGCTTCTCTGCTCTGAATAGCTTCAATACGGAGCTGTGTATTACAGTACAGTATATTCCTGAAAGTGACTCAGGAAAAAACAGAAACGGTGAAAATACTGACGCAAAAATAAACACTAAATATCAATACTTGGCGGCCATGAATCAGTATAATATCGCCACGCAAAATATCTCAATACTATGCTGTATTGATTTTTTTCCCCCACCTCTAGTTAAAACGTGTTTAGAGGGGGACTTTACGATTCCTGAGTTCTTGATGAGGAAAAAAAAGGATAGATACTGCAAACAAGCACTCAATTAATTATCTAATGTTGCACTTGATGGCATAAGAAAATTCCTTAGCAATGCTACGCAGTTTAAATAGTATTTGAAAGTCTGTTCCGTATGCTATTCTATTCTGCCGATGTCACTTGCCAGCCATAACTTATCACAGCACACAACTCAAAGGGCTTTAGAATAAACAAAAAGGAAAGATCGAGACATAAAGGGAAACAAATTAAACTAAACAGTTATGTAGCTCCATCATTCCTGTTGGTTCAAACGAACATCCAACAGATGAACCGGCGCCGCTGTGTTCCCATCTGATTCCTATATATCTGATGAATCCGTGTGCAGTCAGCAGGTTAGATCAGGAACAGCCTCTCCGTCTCACTCTGTAATCTGAGGAAGCTCAGCAGACACACGGCCTGTTTTGATCCTTTATTTACCAGAATTGTTGACTAAGGCTGTGCGCTTTCCTTCTCCAATACTTTCTATTACTACCATTTGTTTGTTTCTACACAGTTTATTTACAGGCCCATGTGTATGTCTGACTTTATGTGCCAGATATCAACACCAATCATTGTGCTTCTGCTGATCCATGCAAACCAAAGATTTAATTCAGACGAAGTTCTTCAGAGTTGTGTTGTTCGACTAATGCCACAGTGAACTGACGAACTGTAAAAAGTTTCTCTACCATCTTATTTACAGGCTTCATACACTTTTTCAGTGGTCAAATTCAAGCACTTGTCAAGGACTTTCAAAGTCTTTTTCAGTATCTTACACCTGTTGAAAATTGCATGTTTTAGATGAGTACTTGCATACTAAAAGGGGAGATTGAGTATCGATACTCAAAAAAGTATCGATACTAAAATGTTGTATCCAGATACAATACTAATTTTCAAAAGTATCGAGTATCTGAGGCTTGTTATCATAGTTGCAGTTTCTTTTTGCACAACTGTTTTTTATTATAAATAGTTAACCTGTGGTTCTGTTAATTTTCACATGTTGCATTTTTCTTGTTAATAAAAATATTTCTGTTAAATTTTGGGGTCTTTGTTTTTATCCTTGTGGTATCGAAAATGGTATCGAGTATCGAATATTTTCCTGAGTATCGGTATCGAGTTGAAAATTTTAGTATCGTGACAACCGTAATACCAAGAGCGATGGTTTTACATTTTTAGGAGGAACGGTCTTCATTTCAGATAGGCTACTCATTATTTTTTACATTGAACATGTGATTATCTATAGTGTATAGATGGATATAGTCAGATTGCAAGAAAAATACAGTAAGAATTTCAAGCATTTACAAGCACTTTATCCAAAATCCAAGCACTTTTTAAACCTTGAAAATACAACATTTAAAGCATTTTCAAGGATTTCAAGCACCCGTACGAACCCTGTATTTAGGAAACTATCTAGTCAACAGAAGAGGCTGCGGTCACAGCAACAACAACAAAATGTCAGAAAATGAAAAGACAGCAACATAAAAGAGTTTACTTTTCATTCATGTACAAGAATGATTCAAAAACATTATAATCTGACCTCAAACTCAACAGTATTTTGTTGGCTCACCACGATTGACTGAAGTGAAAACTTTCTCTTTTTTCAGTTAAGAAGCATTCAAAGCAAAATGTCATAAATGCTGCTGTTGACCTTGTGCTGATGAGTTGCATGAAAACAAAAAGTAGAACACGAACAATGTTTTGTCTCCAACTCACTCACATTTTTCACAGTTTCATAACATAACTTCAGTGTGCACCTTATGTGCAACAGTTTTAAGTTTTGCTCTTCAGAGTCTGAAAAATGTGCATGTCAGTAGGCCTGTCACGATAATTACGATATCAAGTTATCGTTCGATATCTAAAATTGGAAACGATTTTTTCTGGACTCAATATATTGTTGTTTACACACATGACTTTTTGTGCTTTTTCTGTTGTGTTTAAAGTAATACTGCAAATGTTTGACAGGCAGTACGATTGCAGAAAAATACTATATTTCCCCGAGTAGCCCTTCCAGCTGTTTATATGTTATTTTAATAATAAAATAATATAAAACATAATGTTTATATCAGTGCATTTTTTTGTTAACCCATTTAAGCCGGCAATGCATTACCGAATTTCTACCATTAAAACCAGGGGCGCTGTTGCGTTATTCTACCATTAAAGCCGGGAAAGCGGAAACGTCGTTTTGTAGTATTTGTAGTTTTTTCCACCTATTTTCTGTCTCTAGCCCAATGAAATGCATCAGAATACATGTGGGAGTGTCGCAAGGCAACATGGGACTTCTCCAGAACTGAAATCATGGCGGAAGACGACTATAGCGGAGGGAGCTTCTGTTGAATTTCCAGAAAAACTTCAGGTTTTAGGGGGTTATTTTAAAATCGCCCATAGGTTTTACAGGCACTTTTTCCAGGGGTTTTAGGCCTAAATGGGTTAACAGAGATCGATAGTGTATATTTAATATTTCTTTTCCACATTTAAATTCCAATGTTTAATATTCTCGAGATTAAAAAATGCATTGCTGTGGAAAAGGATGTACTCATGATGCTCTAATATCGTTAGAAAACTAAAACGATTGTGATAGTTTCTGGGAAAATATATCATATTTAATATGTCCTAAAAAAATTGTTATCGTGACAGGCCTACATGTCAGTGATACTACACATGTTCCGGATAAAGAATTATAGAAGCAGGTTGCAACTCAAAGTAAATGTCTGAGTCTCGATCCATTTACCTTCAGTGTTCCAGCGATTTAACATATTGATGTTACATATTATTCTCTGATTTCTAGTTACTTTTTCGCCATTTCCATTTGGGATCAATACGATTTAAGTTTCCATCTCATTTTGGGTGACGTAAATATGTTGCAATGGAGTGAAAGAGAGAGGTCAACATTCGCTGAAGAACCCACAACAACTATGGATGAAAGTTCAGAAGAGAAACCAAAGAGTTTTTTCTGCCCATATATCCAGGTTAAGAACCTCCAATAGAGTCACTATGATGTGAAACAACCTGAAGCTCTTACTGAATATATTCTAGTGTTGTTTAGGCAGGATTCGGCCCTGGATATGTACTTATTTATCCATGAATACTCATAGTACTCTGGCAAGTATGTCAAAAATACTGCTCTTGTCTATGTGTATTGATAAACTAAGTATATTATGAGCTTTTTTAATCTTTTCCCTCCCGATATTGTATAATTTGTGCAAATCTGAACCATGAAATCATCATACTGCATTAGCTGTTGTTCACTAAGTTAGTTTTAAACTGAAGAAAACACCCAAAAACATGATGATTAAGAGGTAAAAACTTAAATTAAATCTATATATGATCAGTAAACTGGGTTTTGGACAACTGTGTGTACCAGTATGTCTGGAAGGAGTGTGTATGTTCTGCTGTCCCAGAAGTAAATATGTGACATCTGTAGGTTCAGATGTAATGGAGTTATGACTGAGGATAAGACACTACAAAATAGGTTAAAAAAGGCTCAAAAATGTCCAAATTTTAACAGCCAGCTGTAGGTAATTTTTGCTCTGACCTTCAGCTGCGTGGAGAAGACTGCATGGTTGTCGTAGACGAGGATATTGGCGATGAGGCTCTCTTTCTTTTTAGAGAAGGAGGACGGTCCCTCCATGGCGTACGGGTCAACTATCACCTTCTGTAGATTGTGAGGACACTTGGTCCCGTCCCACACCTAGAAAATAAACAAATGACACAGAGCAGGACACAATATATTTTTTTCTAGAGGCAGAGAAAGATAATTATGTTGATGTAGGGCTGGGCGATATGGCAAAAAAAAAAAAAAAGATCACGATTAAGTTTTTCATCTCATCAGATCTCGATTATAATCACATTTGTTTTTAAACTGCCAGTTTTAAAGCATCTGTACTGAAAACTAAAGAAACTAGAGATAAGTTCAATATTTTATTAACATACGAAGTAAATAAAGCAAATTAAATAAGATGAACATAGAAAAGTATAAAAACAATTTTTACTCAACAGTACAACAAATGTAGAAAAATATAAAATAACACAGTGAACTACTTTAAAGTCCTGAGTGTTTCTGCAGGTATGCAAGATCCAAAAAAGACAAATTGTGAGATTTGTTGTTGTTAGAAAGCCCACGCTGTTAATGTTTTGCAAACTTGTCTATTTAACTATGTTCCATTCATTAAAGACTTGTATCTCTGTAAGTTTTCATATGTCCCACACTCTTGAACGCACCATATCGGTTCTGACGATGTTGAATGCACCATACCTGTGTGTGAAGTGCCGTGATGTGAATATTTGTTTTCTCTTGATACAGCTGCGGATAGATTGTAATTTCCTTTACTCTTTCCCAACATTAACCTGTTCCTCCCTGGTTTATTGCCCCGAGTCATGGCTGACATCTATTTCACTGCCCTCAGCTCCACGTTTAGCTCCACGTTCAGTCTTTTGAGTTTACCTCAACTTACAAACGGAGCAGGAAAGGTCGACTCCGATTGGCTGTTGTCACGCACATTTCAGACCGGTTTGATCGAGTAAATACGCTCACAGCTGACCACAGTAATCGACCTGAATTTTATTGCGATCACTAATCGCGATCACTAATCGCGATCATATAATAGCGATCATATAATAGCCCAGGTGTATGTTGAAGGATCAGTCTGTCCAAATGTATGGTCCACAACTTTATATCTCAACACCTTGCTGTCAGATGAATCTCTATAAATAGAGAATGTGATGAAGACCAATTTGTAGAAATGATTTCATTCTTTGAGGCTGCTTAGTTCCATTGAAGGGAAAACATAATGTGTTTGGGGAACAAAACAAACCTGTCACACACAACTCTCCGTGTTAATTCACTAATTATTTTCAGTCACTTCCAGTTTGTCATTTTCATGATTGCAGTTAAGATAACGTCAATACCTTCCAGCTGCTCAAAGGGCGCAATGCTTCCGATGCCTGGGAGGCTTTGAAATCGAAACTTGTGCGGGAAGTGTTTGATGACAATTAGTTTGCAGGGATCGAAGTTACAGATCCCCCCCCCCCCCCCCCCCCCACACACACACACACACACACACTTCTAATGCAGTTGAGAGAAAATAGCGCTTAACAAACTCTTAGCAGTGTGATCTCAGGTGCTTGGTGAAAGCTAGACAAAAATCTATTCTTGGTGTGCTAAACTGTTGTGATATGGAGAACATCCTCTCCTGGTTGAATGTGTTGTTGCGTAACAGCAGGCAACACCCTCAGAGCAGCTTTAGAAATCAGTGAGAGCAGACTGGCAGCAGACCAGCGGTCGCTGCCAAATCCTGTTCAAATTTATCTCCTCTATCAGTCTCACTGGCAGGAAACCAGCCATCACTTACAGCCTCATTTCTGTTCTGAAAACGGAGGTGGCTGGTAAAACAGCTCAGGACTAAGATAAAATAGATGAGACCTACTCCCACTGAGGTCACCTGACTGTGAAGTACTTTTACTAGAAGACAGATGAAGACTGAAGGCAAACAGATCCATTATTCTACAGGGAAAAGTCGAATGCCAAATGCTTCAGTTTCCCTAATCAAAGCAGGTTGAAGTTTTAAAAGAGATAAGACGGCGACGCAGCTTCCTAACACGACAACAAGTCACATTAACACCGACAACAGGAGAAAGAACAGGTGACTGTGGGTATTAAAAGCAAGACGATAAGAACAAATACATAGAAGCTGACAGTAAACAGCCTCCAGGGAAGCTTCCTGGTGATAGTGATGCCACAGTATGAACACACAGGAAGTTTTCTGTTATTTATTAGTAGGAAACATCCCACACTAACAGATAAACTCCAGCCTCAGATCTGAGGCCTGGGGGGGATTCTTGTTTTTACAGTTTTAAATGTAAAATTGATGGAGCCTTTTGCCTCTTCTTTACCAAACTTGTACAATTTCTAAAAGTTTGCTTTTGATGAATTCTTAAATCGATCCGTGACCTGCAGAGCAGACGGATCCTGACACGTCTGGTCTTTCTATCAATGCAGCTACCAAATAACTGACCAAACTGTTTCCTCCCTCACTGATACATGGTTGCCCATACATTTGGAATAAAATACTTTTTACTGCTTTCCATGAAATTATTGTGACAATGTGTAATGTATATTTTGTCAAAACTTTATTTTTAATCTCTTATAGTAAAAACTCCAATCATTATGTCACTTTTCTATTTATTTTAAACACAACATGCATACATTACATTTGCTCTCACTTTACAATAAAAATATCGGGATATATATCATATATCGATATTCAGCCTAAATATATCGGGATATGACTTTTGGTCCATATCGCCCAGCCATAATACTAACCTCATTACCTTGTAGAAATGCACCACAGTTAGTTTAAAGTGATAGTTGACTGTATTTGTAGCAGTCTTACCCTCAGCACGGTGCAGCGGGAGTCCATGGGAGCTTTGGCGAGCAGCTGGCAGGTCAGGTCGAAGTAAGCTTTGGGCTGCACATCAGACAGACGGACTGTGGGAACAGGTGGGAGAATCGACTGGCTGGCGCTCCAGGACCGCAGCTCCTCCACGATCCGACGGTCCTCCTGGTCAAAGTGGAAGGAGAGGCTGGAGGTCCGCGGCTCAATGTCTCGGCCTTGCCCTCCGTCAAACGTCAACGCAGAGAAACCCGGAGATTTGACCAGCCAGGTGGAGTCGTTGCGTTGCTGAAGCTGTGCAGAGAAACGTGGAATCGTTCATCAGTGACCTCTTTAACACAGATCAAGTCAAGTAATCAAATTTAACGACTATACTGGTGGTTTTAAGCTCTTGTCTTGTCAAAATATGGTTACTAAAAGAACCGGTCTGGAACACAGGGCGGACCTTGACTCTGTGCATGCGAACGATGTCTCCGTTTTGAAAGATTTTAGGATGGTCCTCCAGCTTCTTACAGAAGATGGTGCACTTGATCGTCTCGTTGGACTGATCGGTAATCTTGAAGTATGAGTGAAAGTCTGTGGAAAGAAAACTTCTGTTGGTCAGGAATCAAGCGTAAAACACTGACTATAAGAAATCTTTAGGAATATGATAAAGAACAGGTCTCAGTTTTACATTTAGTTATTATTCATTATTCATTACAGGACATATTCACACTTTAAAGTCCTTTTGACTTTCTAATCCTGCTGATATAACCCCTTGACAGTAACAGTTGCCAATTGAGAACTTGGCAACCAATTCTTGGCCTTTGCCAATGGCTGTTGCCATCCCAACTCAATGAATAACAAATATCTGTTACAATATGCATCTCCTGTAGAGACCACATCAAACAAACTCCATTGAACAAATGGGTAATTTAATATTTCCCCCAATAAATGTATTGCAAAGCATGGCACAAGATTTCTTAAACTTTACAGAAAACTGTTCTCTTTAATTCTGTATAGGTCCAATCTAGTAATTAAACACTGTTTGATTTATGCAACATCTCAGCTGTTTAGTATCTACATAGTATCTTAACTACTGAAAACACAAGGTGACTAAACATGACAACGGATTGTTCAGTTTTTAGCAACCGCTTTTAAAAGCTGAGCCCTGCCTTGTGGATTAATTTAAAGCCAATGTGAGGTCAAGTCCCTTTATCCATAAAGCATTAAAAGAACAGCAACAACAAGTTGACAAGGTTAAAAATCAGCTGTGCAAGAAAAAGTAATACTTATATAGATGGAGTAAACTGATTCAAACCACTCTGCTGATCTGATTTTGATCTTCGGGGGCAAACATAACCATCTCATACTTGACTTTGTTCAGTCAGAGGAAGTTACCATCAGTCATTTTTATGTACAGATGTCAACTGCCGAATTTCCCATAAATGTTGTTATTGTGAACCCAGTTCTAGATGCCTAAGCAGGTAGCTATAGTGTCTATCCCAGAGGACTAGAGGACTAGGTTGAAATGAACTGGAATGATCCTTGGGACAGTCCTTAAATGTCTGTAAGTTCCTCTGGTTATTATTAAATACAGTGTCATCAGCATAGAAGCAAATATTTGATTAAGATGAATATATACAGGAAAAATAGACCAGAGCAACAAAGCAGACTCTGCCAATACATATAAACTGTATATACACTCGTACATGTTTGTGTATATCTGTTGTGAGTGTGCGTGTGCTTCTGCAGTGTCTGCCCAGATGGATTTTTCCAATATCTCTGTTTACTTTGAGAGATGCCCGAAGGATCCACAGTGATGATGACAAAGTCTGGACCGTTTTCATCTGAGATGCTGTATTTTTTCTTTATCACCCGTCCCAAAAAACACACCAGTCCAACACTCGAACAGTCACACACTTCATCACTCTGTGCTGCACAGCTGCAGGTCAACTCAGACTTTAATCTGCTGATATTTATCATCTTATCATTTCCATCCCTTCGTAATGCTGACACACTGAGTGTAAACCTCCCGGTGATAACTTCATGATGATATCAGCTGCAGTGTGTTAACGCGGACATTAAATAAAACCTGGTTTTATAGGTTTACTAGTGGATTTGATTGCTTTAAAGCCTGAGCAGCCTGTTCATGCCCAGACATGTATTATGAAGGACCATCAACACATAAAATAAAAGAAAATGTTTCGCCGCTGCACTGCTCTCCACACCTCTCAGAGTGTGTTACAGGAATAATCCGAGGTGTTTCCATCTAGACAAAACTGTGTCTGCTTTCACACGGCACTGATCCAGCTTACATTACTTCATGAAAGATTTTCTCTTCTTTTCTGCCTGTCAGCTCATTTCTGTCCCCGAGGAGGTGATGTAGTTTATGTTTCCAGGTCTTTTTTGATCAATAACTATCAATCTTTGTAACATTTTTAAACACAGCTCCAAAGAAATCTCAAACTCGCCTGCTGAGCAGCTTAACGTCTCTGTCCATGGTGCTGAAAAGGCTTGAACTTTTTTCTTTGTTTTTTTTTTCAGTCCGTCTGGTTTTAAAGCAGTAACTGCTGTTTAGCTTCACGGGACAAACTTGTTGTTACACTTTTACATACTGATAAACTTCAGATTATATCTTTTTTTAAATATATGAAAATAAAAGTTGAAAAAACCTTCATGCTGTGAATAATATATATTACGAAAAAGATTAAGTAAATATAAATATTTATTTTAAATCAAACTATTATTTGAAAAAAGTGTGATATTATAGCTTTATTCTTTAAATATAAATGAAATGAAGGAAATGTTTCATTCTGACATTATTGTAATAAAATTCCTGTTTTCTGTGGAAAACATTTACAATGTTAAGACATTTTGAAAAAAAGTGCAAGTATACATTTTGTGAAAAAATATCAAAGCATTGTGGAAAAATTGATAGAATTTATAACATTAAGACTTTCTCTCATGACTTATTCTGATGAGAATCATTTTTTGTTAAATAACGACTTTTGCTCATAATAACTATTTTAATCCAACAATATTAGTTTTATGGTTACGGTAACACTTTTTATTAAATTAAGACATCTTTATTCAAAATATTCTAAAATCATTTTCACAGCACTGACTTAATTGCTTAAATCCAAGCAGTGGTCATAAAACTCATCAGATAAGCGAACAGAAAGGTGATGCACTGACTTTTCAAATCAAGTGCCATCAAGTCTAATGTTTGCTAATTAATAAATGTTACCATGCCAACACAATGAGCTAAGATGGTAAACATTAGGAATGTGCGTTTGAAAGAAACCTGCCAACTCGATTATCTATAATGTTAACGATCAATTAATCGATTAATCACTGCATGCATACATGCACAAAATAAAAAGATATATGTACAGTACTATGCAAAAGCCTGTTTTGATAACGGCCGCTTTTATTTTGAAAGGACGAAAAGAGACTTGATCCTGTTGATGGTAAAAACTAAATCAATTGAGATTAAACTATAAAGATAACGTCAAGGAGTTCAATGTTTTATGTTTTAGCCCCCGAAGAGGCATGAGGTTAGTTTTCACAGTAATCCTCATATTTAAGAGTGTTTTTCTGTTTAAATATGTTTTGGATAAAATTAAACCTAGTAATTCATGCTAGCAAGGTTTGATACAGTAAGCTAGTTTTACTCAAATTAATACTCTTGTATTTCTGTGTGTTTTATGATTGTTATTGCAACTTTCAGTTTGCAAACTGTAGCTTTATCCAACTTAATTCTCAGCTCATTGGCTTATTGACGTACAAGAACTGAACGTTCGGCCGTGTTTCTGTTCAGTGATACTGATACGCAGTCAGAGATAAAATTGAAATTAACGACTTGATCAAACATTGATTAATTATTCCCATCCCTAGTAAACATGGTAAACATTATACATGCTCAAAATCTGCATGTTAGCATTAACTTAAAGCATCTACGTATCTAAAAAAATTATTATGTATATATGTATATGTATATGTATATAATTATTAAAGTTATTATGATTCTTCTTCCATGCTGTTTAAGAACAACAAATATTAAATAGTTTGTGTATCTTTCAGGCTTGTCCCACACTGACCGTCGCCGCGACTCTTGTACGGCTGTTTGAAGAAGACCACCACTCCGTACACGTTTACTACAGGTCCAATCGGCAGGTCACTCAGTTTGACGTAAGCAGGTTTTGGAGCCTTGGCCGACCTGGAAACCTGGAAGAAACAGAGCCGGGTTAGAAAAAGCCACCAGCAGCTCCGTTTAGCATGCTGTGCTGCAAACTAGAGTTGTCACGATACCAAAATGTTCAACTCGAAAATATGCAATACTCGATACCATTTTCGATACCACAAGGATAAAAACAAAGACCCCAAAATTTAACAGAAATATTTTTTTTAACAAGAAAAATGCAACATTTAAAAATGAACAGAACCACAGGTTAAATATTTATAATAAAAAACAGTTGTGCAAAAAGAAACTGCAACTATGATAACAAGCTTCAGGTCTGAGGTAGTGCAAAAAATAAATAAATACAATAAACAATGACAATTATAACAATATTTTGAGGTTGTATGCTGTGCTCGGGGGTCTCGATACTTTTGAAAATGAGTATCGTATCCGGATACAACGTTTTAGTATCGATACTTTTTTGAGTATCAATACTTTTGACAACCCTACTGCAAACAAACTTATGTTTAACTCATGTTTTACAAGCCTTATATCACATCCATCATCACAGTGCTATAACTGTGTGTATAACTGAGTCAACAGCTGCCAAACATGCATGTTTGGTTAACAGTAAGGTGGACCCTCCACATCTCATCATCACTTCACACTGTGATGAAGGCAAACTGAGGACACGACAGATTTTTCCAACAATGAATAACTTATATCCATGTTTTCTAAGAACGACAGATTTTGTATTCTTGGCATTAAACGAAAGAAATGCCACCTCTGATGACTGAAAAGCTGGGGAAACAACTGATCAGAGCATCCGATAGTTTCCAGCTTCCTTCATCTCTTCAAAGTTTCCAGTCAGATGTGATTTCAGAGGAGAATAATGAAGATCTGGAGAATGAGCATACGCTCATAAAAGACAAAACCAGAGAGAGGCAGTCTGTCCAAAAATGTTTGTTTTTTTAACCAGCAATTGTTCTACAATGCAGATCAAACTTGAAGAGTCAGAATCAGCCTTTAAAATTTGATCACAGACTTGTAAAAAAAAAAGAAGTAATCCGTTTTATTTATTCTTATTCTGCGAGAGTTATTCTGTCTGTTAATTTATTCTGTTCTAAAAATGTTTATCACAGCTGTACATCACTAATACTGTTTTACTGATCTGTCACAGGCTTAATATTTTATTTCCCGTGGTTGTGAAGCAGTACGCATCTATGATTTATTATATGATTATATCTGGAACAGTGGCAGCAGATGATCTCTGTTGTTAATCAGAGTTTACAGCCGACTTCCAGATTCATTCTCATGAGTCTCTGCAGGCTGATAGTCAGACGGGCTTTAATCATGAAAGGCTGGTGTTATTTTTGCAATTTTGCTTGAGGGGGACAAACAAACAAACAAACAAACAAACTCACTTTATCAGTGCGAGTGCACAAACATTTGGATTGCCTAGCAACCAACAAACTGTGAAATGAGACGACCCACTCGTTCTTTTCGGACTGCCTGAATCAGAAAACACGAGATTCAACAAGCCATTCAGCTTTGGCTGCCCTTCCTATGTCACCTGCAAGCTTATTCAAATATACCACCAAGCCACAGCTTGAGAACTACTTTTGTAAGGCTGCAGTTACATACATGTCAATATTTTTTTTCCCCCATTCACCTCCAGTCTTTGCAGCCAAAGGGGCGTATACATCATTGAACTTTATCAAACTTTTACCAGCAATTTTGCAGCCTCAACCAAGAACAAAGAAGTTGGATGTCAAACGGATTACAAACCAGCACACTGATATCTGTGTGCCAAGACTGGGCTTTTTCAGGAGGGGGTTAAAGAGAGATAAACTAAAACCGGCTATTCAGAGTGAATACAGCCACATTCAGAGAGACAGTACGAGAACAAGACTAGGTGAAAACCTAGTATAGGGCTGACCACGGTTGGTCAATGCGATTTTTTGGGTTTTATGTAGTGGTCGACCGATACAGGTTTTTAATGCCGATACCGATTATTTTGACATCAGTCTTAACCGATCCTCGATATGTGCTGCCGATTTTTTGGGGGCGATTCTTGAAGCCGATTTCTCTCTCCATTAACATAATAAAAAAAGAAACAATGATAACAAATGTTACAAAACAAACAAAACATATTAACAGTTGGATAGCAAACTCAGATGATCCACATATTTGATGTGTTTTTCTTTTTTCTGGTATCAGCAGCAGCTCACCAGAGAACGGCAGATGTTGCACCGAGCCTTGCCTGGTGTTGGCTCAGTGAAATGGGCTAATTGTTCGGAGAATGCACACACGTATCGGCCGATGCCGATACTAGTAAAAAACGCAAATATTGGCCCGATATATCGGCCGGCCGATATATCAGTCTATCTCTAGTTTTATGTGTTACAGGAATAGTTAATGCCAGTAACTATTAAAGGGGGGGGGGGGGGGTCGATAAAACAAAGTATTGCGATATTTTGCGTGGCAATATTATATCGATTCATGACCGTTAAGTATTGATATTTAGTGTTGGACGGTTCTAACCGTCCAACACTAAAAACGCACCATCTTGCCATTTTTATTTTTTCCTAAAGCCGCAGCGGACTCACTTTTAGGAATATACTGGAGATACTGGTGTCATATGAAACTAAAAAGGGTCAGGATATCGCGTCTGGAGGTTGTTGAAATAACGCAGCAAAGTTGTTGGTTTTTTATGTTTCATTCAACAAAATTGAGAGCAGTGAAGTTTAAACTTGAGGAAAGTTTGATAAAATGCTGCAGTTGTTGTCGTCCATACATGTTTGATATCAGTTCAGTTCAGTTTGACTGAATACTTTGTTGGTCAGTCTGTGGGTTTGACTCTCATTGTGGGAAATAAAAAGACTGAAGTGAGATGAATAGACTGAGAATTTTCTGTTATTGAACAGAAAATTTCTCGATTGAATTTCATTTTGTGGACACAAAATACAGTGAAACAGTTAAATCGCAATACTCACCACTCACTGTTTAAAATCGCAACAATATCGTATCGTGACTCAAGTATTGGGATAAAATATATTGTGTATATCGTGGGGCCTCTAATGATTCCCACCTCTATTAACTATTCCATATACATCTACATAATCATGTATATGAACGCCATTGTATTATCCATAAACAGCCAGATCTCCGTTCACGGCATGAAATGTGATATTTTATACTTTTTATCCTTAAGTGTTTGTGTGTTGTTGTTCTTAATTTGTTTTATGCACTATGGGAGTTGCACTCTAATTTCGTTGTGCTGTGTACAATGACAAAAAAGGCTATTCTATTCAATGAAATACCTTTAAAATGAAATGAGTGAAGTAAAAGCACCGGCATTCCAGGCAAAGTGCGACTCAGTGACTCAATTATTCCCTCACACACTCAGTCAATCAGTCACATACACACCCGTGTGTAGGGCTGACCTCGGCAGTCTGCCAAAAATAATGGCTTCTTTGACATTAAAGCTGTACAAATTAAAATACAACTACAGACCTGAAAATTAGCCTAATATGTCCCCTTTAAAACCCACATACTTGCTTCCTTTCATCCTTTATAAGCAGTTTGTCCCTTCACAACAGCCAATGTCTGGGAGGACCTTTACTGCTGGTAAGTTTGGACTCCTACCATATGGTTTCATTCATGTTGTTTCAACTCCTACTGAGCTGTCCTCTCAAACACCGTGTTGCTGTGTTCATTCAACATTACAGAAAGGATTAGGGGACTAGATAGCTTTCATGGGCTCACCAGTCACGTATCACAGATGGTAAAAAAAAGTGTCCGCTAACAACATCGACCCCAGCGGGTTAAATGCATGATGTTGTCACTGCTGAAATCTATTTGAAAGCTGTTTTGTTTTTGTAGGGTTAGGGTTCAAAATTACAAAAAAGTAAAAACAAACATCAAGGAAGGTTAAAACTGATAACCCATCACAAAAAGGTAGTTTATTTTGGCTTTTAAAAAGGTTTTTATAGCTTACTTTAATGTGCATTTTAATAAAAAACTATGAGTCTAACTCATTGCTTATGCAGGAATATACAAAAGTTCTGGCACATGATGGGGAAGGAGATTAATAGGATTTTATCTAAGAATCTGCTATGTGACCCATTATGCATGTTGCTTGGGGTAGCAAATGGCTTTATTGTTGATAAATATGAGAAGAAATTGTACAAAATGTTAACTTTCTGTGCTAAAAAATGTGTTCTCTTAAACTGGATAACAGATAAAGCTCCCTCCAGAACTCAATGGCATAATGTTATAATAGAATATATATCTCTTGACTATCTGACATGTATGCTGCATGATAAAGATGACATCTTTCATAGAATATGGGACCCTTTTATGTTATATATTGGTATGAATATTTCAACCATATTTACACAAGGATTTACATAGGACTGGATTCTTAACTGTCATTTACTTTTGTATCGATATAATTTTTGAATAATCTGTCGATATGTATTTTTCTTTGAGCCGAGTTGTAGTGTAGTATAGCCCAGTGTGGGTTTTTTTTTATTTTAATTTTATTTGTTTGTTTGTTCTTTGTGTTTGTTTGTTTTTCACCGTGTGCTGTGAAAATCAATAAACATATTGTTTAAAAAAACCCAACTGATTTTATTCTGATAATATAATTCATTTTTCTCAATATGTTCAACTTTACTCCTAAAATATAAGATTCTTGTTCTCAATGGAATGTAGGGGTGGGCGATATGGCCCTAAAAGAATATCACAATATTGCTAATTTTGCGATAACGATATACCTGACAATATCAGGAAATACTAAAAAAAATATAGAAAACATGATTTTTTTTTTAGTCTGTATAAATAAATAAAAATCTAAAATGTAGTGTGAAGTGCAAATCTGAACAGTTGCCAAATACAAAAAAATTACTCTTGACTCTTGAGTATGAGCAAATAATAAAAATAACCATTTAGGGGTTTCGGGGGCATATTTTAATGACATTTTGTAAAGGAGAATAAAGGTTCTTATGTGTTTTATTTAAGGCGTCTTATTTTGACAGTTTTCTTGTAAATATATTCTTGTAATATTACGAAATACTTAAAAAGATATAGAAAATATGTTTTTTTTAGTCTGTATAAATAAATTAAAATCTAAAATGTAACGTGAAGTGCAAATCTCAAAAGTTGCAAAATCAAAAAAAAATTACTCTTCACTCTTGAGTATGAGCAAATAATAAAAATAACCATTTAGGGGTTTCGGGGGCATGTTTTAATGACATTTTATAAAGGAGAATAAATATGTTTTATTTAAGGCATCTTATTTTGACAGTATTCTTGTAAGTTCTGTGGTGGATTCTCTTAACACTCTGTGCTCTTATTTTGAAAGCTGCATGTGTTTAGCGACAGGGAGTAAGTCGTTTTTTGTGTTTAAAACAACTTTAACCACTACATCAAGAAGTAAGAACGTGGCCAATATCATGATATGCATTTTTTTTAACCATAAAAAAATATACCGATATTATCGTGAACGATACGATATGGCACACCCCTAATGGAACGTTTTAAAAAGATGCTAAACTTGTCCTAATTCTGCACTGACTTCAACATATTTAATGCGATGGTTTGCTCAAAGCAGTTATTGAAAGCTGTGAGGTTAAAGACTCAAACAGTATCACACAGCGACATCATAACCACAGAGACAGCGAGGTCTGATCCAGCCACGGTGCTCTGGGACGGCCAGCAGCTGACATGAAGCTCCTTGACAGATACAAGACCTCCACAGCATCACGCTGCAGCAGCCTCTAACCAGGCCTCTGACACTGACCTCAGCGGAGGCGGAGAGAGCAGACCTCCTCTTGGAGGTCCGCAGGGCTCTGGGATCAGGAGGAGGAGGCGGCAGGTGGGACACCTGAAGGATGAAGACAGAGAGGAAATATTACAGTGATGTGTTTTCAGCGTGCAGACACCACTGCTGCTGCAGGAAGATGACAGGATGAGAAAGTGAGGAGAGTTGAATAATAATTAGAAAGCATCAACTGTCTCACATGAAAAACTTTGAGGAGTTAAAGTTAAACGGTATTTAAGACTTAAATAAGTGTTTTTTTTTCCACCGCCCAAGCCAAATGAGTAGAAGAGACTAATGTCTATTGTTTTTTTTATTATTTTATTAAAACGCACATTCAGTTAGAAAAGCCTAAAACACTCGGTTACACTCGTCTAGCCTAGGGCTGGGCAATATATCGATATGAAAAATATATATCGATATATTTTTAAATGTGATATGGAATCAGACCATATCACATATATTGATATAGTTAAAAAATATATCTTTCTTTATGTATAAATGCTGCCCTTACTAGGGTTTGTCATATTTAGTTCTTTTGTAATGTAGGTTATTCTATCTATTTTGGAAAAAGATTTACCTATTTTATTTCATAGGCTATTTTTATTTAAGATATTTTTATTTAAATGTGCACTTTGTGGAGCTTTGATTTTATAAAAAGGTACTCCTGTTGTTTACAGTATTTATGTTAACTTAAATAAACTGTTTCAATAAAACTACTTGTGACATGTCATATTTGGCTTTGACTTGGACTGAACATTTGCTCTCACTTTGAGATAAAAAGATATCGGGATATATATTGTATATCGATATTCTGCCTAAATATATCGGGATATGACTTTTGGTCCATATCGCCCAGCCCTATGCAGGTTGATTTTACACATCTAGCTTCTTTCATACCTACCGTACATAACTTCCATTTCTGAGAACTCACCTGTTGGCTGAAAAGAGACTAATGTCTATCTTCTTGTTTATTGTTATATTAAAACGCACTTACAAATCTCCATCTACAGCTTGATTACTTGATCAACACACCACCTAAAACCCTCCAAAATCCTAGTACAGGGAAAAACTGACCGGTAAACTTCTTTCAATAAGCGTTAAGACCTTTACAGCTTTGGACAAGACTTTCATTTATTATTATTTAATTTAATTCATTTATTTTTAATGAGCAGTTTTCATTTAGTTTTTGGAACCCTAAATATATACGGTTTAAAAAGAGCATTTGAGATTGCAGTTTTGGAAGTGAACAGATGAGTTTGTGTCAGCTGTAAATCAGAGTATGTAGTGATGGCTGAGCCGGCAGGTAAAACATGAGAAGCTTCATCAGCAGGTAAACAAGCACTCATCTCCAGGTGGAATTGTTGCTGTTGTTGTTGTTGTTGTTATGTCTGATGCCGATGCAGAGACACGAGCAAAGATGAGTCACGCTTAATGTACAGCTCACGCACAAGATCTCATGCGCTAACAGACTGTTACAGCCTGGAGAGTGAATTTACACACACACACACACACACACACACACACACACACACACACACACACACACACACACACACACACACACACACACACCTTTATATAGTTGTGAGGACCACCTCCCCTAGCCCAACACACACATTTCAGGGTTTACCATCTCTGTTAGGACCTTCCCTGAAATTCATACAGATGATTAATTAAGGCCTGGGAAAAATGTCCTCACAACTACAAATGTCCTCACAGTGTTGGTGTTCCGCCAAGGGTTGGCCCTCACAACTATATAAAGACAAACACACACACACACACTTGTACTTCTATCTTTGTGAGGGCCCTCATTGGAATAGCGAATTTCCTAACCCGTACCCTAACCTTCACCATCACAACTAAATGCCTAACCTTAACCCTAAACCTAATTGTAACAAGCCTTTAAAGTAGTGAGGACTGGCTGAAATGTCCTCACTTCACAAAAATGTCCTCACTCTGTCGGTCCTCATTATGTGGCAAGAACACACACACACACACACACACTTCTATACTTGTGAGGACTTCCTATAACATAATGCCTCCACTACCCCTTCACCACAACATCACAACTAAATGTCTAACTCTAATCCTAATCCTTACCTAAACACAACTCTAACCTTAAAAAGTTTTAAGGACTGGCTAAAATGTCCTCACAGTGCAGGAAGGTCCTCACTTTTGACTGTTGAATGCAAGGACGGACGGACGCACGCACGCGTGTGTTGTGAGGACTGCCTAAAACGTCCCCGCAGTGCAAGAAGGTCCTCACTATGACTGTTAAACGCAAGAACACACACACACACACACACACACACACACAGATACAGATACAGCTAACGATGCTGTGATGCATTAGTTACTTTAGAATTTAGTTACAAATATCTCCATAATAACATTACTAGCAATTATATCAAAGGCCTTTTGATAGCAGTGTGTATTCTGTCAGAGTTATGCTGTTATGAAAACCTATTTTTACACAATATATAGTGTAGAAAATGTTGCTTGGCGTGATTTAGAAATGCTGTTAGCTATTCATTTATGTATAAATAGTCAGCAATTGACTAACACTGAACAGTAACAATGTTTCTTTAGTTATTTATTTTATTCCTATTTAGTATTTATTTTCTCAGTTATCATGGATATGATTGGCTGAAATATGTAATACATTGTTTGTATAATGTATAACGATGTTAAATTTGATTTTTAATAAAGTTTTATATTTGAGAAAGTACAGGTGCATCTCAATAAATTTGAATATCATGGAAAAGTTTATTCATGTCAGTAATTCAATTCAAAAAGTGGAAATAACACATTATATAGTTCTATTACACACAGAATGAAACATTTCAGGTCTTGATTTATTTAAATTCTTCTACTTATAATGACTATGACTTACATTTAATGAAGACCTAAAATTCAGTGTATCAAAAAATGTGAAAAGATTTCAAATTTTAAAAAGGATGTTTAATATGGAAATGTTGGCCTCTGAAAAGTATGTCCATCTATATGACTCAATACTTGGTTGGGTCTATTTGACTTGAACTACTGGAAATTGACTTTTTCATGATATTCTAATGTATTGAGATGCACCTGTAGCTCTCTGGGTACCTTTGCAGAGTGGTGAAAAATTGGTGCACAATCCACAGAAAAAAGTTATATTTTCATTCCAGCTCAAAAAATTACTAAATCAGCCACCATATCAAAAATCTAAAGTTGGTCGGGCTCTAGAGCAAGAACTCAGAGTCCTTAGAGCAGGGATGGGCAACTGGAGGCCCGGGGACCGCACACGGCCCACACCCTCACTTGACGTGGCCCTCAGTACAACTACATGCATTTGAGCATGAAATCTTAAAAGTGCAGTTTAAAAATGCACAAAATTACTTCTTGCAATTAATGTTGATCTGCTATTCTTGCACTGAAAAAATAAATTACAGTAAATGGTTATTTTTTATTTGCTTCAAACCTTTTGTATTCTTATTTATACTGTTCTACACTGCAAATGATTTGGTTCTTAAGATAAAACAAACTTAGATTTAGAAGTGTTAGTTAATTTCTTATTTTAAGCGTTCAACATGCTTATTTCTAGATTTAACAATCTTAATTTAAGAAATCTTGTCAAGTGAAATGATCTGTCCATGCAGCAAGATCATTTCCCTCAGATTTAGTGTTTTTATCTTGTTTTTAGACAGCTCTGTTTTGCAGTTTACATGCATTTGAGCATGAAATATGTTAAGTTACTGCACTGTTAACATATTTAAAATTGCAGTTTCATCATATCTGGTTAAGTGCAGCGTCCTATATGTGGCCCTGTGGTAGTGTCCATGAAAAATGGTGGCCCCCTGCAGCATTTAAGTTGCCCATCCCTGCCTTAGAGCCTCACAAGTTTTTTTGTCAAGAGTGGCTTTGTTGGTTGGTACTCCAATATTATGTATAGAACTTTTGTAAGTTTATTTTTACATACAGAAAGCCAGACAGCAACTCTGCTCTACACAGGTGTTCTGCATTATGCAGTGAAGCCGTTAACATCCTGTCATGCTCTGTGGTTCATCTAAAAGTAATGCTGAGCAGGCCCAATTGACCTTAATTTTCTGAGTGATCATCTTCATCCTGTGATGACACAGTTGTGTCCTGATGAGAGTTGTCTCCTTCAGGATGACAGTGCCATCATCCACAGGGCACAGGGGCTCACTGGAGAGTTTGATGAGTAGGAAAGTAATGTGAATTATCTTGCAGTCACCAGATCTCAACCCAATCAAAGACCTATGTGCGTTTTTGGACCAACAGGTTGGGCAGTAGAGGCACATTGAAGCTTCTGGCAGCAATGTATGGCAAAACACCTTACTAAGACCCTTAATGTTGGTTTCCTTTTATTTATGTCTGCACATTAGGGAAGGGTGTTTGGAAGAAACCTACCAACTCTATTATCAATAACGTTAATAATCAATTCATCAATTAATTGCTGCATGCATTCATTGGGCAAAATAAAAGATGTATACAGTACTGTGCAAAAGTCTATTTTGATAAAGGACACTTTTATTTTGAAAGGACGCTTTTATTTTGAAAGGGTGCTTTTATTTTGAAAGGACAAAAATAGACTTGATCCTGTGGATCGTAAAACTAAATCATGTGAAATTAAACTGTAAAGATAACGTCAAGGAGTCCAATGTTTTATGTGTTAGCCCCCAAAGAGGCATGAGGTTAGTTTTCACAGTAATCTTGCATATTTAAGTGTGTTTTGTGTTTAAATAAGTTTTGGATCAAATTAAACCTTGTAATTCATGCTAGCAAGGTTTTTTTACAGTAAGCTAGTTTTGCGCAAATTAATACTCTTGTATTTCTGTGTTTTATAGCCGTTTTTGCAATGTTCAGTTTGTAAACTGTAGCTTTATCCAACTTAATTCTCAGCTCATTGGCTTATTGCTGTACGGCCGCAGAACTGGACGCTCGGTCGTGTTTCAGTTCAGTGATAATGATACGCAATCAGAGATAAAATTTAAAAATACACAGATTGATTAAAAATGCCACGTGATCGACCAAATTCATTGATTTACAAAAATCCTCACATAAACACAGGCGTCGTCTCCTTTTAGCTGCAGGTTACAGGGGTGCAGCTTGTCCTTGTTGAATGTGGGAGATTTCCCCACAGTGAAGCCAGTGACCACGACCAGATCCTGCAAGAAAACACAAGACGAACAAAAACAAGCAGAAAAATCAGGGATTAAAACTGAGGGGTGGGAGACAGATAAATATACATCCTTCTTCCCAGAGGGAGGACAGATTGGAGCAGCAGATGTTGCTTCCTTGGAGACGTTAAGCAAGACGTCACAACAAACCGCAGATGATAAGCTGGTGTGAAAAGTGGAGATTGTCTTTTGTTCGGCGTGTCAGCTGCCCCTGAGACAGATTTAAAGCTCGCGCTCAGGGCTGACAAAGGGACAGCAGATAGTCTGAATAATCATATTACAGAGACACACAGCCTGACAAGACCTCTGTGATCTGCAGCCGAGCACAGCGGCTCAGGCTGCGATGACTTCCTGCCTTCAACCAGCTTTACGGCGATTTGAGTTCCATCAAGATGCCGCTGTGGGGGAAACCAAAAACACAGTGAGATGCTGCTGACAGACGGATTATCCCTGATGTGTTCACTGTCCCCGTCCAGGTCAAAAACAGACTCAACGCTCAGTAAACAACATCACATGTGACAGTATCAGAGTGGACTGAAAAGAAACGATGACTCAGAGTCACTTTGTTTGTAAAGTTCAAGGCAGCTGCAGGAGGTGAACTGTCACACCGGAGTCTGCATACATGGCGGACTCATGCATCATCTATTCTTTGAAGCAGACCTGAAAGTTGTAATCCTCGAGTGTTCACTCCTGGTTGATGTGGTGACGCAAACCGTGGTTAACAAGGTAACAGGAAGTTCTGTTTACAGCTGCCAGAATACTGGAGGCAGCAACTTTGGCAGAAACAACAGAGGAGCTACTGGTGACAAATACACATTACCTGTAGCCGCTTCACAAGAAAAGCCAGTTGTAGGCTTTTAATATGAAGGAACAGAAGCAGGAAATGTTGAGTTTGCACGAGGAGACAAATTATAGGTCAGATTTGGCCAAACAGTGAGGCTGATATCAATAAAATTAAAGAAACACTGGATTACAAGCATGCTTTGTTTCCTGTGTTAAAGGATAATTGGGTTTTAAAACAATAAAAATAAATACACAAAAAAAAAAAGGATAATTGGGTTTTATTGTTATAGTTTTGTCCGTTATTGTCCATATACACCAGGGGTCTCAAACTCAAATTACCTGGGGGCCGCTGGAGGCCGTATCAAAATGACCAAAAAACGACACAAAATGACAGAAAAAAACTAAATTACTTAAAAAAAAGACACAAAATTACTAAAAAAGACACAAAATCACCAACAAAGAGACACAAAATGACCAAAAAAAAGACACAAAATTACAAAAAATAGACACAAAATGACTGAAAAAACACTAAAATACCAAAAAAAGACAAATTACCAAAAAAAGACACAGAAATACTATAAAAAAAAGACAAACTTACCAAAAAAAGTAATTAAAGGGACCTTCCACACACAACACGGTAAAGTGCCATTCATATAAAACTCACAGTAAACTTTCATATCAAGGTGAGGGCCACAAAATATCGTCACAAGGGCCGCAATTGGCCCGTGGGCTGCGAGTTTGAGACCCATGATATACATCTTTAAAAGATGTTCATAAGAACAGATCCAATCATCAAATTATGTTTTCTAACGACGTAGAAGGGCATTGTATTACATTAAGTTTGATTACATTTTATGAATTTGTTTTGATATGACTATGAAGAGTGAACAAAAATGTAAGATGATAGAATAAGAGAAAGGTTTTTCTCAATTTGCATTTTCGTCTCCTCTCCTGGGAACATTTGGCACCCTTTTCTCCCTGTGTCCTCTAAAGCAACAAGATGAAGAAATATGAAGCATTTTCTAAAACAGCCATCTGTCTTTATTTCAGTAGGACACAGCAGATGCATCATAAAAGTTGAATTAAAGAGCACATTTTTATTTTTGGTACATTTAAAAGAATACTCCTGCAGAACTGAACCACCTCCCCTTACACCTTTCCAACCAACTATTCAGAAACTTTCTGTAACCAACGATCCAAGTCCAGGTGAGACTGCCTGAAAGTGTTCACTGTTATCCACGGAGTTAAACAATATCACATCCCAACTAACCCTCTAGGACAGGGATGGGCAACTTAAATGCTGCAGGGGGCCACAATTTTTCATCAACACTACCACAGGGCCACATATAGGACCGTGCACTTAACCAGATATGATGAAACTGCAATTTTAAATATGTTTACAGTGCAGTAACTTAACATATTTCATGCTCAAACGCATGTATAACAGTATAAATAGGAATACAAAAGGTTATTAAATAAAAAATAACCACTGCGATTTCTTTTTTTTTTATTGCAAGAACAGCAGACCAACATTAATTGAAAGAAGTAATTTTGTGCATTTTTACACTGAACTTTTAAGATTTCATGCTCAAATGCATCTAATTGTACTGAGGGCCACTTGAAGTGAGGGTGCGGGCCGTATAAGGCCCCCAGTCCTCCAGTTGCCCATCCCTGGTCTAGATTGACAGGTTGGTACCAGCAGGGTTCGTACACTTTTTCAGTGGTCAAATTCAAGCACTTTCAAGCTTCTCCAGTACCTTACAATGGTTGTAAATGGCATGTTTTAGATGAGTACTTCAATACTAAAAGGGGTAATTTCACTTAAACATACCACCAGTAATGGTATTACACTTTTAACAACTAAAAGTAGTTTGCTAATCACATAAAACATACTGGTATGGGAATCTAGGGGCTAGGAGCAAAAGTAAGCTCACAAAAATCATCAACCGGCAGCTGGTGGAACTAAACACGACCCAAACTAGGAGGAAAGACCCACAAATAGGATACTTCAGGAGCCCTCACATCCACTAGGAATTAGAAAAACTCCCTTCAGTAAGAAGATACAGGGTAGAGCAACAAGAAACATCTCAGAAACAAGAAGACACAGGCGAGAAGCAGGCGAGAAGCAGGCAAGAAGCAGGCGAAAAGCAGGCGGAGCGGTCTTTATTTCAGATGACGGCTATAGGCTATTCAGTTTTTGTTTTTTTTTTCCATTGAAAATGCAGTTATCTATAGTCAGGTTGCAAGAGAAATACAGTAAGAATTTCAAGCATTCACAAGCACTGAATCCAAAATCCAAGCACTTTTCAAACCTTGAAATTCAACAATTAAATTCAAGCACTTTCAATGATTTCTAGCACCTGTATGAACCCTGTATCAGACGGGGAGGGGTGTGACTAAGCAGCAATATGTGACAACCTGCGTAAGGGGGTCCGTAGGATACCAAGCAGTGGTATCTGATCACAAACAGGTTGTTGTGGTTTTATATGTTTCAGTGTCTCTCTCCTCTGCACTGCTGTATTAGTGGGTTAACTGACCAAATAAACCACACACAGACACAATGACAGGATGACCCTCATATTCACACAAAACCTGTGTGTGTGGGTGTGTGTGTTTATTTATTTGTGTACTGTATCATCTCTGCAACACACCCTTTGCACTAAAATAACCACTTGTACTTTTTTTTCTCATCAAATGGAGGTGCACTTTATTGTGTTGACCAGTGTGTTTATCTCATAAAAAATACATTAATCTAACTGCTTTGGGGTCAATTCTTAATGTGAAAAATAATATTTTTAACAATTTCGTGGACAAGAAAAATTGGTATTGTAACTTAAAATATCTGCAATTGAATTAATATCAGATCAAAACGGAAATCGGAGTCACGGCTTTGTTCTGACTAATGCTGTTCCCTCTCTTCATTCCCTCTCTTACTCGCTCAGCCACTGCACTACACTCTTTCTACCTCCAGCTGTTCAGCTGAGGAGGAGGGACAAAATTTTAATGTTGTGCGTTTGCAAACACCTATACATATATGCTACATTTGACTCATTTAAATATTCATTTCAAACTAGCATATGTTGGCGAACATAAAGTCTAATGCCCACTGTGAAGGAAATTTGGTGTTTCCTGCATGGTGGGACATAAAGTAGGCGGCGACCTACTTGGTATTCAAGACGCAAAGCCTTGTGGGAACTTCCTCTGTGAACTTAACTCTGATAACACCATGATTGAGGGGAACATGTGGATCAGTGGGCTCTGTCCTGATGTGATGTATAGGGCAGGAAGATAGGGCCACATTGAGACTTGCTGAAGCATCAATGCTGGGAACTACAACAGATATAAGTCGAGCGGTGTATGGGACTTTGTTGTACTGTGAAAGAGCCATTCGGGATTGTGCGGTGTATGGAATACGAATGTGATAATAAAACTTGCTGAACAAAGTATTGAGTGCTTTGTGTTTGGCCAGCTCACCCATTAACTTAGTGCAGTTGTCAAAATTGCCATGACACCACCTATACAGACGACCTGAGTCACTGCTTACAAAGCTGCTGTCTTGTAGAGGTGTGAATCAGAGGCCCAACGATACGATTTTATCCCAATACTTGAGTCCCGATACAATATTATTGCGATTTTAAGCATTTTGTGATATGGTGAGTATTTCGATACAATGTATTGCGATTTAACTGTTTGAATTAAATTTTATGGAAACAAAATTAAATTCAATCAAAAATTGTTTTGTCAAATAAGGGAAAATTCTCAGTCTATTCATCTCACTTCAGTCTTTTTATTTCTCCACAATGAGAGTCAAACCCACAGACTGACCAACAAAGTATTCAGTCAAACTGAACTGAACTGATATCAAACATGTATGGACGACAACAACTGCAGCATTTTATCAAACTTTCCTCAACTTTAATCTTCACTGCTCTTAATTTTTTGAAATAAACAACAAAAAATTGCCTAACCTTGCAGCATTATTTTGACAACTTCTCGACACGATATCCTGACGCACATGGTGCCTATAGATAGGGCTGGGCGATATATCGATATAAAAGATATATTTTTAAATGTGATATGGAATTAGACCATATTGCATATTTCGAGATGGTTTAAAAAAAATTGTTTTTCTTTATATATAAATGCTGCCCTTACTAGGGTTTGTCATATTTAGTTATTTTGTAATGTTTGTTATTCTTTTGTCATATAAATATATTTACTTCAGAAAAAGACTGGCCAATTTTATTTCACAGGCTATTTTTATTTAAGATTTGTTTTATTTAAATGTGCACTTTATGGAGCTTTGTTTTTTTTTTTTTTTTTTTAAAGGTACTCCTGTTGTTATACAGTATTTATGTTCACTTAAATAAAAAGTTTCAATAAAACTACTTGTGACATGTCAGATTTGACTTTGACTGAACATTTGCTCTCACTTTGTGATAAAAATATTGGGATAAATATTGCATATCATTATTCAGCCTAAATATCGGGATATGACTTTTGGTCCATATCGCCAAGCCCTACCTATAGATTCCTTAGATCTTCCAGTTTCATAGAATACCAGAATCTCCAGCAAAAAACGGCAAAAATACTGACAGGCTGCTGGCCATCAGAACACGAAATATCGATACTTGGCGGCCATTAATCGATATAATATTGGTACGCAAAACATTGCGATATTATACGACTATACTATCCCCAACCCCTCACCTCTACTGTCTTGTTGGAGGAATTGCCATTGAAGGGACTGGTCAATCAGAGCCTAAAGCATATTCCCTGCTTTATCTTCAATTGTACCCTCAATGGTGCCAAAATTGACAAAAAGACCATCATGCTGTATGGAAGGAGATCAGCAATAGGGACCAGAAAAGTCCAAATGAAGTTGGAGTTGTCTGGGAAGGCAAAGGGGAACGAACACCCGGAGGATTCGTTAACACTTTGGTGACAAAGGAGGGAAGAGGAACAGAAAATAACTCTAGAGTGTAAATTAGATTCAGCAGTCAGACGTCACCATCAGCATCATCTCCATCCACACTTTGTCACAGAAGCATATTTGCACATGCTAAATATAGACACTGTAAAAACAAATTAATATAGATGCAGTAACGGGTTGGGGATCGCCATTTGCAGTTTTTCCAGGATAGTTAGAAACCTCGAGGAGTTATCTTTAGTACTTCTAATTTGTTGGACATTTGTTTTATATTGTAAATATATCTTTTGTCCTTGTATCTCACGTAAATAACAACTGCACAGAGAGAGAAACCTCCACATGTGTTTCTGTCTGAAGGAGTAAACATCATGTGTTTGATGATGGAGTGAACCTACCCCTTGATTGACAGTTTGATTGAAGTCCCAGGCCAGCGCTCCAAACAGGAAGACGTTGATGGACGGGTTCTGAGACGCGGCGTTCTGTGGGGAATCATCTTCTGCAAAACACACGCAGAACATGATGAGGAGAAGACCTCAGTCATGTATGACAGACATACCCTGTATATGTAATCATCAAATTATACTCATTAAATCACAAAGACAGGGTATGTTTCAGCTCACAAAACTGTCCAATAAATCCAATCAATCTTATATTTTAATTGGCAACTGTTTAAAAAAAAAAAAAAAATCAATTACGTTTTTTTTTCAAGGAAAATGCAGATTCTCGATTCTCTTACTTCCTTTCTCTTGTGTGATTAAAAAACTGAATATATTTGGGTTTTCAGAATGATTTTTTTAGACAAAACAGGCAATTTAAAGACATCACCTTTGGCTAACTGTAATGGCTATGTTTTGCTTTTTGGGAAAATTATATAAGCCAAAAGTAGCTTGATTAATCTAGCACAAAATGTACAAGAAATTGAAGAAAACAAGGGTGGTCTAATCATTTTTTCCATGACTGTATATAGTTTAATGGACCTTACTTACTCTTCTTCAAAATTAGAGAAAAATAAGAAAACATCTATGCATGAGGCCGACTGTGTGTGTGTGTGTGTGTGTGTGTGTGTGTGTGTGTGTGTGTGTGTGTGTGTGTGTGTGTGTGTGTGTGTGTGTGTGTGTTAAGCTGTTTATCTGGTCTGGATTGTAGAAGCAGACGGAGGCTTGTGTGTCTCTTTGTTGTCTTGTCTGTGGCCTTCTTATCTCTGAGTAGCCTGATTAAAGAGCCACAGAGAGCTGAGGCTCTTATTGTGGCGGGGAGACACCCTTCCATTTATTCATTTAAACTCTCTGACAACCCCGCTGTGTCTCCAGCTTGTAGGATGAGCAGGTCCACCGCACGGTATTGTTGGTTTACAGACAGTCTGTCAGTTTTGGTGCAGTTTTTGACCTGCTGGTGCATTGTGGGATTTTGTGTTTGTTTCGTGACAGTCGCATTCATGTTTCGTCCTTTTGTTGTAGGTTTTGTTTTTGTGTGTATGAAGACATTCAAAAAATCTACTGTCATTCTCATCAGTTTTAGTTCCCTCGGTCAACTAGGCTGCTGTTGTTCTCGGTTTCTGAAAAGAAGTATAAAACTTGTGGGCCATTGAAGAATGACACCAAGCAATCTGAGAAGTCATTTGTTGAAGAATGTGAAGCAATAGAACACCACCAGTAAACAGCATCACATACACTTCACATCAGACCTGGGCATTGGGCGACCCGCGTGAGGTTACCCAGAAATAAGAAATCAATACAACCGCAGTGCTTTTATTTTGAAGGCGGTTTACGTATATCTGCCTGCATGCATACCCAAAGCAAAGAAATGCGTTCCACAAAATACACTGAGTTACCTCAGTACCTTGTCAAAAACAGAAGAAAATAAACTTTAACAAACCTTGTGCCCTGTCTGCCATCCACTATAGAAGCTTTTTTCATACTTTAGATCAACTTTATATGAATTACGACGCACTTGTTATTATTTACCGTTCGTTTTTTCATTTAACTGTTCCACCTGTTATTTCCTGTCACAGCCTTTCAAAATTAAAGCACCTTTCACACTGGACGGCACCTTTTCAAAATAAAAGCATCACAACATTGTAAAACACCCAGAAATTTTTACAAACATGAAAAACAAGCTATATAATACAAAAACACCAATAGGAACCTTGCTAAAGGTCATTTACAGTTGTGTTTAAAATAAATGGAAAGGTGATATAGTGATTGGAGTATTTACTATTTTTTACTTTACATTTTACATGAACAATCTTATCATAACATGTATTCTTACCAGTAGCAGCTCAAAACCAGATAATTTACTGTATTTTATAAAGCGATTACATTAATATTGAACAGAATTTAGTTCAGACTTTTTGGTCCGGCCCCCGCCACCTTCACAGTTTCTCATGTGGCCCCTTGGGAAAATGAATTGCCCGCCCCTACTTTACATGCTACTTCTCAATTATTGGAAGTGATAGCCCTAGTGCAGGAAAAGGTGTATGACACTTTTTATTTCTGCCATTTAATTCCAGAAAGTGCTCAGAATTAGCAACTATGTGTAAATAATGAGACTGTTTACTTTTGCACCAAAGATGGCTATTTCTGTTTCATGGTTTCACCAGAAAACAAAACACAGGAACCTAGATTGGGCTTTACCATTTACTCACTTTAGGGCTGTGTCTCAAAATTTAACCTAGTTTTCAATGTTGTCCAAGAGTATTGAATGGTACATTACATTAGCCTAATATTTGAAATGCACAGGAAGTGTTTTTGTTGTTGGTTTTTTAATTAAAAAAAGACACCCGTAGTGTAGATTTAAGCAATACTTATCACCCTTGAAATGATTATTATCACACAACTCGTGCAGTATTATCCAAGTCTCATTTATACCGTTTTTTGCTCCCTTCTTTCCAAAGACATGCATTTTGTGCAAGCAATATCTAGGAATTTTCCTTTTTCTTGATAATGATTTTGGTTATTATCAAGAAAACTATGAAAAATGTCTAGATATCACCTCTTAAATTAAACTCTTATGAGCTATTTTTGTTGCTATCATTATATTTCTCCAAGCAAATGTATCTTTAATTGCACCAGACATTAAAATGAACAAGAAATTGAAGAAAACATGGGCAGTCTAATATTTTTTTCCACGACTGTAAGTTGATTTTATTCCACTGTCTGTATTACAAAGATTACTTTCCACATTGGTCATTAGCTTTGTGCAATAACTCTGATAAAAAATGAATCGAATGACAGAATTTCAGGTTTTTTCCTCTTCTAAAAAACACACTGTTAAGAGTTAAAGGTTTAATTATCAAAATCTTAAACCAAAGTAGACAAAAAGATGTTTCACTGCTGGTTTCTGGTTTGATTCTTGTAGTAAAGGTACAACAGCACTGAACTCCTGTATAATGTCGAACATACAGAACCCAGCAGGAAGCTGCTCGGACTGAATGAAGGTTCAATACAGCAAATATTACAATATTACCTTGGATGACAGTCTTCAGGATGAAGTTTTGAGATGCTGGCGACACCGGCGGGCATTTACTAACCACTTTCCCCTGGAGAAATAAAAAAAGAAAAACAACTTAAGTTACAGACTAACTGAAAGCATTTAGGTCTCACTGAAGCTCTGCAGCAATCTCACCAAGGGCCTGTCAGCTGATCAAAGCCACGTCAAAATAAGTGAGGAGCGTTGATGAGCGCCTCGGGGAAACGAGCCGAGAGACAGAAGAGGGATTATTCTGCCGCTTTCGTTTTCATAAATATATTTCAGCAGCGTACTAATCAAGAACAAGAAAATAGCCTTGTGTAAAGAAGAAAAAAAAGGAATGAGGGAACAGGTGGTGGCAGGTGACAGATAAATGCAAAAGGGAATACAGAGAAAAACATGTGGATATCATAATTCATGGAATTCTTGAATTTTACAGAATAGATGTGGTGCCTAAGAAGGATAAAACATTTTTTAGCTAGTTTATTCCTCATGGTGGCTGAAAAAATTGGAATCTTTCAAGGGAAATTTAAAATTTGAATGTTTTTCTACATGATTTTTCTCCTAATATTGCACAAACATCCCTAATAGATACATAAAAAGTGTAGTTCACCCAAAAATAATACAAATTGTATACTGTATAGTGGAGGTGGGGGGGAAAATCGTTACAGCACAGTATCTCGATATTTTGCGTGGCAATATTGCATCAATTCATTGCCGCCCAGTATCGATATTTAGCGTAGAATTTAAAAAAAAAAAAAAGCAAAAATTTGGTGGCCTCTCACACTTTCTAATGCCACTATTCCATCATATACACTGATCTTAATGATTGCATATTTTGAGAATTATTTTAATCAAGAATGAGGGTTCTATTATATTTAATTTAAGGCATCTTATCTCGCTTGTTAGTGACCTGTCAATCAAAGGTAGCCACACCCCAAATCAAGTGATTTTTTTATCTTCTATTTTCTTCTAAATGGGGCCCATTATTTACACTATTAACATCAAATGGTCTTGAAGAAGATTTTTTACTACCGATTGAGACCATAGTGTCCTAAATAAAATTTCTGAGGTGATAAATCAAGTGAGAATTTTTCTCCTTTTGTATTGACATGAATGGAGCCAAATGCTTTTGCAGCCACCATCAGCACCCCCTGCTGGATTTTTTGGTAGAATGCAGTGTTAAGGCACTTCCTGGTTTGCCTCACTGCTCAGACCCGGATGTTGCCGCCTGGTTTTGAAGCGGATCAGTGGGGTGAGCAGCTCAGTAAATTCAGTGCGCATGTAAGTGTGTGAATGCGCAAACATGTCTCGGAGAAGGATGGAGAGGTGGGTCGTGTTTGACTGACTAACGGGTGACAGACTCTCTGTTGAGCAATCGTGTAAAAAATAGTTTCAGTAGCTTGAAATGTGACGTTAGCGCAGCACATGAGAGCCGAGCAGTTCGCCAGAGTCTAGGTAAATAATGGGAAACCCTGTAAGGGATCTGAATACTTTTTCCACCACTGCGGATAACCATGTGATTAAATGTCACATTGTTATAAATTGTGGGCAATTCCCTTCACCAATGTCCGAAAACACAGAAACAACTACTTTCACTAAACTATTGTAAACAAAGAATTTTTGGATTATCCTCCTGTGTAGAAAACGGTTTTGCTAATGTGTTCACTACAAATTCCATCAATGTAAATGCTTTATTAAAACCATTCAATAGAAGCTTTTGCTGCAAACACAGAGGGCCTAGGGAGTGACCATGATATTAAAGTTATTATTTAGGGGTGAACTATTCCTTTAAGGGATCCATTTTGGTGGCAGTGACCAGCACAAACAAAGCTCAAAGTGTTCAGTATTTTCCTTGAAATTGGCCTTCTTTGTGGTATTGTATTGCCTAAAGCAGCCACTTGGCACACAAGCTGGAGGTTTATTCAAGTGAAGCAGCACTACTGTAATTGAGCTGTTGGTATTTTGGTGTAAATTGGGTCTTAGATCTCAGAACCAGGTCAAGATTAAGAAGCAGAGAAATCCACGGTTTGCGTTCAGGACTAGAGAAAGCAGCTTCACAGCAGGTCTTTGTCTCAGTTGTTGGTACAATGAGAAGCAGCGAGTGTGATGCAACAGGGCTGATGTGAGCTCTTTTCTTTGTTCCACTTAAAACAGCAGCATTCTGAATGAGCTGTTACTGATCAGTGCATGTTCTTAGGAAACCTGAGAACGGTGCAACCTACTTGTAATGAAAGCATGTACGTAAGATTCTCTGCGGGAAAGAAACATTGGTGACATTCTGTAAATGATAAAAGACTGTTCTAGTTACATTTCTTATATACGGGTGAAGAGTTCAATCAGAGTCAATGATAACACAGAGTGCAGTGAAGATACAGCAGTGGTGAATGTAGTACTACATCTTGGAATCTAAGTTAAAGTAGCAATACTTTTAACAGTCACGCATTCAAAAGTACAACAGTATAAGAACAAAAAAATACTTCTCTCAGGAACAATGAAGTTTTATTGTAATCTATAGCTAATAATATACACCAGTGCTCAAAAGTTTGGAGTCACCCAGAAAATGTTTTCCATGAAAACAAACTGATTTATTCATTCAATTATTTGTTACAAAATGAAAAAAATATATAGTAAAGTCATTGACAAGGGTAGAGATAATCATTTTAACGTGTACAAATCTCCAACTTTACCTCTAGATACTCAACCAGCCTGAGGAAGGATCATTTTACTGCTTCTCGGTTTCCAGCTGTGCTAACATAATGCTCAGGTGCTTTAATGATCAATGAGCCTATCAACACTATAAACGTGGATTAACACAATGTGCCACGGGAACACATGGCAATATATAATAAATATTTAATGAGAAAATCAGCCGTTTCCAGCCTTAATAGTCATTTACTTCATTAACAATGTCTGCACTGTCTCTTATTTTAACTTTTAAAAAAGTGCTTTTCTTTCAAAAATAAGGACATTTTTAAGTGACACAAAACTTTTGAGCGCTAGTGTATACTATTTTATTGTTCTTTTTTTTTTTTATCAATCGGAATCTGTTCAAAAGTTTTAAAAAAAACCTGCAAGGGTATAAAAGTAGCAGTCAAGTACGTTTGTCAAAATTGAATTTAAGTGCAGCAATTGTACTTAGCTGCTTCCATCAGTTAGTTTCTGTCTTCTCAGTCATATCTTAATTCACTTCTTAAGACCCACTTTTATAGACTTGCTTTTATGTAATGCTTTCTATCTCACCACTCCTTTTTACTTCTTCACTTTTTACTGTTCTTTTTTTTTTTTAACTCCTTTTACCTTTTATTTTCTTTGTATCTGAGAATGTCTAGTGATTGTTCCTGCTGTATCTCTTATTGTTTTTCTTTTTATGTCAGAATTGTTTTTAGCCTCATGGCATCATCCTCGTTGTGATTAACGACTTTCCGTCGAAGCACTTTGTAAACTCCTGTTTTTAAAAAGGTGCTGTATAAGTAAAGTTATTAGGGCCACGGGGCAATCGCACCGAGCACTCTGATTGGTCAACCCCAAAGCCTTTGATCCTTTGATCCATCTCTCACAGGAAGAGAGAACCACACACAGACACAGACACAGACACAGACACACACACAGACACACACACACAGACACACACACACACACACAGTCGACCTCATGCATAGATGTTCCTTTCAGAATTTCCCCAGAGGAAATTTTCTAGTTACTATATGACTATTGTGTACAATTTAAAAGCTTCTTTGCTGTATACAAACCTTGACTGTATTGTTGGAGCAGTCGGTGCTGGTGCTGATGAGTGAGATGGGAATCCTGGTCAGGTGTTTCGGTACCTCTGCGCCCGGCCCCGCCCCCTCCGACAGCACACGGACAGGCATGACGTCACCGTGACCTGAGGGACATGAATCAAACATTAATTTCTGCACCAACAAAGTGGGCGAGTTTGGGTCAGAGTTCAGTCTTGGGTTGTTTTTGCTTTATGAATAACAATGTCACCACTGAACCATCTGAAAGTGTTTATGTGGTTTGGACAGAGTGTCAGTGGTTTCAGCTGTGGCAGACACTGATCCATGCTGTGATCTCTGGTTTGTAGGACTCCGGTTGCACGTCCAGTTTAACCGTCCTCCACCACTGACGACTCATTACTAGGATAAACCCTCTGACAGGAAACACCAGATCCATGTCGACAGCACAGCGGGAGGGTTAACTCTGTGAGGCGTTTCAGAGAGGAACCCAGAAAAGTGTTGACCGTGTTCCCAGCAGGTAGCACGTTGCTTCCTGTCAGAGCTCGTTAGTTTGATTTCCAGCAGATTTGACCGGCAAGTCCCTCGGTGGTACCTCGTCAACCGAGGACGGCGGAGTGGGAACAGCCTGCGAGGTACAACGAGCTGCTCACTCGGCCGTACAGTCAGACGCTCAGTCAGGCAGAAAACGCGGCCAGGAAAAAAAACAAAATCAAATAAACCTCTCTGATTTTGACCGGAGGGGAGGAGCCCGAGGCCTAATTTAGAGCACGATGAGTGATTCATTCATGAGTTCGGAGCTGCTCTGTGTGAAGGTACCGCAGAACAATTTGGGATGTGACCTACAGCTGCTACAAGTCACTCTGCCACTCTGTCTGCCCCCAAAACATCACAAGCTTCACAGAACTGCAGGTTCTCAGGCTGAGCTACACCTGCAGCTCACCTGGCAGCACAGAAACATTTCTACAGCTTATACGCCTAAATGACTGAAGAATTTTTATCTGTATTTATGTCATTTTAGTGGGCGAACATAAAAGATATCCCAAAACCTGCTATGTATTCAAAAGGTGACATCAAGTGTCCAGTGGGATTCTTTTTTCTTTGTTCAATTCATTAAAATTGTGTCAATTTAGACCAGCAGTTCTCTCCAAGTTTTAATGACTAAATGCTAATTTAGTTAGCAGGGATAGAATATGATATAGGGTAGGGCTGGGCGATATATCGACAGAAAAAAAAAAATCAATATATTTTTAAGTGTGATATGGAATTAGACCGTACCGCATATATCGATATAGTTCAATTTTTTTCTTTTATATATAAATGCTGCCCTTACTAGGGTTTGTCATATTTAGTTTTTCTCTAATGTTTGTTATTCTTTTCTCATATAAATATATTTATTTCAGAAAAAGAATGGCCTATTTTATTTCATAGGCTATTTTTATTTAAGATTTTTTTTTCATTTAAATGTGCACTTTATGGAGTTTTGATTCAAAGAAAAAAAGGTACTCCTGTTGTTATACAGTATTTATGTTCACTTAAATAAACGGTTTCAATAAAACTACTTGTGGCATGTCGTATATGACTTTGACTGAACATTTGCTCTCACTTTGCGATAAAAATATCGGGACATATATCGTATATAGATATTCAGCCTAAATATATCGGGAAATGACTTTTGGTCCATATCGCCCAGCCCTAATATAAGGCCGCACAGAAGGTCATTGGACTTTTAATCCCATTTTAAGTTAAATTATTTGAGCAGCGAATTCATCATTCATGCAGATCTGCTGCAACTCTTTTAAATCAAGACTAAAGACCTTTCTGTTTGCCACTGCCTTAACTGCAGTGTAACTTTTATCAAGTCGCTTTCAATCTTTATTTTTTATATTTTAATACTTAAATATTTTTCCTGAATATTTTATCTGCTTGTTTTTAGCCCTAAATGTTTATATTTGAATGTCATTCTACATATGTCTCTTTTAAATGTTTTTAGTGTTCTGTGTAAAGCACTTTGAATTGCCCTGTTGTTGAAAGGTGCTATACAAATGAACTTACTTTGCCTTGCCTTTAATTAGACATTCAATGCAATTAAATGGGGGTGTAACGTCATGATTGACAGCTCACATTGAGCTCTGATTGGGTCAGGCATGTGTTTAGGCGAGAACTCGATACGGCTGCTCCACTCTGTAAAAGTACTGCATAGACTTTGGCTCTTGATGACATCACCAGGGCAAGATGGCAGCAGCCGTATCGGGGGGATTTTGACTTCACTTTTGTGGGAAGAAACAGAAACACGTTAATTCTTTATACCGTCAATGTTTTGGTCTTAAATCAGTGAGCTGGATCTGATATAATAAACAATTGATAATTTAAAAAAAACCCGTAAAGATTCAAGAAAAGATTAATTTACGCCCAGACTTAGGGAATCCAGGTATTTTACAAAAGACGGGCAAGCATCAGAACACAAGCCGAACGAAGGTGGCGTACTGCAATATAGAGATGGTCTGATCAGGTTTTTTGGGACCAATACTGATCACCAATCACCTAAAGCCTCACTGATCACCGATCAGAACCGATCGATCACGTGGGACGATATTAATATTTATATTTTACTCTTGTTTTCCCCCCATCTATTCATCCACTCATGCACAGGCCTATAGTCTTTCATTTATGTTAACCTTGTAATCATTTATTTACTAGATACTACTAGATTACCTAGATTGACCTTTATTTATTGCATAGCAGTAACTTTAATATTCCTTCATAGCAGCAGTGGCGCTGTGGAAAACAATATGCCAACATGGCCTCTATAGGGCAGCCAAGAACAGGCAAGAGCTTAATGATGAAAGTTTAGTCATTTATTGATACTATCCATTTTAAATGGCTGTATTGTTGCATATATCCGCATATATCGTATAAAATTCAAATAAAAATTGAGCCTATTTAACAGGCTAAACAAACTCAAAATGCCAGTCTGAACATTGGTGGCATTATTGGACATTGTTACACAGTACAGTGTAACATATTATTATTACTCACATTTCTCTAAATGTCTAAACGCTTGCATAAATTGCCACTAGCGTCTGTGACACTTCGAAAAAGTTCCATGTCGCAGACATGTTGTAGGTGTGTGTAGGTGTGTCACCTACAACCGCCACCTTTGGATCCAGAATGTATATCACACCATAACAAACACTTGTAAAGCACATGTACGTATAATGCGATCAGATCGGTGATTTTAACCTTTGATCTGATTTTTCAATCTATAATTTTTTTATTGTATCGGGCCAATCCGATCAGTTGCCGATCGATCGGCGTCATCCCTCCTGCAATATACATCTGTAGAATAAAACTCCTGTGTGTCCATGTTCAGAAACATCAATGTTATCATTCAAAGAAATCTTTCAAATGTTGATTTACAGTGATGAGAAAATTTGTGAAACCAGTGGCTCCTCTGACATCCTGCCGGTGATGTGAGAAAAACCCACGCGTGTGATAAAATCCTGACACCGAGCCCTGCAGGACCTTATCTACACATGCAGCGAGCTGACCTGCAGCCTCCTGTCGCTGGTTTGTTTGTGAGGTTTAGTTAATAAGTGGTACAGGCTGAGCTGTCCCTCCCACACAGAAGCCACATATCAGAGACCACCAGTCGGCTATAAACAGTCAGCTGATCCCCGCGGTGGGACAACAGCTGATCCCTGCCAAATGTCGGCCGGGCCACCCTGAGCAGACGGCGGCCTTCCTGCTCCTCCGAGCGTCACTGAAACCCACCGCCATGCTGCTGCGGGACACTCATTAACTCAGAGGGTAACTCAAGTTCATCACAACAACACTGTTTACGAGGAGGCTGAGATGGACAGAGGATGGACCTCCAGTTATTATTATTATTAGCATTATAAAGGCTGATGGTTGCTTTAATTGACAATGGTTTGAATCAATTGACAATGCTTATCTACAGGTGCATCTCAATAAATTAAATATGTCATAGAAAAGTTTATTTATGTCAGTAAGTCAATTCAAAAAGTGGAAATAACACATTGTATAGATCCATTACACACAGAATTAAACATTTCATGTCTTCATTTATCTAATTTCTTCTACTTTTAATGATTATGGCTTACATTTAATGAAGACCTAAAAATCAGTGTCTCAAAAAAATTGAATATTACAAAAGACCAATTTTAAAAACAATGTTTAATATGGAAATGTTGGCCTCTGAAAAGTATGTCCATCTATATGACTCAATACCTGGTTGGGACTATTTGACTTGAGCTACTGGAAATGGACTTTTCCATCATATTCTAATGTATTGAGATGCACCTGTAGCTGTGGATGCTTTGAGGTTTTTTATTTGCCAGAAAAACACTGTAATGGTGAATTTTAAGCTGTACATATACACCTTTTCGACAAAGGCAGTTTGAGGGCCAGGTTGGAGCTGTTGCCTATAATCTCGAACCAGTATTTCGCAATTCGATAGCCAAAGGAAACTGGTTCTAAAGCAGCACCAACTCTTTGCTGGTTTTTGAACCATGAAACGCTCACGTCATCATCGCGACCAACAAGACCAACTTAAACCTGCAAGATTATTTTTTATTTGATTTGTTTACCTGCAGTCTGATCAATACCAGGTAGTCTGCTGTAAGGTCTAGGTCTAACTAACTATCAAGCACGAAGTGTAACATAAAAATCTTACGTTGAGTGTTAACAAGAGCGTAATCACTAGGGGTGCACCGATTGCAATTTTCTGGCCGATCACCAATTTTTAAAAAGCATGACCTGCCGATTACGATTTTGGCCGATACAGATTTTTTTATAACTCACAGCGTACACCTTTAATGTTTGGATCTTATTTTATTGAAAAACAATAACACAGCATTATTTTTCTTTAACATGGCCTTACATGAATTACAAATGGCTATCCTTTGCTCTCCCTCTTTAACAATCTAAAAGTTCCACACTGACGACATGATTGGTTGAGCACGCTCTGATTGATTGTTGTCACGTGATAGACACTAATCCGACTGTGTGCGCGTGAGCGTGCTCAGTCATGCAGAAGTACGCGTACGTGCAGACGCACTTTCAGACCTTTGCGGAGGTAGATAAGATCGCAAGATAAGATCGGTTTAACGTAAAATAATTGTCAGATCCCGCAAAATTAAGGAAATCGGTGCACCCCCAATCATCACCGTCCATAGCATTCAAGATGAGCAGCACAAATGTGTTGCACCAGTTGTGCTTGGATGCCAATGTGTGCTCCAAAGAGCCCACATTGCAACACTTGTAGAGAGACGATGTAGTCCGCCACTATTGTTATTATGCTTGAAGTTGGCGCTAGTGAAAACGGAGGCAGTGACATAATGACGTGGCTCTCTGGCCTTTGAAGTTGAACCTATTGAAATGAATAAGAAGACTTAGAAAGTTGTGGTATAAATTAGACGTGACTAACGTGATCCCATTCAATCACCAGATGAAACAATTACACCTCAGAGTCCTAGGTTATTAAAAAGTTGTTATATCAAATAATATTTAAAAAATCAACACATTCCTACTGAAGTTAATAGAGCAATCCACAAAATTCACAGAATTATAAATAATCCAAAATCTGCAGGATTAAATTAATTCTAAACTGAGAAATAGCACCATAGATGGAAAGTTGTCATGAGATTGTTTACCGTTT
This sequence comes from Centropristis striata, assembly GCF_030273125.1. NCBI lineage: Eukaryota > Metazoa > Chordata > Actinopteri > Perciformes > Serranidae > Centropristis > Centropristis striata. The sequence continues at coordinate 33,639,082 of NC_081522.1, forward strand.
CTGTAAAATGTAAATATCATAAAGTTAAGTTACCACAGCAGCAAATCTGAGGAGTCACCTGTTAACAGTAAACAGAAAGAGAATTTTCAGCCAGATATATTTTGCTGGCCGTCAATATACCTGGGCTGGCTGGTCAAATACAGTCTATGTGTTGGGAACATACAATAGAAGTTGGATGAAGCAGCATTATGTTGTTGGCACAGGACGCTGATGTAGGCTACTTTTAAATTGGCCAGAAGGTTTTATAATGACAAATGCAGGTTCAGCCAGTTTGAATTTAATCAAACAGGTTTAGGTTGTAACCTGGCAGAAACAGAAATCAACAAAACTGTAGATAAGGGTGGTTTATAGTGCTAAACGGACAGAATCATAACCTGATGCTCCAGCGCTCCTGTTGTGAACACAAACAGCTCACTGTACATGGCTCTCGCCCACCGTCCAAACTAAACTTTAAACTTGCATATTTAATTGCCATTTTACAATCTCCAATTTTCCTGAGCACTCTCATTAATTATGAACAGAGGTGAACTCCAACATACTCGGCTCGGTGTTGGCTGCAACCTGAAGGTTCATTTTCCACAACATAAAACCTCCAGCTGCCACAGGCGCACGCTCCAGCGGTTTCACCTATTGAATAAATAAAAAATTAAACTCACAAAGCTCAGCAGGTGATTTCAGGGGTTTTTATCAGGTCAGGAGCAGCTTGCGAGTGCAGAGCAGAGGGAGTGTGTCGAGGGAGAGCAGCTCTGCAGTGCTCAGAGAACTCCATTTATTAAAACCCATTTAAAACCACACTTCAGCACTGAGTCACAGGCTCTCTGTGGACAAGAGCAGAAAACAGACAGGCAGACAGACCCGGGACACAGACACTCCTGTTTAAATTGTCTCACATCCACATTACAGTTCCTCCAGGAAAAGAAAAAGGTTAATTTTTTCTAAGAGCCACTTGGTTTTAACATGCAGCTCCTCGCGCTACACAATCCCTGAGTAAAAAAATGTAGCCTCACAGTTTCACAGATTACTTTTCAAACTTGCTCAAATCAATATTTTTAAGTTAACAATGCGTGAAATTACAATGCATAATGTAAAAAATGTAACCTGTATTGACAGAATTCTCTAAAAAAAACTCTGCAGTCCTCCTCAGATTTATGGAGCTCTTAGCAGGAGTGTAATGATAAATCTTTGATCGGTCTTGATCGACGTTTTGATTAAATGATCACTGATGTCGAAAAAAAGTGGAAAAAGGGATATCATCTTTAAGATCAGCCTTTATTTGAACCTTTTCATTGGATTTATTCTTATAATTTTAAAAAACAGATTGATGTATAATTTAGAGGTCTGATTAAGCATGGTAATTACATTTTCAGATCATATTTTAGTTGCTTTTTTGTGAGTTAATATAAGAGACTCTGGTCTCCCCTCAAAAAATGACCACATGGGTCGTTTGTACAGGCAGCAAAATACGACCCATATGTTTGTTTTAGACTGTCCTTCACCATAGCAGTAATGATTGACGGCAAAGTTTAAATGGCGGTCACCCATTAACGTTCACCCAGGAGAACAGGGTTCGTGTCCCGTGTGAAAACAAAAGTAAACAATGGGATTTAAGCAACACTGAACTTCCATGGCTCACACATTTCATGTAACGATTGTCACTTCCAGTAGTCACGTCATCCTCGTAACTACTTCACTTCCGGCATTTAGGAGCATTTTACTTGTTTAAACTGTCTTTTGTTATAGCGCGGCTGTGTAAATTATCTTTTAGATAAATATACTGTCATTTGTTTTTATATATATGTTTTGCTTGACTATGAACACAAGTGTTGAAAGTGATGTGATAACAAATATTTAGTGCAAACTGAAAATACTTATATTTAAATTCATATTGCGCCGCCGGCGTCGCCGTTTCTATGTTCACCATTTTTAAATCTCCCGGTAGACCGGTGTGCGCAAGGCATTATGGGTACGCGGGGCGCACGAAGGATACACACATGCATCCTTGGAATTTGGGCAAAAGAAGGACTCTGTCCTCTGGAGGATCCTGGACATTGGGACAGTCCTTCGACGGATGTCGATGACGTAGTATCCTTATGTCGTAGAAAATCTTTAAAGAAAACCCCTTGACGATCAGGTTGATTCGAATTACAGCCTTGTGCGGGATTTATTGTAGGTATGAAAAACAGATACAGATGCCAAAGGTGATAGACGACTCCAATGATCAGAACAACTGAGGAGACAACACCTTGTGTTGTCTCTTTTACTTCACAGGTTTGTGCGTCATTATTTCTGTGTAACTAAAGTTCAGTGTCCTGTAATTTCCTGTTATGTTCCACTTTTGATATAAGAGCACACTTGGGAGGTCAGATTCCTATTCTAATGCTATCGTATCAACCAGAGCATCCGCTTCGGATATGCTAAGCTGACTTGTCTAATGAATTTTTCCTTTCATGAAAACTGAAATACTACCTGTTACCAGATCATGCATTAGCTGCTTATACTACATGTTCAACAGATTTCTACTACACTTCAAATTCAGCCGTTTGAGGATCCTTCCTTGACATTGGGATACAGCTACAGTTAGAGACGACCAGCTGCTGGTTGGCGTTAATGGCCGATATATCTTGTCAAAGTTACCATGAATCTAGGCCAGAAAGAACAGCTCAACAAAAGAATACCTTTCCCTTTCAAGTTGTTTCATCTGCCTCATCATCAGAAGAGGGTTATATATAATCTGTGTTTCAGAGGAACTGGAAGAGATACAATGATGTACAGTCTGTACAGTGGAGATACCAATGCATCCACATAAATCACCCGTCTTATCTCGTCACCCCCGGGTAGAAAACACAGATCTAAAAAGGATATTTCCATGCAGCATGAAGGAGTTTCCTCCGCAGTAGGAATCGGAGTAATCCTCCCAGAGGGCAGCGGGAGATGAACCTACTTTCACCAGCAGCAGCTGATAAGAAGAAGCTGACCCAGGCTCAACAATACAAACATCACTAACACTTGCAGAGAAAGAGGACTGCAGTCAGCTGTTTATTAAAGCCACCGTATATTCACAACATCATCATCATGAGGACTGCTTGTGGATTTGTGCCAAGCCATAATGGTGCACTACTGCCTGTTCAAAATCCTTGAAAAGAACTGGATCCTTTTGCATTTAAGTTTTCTCTCTGCTGAATCAAACTCACGCAGAACCATGACTCCTAAGCCAGGTTATGAACCAGACCGTGACTTCTCTCTGCCACAGATCCAATCCACATGAATCTACTGCCTAGGGTACCAAACTCTGTACATTTAAGTGTACCAACCAAATTACCTCTGTACTATCATGTATCGATTCATGTTAACTCAATCGGTACCTAGTTTCAGTACTGGAGGGCTGAAAATCTGCGCATCTGGTTCAGACAGTAATTGTTTTTTCACAGCACGTCAGCCGAGAGAGAGTAAAGTACCGAAAAAAAGTACAGTTGTTTACCCATACCAAATGTCAACAGTACCCAACCCTACTACTGACGTGATGATGCATGTCTGGTTGGTGAATATTAAACTTCGAACTTGCTGGTGTTAGAAATAATCTGTTATTCTGTCTCTGTTTTCTGTCTCTGTGCATGGGGATCACTATCTGATTGACTAGGTCACTATCTATGCATGCATAATTCACTAACTGTGTGTGTGCCCTCTCTCTATGCATTTATAGATTAATCTTTAAGATGCTTTTGATACAATGATCATGTACTAATATTGTTTTAAAACTATGATTACTCTAGCTACATCAAAACTAAATACATTTATTCCATCTGCTTAAACTTAGTAAGATTCTATCATCACAAAAAGATATATTGTATGCTTTGTATTTTATGTGGACATTGCAAAATCTGTCTCCTCTAATATCTCTGCAAGTCTCTGCAAGGTTGTGTTGAATGTTTTGGTAACAGGTCAGGTCATGGACATGATGTGCTGAGCAGAAGAGATAATGGTCTTCTCTGCTTGGTGACATGACGTGTCCACAATATTGATTGAAACTGACGAATCAACGGTTCAAGAGGGACGCACCTTCTGGAGAGTTCTACCCACGTCCTTAGTAAAACATTGTTAGGCTATAAAAAAGGGTTCGAGGGACAGAAGGGGGGTCCAACCTCCATGAACTGATCCGCCTTAATCATGTAAATCAGGGAAGTGGAGTTTGAACCCAGAGACTCTGTAACTGCACATTTCTTGACATATTGTAATAAAATTATGTTAAACCGAGAACATGGACGTCTCCTGCTCATCATTCCCCATCAAATGATCTGCACAGAGATATAGGTAAAAGGATTTACTGTTGGAGTCAGATGATTTAATTTTAAAGGTTTCCTCTGTGCATTTCTCAACACTGGTGAATATCATGCTAACTTCAGTCTGGTGTTTGAGGAGCTTTGAAGAATTCTGCCCCCTGACTTTGTGACATTTCACAATTAAACATTTCATTTGTCCAAACGATGATGGCTGACTGAATAAGATGTAAATAAACACTGTACACCCCCCACACTCACACAAACATTAAATGGTCTTGAAATAACAATCATATCCTTTAATCACAATTTTTTTCTGAGGCAATATATCTTTTTAACAAAATTTAGTTACTTAGTGACAGGCCTATTTTAAAGATGTTTTTGATACTGCAGCTTCTGACAGGTATAACGACTAGCTACAACAACTATAACTGATAGCTCTTCAGAAACATCTACTGGTTTACAGTCTGTTTCTACAACAGACAAGAGGTTTCAGATCAGTGATTTTTACCCTCCACCATCAAGCTAACATTCCCCAATAACCTTAGTTAACTAGACAAACTATCGGCAACTGATACGCGGCATTTTCATGTGCGATCCTGTTAATGTAAAAACTACAGGGCCCTGGGGTCCTTTTTTTGGTGGTTGTGGGCATCGGATGTTTAGGGGGAGATAGCAGGTCAAGAATAAATGTCACATAGAAGTGGTGAACATCATCTGAAAGCTGTGAACCTGAAGATTAGTTTGGGATGCAGCTCAGAACTGTGTGTCAAATTGTTCTGGTCAAAAACAAATCTAATAAGAAATTCCTTAATTATTTATATATTTATTATTATTTAACCCTATCATGGTGTATAAAGGGTCATAAGTGGAGGCTTTCTGAAGTCCATCTCCATGTTCAACTAGGTCTCATAAGTTGTTGCAGCAGTTTTGCAACAGTTGGTACCATTTGTTACACACATTTGGTGCTAAATAATGCAATTTTAATCATACCAAGAATGGGTTAAAAATTGTCAGAAAACCCCTCCAGAACATAAGATTAATATATCCAGACCTTTGGAACAACATAGAAAAATTCAGGCTGTGATTTGGGTTCAAAAACTTTGGTCATTTTGGAGATTTTTGTATTTTCATCGATTGGATGGCCAGCACTTCTGTTCTTCAAACTGCTGAGAAAACGTTTTATTGTCAATATACCTAGGAAAGCTTCACACCCTCTGAATGCTCTTTGTCTCTAGTTTATGGTTGTAAAGGTTCATGAGGCTGTGATCCCTCCGGAAGAAAGAAAACGGTGGAGTTCGCCAGCGGGACCTCTGAATAGTAACTGGCTAATGTCACTTACTGTTGTTAGTTGGTGCCAGGCCGCCAGTCAAAAAGAACACCTGGGCTCATCCAGAGATACTCAAACAACTTTATGGGGGAAACTCAGTTCTTCTGAGGACCCAGAGCCAAAAAACCTCAATAAGAACGTACATGTCGGTGCTTGTAGAAGCAGATTTTTTTTCTGGATAAGCTCCTCAAAATTGAAACCCTGCAGAGTTGCTCAATTAAATCTCACTTTTTGGGTAAGAACCACTCGGCGGGCCAAAGCTGTCAGATAAGACGACAGAATCAGCAGGTCTGTAATTACTGTGTCAGAGAAGATGACAACTTAATAAGGTCATTTAAATGCACAGGTAATTTGTATAAAAACATGCCTTACAAAAGATATCAGGAAAGTACGGCAAGGGTCTTAGAGACTTTAAGATGATAAGCCCATCATGGGATGAAAGTTAAGAGAGGCCCACACATCGTGTAAAGTGCAAAGTGTAACTACATCATTATTCAATCTCAAACTTCTCAACCAAAAGAGGGTATTCAAATACAGACCTTTAGAAAGTTTGGGTAAAAATCATTGATGGGGAGTTGGAATTTTCCGACACTATAATAATTCACTTGAGAAATTCAGAATAATGAGCATTTCCACAGCACTAATTCAAAACTCTAAATGCTCCACTGGGTTTCTATTTTATGGTCAGTGTCAACAAAACTACACCTCGCTGCAGATTTTCACAATAAAAGCATGCCAGGAAGAAGATGGAGTGCGTCCTTTGAGCTGCTGGAAGGCTTTTATTTTGAAAGAAATAAAAAGCTGAAGCTGATAGAAAGCTGTGGCTCAGTTGGTAGAGCGGTCACCTACTGATCGGAAGGTTGGTGATTCTATCCCAGACCATGGCAGCCTACATGTCGAAGTATCCTTGGGCAAGATACTGAACCCCAAATGCTGCCCTGGTAGTCTCTGCCACCAGTATAAATGTGTGTGAACAGGTGAATGAGCACAGTCTGTAGTGTAAAGCACTTTGGATAAAAGTGCTATATAAGTGCACTCCATTTATCATTTATGTAGGAATACACACAATGTACATACATAATGCTGTGTAAAGTATTTGTAGTTACAGACATCAAATAATGTCAAGCACCAGGACGATTAGATGCAAATAAGATCAAGAGAACTGTAGAAATAGACACTTGTAACAGAATCTCACTCGATCTCTATATATCTACTTTATCAAATAAATTAACCATGTTCTGTTCTACAATGCCTCTGCGTCAGGAATCAAATGAGACAGTGGAAAAAGATGTGAATTAATCCATCCGGCCAAACCTCAGCCAATCAGGGTAGAGCGAGGCAGAAGGAAGGGGGGTAAACGCGTCAGACAGAGAGTGACAGCCGTGATGAGTCGCGGCCTCTCTGACAAACAGCAACTGTGTGTCAAAATCACAAACTGTACTCTCTGTTTGTTCAGCCGACACCGAAGTCTTTGCCAAGACACAATTTTACTCCACATTTGCATAATCTTTGTCCTCCTCTCTTTTGTGGGGAATAAGAGAAAGAGAGAGAGAGTGTGGCTCAACAGAAGCAGAGAGAAACCAACTCCCAAAATAGATCTGGGGAGAGGATTGTCCCAGTGTGAGTGTGTGAGTGTGTCCACAGCAGAGTGAGCTGTGCTGTGACGCTGCTGTTCTTCATTAACAGCCTCACTGGGCCCACACTAAAACACAGACACCACAGATCTGCTCACCTGGCCTGTTACATTTACATTTTGGATTTTACCAGCTCATCTATGACGATTTCCTGACAAATAATGTGACTGTGTGACTCACTAATTTGTGATATAATTCTATAAAGTTAACTCCAGGTATATGGAAGTCTGTTCTATTAAACTTGATAATTCTATACTAGGGGTCGGCAACCTTTATGTGCAAAAGAGCCATTGTTGGACAAAAAAGGGAAAAAATGTGGGAATCGAGCCGCAAACCTCATTTCAAACCTTAAAATGACGATAAAACAGCCTACTAAGTCTAAACTAGCCTACCAGCTTTACGTCATAATGAGCATTTATCAATATGATTTTGTCATAAAGCAGTGAGAACCAAAGTGCAAATGAAATGCTTGACACTTGACAAATATCTCAGGAGATTTGAATCGAAAGCTAGCCTAGCCAGAGAAACATAAATCTAGACTTGAAGTTGGCAAAATTTAGAGGTTAAGGTGGCATGTCGTAGGCTTTTGTAAGCTATGATGCACATTTAAGTTGACAAAAAAGTAAAAAAATGTTTTTATGCCATATAAAAGCTGCAACTTTTTTACAATTGAAGAACAGAAATTGCGTTGGGTCTACAGCAATGTAAAAAAAAAAAAATTAAAACGTAAACAAATAACCTTTTTTTTTTTGTATAAATGTTTTGGTCACAGTCACAGGGAGCCACTGCAGACAGCCTGAGGAGCCTCATGTGGCTTTGGAGCCGCAGGTTGCCTACCCCTGTTTTATACCTGCTAGTATGGACAATTATCTGGGTTTTCCCTACCATTATAAGGTATATATAGGAATAGGTTAGAGATGGGGGGGGGGGGGGGGGGGGGGGGCTCAATACACCATAATATTGTGATATTATGTGTGGCAATATTATATCAATTCACAGCTACCAAGTATTGATATTTAGCGTTCGTCAGCCGGCATGCAGGCAGAATTTTTCGCCGTTTTCTCCGCAGGCTCACTTTGCACAATTTTTATGTTTCATTCAAAAGAATTCATAGCGGGGAGACTGTGGCTCAGTTGGTAGAGCATTCGTCCAGTAATCGGAGGGTTGGTGGTTCGATCCCCAACCATGTCAAAGTATCCTTGAGCAAGATACTGAACCCCAAATGGCTCCCGATGCTGCTTTCATCGGTGCGTGAATGAATTCCCAATGGTGGCAGGTGGCACCAGTGTGCCCTGGTAGCCTCGGCCACCAGTATGAATGTGTGTGTGAATGGGTAAATGAGCATAGTGTGTAGTGTAAAGCGATTTAGAGAAAATCGCTATATACGGAGCGGTGAAGCTTAATGTTGAGGAAAGTTTGAGAAGTTGTTCTCGTCAGTTCAGTTTGACTGAATACTTTGTTGGTCACTCTGTGGGTCTGACTCTCATTGTGGAGAAATAAAAAGACTGAAGTGAGATGAATAGACTGAGAATGCAGTTTAACAGTTAAATCGCAAAATATATTGCATCACTACTCACCATATTGCAAAATGCTTACAATCGCAATAATATCGTATCGTAACACATCACACCTCTATTTTAGGTGCAGGTACCCAAGTAAAATTAATGTGGAGTGTCAAAACTAACTTAGTGACTTTTCCCAGACTTTTCCCTTCTTTAGCGAGTTTTGTTTTTAAGCCATCTGGGTGTCATTTATTATCTGCTCTAGCTTTTCCAACTTTCTATACACAGATGTGGAAACTATAATAATGGTCCAAAATGTGAAATTACATATTTTTATTGAAAAACCTAAGATTTTTTTGAGATTGTTTCTACAAGAATAAAATCTGATTAAAAAAAAAGTGTTATCCTTCCAGGATTGTTTTTCTTCCTACCAAGTCAGACAGAAAAGTTTTCTGTAGAATAATGGATTGTGCTCAGATCATATAAGATAGCAGATAGGTGATAGGTTTGGTGGGGTTCTAAAAGGTATTTGTTTGTCATCAGTGTATTACCTGCAGATGATGGCAGTCTGTATGCCTGCAGTATAGAGAAGCAGGCAGGGGTACTGACACAGAAGTTGAGGTAAGTCGTGCCAAGGACGGGGGCAGAAGCAAAACCTAAAAGAAAACAATTAAAAACAATCAATATCTCTTTACATGCATACTGCATTTAGAATATTTTCACCACTTTATTTTGCCGTCAGACAACCCTGATTAAGTTGACGCAGTGGAAACTAAAGATGTTCTATGCTCTCATCAAAGCCACCACACTCCATTGACAAAAACAGCATTTTAACTTCACAGAACACAGGAGTTGCAACGGAATACTGAAAGAAACCAACTTTTTTTTGATTGACTGAGAATTTATTTGAACATGAAATAAAAGGTGAACTATTAAAAACAAATGAACAACAATAAATACAAGACAACAATACAAAATGAAACACCAACAACAAGACTCAACACTTATTTGTGTTCAAAAAGGAGTGGGAAGAAGCCAAAGCTTATTAAATCCCACCCCTTCTCCCTATGTTAATTTACTATATTCAGTTATATAACAACAATAATATTTATATATTATTAGGCGACCTTGAGTGCCCTGAAAGGCGCCCTATTAAATAAAATGAATTATTATTATTATATATATGTATGTATAACTCATAGTAATGTAGTATATAAACTTATTATTACCATTATTAACATACATAACTTGTTATTATCTTACACACACATAAGTACACATACACCCATGTAGTCACAATGAGACAACAATGAACAAACAAACAACACATAAAAAAAGAAAAATAGTAATAATACATTTAAAAAATAAAACATCAACAATAACCACCTACTGTCATTTCACACACTCGTTTTCATCCCTATATCGTGTGAAGACATGTTCTTTATTTGATTTTGAAGTGTTTAATGTTTGAACATTGTTTTAATTATTCACACATCCCATTCCATGTGTTTACTCCGCTGAATGAAATGCAAAACCTTTTCCTATTTGTACATATTTTGATGACTTTAAAGTTATTTGACCCCCTTGATTGATATCCCGCGTCTCGACCCTTAAAGAAGTTTTGTATATTAATTGGAAGTAAGTTATTAGCTGCTTTGTACATTATTTGTGCTGTTTGGAATTGAATTATGTCGGTTAGTTTTAACAATTTTGATTGTAAGAAAAGTGAGTGAGTATGGTCCTGCTTTGTGTATTATCCGTGTTGCTTTTTTTTGTAGAATAATTAGTGATTTAATTGAATTCATGTAATTATTGCCCCAGATCTCTGTACAGTAAGTGAAGTAGGGTAAGACAATGGTACAGTATATGTTGCAGAGTGATTTGGTGTCCAGAACCTGTTTTGCTTTGTTTAATATTGAGATGCTTCTTGACAGTTTAGTCTGTATGTATTTTATATTTTTGGCTGAGTATTAAAACTGATACACAAACACCAGCATGCACAATAACAAAAGAGTTTCGTCTTGATCTTTCTTCTTTGGCTACATTGGATAATTAATTAACATTTTATGCTATGCTCACTGACAGATGTTTTACAGCTTATAGAAACCATCAACCAACACCAAATATTTTTTTCATAACTGACAGTAGGGGTGTGCCATATCGTATCATTCACAATAATATCGGTATATTTTTTGCATATCATGATTGTTAGTGTGGCTCCGTCTTAGCCTGGGTATACCCAGACTGCCTTGCGCGCTCAAATTTAATTTCGAACCTCCAGACGGTCTGGAAACTAGAGAGAGATCTTAGCCCTGTTTTAGGGATCCAATCACAGAGCGGGGAGGGACGGTGAGACGATGACGCGTACTACTCGGCACTTGGAAGCTTTCCGGATCCAACATGGCTGCTGCAGACGCGAAACTCTCTATAGCTGCAGATGGTGTTTTAAATAGTTTAGAGCAAAAGTTGAAAGGCGAAAGGTCTCTCGGCGGCTCCGCTGAGATCACCGGCGTTATGGTAGCGGGGCTATTAGCGCCGCTAATAGCTAATAGCCCCGCTACCATGGACAGCGGAGCCGCCGAGAGGCCCGCAGCAGCTTGTTTATTGCCCATAAAATCAGTGGATGTGTGTGGCAGAATGACATGAGGGGGAATAAAGCGTGAAAATAAATAATCTTGCAGAAAGCGAGAACTGGAGAAGCAAAGCAGCAAACAACACTCTCTCACAGACACACACACAACAAACATCCATCTCTGTTGCTCTACTACGTCATCTGGTATAACTGATCTGATTGGCTAAGAGCTACCTACAGACGCTTTGATAGACATTCTAAGCGTCCAATAAACGGCTCTGGAGGATCGTAAACCACACCTCCTCTACGGAGAAATAAACAGCAGGTGTCCAGACCTAATCTCCAATGAGATTTGGTCTGGTGTTAGCCAGGCTAGCTCCGTCTAGTTTTACTTGAAACGCACACTTCAATTATGGAGCGTGAGGATGTAGTTGACGCGTGTCTTAAGTCGAAAAAATCCCACAGTTTCTTTCTTATGGTTTATTGAAAACCTTTCGTTTGAGCATTACAAACAATAAACTGCAGCAATCCAAAAATAATAATAATTATGAGCACGGTCAAAAACTACTGTGCTCTCCTCGTCTCCATAATCCTAATTAAAACAAAGTAAGCAATTATGACGTTACACACATCTCAGCCAATAAGAAGAGTACAATTCCTACGAACCAATAGGCATTCTTACAACTTCAATAAAGAACTATAAACTATGAAATACAAATCAGACTTATTTATCAGCTTGTGCAAAATGTACAAAATGGCACTAACAATGATATTGGCAACACATTCCTATTCTTGATGTAGTGGCGTAAGGTTGACACTAACACAACTGAATATACCGAGCTGCCCTCCAAACACACTGCTGCATTATGCCTTTCGTTAGCCACAAGCTAACATTAGCTAACAATTAAAGTTGTTTTAATCACAAAAAGCTACTTACTCTCCGTTGCTAAACACATGCAGCTTTCAAAATAAGAGCACAGTGTGTTAACAGAATCCACCACAGAACTTACAAGAATACTGTCAAAATAAGATGTCTTAAATAAAACATATTTATTCTCCTTTATAAAATGTCATTAAAATATGCCCCCGAAACCCCTAAATGGTCATCTTTATTATTTGCTCATACACAAGAGTCAATTTTTTTTGGATTTTGCAACTGTTGAGATTTGCACTTCACACTACATTTTAGATTTTTAATTATTTATACAGGCTAAAAAAAATCATATTTTCTATATCTTTTTAAGTATTTCCTAATATCGTCAAGAATATTATCGAAAAATAGCCTTCAATATCGTGATATTCTTTTAGGGCCGTATCGCCCACCCCTACATGCATGTATTGTATGGTTCATTTTAGCCTCACAGATATCAGTCAACAGGGTTGGGAAGAAAAAGATTTTTTTTTTTAAATAGTGTTATTGAAAGCCTCGCACCAACAACCCAATAAAAACTTCTCAGTTAGCTGTCAGTCAGTCTTCAAAATGACGTCTCTATCGTTTCAATCTGCCGATTGGGAGCATTATGTGTTACCAATGGCAATGATGCGGAAAAAGTGTTGGATAAAACATGGACTGTGTGAAAACACTGGTCAACAGGTATGTTTTATGTTAGCGGAAATACTTCCAAATGCAGTGTGTCTGATGACAGCGTGAGGAGGAGACTGTCTTTTCCCTGAAGCAGAAAACAACTATTTGCTACATAATGATAGAGAACGAAGTTAGAAAATAGAAAGTTAGAAAACGTTGATAGCCGGGCCGGCTCTACATGCTTGTTGGTGTTCATATTTTCTATATCTATCTATCTCTAAGTATTTCGTAATATCATCAAGAATATCGTTATCGCAAAAATAGCCTGAAATATCGTGATATTCTTTTAGGGCCATATCGCCCACCCCTAACTGACAGAACAGATATCGTATCCTGCTGGACATTCAGTCTGCTCTTTCAGCTTCTTCGGCAGAAAGCCTTTCATGTGAAAGGGATAAAAAAGGGGACAGGAGGTCTCTGTAATGCAGCAGCCAGCGAGGCAAAGAGGAAAACCAGCCAGGATACCACAGCCAGATGAAAGTCCAACGTCTTCACACCTTTATAGAGCCGTCCAGCAGGAGGTCACTGGGGTCATGCATTGAGTGATCTATCACACAGCGAGTGGCCACCATTCAAAAGCAGGAGGGAAGGGCGCGCTCGACTTTTAACTCTCGCGGGCAGGTGCAGGCAGAATGAATAAGCACCTCGGAGTTTATAAATATTAATCTGCAAGAATCCAGGAGCTGAATGATCAGCGGGCTCAGAATATGTCCATAAATCTTTGGCCACATAAATTGTTAAACTTTGAGCCCTCAATCCAGTCTAATATTGCATTGTTGTATATCTATTAGGGATGGGAATTATTAATCGATCATCAGTTAATGAAAGTTAAGCATTTGCTCGACCACGTGGAATTTTTTAATCGACCTATGTATTTTTTAATGTTAATTTTATCCATGACTGCGTGTCAGTACTCACTGAACTGAAACAATGCAGAACGTTCACTTCTGCGGCCGTACGTCAATAAGCCAATGAGCTGGGAATTAAGTTGGATAAAGCTACAGTTTGCGAACTGAAAGTTGCAATAACAATAATCAAACACAGAAATACAAAAGTATTAATTTGAGCAAAACTAGCTTCAAGGTTCATACACTTTTTGAGTGGTCAAATTCAAGCACTTTTCAAGGACTTTCAAGGTCCATTTTCAAGGATTTCAAGCACCCGTACGAACCGTGCAGCTTACTGTATCAAACCTTGCTAGCATGAATTATACGTTTAATTTTATCCAGAACTTATTTAATCGCAAAACACACTTAAATATGCAAGATTACTGTGAAAACTAACCTCATGCCTCTTCGGGGGCTAAAACATAAAACATTGAACTCCTTGACGTTATCTTTACAGTTTAATCTCACTTGAGTTTTGCAATTGACAGGATCAAGTCTCTTTTTGTCCTTTCAAAATAAAAGCGTCCGTTATCAAAACAAGCTTTTGCATAGTACTGTATATATATATATATATATATATATATATATATATATATATCTTTTATTTTGCCCATGTATGCATGCAGCCATTAATCGATTAATTGATCATTAATGTTATAGATAATCGAGTTGCCAGATTTCCCATCCCTAATATCTGTATGTGCTATACCCGACGATATGACACCATTTGACCCTGTGTCATCTCCTAATTTACACTCCTTGCAAATTGCGGAGGAGCAGCGGGAGAGGGAACTGTTTCTCTGCCTCCACCCCTACCGTCTGCCATTTCTGTGGACTCTTTTAAAAATCACAAAAAATACCTTTTTTTTTAGACAGGCATTTGGATGACCAGCCTGCATTGTACATGGATCAGTGACAAATAAGGGTTGGCAAGATGTCAAACGGTGTAACCACAAAAGAATTATAAATATGAAACTTTTTCCACCTATAGTGTATTTAACTGGACTTACATGTGTATATATATATATATATATATATATATATATATACACACACACACACACACACACACACACATATATTTACTTCATTTTAAAAAACATATTTCTGAGTATTTCTACATTTACACATTTCGTCAATATTGAGCAGAACATATTCTTAAAACAACCATTTTTTCTGAAGTTATGACAAATTATGTAAAATTTGTTTTATACCATAATGTTGCAATGTAAACGTGGATTGTATTTTTTTCTCATTTTAGTTCACTTTTGTTTTCCTGTATATATATATATAGATATCAGATTTTTATGAAGAAAAAAAATACTGGTTACACCAACCGACAATGGGTTAGATCACGTCATTACCCACATTATTTTGTCATTCTAACCGTGTTTTCATTGTATTAAGTTCTCATTTTTTCTGTAGCACTTTCTGATTTTCTCTGTAAAGTGCTCTATAAATAAACTTTACTTGTTGCACCATTGAGCAACTTTCATAAGGAATAAGCAGAGCCCCGCCTCTAACACTGTATTCAGTTCTCTAACATCCATCAGTGTAATGGGCTGTCAGAGTAATCAGCTGTGTGTGCTGCTTCGAGTCACAGTTGGAAAAACTAAATCCAACTTTTTCTGTGATCATGCATTTTAAAATTTGGTTTAAACCAATCATACAGCACAGAGTTGTCATTAACCTATATTTATGTTGATTTGTGACAATGTAACAATGATTTGGACAGCTGGACGGTCTGTCCCACTCCTCACCAGATGCTGGCTGTTTTGCAGTTTTGTTGATTGCCAACAAAGAAAAGGACAAAAAAAAAAAGAAGAGATTTAGCCATTTTTAAGTTGTTCATGTGTTTCACTGTGGGCAGAGGTCTCTACTAGGGTTGCAAGGGTCAGGAAATTTCTAGAATTTTTTTCAAGGGAAGTTAAGCTTGGGATACTCCGCATTTTATATAATATGCCTTTTATTAGTAAACTTATTTTGGAGGAAAATATGAATAAAAAGGCAATTGCATACTCTTTTTGCAATGCTTTGGTTACAAATATTCCCATTTAATTTAATTGTAACTGCATTCAGTGACGGATTTCCATTAAATATACTATACATATCACATATACAGTCATGGAAAAAATTATTAGGCCACCCTTGTTTACTTCAATTTCTTGTTCATTTCTTGTTCATGTTGATATCTAGCCATTTCCCATGGTTTTCTTGATAATGATTTTGGTTATTATCAAGGAAACCATGGAAAATGTCTAGATATCAGCTCTTAAATTAAACTCTTATGAGCTATTTTTGTTGTTATCATTATATTTGTCCAAGCAAATGTACGTCTAGTTGTACCAGGCATTAAAATGAACAAGAAATTGAAGAAAACAAGGGTCTGATAATTTTTTCCATGACTGTAGATGTTTTTCTTTGGGAGGGGTCATCCCACTTTTAATTAAAGTTGGCCTAGTCTCTACTAAAACGACATGTTAACGTAATGTGGACGCTAATCGTTGAACATGAAAAAAAAAATACAGTTTAAAGTAGACAGCAGAAACTAAGTGGACACAGCCATGGGAAAATATCAGATTTATAACATAACTCTTCACACAATGACTCCTTCTATAATCTCACTGCCTTCCAGTATGGTTTCCCTCCAGAAATAGGTTAATAAAGGTGGTAAGCCACGTCTTCATCCGTCACAACTTATCAAAAGAAAAGTGTTTTTTCCCCCCAAAGACATTGTGAGCTGCTGCTCCGAATAATTACTACAAAGTGAACATACAATGTACCTGATCAATCAATCAATCACCTGCTGAGCTGGATCAGATTTTGACACATACACTAATGTTATCAATGTAGCTTCTAAATTAAAGTTTAATGAGTCACCTCGCTCTTTAAATATGTGCCCTTTACTGCAGCGATACTGCTCACATTACCTGAAGCTTTATGAACCTGAAATTACATTTCATAAAAAATGTAGTAATTTCCTCTAATTCTTTCTTCTGGAGGCGCTCCTGACATAAAGCAAGAGGAAAGAGATTGTGTAAGGAGCATTAGGCAGATGTTAACACACAGACAGTGCTCATTTCAGTTAAGTACACTATGTACGTTAATGGCTTGCAGTTGAGTATTGGTCAGTAAAGACTGTGTCAGGTTTTAGCCTGAGGTTCATCTAAGAAGATCGACTTGTAAAAGATTGCATGTGTGCACAAAAAAAAACCCCCCACACAGTTCTGCTTTCCATGATTTTGGCCGTAATTTTTATCATCGATGATTGGTACCTGAGTAAAAAACATTCACCTGGGCACAATAATCTCCAGTTTTATAGAAATTGATTTCTCAAAAAGGAACTTTTACAACTCTGATTGCTTCAATTCCAAAATTGATTCTTGAGTGTCCCAGCGCTCAAGGCTGCATACATGTCTGCAAATGGATTTGTGCAGATTTATTCCCATAGCTACGCTAGCAAATAACAACTCTGCTACAGTAAATGGTACATAAAAAGCTCATTATTGTAGAAATGCATTAATAGGTGATGAAGAAGAAGACTGCTTTAAAAAATGTTAACACGGTTGTGAGCAATGCAGGCGTCAAATTACTTTTTAATCATTTTTGCAAGAAAGAAAAAGCATTCAACATTTTTGATTGGTCTCAGGGATACACACATTTTGTTACTATAAACAGAACTGTGTTTGTTTACAACTTCAATATGTTTTTCTAAGAGGACAGTTTTGTTAAATGATAAAAGCATTTCTCCAGTGCTATGAAGTTGTTGTTGTATTTTTGAAAGACAAATTTACGGTTAGAATCTCTTTAAAGACATTCCAAAGTGCCTACATTTCCTATTATGCAACCACCAACTTTATTTGTTGTTGTGTATTTCATTAAATCCTCTGTGCCTGGTAATGTCATACCATATGGGATGGATGGTAGAGACGGAAATGACTCCACTTTAAAGCTTAAAAGCAGCATGTGCATAGATGAAAACACTGTGCACTGTTAATACTTCTCCATATCCAATCATTTTAGGTTTTAATTATACTGAACAATGGTCCTGCCTGATTTGAGGCATATATTTGTTATGTTTTCAGGCACTTAGTGCCAAATCACATATATAGAAGTGTTGTTTACAAGTCATAAAGTCTTAATTATGGTACCTCCATTATGACATGAATGAGGCATAATCACCCACATATAAACTGCAGTATAAAACAGCTCAACAAGAAATAATCTGACTGACATGTTGTGCATCTGTCACTTCTATTAAACACCTGTATAGCTTTTATTCTTTTAGAGAGTAAGTGTTGTGTGATGCAATTTGCTCCCAAATAAATTTGTAAAAACAGAAAAATCCATTTTCCAAATCGTTAGGCCCCACACTGTCATCCCTCCAACTGATTAACCAAGCAGCACCTCAATAAAATGTCAGCAGTAAAAACAGGCAGTTGTTTCCTAACACAATCACAACCCATTTGAACAGAAGACGTGGAAGAAATGAGTCGAAAATAAGCTTTAAAATAGGCTCATCTTGGCTGAGATTGCTGTATTTGTGTCTTTTACTACTCATGTTGCTCCAAGACTGTTTACTTCTATATTTTAAGATTTTAGAATAAAACAGTGAGGTAAATAGGCTAAGCTTCAATTTCCACACTATATGCAACCAATAATAGTCTGTTTTGAATCACTGCATATGTCCATAGACTGTATGCATATGTCAAGTACAGTCAGCTTTCAAGAACACCTGGTCAGAACACCAAAAATAAAAGAAAATCAGCTTAATGTAGTTTGACCAGTGGTAACTTACCTGAATGTATCTAAACCCAAATTCTAGGTAACGTTACTGTACACCAAATAACTGGAATCAATATTTGCTCTGCTTGTCCACCTGTCACTGTTCATGCCATAACGTCTGAATCTCATCACACTGTAAAATCGTCTACATCCTCAGTTGATCAGATCATGTGATTTTAACCCTTTAAGATAATGGCCTATGTCAAATGTGTGACTTAAGCAGATTTATTATGCCTAAGTCAAAATAAAATGTGACTTAGGCAATTTTTTTAACATGCCTTTGTGACTTAAGCAAGATATGGTAACACTTTATTTTGAAGGTGTCTACATAAAAGTGACATGAGCGTGTCATAAACATGACATGGAATGTGTCATGAACATTATTTGACACTTTGAAGTAACATTAATTTTAAAAAACATTAAAACATCATTTTTGAGTAGTATGATCAATAAATGTCTTATGTTACATTTTTGGTGAAGTTTTTTGTGTTTCCTGCAAAACTTGAAAAAATTACTTTTACCAGGGTAACGGTATGCATATGTCAAGTACAGTCAGCTTTCAACAACACCTGGTCTGAACACCAAAAATAAAAGAAAATCAGCTTAACCCTATAAAGCCAAGTGTATCATATTAGATACAGTTATTTTTGAGACCTCTACATCATCAAAAACCTGATGTATACATGTGTTGAAGATAAACAAACTGAGCAACAAATTGCACAAAAATACCAAATGTAGCAAAAATGATATGCAGGTTCCACGAATGGATCAGTCATTGCTGCATTAAAAAACTTCATATCTGCAGATGTATGATGTTGTGTTATATGGAAAAAATATGTATTTTGCATGTTTGAGGAAAAAGGAAAAGTCAAAGTCTTAATAGGTTAAAAATGTTGGGGTTTATATGTTTTTGTTAGTTCGAGAAAAACAAACTGTGAGCAACAAAATGCACAAAAAGACCTGATGTATCAAATATGATACAAATTAGAATTCATATATGCAATTTATTTATTTCTTAAAATTCGTCAGCAGGTTAATAAGCACTCAGTTTTTACAAAAATTGAATTTTCTGGCAATTATTTCATGGTTCAGGCTTTATAGGGTTAATGTAGTTTGACCAGTGGTAACTTACCTGAATATATGTAAACACAAATTCTAGGTAACGTTACTGTACACCAAATAACTGAAATCAATATTTGCTCTGCTTGTCCACCTGTCACTGTTCATGCCATAACGTCTGAATGTGGAATAATAAACAACTAAGCTGATGCTCACATTAAAAAGTGAGCACATACCATCATGCCAATATATTTAGTGTACCGTTACTTCTTTAAATTCGGCTGACTTTATATCAAGTTAACTGTTAGCTAGTTAGCCTGCTAGCCAACTTTAGCAAACACTAACACGGAGGGCAGCTTATCCTTCTGTGTAGCACGAAAATAATCACTTATACACTATCACTTATGACAAATAACTTACACTCTTCAAACTGTTTGAAGTAAGCTAGTGAACAAAGAAAAACGTACCGAGATATATCCTGTCCTGTCGTTTACTCGAACATTGAGTGAACGTCATTCAGAAATCCTTCAATTTAAAATTGTATCGATTCTACGCAACCATACACAGAAATCAGGGCATAACTTACACCTGTGTGAGAATAAATAGAGTATGTTAGTGAATTCGGCCGATGTCTAACACATAATGCAGCACGTAGTTTAACAATATTTTAACTTTCCTTCGCACGTCAAGCGGTGGAAACCAGCTTGATGTTGTGGAAGGAAGGCTGAGTGGAAGCAACAAAACAAAACAAAAATACCAACAAACATCATTTTTTCAGTGAAGAATGCGTATTGGGACTAAGCCGAAATTTAAAGTAGAATATACAGATTTGCAAAATGTGTAAAACCATACGCTAAGTAGTGTATACATGTGTCAGAACGTACCTCAAGCCAAAATAGAGGATTTTTATATTATGTCTGGCTTCACACTCCTACCGGAGGTTTGAAGGGGGTCAAACTGTCAATAAACAAGCCTCTACAAAGTAATGAACATGCAGAAAAATCCAGTGAATAAAGGGCCCATCGTGGTAAAATGCCCATCTTTAGCAGTCATTATGTTGAAGGAAATACGACATTACATTCAGAGAATAAGAGAGAAAAACTTACGGTTGTAGGAACTCGTTGCAGTGGTTTGTTTTCCCTCGCTTGGTTTCGAATTGACAGGCTGTAACGCGCATGCGTGAGGGAACAGCACACTTCTATTTATCATAGTCACCCTGTTAAAATAATCGCCTAAGTCATTTTTTCAAGTTTTGCAGGAAACACAAAAAACTTCACCAAAAGTGTAACATATGACATTTATTGATCATTTCACTCAAAAAGGATGTAACAAAGCATGTCTATTTTCATAATAATAACACTGTGTAAATGATGTAATGTAAGAGAAATAAATGACTTGGGCAATTTTTTGAACATGCCTTTATGACTTAAGCAAGATATGGTAACACTTTATTTTGAAGTTGTCTACATAAGAGTCTGTACATAAGCCTGTCAGAAACATGACATGACAAGTATCATGAGCATTAATGTTACTTCAAAGTGTCATTAATGTTCATGACACATCCCATGTCATGTTTATGACACGCTCATGTCACTCTTATGTAGACACCTTCAAAATAAAGTGTTACCATATCTTGCTTGAGTAAAAAAAAATTGCCTAAGGCACATTTTATTTTGATTTAGGCAAAAATAAATCTGCTTAAGTCACACACTTAACATAGGCCATTATCTTGAAGGGGTAAAATCACATGATCTGATCAACTGAGGATGTAGGCGATTTTACCATAGGTGGCCGGCGTCATGAGGAGATAATTTAGGCAAAAAAAAACAATTTTGACAAAAAAATGACTTAGCCGATTATTTTAACAGTGTGACGATAGTAAAAAGGGGTGCAAATAATAATAATAATAATAATAATAAAATAATAATGATGATGATGTAGCTCGAGAAGTTGAGATAAGTAGAAAAAATATTACAATTTATAACTTGACAATAAATCCTCAAGATACATAAAAAAGGAAAATAAACAAGTTTTTAGCTTGGAAATTGTTCTTCTATTTCTCTAAGTTAGATTGATTAGTTTGATCCACATTTATCTCTTTTCTCTTTAACTGAGACTTCTTCTCAGCTCAATTCCTTTTAGTGTTTACACTTCCACCTATGCAGCTTATCCTTAAAATGATCATCATTTTAACCCCTTTTAGCACTTTGACTGACATTAATGTTTGTTTATCTTCATTCAGTGCTTCATCCTGCGCAAAACTGCTGTCAGGGGTTTTAACTGCCACTTCAATTTCATTTTAGTGTTTCAGTTTCAGCTATTACTGTCATAAAAAGACATTTGAACAGCCACAAGGACTCCATTGTAACAATTACAAATGTTTCGACTGCAAAGTTCCAGCAGTGACCATATGGACATAGCTGCTGACAGCAAATTCCAGGCTTAAAGGACCACACATTATGTTACATTATGAGTCTTTAATCAGAATATGTTTCCATCACTAGACTGAGGGCAGCCTTTCCACAGGTTCACACTGTGTGACAGCAGTTCTCTGTTTTGGCTGTCTGACAGGTGCTGGAGTCTGTCAAGGAGATGAAGTGTGATACTGACATCAGACAGGTCGACCTGCCAGCCTCAAGACTCTGACTGAAGCCGTTGGAAGTGACAGCAGACAACTTGGTGACTGCGCCCCCCAACGATTAATGTGTTTGGAAGCCATTTCTGCAGCACACCGTCCTGTCAGGAGTCAAAATAATGTGATCTGCTCAAGTGCTGCAGGCATCCGGAACCCAACCTTTTCAACACCACGAGCATTACTTGTCTTACTCCCTTCTTGGCTAGTGACCCATCCTGGCCTATTCAACTGGTCGTCTCAGAAAGATAAAAAATAAATTAAAAAAAACCTTTTCAACAGTGTAGGTAACAGTATCTTCTTGTCACATGGCGCACATTAGTTACACAAATGTTTGTTTTTTTGATAGGCATTTTTTCAATATGTGTGTTTATCAGTAATGGTCCAAAAAACTATCCCAAGTGACAGGGTCAAAGGCATCAGTTTGTTAGTTTTTGGTAGCATTGCTAGCCTGAGCTGTAGAAGTTAATGAGGGAAGAAACAAAGTAGAACTGCCCCAACAGGAAAGAGAAAAAAACATTTGATGAAAATTTACATTTACATGCACGAAGGGTAGCCCTACATATGGGTCTGTATGTGACTGACTGACTGAGTGAGTGGACCTATTTCTTTTCAAACACGTTGTCAGGGATATTGTGCAATCCTTCATGTTGATTGAAGCGTAATCTGCATAGACAGCTGTTTAAATCACACAAATAGCCTGTTGTATATGTTTTGAAATTATTAGCTGTTTAATCAGTCTGGCTTGTTGCTAAGGTTCTTTCAGAAAGCCGTCCCTCACAAAATTACCTTTAAGAAAGTCTAACCTGGAAGTTTTTTCCCTTAACTTTAAAATAGTAGTAGAAGTAATTTTGTAGCCTAAACCTAATGAAATTTTAGCCTTTTAATTAAACAGAACCACTTAGTCTTTTAGCGACAGGCTATTGAATGGGCTGATAATAACCTAATGGACCTACTAGAACAGGGGTCTCAAACTCAAATTACCTGGGAGTCGCTGGAGGCAGTATCAAAATGACCAAAAAAATACACAAAATTACAAAAAAATTCACAAAATGACTGAAAAAACACTAAATTATTTAAAAAAGACACAAAATGACCACAAAATATACACAGAATTACCACAAAATTATTTAGAAAAAGACACGAAATGACCCAAAGAAGGACACACAATTACTAAAAAACACACAAAAATACCAAAAATAGACACAGAATTACCAAAAAAGACTTATTTAAGAATTACAATTATTTAAAAAAAAACACAAAATTATTTATAAAAGACACAAAATTATTAAAAAAAACCCACAAAATGATTTATAAAAGACACAAAATTATTAAAAAGACACAAAATTACCAAAAAAAGAAATTAAAGGGACCTTGTGTCATTCATATTAAACTCACATTAAACTTTCATATCAAGGTGGGGGCCACAAAATATCGTCACGAGAGCCGCAATTGATTTGTACATAGAGGGGCTGGATGTAGGGGTCAGCTGACTGGTGGACAGGTAGAAAATGACAGTGAAAAGAGCTAAGGATGTGTAGAATTTGACAATTTATTTTTATTAAAAGACATTATCGAAAAAGGCATTTTGTCTTTTCACAGTTCTTTAGGGACTAGACTTGAGACTGATAATCTAAAGTCAGGAGGTCACCAAATACATAATGAAGAGTAAATTTCATATCAATCAGTCAACTAATCATCGAGACATCTCATTGAAGCTACACCCTGATCAATCAGCATCATTATACGCAGGGCAGAAACAACAACTTCCCTCTAATCAAACAGCAGCTCTGCTCTGAGCCATCACCGGTGTCATATCCATGCTACGTTATAGATGGAAACCACAGAAGCTTTTACAACCAGATTACTGACTGTTTAATTAAATTGAAAAATGCCAAACACTCACCGCGCCTGTGATAGAGAGTATAATTCTGCTCCTGTATTAGCAGGAGGCTCATTACTCAGCACTAATGAGTTTCTCCTGCAGAGACACTTCACAGGAGCAGGCCCGAGGTTCTGTTCCTGCTTTATGTTCCTAATCAACCGTCCCGCTCTGTGAAGAATATCACCAATAAACTACATATATGAAGCTGTCTTCCAGATGGAACACAACAACTTCCATATTGTTCTACTTGGCCCTGTTGCTGCCTGGGGCATTAGCTGGTCCTGACACTTTACATGCAGACCTCAGGATCGTGCTGCTGCAGCTGGATTCACTGTGAATATGACCTCAAATGTCCATTTGACAAGGCTGTGCTGCAACCATAGTTTCAAGGTCCACTGGAAGGACTTTGTGCTGTTAATTTTCAGTTTTCATGGTTATGCATGCTATTGAATTTTGTGTGTGGTTCTCTCTTACATCAACTGGGAAGCTGTCATTAGCTTATTAACATTCACTGGTTGGTCTTTAAGGTCTCAGTCTCCTTCAAAGAAAGTAGTTATGTTGTCCCACTGCATCTAAAGTCTCCCTGTGATGTATACTCATGAATGGGTTCATATTTCTTCTGAAAACCTTTGCAGCATATGATATATCACAAAATATGACAATCAACAGAATTCATCTCACACCAGAGAGACTCCATAAAATGTACGAATTAACTTTGTCCTAGGTGTAAGATCACAACAGGAAGTCTTATCCACATGTTTTGGGATTGTGTAAATTTGAAACACTTTTGGGATCATATTCTGGATGTACTCAAGGGCATCACAGGGATTGAGATTCCTCACTCACCAAGATTGATTTTGCTTTGTTTTTACCTTTGTTGAATGTAATTTACTGTGCTTTGTACTTTATTTATATTTTTTATGGTTTTAATTTATTTTTCTATTATTTACTTCAGTATTGTATTTATCTATCATCTACTTTACTATTACTGTTATTATTATCCTTTTTTTATTATTTATATATATATATAATTATTATTATTATTATTATTATTATTATTAGGGCCACGGTGCAATCGCCCCGAGCACTGGGCCTACACACTGGGCCTACACACTATTGAAAAATGAAACATTAGAATGTAAAGAAATAACAGTTTCATTTTGTATAATGTTTTGTCACAGTCACATGGAGCCACTGCAGATGGCCTAAAGAGCCACATGAGGCTCTGGAGCAAAACCAGGCTCATTTCCCTCAGATTTAGTGTTTTAATCTTGTTTTTAGACACCTCTTTTTTGCAGTGTACATGAATTTGAGCATGAAATATTTTAAGTTACTGCACTGTAAACATATTTAAAATTGTGGCCCCCTCCAGCATTTAAGTTGCCCATCCCTGGTCTAGTCTGATAAATTGGAATCTAGTCTGCACTGCAAAAAAGCCAACTTGTATTTTTTGGCCTAAAACAGTGATTTAATTTGGTAAAACTTGAAAATATAAATTACTGACATTTAGGGTAACAATGTAAGTTAGCACAACAAAGGAAGCCAGTTGTCTGCTCAAAAACAAGTTTGTGAGTTGTTGTTACTTATATCTTTAAGTTGGGGTTCAAAACAAGGGACAATAGTTCTGCTAACTGTTATTTCTTTGTTGTGAAATTGGGTGATTAGCGAAAGCTAGCGGCTAACTGATGCTAGCGGCTAACTGATGCTAGCGGCACTGATTTGCTGTGTTCCAATACCCATACTTCCATGAGTACACTTAAATGCAGTACACTATCCGCACTCACAAAGTGCACAGATTTCAGCAGGTGAGTGTTGTTCCAAATCTAATACTCCGTGATGCACTTACCGGAAATGGCGATCGCTCCGGCGATCCGGCTTTAAACGGCGAAAAAATTATCCTTTGTGTTGTTTAATCTTTACTTTTACAATCCGGCAATATGGCTCCATTAACGCAGCAAATGTGGAAAATGCGCCGGCGTCGTCGGCCGCCATTACAAACATTTTTTTCGAGCTGAGCGGCTCTGCCTGGCTCCGCCTCTTCCGCTACGTAGACAAGATGGCGGCCGTTGAGTGCGTATAGTGTACATCGTTCCACACTCAGCGTTTTGACCGTTATGAGTGCAACATCCGGGTCCTTTAGGTACTCAAGCTAAGTATAGTGAGTACGGGAAGTATGGGTATTGGAACACAGCACTTGTTACAGCTACAAGAGTAGCCATTAGCGTATCAATGCTAACTCAAAATTGTGGTCACAACATTAGCTGACATTTCATAGCGGCGTTACAATCGTGCCAGAGAAATTCAGAGTTGAGCAAACTCAAAAACAAAACTTAAAATATTTAGTTTAATTGTCCAACTTAAAATTTGATCGAGTTTGTTGCCTTGAAATTTTGAGTTCACCCAACTTTTCTTTTTCTGCAGTGTAGTGTAATGTGGTCTAATCTTGACTATTCTCTTGCTAATGTAATGGAATTCTAATCGAAATTCTTACCAAGTCTTGGTATTCTCTAGTTTGATCCAATGTAATCTAATGTAATCTAATCTAATCATGTCATGTCTCAGGAAATTGAGCAAAAGACCACAGCAGACGGAGGCTTCACTGCCAACTCTCATAAATAATCTCATGTCTGTGTCACCCAGTATCATCACAGACAACAAAAAATATGTCTATAAATCCTGTTGCCAACTTCTCAGCAGCCTCGGAGGCCAGAAGAGGAGAAGGAGGAGGAGGAGGTGATTTACTCGCCCTGTCCAGCCCACAGATGAGCTCCATCATCCCTGTGAGTTTTAGGCCATGCCCTGAGGAGTGGTGGTGTTATATGGTGTTGTTGCAGACAGGCAGCTGGGGGCGTGCCGACCTGTGATCCAGACAACCTGAGCCCTCTCTGCTCTGTGGTCACAGCTGTTCATTAAACTGACAGCAGCACAGCGTAAAAACTACAGTCTGCTCCAGATTCATCTCGCCGGGTTTCTATACAAGTAAGGTGATTTATCCTGCATGTGAACTTTTTTTTCTTCTTCTTTTTGATGCATTTGCAGGGTAGATATTGTCATAGATCATGCTGCATGTGTATTATACAATAGTTAGGTCTGACCAAGGAATCTGATTGGACGAGTGGCATTCCACAAGTGCTGATATACAGCACAACTAGGGCTGGGCGATATACACCAAAAGTCATATTCTGTTATATTTAGGCTGAATATCGATATACAATATAAATCCTGATATTTTTATCGCACAGTGAGAGCAAATGTTCAGTCAAAGCCAAATATGACATGCCACATGTTGTTTTATTGAAACTGTTTATTTAAGTGAACATAAATACTGTATAACAACAGGAGTACCTTTTTAAAAAAAAAAAAATCAAAGCTCTATAAAGTGCACATTTAAATAAAAAAAAAAACTTAAATAAAAAAAGCCTATGAAATGAAATAGGCCAATCTTTTCCTGAAATAATGATAAAAGAATAACAAACATTACAAAATAACTAAATATGACAAACTCTAGTAAGGGCAACATTTATATATATATATATATATATATATATATATATATATATATATATATATATATATAAAATAAAATAATTGAACTATATCGATATATGTGATATGGTCTAATTCCATATCACATTTAAAAATATATTGATATATTTTTTATATCGATATATCCCCCAGCCCTAAGCACAACTATACATCACTGGGACTTTCTACTATCCATTTAATACTCTGCTTTACAGCTAAATGGTCTGTAACATACTTTAAACTGCAAAGATGTGCATATCTCCTCAAATAACAATTAAGTTTAATTATGAATGGTTTCTGAAGAGGGGGAAAGGAAGGAAAGAAGTCAGGTCCAGCACTCAGTGGCTGAAATTACTGCACTCTAATCAGTCGACCGAGACATAATGTTTAAGAGAAGACAAAGAAAATAAACATAATTATTGCACTTGAAGGCAAACAACAAGGGTTTTGACCGTGTGATTAAGCTGTTGTAACTCGTTGTAATCACACCAGTGTACACTACAGTAAAAGTCCTGCATTAAAAACTTACTTCAGTAAAAGTTCAAATTATCAGCATCGAAATGTACTTAAAGTATCAAAAGTAAAAGTACTAATTATGCAGAATGGACCCACTCAGATTGTTTTATATATTCCAAATATATAATTGGAATATTATTTGTGATGCATTTATGTAAGCAGTGTTTTCTCAAGATAGGGCTCATTTTAACTACTTTATATACTGTTATGAGGTTTAATATAAAAATGTGTCTAATTTTAAATGTATTATATTTTTTATGTTAAATCTTGACCTGAAAAGTAAACAGTGTCCTACATTTGTAAAGCCAGGGCTTATTTAACTACTTAATATACTGTCATAAAGGTCCAATATTGGCCTCAAAATTTTGTGAAATGGAAGTATAAAGTTACATAAAATGGAAATACTCAACTATAGTACAAGTACATCAAAATTGTACTTAGGTACAGTACTTGAGTAAATGTACTTAACTTACTTAACTAACTTGATTCATTACCTCAGATTTTTTTTTTAGGACACTGTAGTCTCAATTGCTAGTAAAACATCTTCTTAAAGACAATTTGATGTAAATACTGTAAATAATGGCCCCATTTAGAAGAAAATAGAAGATAAAGAATCGTATGATTTGGGGCGTGGCTATCTTTGATTGACAGGTCACTAACAAGGCGAGCCGTCATCAGGAGAGAAAAAAAGCAATGAGTATCCATGGCAACGAGTTAATAAAGTAAAAAAAAAAAAGGATGTTTACTGGTTTTGTCTTAAAATTTTGACCCTTTCACACTGCATTTTTACTAAATGACAGTTTATTTGAACGTTTTGTTCAGTAAAAATGTCTTGTTCAGCGTTTGGTTGGACTAACAGACACTCCAAGGAGTCGTTGTTCATTTTTCTGAGGTCAGTAACAAACATTTTGTTTTTGTTTTTTGCTAGCCAAAACTAACATCCTAGTTAATGCTCCAGCTAATGCTAACATGAACTAGCTGCGGAGAGTTTTCTCAGTCAGGTTGAGGTGTAGAGAGGCGTGTAGTCAGTGTCGTCAGATCCATCTCGCTCCTCTACAGTCCAAATATGGTCTGCTTCCTGTTTCCGAAAACAAGATGGCAACAAGATGCTGAACTCGATGCTTCAAACGGACCACAAACCAATGGGTGAGATCAAGGTCACTACATCCATTATTCATACAGTCTATGGATTTACATCAAAAGCTGAATTCTAGATCATGTTACATCATTTTCTATCGGAAACAGCTGATGAAGTGTAAATATTTAAAACATTTTCTGACCATCACATGAATCATTTGTTAAATGTCTTGGTGATCAGTGCTGTTGAAATGAAACTTTTCAGACTGGATATTCCTGTGTTGGTGTTGAGACTTGAGATCCTCTCTGATGCTTTGTGTCTCTAATGATTCAGATCTTCATCGCTCATTGTTGGGCTGTTAACATGCTCATTCACATTATCGTTGATCAAGGAAATGATCCCCTGCTGAAGTCTCTCTCTCTCACACACTATTATCAGCCTGCAGCAATTAACTCCATGAAAATGTTATTTGCAATATTACTGTTAACTCAAGTATTAATGCCATGATCAATTACCTCCACTTGAGTTTTTCCAGACTCATTTCACTGATGGATGTCAGTCGTGACTGAGAACTTAACTCTTTTTGAAAAAAGTTTCTGAAACAGTTTTTCTTTTTCTGGGTAAAAAAAAAAAAAATCTGTCACTGGGCACCGCTTTCTATTGTAATCAGCTCATTAAATGGCTGTTTTTACTACCATTATAATGCTTCATATCGGGCAGACTCCACCTATCAGTGGGCCAGAAGGTGCATATCCAATATCCAACGGTTAAAGTTTCTCAAGGTTTCACTTAGTTTAGTCTTGTACATGGAGAAAGAACTGGCCGGCCCCGTTATCATTCTTGGATAAAGGGTGAAAAAAATATCTCCTTTTTATTTGTATTTCATTTCAGGATGCAGCAACACTGGTCCTGCAGAATATGCTGCAGAGAAAGCAGAAAGAGAGAAGAATGCTGTCTGAAATAAACAGGCTGCTGCCCACAGACTACATCAGGTAAATCAGGTTTAGGCACCAAAACTATTTTCATATTATGTAACTTTATACTTCTACTTCATTACATTTTAAGGCAAATATTGTACTTTTTCCTCCACTACATTTAGCTGACAGCTTAAGTTACTTTCCAGGTAAAAATTTGACATAAAAACATAATACATTTAAAAATGTTATTAATTAAACCACATAAAACAATATTAAGTAGTTAAATTAGCCCTACCTTGACAACTGTAAATTAAAGCTTACAGAAATGCATCAAAAATAACAATACGTAATATATTTGGACAATCTGAGTGGGTCCATTCTGCCATAACAAGTACTTTTACTTTTGATGCTTTAAGAACATTTTTATGCTGATACTTTTACTTCAGTAAGTTCTGATTGCAGGACTTTTACTGTAGTGGAGTAATTTCACAGTGTGGTATTAGAACTCTACGTAGGGAAGTAAGGGTTTTTTCCACCACTGGACTGCAGAGAAAGCAGAAGGAGAGGAGAATGCTGCCTGGAATAAGCAGGCTGCTACCAACAGAATACTTCCGGTAAATCAGACCAAGTTAGGTTTAGGCACCAAAACTATGTGGTTAAGATTATTAAAAGATTATGATTTAGGTATAACTGTATGTAATGTTATGTAACATAGCATAACATGATCTTATTAAGAATGTTTAATGCATGGACTCGCAGCGTGCCTGCATGTGTTTGGGAAGAAGTGACCATATGACTAGATACAAGAGATTCAATGAGATTATACTGCATGAGTTGTGTGAGATTTTTTTTTTAAATGTTTAAATTTTTTAAAATTGATAAGCAAACTGTTTAAAGATGCAGTATTCCCCTATTGCAGTGATTCCCAACAAATGGGGGCCGCCAAAGATCCATGGGGGGTCGCGGAGCCCTCTTGATTTTAAGGGATGTAATAATGTGTTAACTATAGATGAGTCAGCATTTATTTCATTAGTGGGACAAAAACAACTAAAGAAAGGCTACATTAAATGTTTATTCATTTATTTTAATAGAAAAATCACTGTAGCAAAGTTTAAAAATAAAGTCTATATCGCGAGAATAAGGACATGTGTAACATCCCTCCTGCAGTATACACAGGTAACCTCACCTAGCGGTAACCTCACCTAACAACAGAAACACAGAGCTAATAGAAAAATGGCGAAGCGTCAGGGAGACGAATATCTCAAAAAGAAAAAGATAGGGTACCATAAAAGTCACATTGAGTTCGGCTTCATAGAAGCAATGGACAATGGGGGGGTCGCCTAAGTTTACAATGGTAAAAATGTGGGTCCCTCCAGAAAAAAGGTTGAGATCTACTGCCCTATTGCATCATGATATAATGGGCCATTTTGCATATTTTAAGTATGTTTTCATGCTAACACTTGTGCACTTTACTTGAGATTTTGAATGGAGGATTTTACTTGTAACACAGTTATTCACTAGATCTGAGCACTTCTTCCATTGCTGGGCGACACTTCTTTACATTTTTTATTCCATAGCTGCTCTTCTTGAGCTTGTATTTATACTTCTTTGTATTTTCAGTTTCCTGCAGAGCTCTTTCACCAGTTGTAAGTCAAGAATCTAGCTTCTGGATTTCATTAATGTCAAACATTTGTAAACCTTTCCTTTAAAAGTCTGTCACTCTGACATAATGTGTGCATTTAATTCAGAAATAAACCTACTGACTCACTGCACAAACACCTTTTTACCACGGACACATACAGCGAGCTTCCTTTGATGATATCTGACAGACTCAGAGCTCAGCAGACCTTCCCGAGGTAATAAAGGTTTACAGCAGAGCGGTGACCGTTAGCGCTCCCAGCTAGTCTCCTGTGGCTCCCGCGCGGTGACGGCACCTCGTCCTCAGAGAGTCATTATTTTGAGCAGCGGGCCGGCAGAAGGCCTCAGGATGAAACGAGCGTGGTCTTTATGAGCTGCCGCTGGACCAGAGGTGCAGACATAACAAGACCGAGGAGATGGATCATTATGGAGCCGGTGTGTGTGTGTGTGTGTGGGTGTGTGACGGCATGTCTGACAGCAGTGGAGTGTCATGTCGAGGCCTCTGGAAAGACTGAGATGGTTACTTAAATGTCTTTAAGTCTCCAGAGTATTGGCCAATCAGAGGCTGCAGAGCTGAAGAGTCCAGCTGATAATTACACCAAAGTGAGTCTTCACTTATAACATGCTGCTGATCTGCTACGGCTTTTACTCTTTCACTCAGTCATTCAAGATAATTCAAGTCATTTTGTAAAGTTTAGATTAGTGGTCGACCGATACGGGTTTTTTAATGCCGATACCGATTATTTTGACATCAGTCTTAACCGATCCCCGATATGTGCTGCCGTTTTTTTTGGGCCGATTCTTGAAGCCGATATTGCCTTTTCTCCCTCCATTTACATGATAAAAATGACACAATGATAACAAATGTTACACAAGTCTCAATTTAAACAAAAAAAAAAAAAAATTTAACAAAACAAACAAAACATATTAACAGTTGGATAGCAAACAATGTGTATGTTGTTCTAGGCCTCGAGGTGGTGGCGCTTCCGACGAATCCACATATTTGATGTGTTTTTCTTTTTTCCTGGTATCAGCAGCAGCTCACCAGAGAATGGCAGATGTTGCACCGAGCCTTGCCTGCTCATGCTGCCTCGGAGAAAGCATGCACGTATCGGCCGATGATGATACAAGTAAAAAACGCAAATATCGGCGATATATATCGTCTATCTCTAGTTTAGATTGTAGTTTGTTCCCTTTTTCTCTAAGCTAAGTGAACACTAGCAGTGTTTCCATTAAAGTTGAAGTGAATTTTGAAGGAAGATTTTGAAATGTTGCATTAAAGAAGGTTAGAATTACCCCCAAATTCCACAGGGTCCCCCATCGCATGAGAGTCACCATTGGCCATTATAGTCAATGTTTGTTTTCTTCAACAATCAGTCTCTCATAGTTCGTGTCGCCGACCCTCTGATACCCTTTGTCTCCAAAAGTCTCCAATAACACCAGAAAAAGTCACTAGATTTGGTGATATTAGCTTTTTTGAAAAAGAGCCTCTAGAGGGGTCTGAATAGTCGCTAAATATAAAGACAAAGTCGCTAAGTTGGCAACATTGCTTGCCGCGTCAATCAGTTGTCACATTGGAACTCTTCGTTGGTTAGCCGCTACAAAAGTACCTGTATGGGAACAGAGACCGAGGGGAACGAATTAGTGGGTGGGGCCAAAACACGGTTTCCAAAAGGTACTCAAAAAGTACTCAGTGGAAACACGCCTATCTTGGGTATGGTGACAGAACGTGTTGCCTCCCAGATTAGGGCAAGGAGATACTGAGGTCATGACTCAAACTTCCCAGAATAAGTAAGGAAACTTCTTCCTATTCACAAGTTGTTGCTTTATTGTGAAAACGTTGCATATTAGAGTTTAAATGGGTGTAAAAGCAGGTTTCTGATGCTCTGGTAGTTTCGGGAGCTGCAGCAGCTGAGTTCAGTGTTGCTGCTGTTTCTCATTATGACACAGTGGAAACAGACGGAGGGTTTGTTTGGGCAGCTTCATCATCAGCACCATTAAAGAAGCTGCAATATTTGTTTTGTTGTTTAATTAAAACTGTGTGTGTGACAGGGACGCTCCTCTCCGTCTGATACGACTCTGATGAGATGCGTTATTTGTTCCAACACTTTTATTGGGTTTCATGTGAAAGATGAAAGCCGTTCACCTCATATAGGATCTCCATTATCATACTTCAACAGTGGAGCTTTGCTAAGAGAGAAAAATGGCTCATTATTGGAATTGTTCTGGTGTAAACATTTGATTAAAGACACTCTGCATCCTGCTCTGCTGCCCACTAACTTACATTTATAAAGTGGTGGGATTTAATGAATCCTGGAGGACAGCTTTGCACCAGTTAGATTTAAATAATCTCAGAAGCTCGTTTGTCAATCACAACTTTAAATAACTTAAGAGAGGTTTATGGAATTCAACGATTCTTCATCATGAAATATTTTGCAATTACAGCAGTGCTGCTGCACGCAAATCGGTTGTGTTTGACATTTTGCATAATGACTACAAATGTGCAGAATCCAGAGGGAGACCTGCTCTTCTCCTCCTGTTAGATCTCAGAGTTTAAAAACAAATTGTGAAGATGTTAACACTTTGAGACCTGTAAAAGTCAGTCAGTGGTGGAGATGGAAATTATGTTTTTCCTCTTTGTTCGTCTAAGATTGTCCCATGAGTTTCTACATGATGGAGGTGGCACACGAGCTGACCTTGTCACACAGCGTTCTGTCACTTTAAAGCGTTAACACACACCAGATGCACCAGGCAGACGGAGTAATTACAGGACAGTAATATGGATGTGTTGATCAGGAAGTGTGTGGGATACAATTGCTGCTTTTTGCAATGAAAACCAGCAACTGCTGACACTGCGGGTGTTTTGACATGCTTTACACACTGTCTGCACTGCAAAAAAGAAAAGTTGGGTGAACTCAAAATTTCAAGACAACAAACTTCGATAAAATTTTAAGTTGGACAATTTAACTAAATATTTTAAGTTTTGTTTTTGAGTTTGCTCAACTCTGAATTTCTCTGGCACGATTGTAACGCCGCTATGAAATGTCAGCTAATGTTGTGACCACAATTTTGAGTTAGCATTGATACGCTAATGGCTACTCTTGTAGCTGTAACGAGCAGCGCCGCTAGCATCAGTTAGCCGCTAGCATCAATTAGCCGCTAGCTTTTTCGCTAATGACCGAATTTCGCAACAAAGAAATAAGAGTTAGCAGAACTATTGTCCCTTGTTGTGAACCCCAACTTAAAGATATAAGTAACAACAACTCACAAACTTGTTTTTGAGCAGACAACTGGCTTCCTTTGTTGTGCTAACTTACATTATTGCCCTAAATGTCAATAATTTATATTTCCAAGTTTTACCAACTTAAATCACTGTTTTAGGCCAAAAAATAAAAGTTGGCTTTTTTGCAGTGTGTGTGCACTCAAAAAAATGTTGAATGAACATAATTTTATTATGACAAGTGGTTGCACAAAATAGTTTTATCTGAATCTAGATATTTTTATTATGTTGACTGGACTTATACATTTTAAGTAAATTTAAAAAAAATGATATGTAATTCTTTCTCAATTATTTTGAGTTCATTTTACTCAAATTTTCTAAGTAAATCCAATTAAATCCACTTAAAATGAACTTAAATAAATTGTGTATGTTTTTGAAAAAATATATTGTACTCTTTCAAAAGGTTTACATTGTACCTTTTTTATGAAGTTGGTTCTAATTAAATATTTTTTTAGCTATCATACATGACAGAGAACCACAAGATGAGTAGACCACCAACTTTAATATGATACAAACAATACAACACAAGAAAGCAGAAACACACTGTTTAGATTCTGTCAACCATAATCATAAGGATGGAATAAACAGTCTAAACTGACAAAAAAAAAATAGAAATTTGGATTAACTTAATTTTTTCGAGCTACATTTAATTAAATAAAACAGGATTGTCATAATTCTGACAATATATGTTGAAATTACTTGTATTTATAAGTGGAGTTAAATAACACATCATTCCTATTAAAATATGCTTAAATAATATATGTAACATTTACTAAGGGTCAAAATCACTTTTTTCAGTGTGTGCTGTTTTTAAGATATTTAACATTAAACAATTTAACAAGGAGCACTGACTGATTTTATATGAGGTGGTTGGAGCTCTAGGTATGCACTCTAAGAAATGATTCAAGGAGCCTGTAAATGTGACAGTAATATAAAGGTATGCATACTAAATAAAAATGCTGAATATCATCATGGTGAGTATTTGAGTGGACTACATCGAAATTCATTAGTAGAACTCCAACAGGAATCTTTGTGTAAAATATCCATATATACATTAAGTTTACTTCTTCAAAATAAATTAATATTTGACTCACAGATTACATGGTTTAAATATTTGTAAAAATATGTGTAAAATAAGTGTAAAATCAATCAGTACAACACATTTTTAAGCAAATCATAAGCAAATTTGCAGTTATATCCTACAAATATTTTCAATTATATTTACTCAGTTTGTTTAGTGATTACTACTCAGTTTTTCCATATAATATGGTTAACATAATATTTCAGTTACATTTACTCAATTTATGTGGTAATTGAGCCAAGTCAATTCATTCAGACGTACTGAATGAAAATATGACTTAAATTTACTCATTACTCATGTTTTGTTTAACCGACTTTAGAGCTTTCAAATCAACTCAATATTTTTAAGCTTAAAAATGTTGCACTGATTGAATTAAGTAATATGCAGTATTATTTTTTTGAGTGTGTGCCAAGGAACATTAACATGATGATGACACAAAACACAAGCAAATTGAGAAAACATCTTTGACAACACAAGTGCGGCATTTAGAAAACGTACTGCAAAGACCACAACACAATATAAGTGTTATAACGTGAAATTATCATTATCTTGAAATAACGTGATAATATCAGATGTGTGCATCACTTTTAAGTGTCCTCTGGAAACATTTCTGTTGTGTTGTGTTCTTTGCAGCCCCTTTTGTAAATGCTGTGCTTGTGATGTCAAATTGATTTTTTCTCAATTTGCTTGTGTTTTGTGTATTTGCATGTGTTTTCTTAAATTGCAGCGCTGTGAGCTCCGTGCCACCGTAAGTTTTAATAAGAATTATTTTTCCCCCCAACTTTAGGTCAAGAAGAAAATTGCTTACAAGTGTTGGCAGTACTTACAAGACGCTGAGTTTTTCAGAAGAGGACTAGGGCCAAGTAGGAGGAAAAAATAATGAGAGGAGGGGGTAAAAAAGTTAATTATGCACTTTGTGAAAAAAAAGTCCAAATGACAAGAATAAAGTCGAAATACTATGTTGAGAAAAAGGTTGGAATGTCGAGAATAAAGTCACTTTTTGAGTTCGGTAAAGTAAAAATTGCAAACTACAACCTGATTTTCCTCAAAAATAATAATAATAATAATAGTAGCAACAATAATATGTTTAAAGAATTTCTAATATCTTCCTAAACTATTTCTCAAATGTTGTACTTTCACATTATTAAGGGCTTGAGATTGAGAAAGATTGAGAACCTTTGATGAATAAAGTTCTCTGTCAATGGAGGCCAACAACAAATGTGCAGAAAAGGCTTTGGTCTAGAAAGTGGAATTTTTTTCAGTTGATATAAACCCTGAATGTCCCAAAACCTGGGATTAGTATTCACAAACACCAGTAGAACCTGATGCGGGTAATGCCAACTCCTGTTCCGTCCAGAATCGAATCTCTCCAAATATTATATAATAATATTTCCCCAAACCTTGAAACTTCAACCT
Organism: Centropristis striata; assembly: GCF_030273125.1. Lineage (NCBI taxonomy): Eukaryota > Metazoa > Chordata > Actinopteri > Perciformes > Serranidae > Centropristis > Centropristis striata. The sequence continues at coordinate 33,676,678 of NC_081522.1, forward strand.
CAAACGATTTTTTGTTTTTTCACCTCAGTTGAAGGTTTCTGGGCTCCTGTGTGGGTTCATAAAACTCTGTCAAGGTTCTGTTGGCTCTTTTACCTCCAAGTAGCATTACACTACTCTCCGGTTAAATATCAGTTTGTTGACTTGAAAAGGGATTTCCTTGAGGCAGTTTTCAAAAAAACCTGCAGGAGATATTTTATCAGCACCGTACAGATGTTTATGTTTGTTTTGATGCCTTTTACATGCTTGATTACCCTTTTACTCTCTCCACAGTAAACTCATATTCTTTGCCTCTGCAGTGACCTGTGCTCGTCTGCATTAATATTTCACGTCGCCTAAAAACTTTAAATGGGTGCGAGGCGGGCCAGTCTTTAATTCCAAGTTGAATAATTGATGCTGTTGGAATCTGATGCAGCGCAGAGCTTCAGTTGCTTCTCCACTGGAGGAAATTTACATCCGCTTACCCACTGATCTACATTTCCCATCAGGCCTAGAGAGAGCCTGCCAAATCCTTCACTACAGAGGGAGAGAGAGACTCGAACGCTACAGAGTTAATTCATTTTCAAGTGCTGCAGTTCTGTGTTCTGACTGTTAATAGGTTTCTTTTTCAGCTCTGACTCTTTTTGTGTTAATAACAGACATATTTCAGTAACCTGCAGCTGGACGGAGCAAGGCTAGCTGTTTCTCTGCAATTTCAGTCTTTATGCTAAGCTAGGCTAATCACTTCATGACTCCAGCTCCTCTTCTTTGATAAAAACTCCAGATATTTTACATATCAAAGCCTTTTTTTTGCAGGTGTTGGGGAGGACTAATGCATTTGTGTAAAAAATGATCCGTAAAGAGCTGCAAAAGTCTGATAAATAGCCTTGCGTGATGTCATTTAAGTCGGTTGGGGTACGTGCTTGAAAAAAGAAACAATCTGGAGGTATGAAGTTTGAAAAAAGGGTGCTTACCCCCTATATAAGGCCTGCTTTTTATCTCTGCTTCAGGCTAGTGGCTCTAGGCTACACTAGGTGCTGCTAGCATAGCACACCTGAGTCTGAAACCAAACTGTTGCTGAGTAAGTTGTATTGCAAAGTTTCAGGCTACGGCCTCTCAAATGGCCGCTCACTTACCGTGTCTCTATTACAATAAAAGGCCCCAGAGCAATTTACGAGACTCCGGAGGTGACATATGGTTTTCGATTATCGCGTAATCGCTTAGCGACAGTTTCAACAGCATGCAAAACAACTGCGGCCGCCATTGTTAACTGTGCACAGCATCCGCCGCTTATTGTAAACAAACGGGCATGCTAACTGTTCACAAAGTGTCCGCCGCTGATTGTAAATTAGTGGAGTTTCCAGTTCTTGTTGTAAACAAACAGAGATTGCTGATTGAACACACACTGCTGCAGCACATACACACTGTACGGCTACAGAGCTAACTGTGTAGCCTATTAGCACTGTGCTACTGTGCACCTCATCCCGCGACACCGGACTGCACTATGAAAGCGCAGACTATCACGCCTTCACGGGATCACTGTGAACGCCCTAAGAAAAGCGAAAAGCCGGCACAGGTCTTTTCAGCAATATAGCAGGATATTTGCGGGAACGATCTATGAAAGGTGCTTATGTTTCTTGTCGCTTGTGACTACTCGCTACTTCACCAGCTTTTACAAATAGCGCGTGTTGTTGTAGCATCGAGTACTACGTCACATCCCGCTTAACGTTCTATCCAATCAGTAACCAGGCTTTTTTCAGGGGAGGAAAATGTCCCTGCTCTTCGACAGGGCCAAAAAACGGCCGGGCAAATGGCCGCCACTGTTGCCAACTGCTCAGTAAGGAAAGTAGCTATTGGCTGTCCTAAAAGTTGCTAGAAGTCGCTAAATGACGTCATCACCTCATTTGCATAATTGTGCATATACTTTTAATTGACGCTGTAGGAGAGAGAAATAACGTCGTGGGAAAGACAAAAAGTGAGTGAAAAAACCCCTAAATATGTTTAGAACTGCAAATGCACTGTCTTCTGTCACATTTCCAACCCTCCTCCTTTATCCGGCCTTGGGACTGGCAAAACTGACCCAAAAGAGACACTGTGGACTTCATGCATGCGTGATTTGCAGACTGGAAGCTAAGGCTCTGTGACTGAGACTCCTGTGGGAGGGCTGTGCCGCTTGTGAATGCTTTGGGGCGAGGGAGGGGCAGGTGGCAGCCCCCGCAGCTCATTCAGAAGAGTAAGAACGAGTCTCCAAAAGTCTCCAATAACACCAGAAAAAGTCACTAGATTTGTCCCTAGTCGCTTTTTAAAAAAATAGTCGCTAGGGGGATCTGAAAAGTTGCTAAGTTGGCAACACTGACAGCCGCTAAGGACCGTTTACATTCAAATTAGGGGCGTTTCAGCAAGGGAGAATCGGGTATTCGACTATAGTGGAAACGCACCTCATATCCCTTGTTCTGCTGCATCAATTTGTGTTCAATTTCCTTGCAAAGTAATCTATGTGCTTTTGACTGTCATTATTCTCCATCAGTAACACAGAAAATCATTGAAACTGCCTCATTGTGTTGTTCTTAAAAAGCTTTTTCTTTCACTAAGTTTTGGACTTTTTTCTCTCTGACAAATAGATTTTTTTTTACAAAGATGTTCTGCATCTCTTCCGGTCGACACAGTGGATCTCAACCCACAGGAAGAGGCAAATAAGGAGAAAATAACCACATTTCTGCCACAAAAAGATAATTTAATTCTATTTAACACTTCACAGGACTAAAAAAAAAAGGTTATTTTACATGGGGTACAAACAGCGCTTCATGCAAGAAGGGGTTATTTTAGTGCTGCACAGACTCTTTGTAGCGTGTGGCTGCTGCCAGCTTCACTGTGTGCATGTTGAGATTTGCCAAATGATAATACAGTTTGTTCTGCAGGGTTTGGAAGCGTAGGCTAGATTAACTGCTACTGATTTAGTTAACTGGATCGTTTTAACTACAGGATCATGGGCACACATTGATTTTATTTATCTATTTTGATATGAACACAGGTTGTGCTTGTTCTCTACACACAGTTCTGCAGAAAAATAACAGACCAGCTGCGAAATAAAGACATACAGAAGTATGAAAAGAGATTGCAATCATGCTCCCTGACAGTTGGGACTGTTGGTTCAGTCATTACACGTCTTATTTGATTTTGTTCTTCATATTAACTCTGATTTGAAGGGATCAGTTGCTGTGGCAAGATTTGGGGAATTGCCAGATAATCAAATCACTGCACAGCGTTCTGCTACCTTTGAACAGCATCTCAAGAAGTCTTGTTTGGTGCCATCAACCAAAAAATGTCACAGAAACTACACAACATTGTACTTAACCCAGCTGTCTCTGTACAAATCTGGTTCTAGTGTACGTTTAGTTCTTTGAGAGAAAAAAAGTGACTCAGGTTTCCGCACTCTTGTGTATTCCGTCTGTAAAATTATTGGTGAAGCTCCAGAGGTGTTTTCACGTATATCGGCGGGGAAGTTGCTGTTTTTCATTCAGTGGGGCAGAAAACGTGAAACGCTTCAGGGAGTTTCAACTGCCTCTGAACCGAGACACAACCTCCTAAAGTGCTTTCATCACTCGTGGGACAAAGAGGATTTCACAGCTTTCTGCGGCGGATCCTGCCGCCTGGGACTGGAAATGGCTTTCTGCTGTGAAATACCTGTAAGAGCAGCAATAAAAGGGACGATGATGGTGCACCTGCTTTAATACTAATGACAGCTCTGATTTAAAACTATAGGCTGGAAAACAGTGTGAAGTTAAATCAATGGATGTCTGGATTCTGATTGCATCATATTCAGAAGTTTCAGCCGGTTTACTCAACAATAAATAACACACAAACTGCTTTTTTTGCGCGTTTAGGTACACAACCATACTTAAATTACTATATTAATAAGTGAAGCAGTTCTGTGGTGGAATGAAACAATGTACATTTACTGTAGTTTACAATTTTGGGCCCGTTGAAGCCTCCTTACAGCAGCTACAAAGACCTATCTGACCTATAGAGACCATTAGAGAGAAGATTGGCTATTTATATATGGTTATTCCTAATGCCTGTCCCAATGATTTATGGTACGCACACCTGAGGAGCCAAGATTTACATTTCCCAGGTGAATTTTTGCAGTAAGTAACAGATGAGTTGAACTGAAGCAGGAGGAGATTTTAGTTTAGACAATTAGATTTTAAACATTGTAGTTATTAGAGGTGGGGGAAAAATGCTACAGTATAGTATTACGAAATGTTGCATGGCAATATTATATCGATTCATGGCCGCCAAGTATCAATATTTAGCGTCAGTATTTTCTGCTATTTTTTTTTTCATTTCGGAGGCCATATCGGGCTCACTTTTAGGAATATACTGGAGATACTGGTATCATATGAAACTAGAAGATCTAAGGAATATATAGGTATGTGCGTCAGGATGTCGTGTCGGAAAGTTGACGAAATAACGCTGCAAACATAGGCTTTTTTTTTTGTTTAAATTTTTAAAAATCAGAGCAGTGAAGTTTAAAGTTTTTGAAAGTTTGATAAAATGCTGCAGTTGTTGTCGTCCATACATGTTTGATATCAGTTGAGTTCAGTTTGACTGAATACTTTGTTGATCAGTCTGTGGGTTTGACTCTCATTGTGGAGAAATAAAAAGACTTAAGTGAGATGAACTGACTGAGAATTTTCTCTTATTTGACAAAACAATTCTTGATTAAATTAAATTTTGTGGACACAAAATGCAGTTTAACAGTTAAATCACAATTTATTGTATCAATACTCACCATATCGCAAAATGCTTAAAATTGCAGTAATATTGTATCGTGATTCAAGTATCGGGATAAAACCGTATTGTGGGCCTCTGCTGATTCACACCTCTAGTATTGATTGTGGGGTGGAGAAAGAAAATAATTGATCGATGAACAAAAAAAGCTAAAAGAGACAATGATAGACAATGATGTGTTGAGATGTGGTTTTATATCAATATATAACAAAACACTGATGGCTGAAAACAAAATTGACTTGGTTTTGCAATCGCCATATTACAGTCATTCAATTTACAGACATTACATCAACACTATGCATCCTGCAAAGCTGTGTTTAATTAAGAAAAATAAATAAACATCATACATCTTTGCTGCATGGTTCAAATCCAGCCTTCCCCCTGTCTCGCCCTTAAATTCTCTCTGTCAGTGTCTAATAAAGCTGAATAATGCCCAAAAAAGAAAAACATCTTAAAAGATTTTTACAAGTTGCATCTTTCTTACACTCACTTCCTAAACTAATGCACGTGTTAGCCCGATCAAGATCTTTACGACACGAAGCGGGATGCTCATGGAAACTAGGGTTGTCACGATACAAAAATTTTCAACTCGATACCGATACTCAGGAAAATATTCGATACTCTATACCATTTTCGATACCACCAGGATAAAAACAAAGACCCCCAAATTTAACAGAAATATTTTTATTAACAAGAAAAATGCAAAAATTTACAGAACCACTGGTTAAATATTTATGATACACAACAGTTGTGCAAAAAGAAACTGCAACTATGATAACAAGCTTCAGATACTCACTGAAAATGAGTATTGTATCCGGATACAACGTTTTAGTATCGATACTTTTTTGAGTATCGGTACTTTTGACAACCCTAATGGGAGCTACTACGTTTGTCCACAGGGGGCGCCAGAACTTTCACAAAATGAAAGTTATTTTAGGTTGCTTTAAGTGCAGTTTTGAGGCACTTTTGTTCTACTTCACCTGACCAATTCCACTTTACTACACTTCAGTGACCAGCCTCACACTCGACTCTAATGTCATCAAACACACCACAGATTTCATCGGTCAAACGCTCTTCTTTTGTCTGGCTGTTATTACACTGAAGTATTATTACTTTGAACCTCCTGCAGCTGGTAATTATTCCAGCAGAGCCCCACCAGAACAGCTCCCAGAGCCAGAGCAACATCATGGCCACGAGTGTAAGTCGGGTTCATCTCCTCAGTGTCTCAGTCCTTTTTCCTGTCACCAGTCTGACAAGAAGCACTCAACAACAACAACAACAACAGGCAGCTGAGACGCCAGTGGAAGAAGTACGACTGAAAGACTTGACCTAAAGCGAAACTCACTTAGTAAAATCCTCTTGTTCTCCATGTCACAGTTGACTGGAACAGTTGTTGCCTCGAGTACCAAAACAGGGAGAAGCTGCTTTAAGATGCTGCTCACATATAGAACCAACGACTGGAAGAACTGAATGTGCCTCTTTACAATCTGAATTAGAGACTGTGCAGCTTTGATTATGTCTCGAGTGCACTTTCTGAATTTTTGGCAATAAAAACTGCAATGTATCTCTATTTCTGTTCTAATTCTTGATTTTTTGGTCTATTTTTTATGTTTATTGTGTTTAAAATATAATTCTAAGGCTCATTTTGAAAGCTGCTATAGAAATTAAGCTTCCACTGGCTTGATAAGGCATTTGGAGATGCACCACTAATCAAATTATTTCTGCATATCTGTCTACGTATCTATTCACACGAGCCATGCTCTCATGTATGTGAATGGGATGCTTTGTGTCATGTAATTCATAATGTGTCCAGCTTTTTGCCTTTGAACTGGCCTGAAGGACACAGCTGAAGGAGATGGTTACTCTCGTACAGACACTAGGATGAAGACACACTTTCACATTCTAGCACACATTCACTGAATAAATAAACACACTCACTCTGAGCCACCCACAGACAATTACAGTATAATTACAGAGCTCATTATTTGTCTCTGCAGGAGGATCAGATGGTTTCTCTGTTAAAGGAACATTTTTAAATCAGCAGCTGGAACAGACGAGAGAAAAAAATCTCTGCACTCTGCTCACCACTGAAGCAAGTCGGATCCATGAGGTGGAAGGTCGGAGTTATGAGCTGAATGTTTTGGTTTTAAGTCGGGCGTGAAGGTAACCTGTGGAGTTTTTGACCACTTGTAGCTCTATGGAGGAATGTTTTGTTCCCTGTTTTAGTTTGTTGGAGATACACATGCATGCACACGAACACCTGGTGCTGCAGCAGCTTATTACAACCCATATTTAACCCTCTGCAGTCCATCTATTTATTGAAAATACACGTTTTATTTACAGTAATAACTTTATTTATATATGATATGTAGACAACCTGAGAAAGCCAGTTGAAAGTTCAATCATAGGAGCTTTCACAGTGTGCCATTTATGTTTCTAGACCATTTTTAAAATGTGAACTTTCTTTCTACAATGAAAACTATTTACATGCAAATAGACTGTTTTGTAGTTTTATTATTTATTCTGCTGTTTTTGTGTGTATAAATGGTTAAAAAAGGTGGTACATTTCCATAGACACCTTTGTCTTTTGTTTGTATTTTGGGTTCCTGGCAGCTTTATACTTTGTTAATTAAAATAAAATGAAAAATGGGACTGATAGCCAAGTTTGTGTCGAGAAAAAGGAGCCATGCATGTGATGTAAGGACGGACTGAAAGATGCTGAAAAGAGAAGAGAAAATGAATGCATAGGAAGTTGACAAATTTGAACCAAAATTTCCTGGACTTCAGAGGTTTAAGGGTATAGTTAGTGGAGCCCTCTAGTGGCTGTAGTAATAATCAATAAAGTGAAGGTGGAAGTGATGTAAGGAAAGTGAAAATAAAGCAGGAAGGTCAACTAAGGGAGGGTGGCAGGGGTTAGACAAATACAGGACTTTCAGACTTTTTTCCAGGAGACCGGAGTTTGTATCCTGTGCAGCCTGTCAAAAACAATAAAATAGGTCGCGTGTACAGGCAGCAAAAAACAAGCTATGTCTCTGTATGTAGTGCAACCACTGCCCTCTTGCCAACGTAGTAGTGATTGACAGCCAAGTGAAGTTTAAAAGGGCATTAATTGGAGGTTTGGGTGGTGGATGGGTCGAACAAGCAGTGGATTTTCACCCAGGATATCGGGGTTTGCGTCCATTGTGAAATCAAAAGTAAACCATTTTTAATTTAAGTTACGCGAATCACATTTTTGAACGTAACTTGCATTTTTTTACGTAACTTGCGACAGTCACATGACCCTTGTAACTGCCTCATTTATGTCATTTACATACATTTATTTACTGTTTATATTATACTAAATAAACATAATGTGTTTTGGAAATAAACACAGACTGACAGAATCTAATAATTAATAACATCTTTGAGATCCTCTATCCACAAATTAGGGAATTTGGAGTATTATATTTGAGTATAATTGTAGTTTTAGTTACGTAGTAGCAGAATATTTATACTGTATATAGTAATACTTTTTTCCCGCTAATACAAGGCAAAAAAAACAACAAAAACAGAATATTCAAAAACAAAGTCCGAACGGTATGATTTGTTAAATGCTCAGCAGGAATGTAAACCAGATTTTCGGAACAATTGTTCAAAGGTGTTGTTTGTTTGCTGGATGTTATTAACTTGTTCTCATAATGCTCTGTGCTTCCAAAGAAGCGATGAACTGAAAATCAACACTAATGGATTCATCATGTGCTTGTCCAAACAGTGCTTCAGTGTCCTTGAGGAGCTGCAGGACTTTGAACGTCCTCTCGTTTCTCTGTGAAACACAACAATTTCCTTCGTGTCAGTCGCAGGCCGCCTAACTATTTTGACACACCAAATTGAATTTCCAGCTTTTGTCTGGCTCTGGGTTATTTCTCCAACAGAAGACTTATTGAAGTGTCACTCCGAATGGCGACACTGCCCATTTATTTTTCCATTATTCCTGCTGATAAATATTTTGATGTGTCTGTTTTGTTGTGGCAGTGTTAAAGTGTCACTTGAAAGTCACAAAAAGAGAAAGAAATGCTTCACCGACACGCTAACAGTTGGTTTTCACAACTGCAAACTCAAATGTGACTCAAATTAGACTAACCTCAGATTCACACAATTAACAGTGTTTGACATCATTAAAACAGCTCACATTTACTTGTAGTTAATTTGTGAGAAATCAGGTTGGTAATGTTGTTTCTTGGCACCCAAATTTGATTAATTATTTCTTAATTTCTTGACACAACCAGCAGCTACTATCAAGGAACACTTTCTCTAATTTCTATTTAATGCCGCTACAGAAAACATGTGTAATTTAAAAGAAGGGGGAAACTTCAAACTACACATAAAAAATATTATTTCCAACAATTCAGCTTGCAGTAGATACATTTAAGTCTGAGTGGAACATTTCTTTCTTTTTTTATTTTATTTTATTTTTTTAAATTTATTTATTTATTAACTCACCTTTATTTTGTTGGAAACCCCATTGAGCTGTCTTCCATCTGGGTTGGTTGACTGGTTGTTTCATCAGATGATCAGCTGCTTGGTTTGTTGGTGACTTGTTGGGTAATTTGTTTGCTGGTAAATTGGTTCATTGGTTGGCTGACTAGTTAGCTAATTAATTTGAAGATTGGCTGCTTGGTTAGTTAATTGGTTTGCTGGTAAGTATTTTCATTGGTTGACTGGTTTGGTAATTAGCTGGTTGGTTGGTTAGTTAACTGATTCTTTGAAGATTGGCTGCTTGGTTTGTTCGTTTATCGGTTTGCCGATAAGTCTTTTCATCCGTTGACTGGTTTGTTAATTAGCTGGTTGGTTAATTATCCGGTTGGTTGGCTGATTGGCTGGTTTATTGATTGTGTCGTTGTCCATTCCTTCATGTTCTTCCGCATACTGTATCTGTGACCGGGTTGCGGGGCAGCAGGCTAATCGAGGTATTCCAGACGCCCCATTGCTGGGGAGAGGGACGTCCTCCAGCTCTTCCTGGGGGACCCCAAGGCATTCCCAGGTCAGATATATAATCTCTCCAGTGTGTTCTGGGTCTACTTCATGGGCCTTTTACCAGTTGAGCATGCCCAGCAGGGTAGCCCAGGAGGCAGCCAGGAGGCGTCCTGATCAGATCCGAACCACCTCAATTAGCCCAGTTCGATACGAAGGAGCAGCAGCTTTACTCTGAGCTGTCTGAGTCCAGCTACTCTACGGAGGAAACTAATTTGGCCGCTTGCGTTATTGTTTATTAGTTGACATGTTGGAGGGTTAATAGGTCAGCTGGGTGGTTGTTTGTTTCTGTTCTGCGTTGTTAAAATTAATCTGTTATTCTGTCTCTGTTTTCTGTCTCTGTGCATGGGGATCACTATCTGATTGACTAGGTCACTATCTATGCATGCATAATTCACGAACTGTGTGTGTGCCCTCTCTCTTTGCATTTATAGATTAATCTTTAAGATGCTTTTGATACAATGATCATATACTAATATTGTTTCAAAACTACGATTACTCTAGATACATTTATTTGATCTGCCTAAACTTTCTGTGTCCTATTTAGAGTAAGATTCTATCATCAGAAAAAGATATATTTTATGTTTTGTATTTTATGTGGACTTTTCAAAATCTGTGTTTCCACTAATATCTCTGCAGGTCATAACAAGGCAGGAGGTTGTGTTGAATGTTTTGGTAACAGGTCAGGTCATGGACATGATGTGCTGAGCAGAAGAGATAATGGTCTTCTCTGCTTGGTGACATGACGTGTCCACAATATTGATTAAAACTGACGAATCAACGGTTCAAGAGGGACGCACCTTCTGGAGAGTTCTACCCACATCCTTAGTAAAACATTGTTAGGCTATAAAAAAGGGTTCGAGGGACAGAAGGGGGGTCCAACCTCCATGAACTGATCCGCCTTAATCATGTAAATCAGGGAAGTGGAGTTTGAACCCAGAGACTCTGTAACATAAATCCCTTGACGTATTGTAATAAAATGTAAAAACTAAGAACTTGGACATCTCCTGCTCATCATTCCCCATCAAAAGATCTGGGCAGAGAGATAGGTGAGAGGTTACTGTTGGAGTCAGATAATTTAATTTTAAAGGTTTTCTCATTGCATTTCTCAACAGCGTCCAACACTGGTTTGCAGGCACTTACAACTAACAGTTTGTTTCTGGCCTTATGTTGCTGCGAGCCTATCTGGACGCCATGATAATTTAATCGCCACATAGGAACACTTTGACTGAGTAATGAACAGCTCAACTGGACCAGAACTGCAATCTAGCTGAGTCTGCGTCTGATTTCAGGATTACAACTATTTAGCTTTTTTTTTGGGGTGGTAATTAATATTTTAGCCTCTAAAGGCCACTGGTTCCACTCTTTATTTTAAGTCTTTTTTGTTGATCTGGCCTTTTACAACTTTGATCAAAAGTTTATCAAACCACATGCATGAAATCGGTTTCATTCCCTGCTTTTCATCATAGAGCTGGATTGTGCTGATGGCAGCTAGAGCATTTAACCCTGTAAGACCCAGTGTTGCAGAATTACAACAATTTTGGTTTTCCCAAAAAAACGTATTTTTTTGGTTCAACCACATTAACATGATCATTGGGTCCTATTGTTTGTACTCACAATGCGATTGGATCCAACATTTGTATATAAAGCCCGCCCTCAGGTCAAGAAGTTACACAACCTCCAATTTTTTGATCGAGCAACATCCCTTTAATTTACTGGACTGGATTCATCTTATTCAAGTAAGTAAAATGCTTTGAATATTTTTTTTAGTAGTTATTGTGGAAAATATGCCCCACATTTTATTTAGACCTTGTTTTATAATTGTTGCAATATTACAACATTGGGTCAGAGCGGTAGTCAAAACAGCCCTGTTTTTGAGAGGAACTTCAATTAAAATCTTCACAATATACCTTTTAACTACACATGATTTACACATTCTAGCCCTAGCCTTATATTGGATCACATATTTTATTGAATTGGAAACTAAAGTGCAAAGATATATTGCTGTATCTAAACATTTTATTTACTTATAATGATTTTTAACCACCTTAAACACTCAGTATTTTCTCCTTATCACAGAATGCAGGACTTTCTAACAAAGAATTTCTGTTAGTGCATGTCTGCCCCTTGTCTTAGTCTCTATTGATATCTCAAACTTTGAACTTGCAGCGTGTAAATGATCAACAGCTTGGTGTGTAACCCCCTCCAGTGAATGTTTAGTGTTGTGATATGTGGTTCTGTTACAGCCGGCGATGGTTGTCAGGAGCAACAAAGCAGATTAGATGAAGGGTGAAAGCTTCAAGAGAAGGATTTCTTATGACTTACTGCTGCATGCGACACAACTGTATTTACAAAGAGGTGCGTTTGATTTTTATGTACACAGACAAGACGGTGGGGTTCAGCCGATCCGTCTCAGCGTGAAGCGACGTCTGAAGACAACATGTCGCATGACAGCGGGAGACGACTGATGAGTAACAGCTGAGCTAAAGGCTCCTGTGCAGCTCCACGTCTCATCTGCACTGACAGATTCAGGACGGTGACATGGCAATCTGCATCAGTGAGACAAAACAACAATAACTGCGCGTGTTATTATGGGATTGAAGAGTTCCGGTTGTGAATAAGCATGTTGCGGAATCTGGATTTGCAGGGTTTAGTAAATGTACAGGAAGACATGCTGGGGAAACTATAAAAATTATTCTAAAGCAATGATACTCAACTTATGGCCGCAGGATGTTGGTTTTTTTTGTACTTTGAATGAAAATAAGATGCCAAAATGCTTAAAAAAGCATCAAAATAAACCCTGTTTGTATAGAATAGAAAGAAGAAAAAGAAGATCCTAGAAAAGCATCTACAGATGATTTGTGCGGCAATGCTGTGTCTGTATCATGAACCTCATATTATTTGCTAAATATTATTAATACGGATGCAGGATTAAACAAAATGTTCCCGAAATTGCAATACAGACTAGTGCAATAACCAAATCCAACCATCTATCCATTTTCGCTTATCAGGGGCTGGGTCGTGGGGGCAGCAGGCTAAGCAAAGTATTCCAGACTGATATGTTTAATGTGGTAATTATGTTTGATGTTTGTTTGTGTCTAGTTTAGTTTTCACATTAAGGGCGATTGCTGTTTCAGTACCACGGACAGCTCACGCGTAACAGAAACTGCGCAGATCTACGGCAACCAGTTAGTGTGGAAATCAGTAAGGACACAACACAAGCCTTTAATCTTTCTGTTGTCTCACGCCAGTGTTTACTGGTACTGTTTAAGGTTGAGCTGCCAGCTGTTGTGAGAAATAAAGCACGACGCGGTCCAAGCCGCAATATAACAATCACCGGTGTCCAACTGGTCCCTCCTCCGCCCTCCATCATCATAAACAACACAACGCAGAGTCCCAGGGTGTGGAGAGGCTCATCCCACACGGGCCGGGTTACAAATACATTACATTACTGGCTATGCGTCTGGACTACACTATTGTTTTGTTTTCTCAAGATCTCGAATTAATTATGGCCGCGTTTCCCAGATTCGCTCGTTCTTAAGGACTTAGGAAGGCTCTTAAGAAGGGTTCGGCTTAGAAGGAGCGCTAAGATAGGGGTGTTTCCCAGATGCGTTCTTAACTGCCTTCTTAAGATCCCGCCAAAGAAGCTTCTTAAGAAGCTCTTAGTGGGAGCTGTCCACCGCCGTGGTGTCGATCAAATCGATCACCCACCACTTTATCAGCGCTTAAGTCACCCCACACACCTGTGCAATAAGGCTACGTGTGTGTGTGTGTGTGATCACAGCTAACAGGTGTATCCGAGTAGTAATCAAGCCATTAACGCATATATACCCCACTGGCGGACCTCGTCCCGCGTGGTGGGCATCCCGATGTGTCTCCGGGCATGGCGCAGGAGGATCGGTGTCACGGCTGCTACGCTCCATGAAACCGGTGCCTTGCTGAGGCCGGTGCCGTCCCCCACCACCTCCAGGAAGCTCCCCACTGCGTAAAAACGCAGCGCGGCCAGGAGCTGCACCTCCGGGCTGAGGGCAAAATTGCAGCGGGTTGCCCTCTGGATGTGTGGTGACACGAGCGTGACGAGGCGGTGGATCTCCTCACGAGGAAGCCGGTACTTGGACTGGACAGCCCGGTCCGACAGCACGTCGAGTGGGGAGAAGTGCTGACGCACATAAGCGTTTATATAAACCGTCTGGCTTCGCGCACGGCGACGCTGTTGGTTCGCAGCGAGAATATGCTGTATTGCAGCCATGGTGTCTCACGCGCGTGGACTTCGGCAACGCCTTTATATAGACTTGCCTCTTGATGAGGTTCCAGCTGAGTTCAATTACACCTGTCAGTTTCCCTCATATCTGTGAAATACCACAGAGTTGTTGATGTTTTTATAGCTACTGTAAACTCATATGCAGATGCCGAATGTGTGTGAAAACGTAAAGAGTGATAGTAATGATGATTTATTTTATTTATGTAGCTACAGGAACACATGGGCAATTCTTTATTTTTATATCGTTATTTTTCTTCTTATGCTATTATTTTTCTTGCGTCAGTGTTCTGCAGCTATGAGCGCACATTCATCATTACGCAGGGTTTTAGTATTCCTTTGTGTCCGATATAACTTTCCCTGATGCGGCTGCACTGAGCGTTTGGTCGTTGTTAAGAGTGGGTCAGGGCGATCTTACACCTCCTTCTTAGTGAAAAGATCTTCTTAAGCTAAGAACGACTCTGGGAAACACTTCCTTCTTTCACAGCGCTCTTAAGAGACGCTCTTAGCGCTTAAGAGCTTCTTAAGCGCTAAGAGCGAATCTGGGAAACGCGGCCTATATCGTTATCTCGGGAAAACAACTGTCGTTTTTTTTCAAGTAAAGCAGCAATGTCCTTATAATGAAGCCCCAGGTCAAAATATAGCCGAACTAACTCCTGTAATGTAATTTTCATACAGAAACAAGCTGAAATGCAGAGGGTGTTCTTACAGACACCATGCGCGCATGCAATATGCATCTCGTGCTCACGAGAAAAGTATCTCGTGCTCACGAGATACCAACGTTTTTTATTTTATTTTCACCATGTCCCTTTAGGGGCTCCGTAATTAATAACCATATCCCGCAAAGAAAATTATAATACCGTAGCCTAGATCCTCCATTGCCTTTTTCATTTCGCGCACCCCCTAATGCACCCCTAAACATTTTCGGCGCGCACAATACCCCTGGGGCTAAACTCAGGTTGTCCTTAATGTCTAGAGACGCCCGCGTGATCTGCAAGCCTAACTATCAGTCATCCTCAGAACTCAGGAATGATGAATGTTAGCCAGATTGTAGGCCTTTACTTCCACTTTGGTTTCCACCAGAGGGACATTTTAGAAGTTCTGAGTCATCAGCATGGCATAATTATGTGCCTTAGAACGCTTCAAAACATTCTGAGGAAGAATAGGCTATATAGGAGGAAATATTTCACCGACATTCTCGATGTTGCCGCCTTCATTAACCAACAACTGGAATCCTCTGGTCAGATGGTGGGCTACAGAATGATGCACTTAAAGTGCATCCAGGAGGGTCTGGTGGTGAAAAGGGAAACGGTGAGATTGCTCCTAAGCATACTAGACCCAGATGGAGTGGCACACCGGCGAGCACGGAGACTGCGTCGCAGGAGATATAATAACCCCGGCCCTAATTTCATGTGGCATCTGGACTCATATGATAAGCTAAAACCCTACGGCCTGTGTGTTAATGGTTGTGTGGACGGCTTTTCACGGCACGTCATGTGGCTGAAGGTGTATTCCACCAACAGTGATCCAAAGGTGATTGCGTCTTACTTCATCCAAGCCATAAAGGAAAAGCGTGGATGCCCCAAAAGGATCCGTGCTGACAGGGGAACGGAAAATGTGTCCGTGGAGCAGATGCAAATGTTCCTTAGACGTGATGGTGCTGATGACTATGCCTACTTCCGCAGCTTCATATACGAATCCAGCAATCACAACCAAAGAATTGAAAGCTTTTGGGGAGTATTGCGAAAAGAGAATGTCCAGTTTTGGATGAACTTCTTTCAAAACCTGAAAGAAGAAGGCTTTTTCGATGGAGATTTTCTGGACCGTTCATTGGTTCAATTCTGCTTCACTCAGCTTCTACAGGTAGGCCTTCGTAGAAACGATTCTCAAAATGGGTCAACTGTAAATCAACTTAAAGTGTGTAACTGTACACCAAAATATGTTTTTTGAGCTGTTGATTGATTGAAATTACTTTTATGTGGTGACACTATTACCGGGGTTAATATTGACAAAAAAAATTGAAAGTCTTTTTCAGAAATATGAAGTGGGTGGTGGAGTTATGTGCACTTTAATAACCATGTCATAGCCTATGCCAAGCATAGAATCATAGTGATAACAGAAAAGGTTGATTTTTC
The DNA here is from genome assembly GCF_030273125.1 of Centropristis striata. Taxonomy (NCBI): domain Eukaryota; kingdom Metazoa; phylum Chordata; class Actinopteri; order Perciformes; family Serranidae; genus Centropristis; species Centropristis striata. The sequence continues at coordinate 33,692,848 of NC_081522.1, forward strand.
CTCCCACATATGTCCACTGGGCTGGGTTTTTGAACTCTGTTGTCTATTAATGGAGGAACTTCATCTCAATGTCCCGGAGGATGCAGAGGATGGAAGAACCCTTTACCTGAGGCTCAGAGAGGTGATACTGCGGCTATTTTTTGTGTATCTCCAAGTTACTACTTTAGTTTAACTTTTTGTAATGTTAATAGTTTTTTAGTGTTTCTATGGCATTGAAGACAGTCATTGTGACAGTCTACTCTAGACTATCACAGTAACTGTCTCTTCAATGGCATAGAAAATATCCTTTGTTGCAAGAAAACCTTACCTATAATACAACTACTACTTCACAGATACGTCACAACTGGTGTAGCTAAGAGAAACATAACCTTAGTAGTGTGTAGTGAACCTCAATTTCAGTGGTGGCAGAAACACTGACCTACGACCACGCCCACAATTTTTTTTTCCGAATGTGTATTTTTGAGCTACATTAAAGCATGCTAACTAAACTATGAATAAAAATAAAGAGGCTTACAACAGCGTATTGTTATTGTGTGCTTTGAAAGTGTCCAACACTTGCATGTCAGACTAACATGGAACAACCAGTCAACAAGTCTTGAACAATCTTTATCTCAGACAAAATGTCAAAGGACAAATTCAACATTACAGAGAAGTTGAAGGCACTTTGCCCGATGATCAGCACAAAATAAAAACGAAACAACAGTCATACTGACTTTACAAATCTTAATCTCACATTATCAGGCATAAAAGGAAAAAAACATATATCTGCAGTGTATATACCAGGTAACCATACTGTTTATCTCAAACAAAATGTCAAAGGACAAATTCAACATTATAGAGAAGTTGAAGGAACTTTGCCCGACGATCGGCACAAAATAAAAACAAAACAACAGTCATACTGACTTTACAAATCTTAATCTCACATTATCAGGCATAAAAGGAAAAAAACATATATCTGCAGTGTATATACCAGGTAACCATACTGTTTATCTCAAACAAAATGTCAAAGGACAAATTCAACATTATAGAGAAGTTGAAGGAACTTTGCCCGACGATCGGCACAAAATAAAAACAAAACAACAGTCATACTGACTTTACAAATCTTAAACTCACATTATCAGGCATAAAAGGAAAAAAAGACCTATGTCCTATAGCCTTTTTTCACCTTTACAGCAGATCCATTTTTAAGTAGTTTGCCTCCAAAACACTGACAAATTCTCTTCGAAATTCAGAGTAAGTGCTGTATGTGCAGGGTATCTGTAATAGAGGACCACATGTATGAACCACTGGGCATCTCTGTAAACCCCTGACATCAGTAAACTCAACATCAATGTGTGAAACACAGATAACATCAGAGCCAGTGGTAAATCGCAGAAATGTATGCAGCTTATCTTTGTCAAGTGATCGAATGAACAGCTTCAAGAACTGCATTGTTTTGCTGTGAGAGGGTTGCTTCTCGTCAAATCTGAGTAACGCTATAATCCCTGTTGCTGTTGGAACCTTGTTTTTATACAGGGCTGTAACAGCAGACACAGTCGGAAGCAGACTTTTTAAAGTAACCTGAGCAGTAGCAGCCATCATTTTCAGCGCATACATTGGCTCTTGAATTAACTGTTTGTGTGCAGTGTGCACAATGCTGTCCTTAACAGTGTCTCCATCAGGTGCAGTGTGCCCCCCCATTCTGGAGAGCATGTCGAGCAGGTCGTCCTCACTGTATGGCCTTCCTTCAAGCACGGCGTTGACGATGTCTTTTTCAAAAGGAGTAACAAACCTTTTGTAATACAAAATGTACACAACAGTAATTAGGGTACATAATGGAAAATACAATAGTTAACATTTATTGATTCATGTAGCAGTGTCATTTCATTTTGCAGCTAAAAATAATACCTTTACCTCAAAAAAGATTCAAACAGCATCTCTTCTGTCACTTTGTTTTCTCCATGAATGAGGCATACTGTGAAGGCCAAGGACAGCTTGATTGGAAAGAATCCATGATCCTTGTATCCCTTCATCAGAATTCTACCTATTGCCTCCCATTCCTCTCTACCATATTCGGGCTGAAGTGCTGGGACATACTCTGCTTCCCCATCCGCACAATTCAGGAAAAACATTTCCCAAAAACAGGAGTAGGCATCCCTGGCAACGCCAGAAGCATCAATGCCACTTTCATTTATAAAGGTAACTGACAGGTTGGCCTCCATGAAACTGCTATCTTTGAACTGTTCCACCATATCAGAGACAATATTCACCCGATGCAGTCTCAGCACTTTCGGAGCTACATTTGGATGAGTTGCCACATGTGCTTCCTCTGGTGACAGAGGGGATATGTCTGCTTGAGGTTCATCCAAGGGAAGAGTATCTTCGGAGTTGTAGTCAGGATTGTCCACTGGACCAAACTGTATTTCGTCATCAGCTGACAAATTGGTCACACTTGTTATGTAGCAGTCATCCGTGCTTTCTGGTGGTGCATCTGTAGTTTCAAGATCCGGTGGTGCATCTGATGTTTCAGGATCTGATGGTGCATCTAGTGTTTCAAGATCTGGTGGTGTATCTAGTGTTTCAGGATCTGGTGGTGCATCTGGAGTTTGAAGATCCTCAGAAGAAGCTTCAGATTCTTCACGATCAAATGTACCTAAATAGATTCTTAGTACTCCTAGTTTCACCGTTTCATACAACTCCCCAATGTTGGTGTCATGTGGCATCTCATTCTCTTGAAAGTCCAAAATGCTGAAAATGAAACTGTCAAGAGGACCTTTCTTTGACTGACCTGCAGGGAAAAACAGCTCCTTTCCTAACTTGATGAGGTCTTCATAGTCAGCATTTTTTGGAACAACCACCTTTCTTGTCCCACCCCCAAATTTGGTTCTCACTTGTTTTTTATTGTGTACCCATCCCAGCTCAATTCGTCTTGTATCCTTGCAAGCATTTTTTTGTTTCCATGCTGTGGCACTTTTCTGGTCATACTTTCCTCCTCTTCACCAGAGTCCTCTAGGGCGTTTGAAGGGTTTCTAAGTTTCATTTTCTTCCTGAGTTTGTCTAGAAGGTTAAGTTTCCTTGATTGTCTTTCCTGGTTGTTGTTACCACAGTGATGCCTCAATGCAATCCTATCACCAAGGGCTGGCAGGAATTTCTCCAATGTGCTGTCATCCATTTTTGTTATCGTTGCTTGGTCTATCTGTGAACACACAAATATATCTATTTAGGGATTAATAATGGCAGTAATGTCAACTATGACCTATTATCTGTATTTACTGGCAATGAAATAAAACTACCACTTTAATGTGTTGACGAGCTAGCGCTTATAATGTGAAAGCCTAGCCTATGGCAATGTCTGCATTAGCCTATTTTATCCCCCCCCCCCTTTTTAGTCTGACCGACTTGCCGGTGTCGTGCCAAAAAGTGATTGCCTGCCAGAATCTGATTTCTGGCCGCGGGAGCGCGCATCTTTACATTATGAAGTTCACGAATGAGATCAAGTCATATTTAGGCAGAAATAACCTCTCAGTAACTATACTATGCCTTCAATCAGTTTTTGCGAGGTGAAAACTGAAATAGACGTGTCTATCACGTAGTTGCCATGTCTGATTTCGCTACAAACTACACTTCTTTTGGCCACAGTTGTAATAATTACGCAACAACAAACGTTAAACTTTCGAAGCCACATGCCTTTGCTATAATTACATTATAATACAGTTGTGTGTATCTGCATATTAAGACCGTTTAATCCAGAGAAAAGCAGACGTGTTTACGCTACCGCTCAACGGGCTGCCGTGTGCGCTCCCGCGGCCAGAAATCAGATTCTGGCAGGCAATCACTTTTTGGCACGACACCGGTGTCGTGCCAAAAAGTGATTGCCTGCAACATGGCAACTACGTGATAGACACGTCTATTTCAGTTTTCACCTCGCAAAAACTGATTGAAGGCATAGTATAGTTACTGAGAGGTTATTTCTGCCTAAATATGACTTGATCTCATTCATGAGCTTCATAATGTAAACACTAGAGCTCACAGGACAGCTTGGAATCCCTTTAAAGGACCATTACAACACAAAATAGGCATTTTCACCTGCCAAAAATTGATTGAAGGCCAGATACAGTTACTCAAAGGTTATTTCAGCCTAAATATGACTTGATCTCATTCATGAACTTCATAATGTACAGTAATATTGTAGCGCTGAGACTATTAGCCCCCCTGTTGGACTGTCCTAGAGATGGTTTATAAAGTAACTAGACAATCTTTTGTCCCGTTGGTTCCCCTGTGTCTCCTGTTTCCCGGCGTGTGCGTGTGTGTGTGCGCACGAGAGTGTTGTGTCTCCCTCTCCCTCCTGTCATAAGTCGCTTTCACACTGCACATCAAGCCGCCAATGTGGCGTCTTTTTTGCGTCTCGTCCCAGCTTTCACACTGGAGAGGCGGCATATAGAATGAGTTCTGATGTGTTTTGATTGAGGGGAGATGTCCGGGAGTGAATATTTAGGGGTTCAGATCGGTTAGCGATTGATTGGACGTTTAGGCTACGCTTCGTTCCATTCCCTGTGAATGGTTCACGCTTGACTGTATGATGGCTGCGGCAAAGAAAATGTTCGCGTTCAACGTTAAAAGTTATACTAGTTCGGGTACCATTATTCATCTAAAAAATGCATTAATACCCAACAGCCTTAATAGCCCTGACATCTAAGCTGCTGCTAACAAATAGCATGCTACCATCCAAACATAAGCCAATCCATGGCTTTCCGTACAGGAATATCAGACAGTCTTACCTTCTCTTCGATCATGCTCTTTACGGTGTCCTCAGTCACCCCTCTACTGCGAAGAAAACCATATACATCCTCCTTTTCTGCCATAATTGCGTCTTTCGGCGTCCATGTGCTGCTTCGGGGCTGGATAGAGAGTATCGTCTCCGCAGCGGTTGCAACCAAATGACCACCTTCCTATGTTACATTGAAATCTGACCGACGTGCAACTGTTTTTAGGTGATGCCAGTTACCGGTATACATGGCGGAAGAAAAAACTGCTTTTCAAATGTCAGAATATCCTAAATCCTTCGAATTAGACACATAAAGCTCTCTTTGCAAAAATGTCATTATTTGTGACCATGAAAGCAAGGGGATGACTAATACAGCCATTTGAATAAAATTACCCCAGAAAAAGTTGCATGCTTTTTCTCATTTGCACATCAGAACAAATAGGCTAGACCTACATGATTTAATACACAATAAGTTAATTGTAATACATAGCTTTTAAATAATAGCGTGAAAATTCAACCAAATTGGAAAACACAACAGACTAAACATGTGATCTTTTGTTCAAACATTATGGTAAATTTACTGATAACTCTAGTAATTACATAGAATGTTGAGGAAACACGTAGATAAAATTGTATAAGTTATCAAAATATTTGAATTCATTCTGGAAAATATTTGTTTACTAAGGGTGATGCTGTGACTTCATAAAGTAAAATGTGTGGAAAAAGTTAAAGACTGCGACTAAGAGCAAAGACATGTCTATGTTTACTTTCCTAACTTTTAACAAAATAACAAAATAACGGACACTACCACATCAATTAAGTTTTAGAAAGACAGAAAGAAACATTTATTGTGTTATTGAATACCTAACAAAATACAATAAACAGAAAAAAAGTATTCATAGTAGTAGTATATCATAAACATAATCACAGACAAATCAGGAATGTCATTACAATAGCCTAGGCCTATAACAAAGTTTACCAAAGCTGACCTATGAACACCACACCTGTTTTTACTATTGCATACTGTATCCTTATATGTTTGGACCTCTGTAGGCTAATTTGATCATATTTAGGAAATTGTGCAGACACATATCTTCCACTCTACCACTACAACATTTCCCACTATGTGACACAATGTGACTTTTAAATAATTTGAAAATTGTCTTCTGTCTTTATAGCCCTAAAGGACAACAGGGTAAAAATGCTAATTCATTTGGTGCTTCTATATAGGCTATGTCAGTGTAGGAAAGAGTCAGAGTAGTTTACGCTTTCTCTCTGACGTAGGACCTTTTAGGGAATGGCTGACCAAACCCAACAGAGATTAGTGTTCATGAGAATAGTAGGCTAATAGGTAGAAATGTACATATCATATTCACTAACTATGACTACTGTTTGGGTTTATACTGCAACAAATGTGCGCATGCGCACTAACACAGACACACACAAACCAAGCTGAGGATCTCCACCTCCTCATCACCCTCTGCCTGTCGAGGAAGTCCTCCTCTGTAACCATGCCTTCATAGTCCTCCAAGCTGTGTTCCATGTCTCCTTTGCCTGAGACCCCAGCAGATGAGAGAACTGGCTCTCCTCTCCATCTAAGAAAAAAAGCAAACAGATCCACATAACTTTGAATAACATTTTTTTTTCATCACATCAACTTATTAACAATCACTTGCCAAGAATCACCTTTACCAAATCATTGGCACACTCTGTTGAACAGTTTGTGGTAGGCAGTATATGCACAGAGTGGTAGCCTAACTGAAGTGAACAAACAGCCATTTCATCAATTTAACCACTAAACTGCACAACACCACTTCACCACTTCAACTTCATACAACACCACTCAAGCTGTTACTCAATGAAGTTATAGCCTACTAGGCTATATGATCTTAATATGACCATAACCCCTACACATCATCTAACCCTGCTGACTTGGGGCGGTGTTGATGTCTTTTCAATGTGTTGGAATTAAGGTAATTTTAGTTGGAATTCTGCGTTGTGTTTCTGTTGTAAAGGCAAGTCGTGAAGTTGCTGACATAAGGGCTTGGCCTGCCGATCGGAGGATCGGGCATATCTGTTGTAGCCTATATGGTAATACGGGCAAAGACTGAATCTAGCCTGTATCTATCAGAGTCGGGACATGATCTCAGCCGATTATCAGCGTTAGCAAACAGACAGCACATGACCTAACTACTTCCTCCACACATTTATCGAACATATAATGTCATTCCCACATTTATACAACCTGATACCTTCTAAATAACCTCAATGTGCTCACAAAAGGCTTTCGATATCGCAACTGCAGCTCAATGCATGTCGACTGACTGAACTGCAGGTTGTCTGACGTTGCCATCCAGCTAGCCAATATTGACACGCATAATTCCAAGAATGCCAAGCGAAAACACACAAAATTATTATTAATAAAGTTCTGCGAAGAGGTCATTATAGGCTATTGGAATGTTATCACAGAATGTTATCCCGCTTATTATATAGCTACCTATTTAATTTAATTAATACCAAGAACACATTTTTACATTTTACATGATTACGATAGATTAGATAATTGCTTTCGGGGAAAATAGCCCCCTGACAAATAGAACTTTGAGGCATTTTCCGGTCCGTTGTCGAGAAATATCAGACCGTAGAACGTTGGGAAGTCCCGTGAATGGAGCATTCTACAGCATTAGAGCCGTGTATGGCCCTTAACTTTTATAAGCCTGTGGATAAGCCTAGCTACAGTACATGCTTCAAGAGTTACCTGGACATAGCATGTGTTGCCACAGGTCTTGAAATTAACTGACACCCATTTGCGCAAATTTTAAGGAATCCAGCCAAGTGATATCCTATCCTATCTCTGTCCATTTACAGCTACACAAACATCTAGGCCTACAATAAATCGAAACCTACCCCTAAAGCAGTTTGCTGCTTGCCCTAAGCTAGGCTACAGTAGCCTAAAGTTAGGCCTACTCGCAGTCATAGTCACTTAAAATGAGTAGCCTAAAAAGTGTCGTTTTTGAAGTAGGCTAATATACACGGTAGATAACATAAACAAATCAAATAACTGTTTTAGCTCACCTCAGCTGATCCGATGTCTTTTCACTTCAACGATGTAAAGTCGAGGTCTGCTGGCACGTCACAGGCATTCCCTCCATGCAGCAAGCAAAGTGACATTTCATATCCGTGTTTTATCTTAACTTATGAAAAGGTAGTTGTGCCATAAACCCCTAACAAATGGCAGCAGAAAATTTCAGATATAAAATTGGTGGTTGGAATGTGGTTAATGTCGGTAGTTGAGTGCTGATTTTTGAGTGGGCCTTCTGTCAACATCTTCTGCCCTCTAGTGGCTAACATCGATATTGGTTCATTGGTTCACTGAGACAGCATAGGCCTAAGTGTTATCTCGAAATAACGACTTAGTATCACGAAATAACGAGATAATATCTCGAAATAACGACTTAGTATCTCGAAATAACGAGATAATATCTGAGAGTAAAAAATTAAAAAAAAAAAAAAAAGTTTTTTTTTTACATAGGTGTGTTATCTCGAAATAACGAGATAATATCTCGAAATAACGAGATAATATCTGAGAGTAAAAAATTTAAAAAAATATATATATATTTTTTTTTTACATAGGTGTGTTATCTCGAAATAACGAGATATTATCTCGAAATAACGAGATATTATCTCGAAATAACGAGATAACATCTCAAAAAAAAATGTCTTCACTTGCGGTTCAGGGCTCCCGTACATTGGTGATTTATGTTGTGTTTTGTATAAATTAATAAAAAATAAAAAGGATTCCAGACGTCTCTCTCCCCAGCCACAACTTCCAGCTCCTCCTGGAGGACCAGACACATAATCCCTCCAGCATGTTCTGGGTCGATCCCAGGGCCTCTTAGCAGTCAGACGTGTTCGGAACACCTCGTTCCCACCTGACGTGAAGGAACAAAAACTTTACGCCGAGCTCCCTCTGGATGTTTCAGCTCCTCCCTCTCCACCCGACAGAGGAAACTCATTTCAGCCCCTTTTCTCCGTAATGTCATTCTTTTGGCCACGACCCAAAGCTCAGGACCATAGGTTACTGTTGGAACCAGTGTTGTCATCCTGAGTCACCAAAAAAGAGCCGAGTCGAGCCTGAGTCTAGTAATCAGTACCTATGTTCGAGTCCGAGTCCAAGTCCTGAGTCCTGAGTCCCCAGTGTTCAATTTTAAGTCACCAAGAAGAGTCAGAGTCAAGTAATCCTAACCTGAGTTTGAGTTTGAGTCACAAATCAGAGTCATCAAAGTTCATCAAAGTCTGAGTCGAGTTCCAAGATTGCCTAAAGTTCTCCACTGTGGTGTGCTGGCTTGGTACTCTCTCTGGTGTTGTGTAATTTACCACGAGACGAGACGAAGACGACCATCTCATTTGGCATCCAGCCGTTTATTTCGGACACTGGCACAGGAATTAATTATACAGTCAGTCAGGTTTTTGCTCTCTCTCTCTCACACACACACACACACACGCACATCTGGAAAATATAAAATGAAAAGACAGTGCAGGTTAGCTAACTTGTGGCACTAGCCATTTTGTAACGAAAAGAAAAGAAAAACACTGTCAACTTTTTACAAAAAAGGACAGGTTCAACTGTAAGTGTATGTTAAAAAAACTACCTACCAGGGAGCCGCGAAGGTCCGACTGTTGCTGCCCCCTGGGGTTAATGACCCTAAACCACAGGGGTGCTGTGTTTAATTACTATGGGACAAACAAGTTTGCGTGCTGAGGGATTTTTTATATGGCAAGTGGAATCAAATTCCTTATTAACTCCGTTACACTGGCACCTTTAAAAAGCTGATATACAAATAAAAAAAGGTCAAGATTAAACAATGATACACTGTCAATGTCAGGGAGTTTATTGAGTTCTTCCAAAATCCACAGAAACTGAAAAATACATTGACCTTGATATTCCAAAGTCAACTTTTATAATGTGGCTGTTCCATTTCTTTATATATATTGTCGACAAAGTCATTTTTTAAAATATGCGTCCAATGAGTCCAAGTCCACCAGAATTCATGAGTCTGAGTCATCAGAGTGAGAGTACCAGTCATGAGAGTGTGAGTCCGAGTCTAGTCATAACTACTGAAAATTGGGCTTCAACTGAAACCCCCCCCCAAAAAAACAGGCTTTAAGTCCAACTTGAGTCCGAGTCCAGGACTTGAGTACTTCGTCCCTGGTTGGACTGGTAAATCGCAGCTCACTCCCAACCTAGATCGCCTTTAAATACTTGCAGAATATGTATCAAAATGCCAATCTGAATGATGTATCGTGGCTCTGCAAAGAGGTTCCACATTACAAATTGTATTCTACAGAAATTTTTGTGTGGTATGGATCATTTTTCTTTGGCAGTAAACTGAGGATCTATTGTTTTTTTATTGTTTCAGGTAACTTTCTCAATGCTGATGATGGTGTTAGGGATCCAGAAATGAGTGGAAACTTTAAAAAAGCATCTTAACACCAACCTGTTTTAATTTTCACTTCCCTAAAATTAAGATTGTAAAAGTTTGTATTTAGCTATTGTGTCTTTTTGTCTCATTTCCTGGAGCATTTTTCTTGTTTCTGCCCGTTTGTATCTCGCTCTCCTCCTGTTCTTTATTTGCTTTTGAAGACATTGTCTTCTACAGACTTTTCCGGGGAAAAAAAGCCACTCACAACTGAGTAGATTTAGCAGCTCAAATCCTTATATAGACCTGTGTACAGAACGCTGCATAAAGCAGCAGCTAGTTGGTGTCGTCTCACTGGGACTCCCATGATCCTCTGCAGGATTTCTGCACAATCACAAAAGCATTTCTTTGTGTTTAGGTGTTACTCATCACACTTATCTGTCCACAGCATGTGTTCTTCCTGGGCTCCTGCCTCATTCTGAATGCATTACACCAAAAACATTCATTCCCTGTCAAACAGTACACCTGTAGGCCCAGATACACTTCACTGATTCTCTTCTATCCCTGCTGTCCTATTTGCATTCCCTCCACCGTCGAGCTGCTGAGGAGGGAAACAGGCTGCTGGAAGGCCCGCAGCCCAGAATTATTCAAGTGTTTCTAAAAAAAATCAAAGCAGGCAGGATCACTGCAGAGGAATGTTGAGCATTAAGGAAACACATCATCGTCCTCATTGTGGTTGTCTTGTGGTCGGGTTGATCCATCACTGAGCCTGAGGAGAGTTTGGGAAGTTTCTCACTAAACTGTGTTTCCGTCTCCAATTTCAGTCGGCCTTTTTCATTTAACCCTCTGAAATCTTGGGCTATTATGTCCGTTAAAAAATCTGTTAAAAAAATGGGTAACGCTTTATATTAAGGTCCTTGTAATAACCATTAATTAACAAGTAATAAGGCCCTTGTAAGTCTTTACAAGATGCTTATTAACATTATTGTGTGTTTATAAGCTTTTATAAGTGTTAATAATGTTATTACAAACACCCATGACCCACCCATTATGTCTTTGCCATGCCTTTATTAATCTTATTTTGTTTGCTTATTGATATTAAAATATACTTTATTGCTCATCTATTATAAGTTAACTATAAGTTAACTATGCTTTTTGCAACTACCGGATCTAAAGCGAGAACAATGCCTTATTACTTGTTAATTAATGGTTATTAAGGACCTTATTAAAAAGTGTTACCAAAAAATCTTTACCATGCCATGTTGGTATCAGTTTTTTCAGTGCAACCTCATGTATATATGTCCTGATAATTCATTTTCAACTTTGACTTACTTGATCCAAATTTTGAACCCAAAAGAAACGAAGGAAAACATAAAATCTGATCTTGAAAATTATGTTTCACACACAGAAATGTAGCCTACATGTTGCAAATATGACTACAGGTTGCTATTATTACATATAACAGCTAGAATGAGGATAATATCTAGCTCCATAATTTATGCTAAATATATTTGATATTATGTCCAGTTTTACTTGGCCGAATATCATAAAAAAAAATCACAACAACAGCTACAAAAGTGGGCATTAAACACCCTTTTAAAGCTGTGGTTGGATATAAACCATGTACATTTACTGAGGTGCACATTTTAGGTACTTTTTGAGTCTTTTGTTCAAGTAACTACAGAGAGAAATGTTGCACTTTTTCTTTTTCTGCACTACGGCTTTATGTACTTTGCAAATCAGGATTTTTGCACACAAAAACATACAAAGCTTTGATGTTTTCTTATAAATGAAACTACTGTGCTCGACATATATAGAAAGAGAGCTGAAAATATTAGCTTGACAGTAAACATATGTCATTATTAGGCAGTTAGCTTGATAACCTTTTGTCATTTTTTGGCTGTGTTTCCATTATAGTTGAGACAAGTTTTGAAGTGAAATTTTGAAATGTCACATCAAAGAAAATGTGAAATAGGGATGTTTCCATAAACTGGTTTAGAGCGAATAAACAAAGCTGCATAAACGTACTTTGGTCAGAAGATGGCAGTGTAATGTGTTGCTGTAGGCTTCAGTAAAAAAGAGAAGAAGAAAAGAAAACGACAACAAAAAAGAGGTTGTTGATCGGACAACTTTGGCCACCCACGAGAGAAAATGGAGAGTCTTCAGGAATTTGATTCAACTGGGCAACTTATAATCGTTCTTTTATGTCAGAGGAAACAGCTGATCAGTCGTGTGAGTTATATGTTTGCTACGTCAGAACTTATTCAGAAAAAGTGTTTCCATCTCTTGTTGAGCTCATTAACTATTAAAAAAAAAAAAAAAAAAAGATTAAAAACACCTCAAGCAGGCGTGCAAAACTTTTATGAAGACTTTTAATTTTTTTTAAATCAGTTTTGGTGTTTCTATCAAGCTTTTCTCATAAGAATCTTGGAAATGCACAGAGAAATTTGTTGATGGAAAAACAACTACAGTTTTGTTAGATTTAGGCAACAAAATTACTTACAAATGATAAGGATAAAAATGTACCTGGTTAGGCATTACAAAAGTCCCACAGTGTAATATTAGTACTACTACTTTATTCAATAATCTAAATACTAAATGTATTGAAGCCTGAACATTGAACCATTTAACATACGATAGTTCCTGTGCAAATTTTGTGCTGATTGTACAACTTTCCAGAAAAAAAAAAAAGATATGTACGTCTCAGTTAGGTAAACTGCTCATTCCAAAAAAAGTTGGGACGCTGTGCAAAACATAAAGATAATGCATCAAATTCACATTGTTATCATAAAATTTTCCCAGTTTTGCAGTTTGAACATAATATATCTTGTCTTTGTACGATATTCAATTGAATGTACACTCATGGAAAAGATTATTAGACCACCCTTTTTCTTCTCATTTTAATGCCTGGTACAACTAATAATAATAACCAAAATCATTATCAAGAAAACCTTGGAAAATGTCTAGATATCAGCTCTATTTTTGTTGTTTTCATTATATTTGTCCAAACAAATGTACCTTTAGTTGTACCAGGCATTAAAATGAACAAGAAATTGAGGAAAACATGGGTAGGCTAATATTTTTTTTCCATGACTGAAGGTCCCAAAGAATCTGCAAATCATTGCATTAGGGTTTTATTACGTTTCTCACAGCCTCCAAACTTTTTTCATTATATTTTGAGGTTGTAGGTTCAGACCTGAAAGCACAACCCAGAGAGCAAGCAGGTAAAGATTAAAGTTCAGCTTAATTGAGACTTGTTGTCCAAAAACAGGCAGAAGTCAGGAAACCAGGCAGAATCTTAGAGGGAACAGGTGGAAAGTGACTGAGCGGCTGATGATGATGTGGTGACAGGTGAGCAGGTGGGCGGGGCAGACAGGTGATGGGAATGACAGGAGTTACTGCAGGTCAGGAGGAGGTGGCAGGTCTGAAATGGCAGGAGTGTTAGTGTGGCAGAGAAACCAGCCGACTGGGAGAAAATATTGACCGGGATCATTATGGTGCTGTGACAGCGACGGCAAATATCAGAGCATGGACGCCAGAAACAGATTCATCAAAACCTGGACATTAAAAAGTCTGCATGGATAGTTACAACAACAGGTAACTGAGAAAAAAAAAAGTAATTTTAACGGACCCTCTTAAAGCACTCAGAGAGAGGCTGCACTGTATTAGAGACAGAAAAGCACTGAGAGGTCCTAAAAATGACAAATATTAATATCTAACATGTTCTTTTGCAACTATTTCAATCACGGATACATGAATCAGGTTGACATAAAATATTAAAATAAAATAGTAACAGTACAAAATCATGCATAGGAGACGGAAACTAAAACTAACAGAAAAATATGTATATACTAATATAAAAATGTGGAAAAAATATACTAATAAAAAATTAAATACATTTAAATTAAAGAAATGTAATCTTTTTTCATTTTAAATAAATTTTAAATAAAATTTAAAATATATATAAAGATAGAATAAAAATAGTGATGCATAGGAACAATTAGCATATATATATATATATAAATAAAAAAATTAACATTTTAAGAGGACGATGCATAGCATGCTTTAATGTTTTCAGCAATACATGTCAGTTAGTTGAAATTATGTTTTTTAATCAAAGTCAAGTCAAGTCAAAGTTTATTTATAGAGCACATTTAAAAACAACCTCAGTTGACCAAAGTGCTGTACAATTATTAAAATACAATAAAAATCATACACAAATATGGTTATAAATAAAAACAATGAAAAACAATAAAATACTAAAAACAGTTTATAATACTCAAAACAAATTATGTTTTTAATAAACAAAAAGAAAAAAAACAAAAATATGAGTGACCGCTTATAAAGGATTCCATTACATTGGTGGAAAAGATGAGAAGCTGACCACTTCATCACTGTGCCAACCAATAGTAACATACAAATATCAATCTCCATTCATCTTTTATTACAAGCCCTGAATGGTGGTGACCCCCAAGTCAAAATAATAAGACATTTTGTGCAAAGATGATGATCTAAAACTCTGCTCTGCTCCTCTTTGGCCGTCTTCGGCTTTCTGACTCTTTTTTAATGTTTCAGGAAAAGTTTGACCTCAGAGGAACAAATTGCCTTCATTTTTATCTGCAGCATCTCTGGAAGAGTCGGAGGAAGCCTCGGCTCAACTCCCTCAGAGTCTAAATCAATAAGGGCAATGATGTGGAAAAGAAATGAAAGCAAGTGTCCTTGTTATGTTATGAGGAAGGTTATCTTAATCAGAGGGCGGCCGTGTGGCGGCTGTGGAGAGGCTGAGTGTGTCGGCAGGTTCAGGTGAACGTGACATGTGATCTCTGGCATCTTCCTCTTCATCTTCAGCTGCTTCTGTCATTTTCTGTGGAAAAAGTCTGAAAGAAAAGACTTTGATTCAGGAACTGTTGCTGCTAATATAACATGTTCCTGCAATGAAACGTCTAAAAACAGACTTGACCTATGATATGTTTGTTTTTTTTTAAACTTCTCTTTATTGTTTTTTTTTTCTTTCGTTCACATACAAAAATAAAGTACATGTTCATTTATGCTTGAAATCAGAGATTTCAGACAGAATTCTGAGAATATGGGCACTTCATCTAGACCACGGGTAGGCAACATACAGCTATACAGAGCCACACATGGCTCTTCAGGCAGTCTGCAGTGGCTCCCTGTGGCTGTGACAAACAAATTATATTGTTATTTCATTACATTCAGATTTTCATTTATCATTGGTGTTGGCCCAAAGTAATTTGTATTCATAAATTATAAGATATATACGGCATTAAAACATTTTTTGTAACATTTCAGTCGACTAAAATGTGCATCATAGCTTATGAAAGTCGAAAATTTTCAATCTTCAGGACTAATTTGAGTTTCCCTAGCTAGGCTAGCTACACTGTAATAAAAAGTGTTTGTAGAAATTACAGTTAAACACTGTCAAATTGCATCAGAAATAAGGTGTAAAATTAAAAATGAATTATCACCGTAGTAGGCCCTATTAATTACCGTAAATCAAGGAATAGTGCAAAACTTTTAAAATTTTTAAATTCTGTTGAGCACTTTAAAACATTAAAAACCTATTTATTCCCTTTGGCCAGCTAGGCAAGAATCCTTGGATTTTTACTTTTTACTCTTTTATTTCCTTTTTAACTCTAACTCTGTTTTTAAATTGAGTTTTATTATTATTATTATTATTATTATTATTATTATTATTATTATTATTAATAATAACAATAATAATAATAATAATAATAATAATAATAAAACTCAATTTAATCTTTTTTTATTATTATTATTATTATTATTATTATTAATAATAATAACAACAATAATAATAATAATAATAATAATAAAAAATTAAACTCTTATGGGCTATTTTTGTTGTTATCATTATATTTGTCCAAATATTTTTCCATGACTGTATATTCACTCAATACTTGGTTGGGGCTATTTGAATGAAATACTGGAAATGTACTTTTCCATGATATTCTAATGTATTAGTATTAGTATTATGCACCTGTATATATTAGCCCAATAGCACAATATCTCAATTCACAAAGAGGAAAAAAAAACCTCAGGAAGAGCAACAGATGTGCAGGACGCACAGATGTGCAATAAATATTGTGTTTACTAAACAGACGAGCAGAATACAATTACAGTGTAGAGTACCACAATTATAGAAATGGATGCAGTCAGTGTGATAAAGCGATTATTGCAAGTTTGTGTTAAAACATGTGTTAAGGAAAGAGTGTTTTCCTTGTCAAATCTCATTCACTGAGTCCTGTTTCTTACTGGTTTCTCACCAGTTTGAGCCTCATCTGCTGAAATCACTTCACACCAGCTCAGACTCTGCAGCAGCAGCCAGCTCCTGATAATCACATGTGCAGACAGATGGTAGGGTGGCTAAGAAAAAGTGAAGAAAAAAAACAAACACCTAAACCCACAGCTATTAGCGCTGACGTCGTCCTTGGTTTCGAGAGCTGGTTTTTCTGTCACCCACAATCCTCAGGGTGTCTTTGTGAATAAACATGCTGCCTGAGAGCGGCGCCTTAATGAAGAAAAATGCAGCGCTTCCTTTCGCTGCCAAAGTTAACAGTAAATAATGCACCGGGTGCGTGACAGGACAGCATGCGGATCATTAATTTCAGAGCGTCCAGGATGGGTCATCTGCGCCTGTAGGGGCCCCCGGGGGCCACCGCTAATTATAGCATCCGCCTCGGAGGGAGCTCATGAAGAGGAGGCTGCTGAAAAGAGAGAGTGAGAGAGAGAGAGAGAGAGAGAGAGAGAGTTTATAGACTCTGTGTCTCTGTGCAGGTGTCTATCAGCTGCAGTGTGTCTGTGTGTTCAACACCTGGGTTTATTTTTAGCTTCACTTTATTTATTTGTCATTTAGTGTAAAGCAAATACAAAGTGTTGCACATGGAAGTTCTAATACTTAGAACAAGGATGGTCAACTTAATTTCTGCAGGGGGCCACATATAGGGCCGTGCACTTAACTAGATATGATGAAACTGCAATTTTAAATATGTTTACAGTGCAGTAACTTAACATATTTCATGCTCAAATGCATGTTTAACAGTATAAATAGGAATACAAAAGGTTTGAAGCACATAAAAAAATAACCACTTACTGTGATTTCTTTTTCCCCCCCAGTGCAACAGACAGCAGACCAACATTAATAAAGTAATTTTGTGCATTTTTACACTGCACTTTTAAAATGTAATGTTTTTGGTCATTTTGTGTCTTTTTTTTTTGATGATGCCATCACTCTAGCCTCTCCATAGGGTAACATTGGGGGGATTTTTTGGCGCGTTTGTCTTTGTGTCTTTTTTTGTTCATTTTGTGTCCTTTTTTTGTTCATTTTGTGTCTTTTTTTGTTCATTTTGTGTCTTTTTCGGTCATTTTGTGTCTATTTTTTTTTTTTTTACAGTGCAGTAACTTAACATATTTCATGCTCAAATGCATGTTTAACAGTAAAAATAGGAATACAAAAGGTTTGAAGCAAATAAAAAATAACCACTTACTGTGATCTTTTTTTTCAGTGCAAGAACAGCAGACCAACATTAATTGCAAGAAGTAATTTTGTGCATTTTTACACTGCGCTTTTAAGATTTCATGCTCAAATGCATGTAGTTGTACTGAGGGCCACTTCAAGTGAGGGTGCGGGCCGTATGCGGCCACTGGGCCTCCAGTTGCCCATCCCTGACTTAGAATAATATTGTTCTAACCCTCCCACTCAGTGGACCTTGTCATTCTTTATACCATGTATTCTCGCTCCCCCTTTTGCTTTCACTCCCGCCCTGAAGCAAACACTACTTTATCATCTCTCTTACTCTAAATGGGACCATAATTCACAAAATGAACATTATGCTGTATTGAAGTAGACTTGAAACTAACAGCTGAGACCAAAAACTCATTATGTGAATGTTAACTGAGATAATAAATCAAGTGACATTTTAATGGACTTTAAAACAAAGTGAGTTCGTTCTGCAGCCTGTTGAGTCGCCCCCTGCTGGCCTTTGGATAGAATGCAGGTTAAAGGCACTTCTGCATAGGATTCAATTGACTGAAGTTATGGCAAAAGAACCTTAAAAAATAGCTGATTCAACATTTAACAACTGTATCATTATTTTTGGCAAAACCTCTCCGGCCTTCTCCACTGATGCCCTAGGCCCTCTCGCCTCCAACATCCCGCCTTCTGTCAGAAATCTTGGTGTGATTTTTGACAGTGTTTTTAAGTTTGAGCAGCAGGTTCGTGCAGTGGTGAGGAGAAGCTTTTTCCACCTGAGAACACTAGCCAAGTCAAAAGCTTACCTGCCTCAGAGTGACCTGGAGAAAACTATTCATGCCTTCATCACATCACAACTGGACTACTGTAACGCCCTCTACACCGGTATGGATCAATTGCAGCTTCGCCGCCTGCAGTTGGTCCAAAACTCAGCTGCCAGACTCCTCACCTGCACTAAAAAACACGATCACATCACCCCGGTCCTCGCATCACTCCACTGGCTCCCCATCCGTCACCGCATTGACTATAAACTTCTTCTAACTGTTTACAAATCCCTCCATGGTCTGGCCCCTACATACCTGTCTGACCTCCTGCACCACCACACCCCCTCCAGAGCTCTACACTCTGCTGACCAGCTGCTGTTGGAGGTGCCCAGGTCCAGACTAATAAACAAGGGGCGACAGGGCCTTCTCAGTAGCAGCCCCCAGACTCTGGAACTGCCTCCCCCTCCACATCCGTGCAGCGCAGTCACTAAATGTTTTTAAATCCCACTTAAAAACCCACCTCTTTTCTCTTGCCTTCGATTAAAGTTTTTTTTTTCCTCTGGCAAGTGCTAGGGAATAGTGTACCCTAGTAATCCCACAGTGCTTTTAAAAAATATCCCATTGTCGTGGCAGTTTTGACAACTGCACTAAGTTAGTGGGTGAGCTGGCCAAACACAAAGCACTCAATACTCTGTTCAGCAAGATTTATTAGCACATTCGTATTCCATACATCGCACAATTCCGAATGGCTATTTTACAATACAACAAAGTCCCATACACCGCTCGACTTATGACTGTTGCACTTTTCAGCATTGGCTTTTCAACAAGACTCAATGCGGCCCTATCTTCCTGCCCCATCACATCAGGACAGAGCCCACTGGTCAACACGTTCCCCTCAGTTCACAGAGTCAGTTCCCACAATGCCTTGTGTCTTGAATACCAAGTAGGTCGCCGCCTACTTCATGTCCCACCATGCAGGAAAACCCAAATTTCCTTCACACCATCTTCTATTAATTTATTTTAAATTAAATTTTGTTTTGTTTTTTTTGTTTTCTTTGTTACCTTTGTCAATTTTGTCAATTCTGTATTTTATTGCACTTTTATGTGAAGCACTTTGGTGCGGCTCAGCCGTCTGTAAATGCACTATATAAATAAATCTGACTTGACTTGACTTGACTTGACTGGGTGCGGTTACACAGGTTGACTCCAAATAACAACACTGAACACTGTCCTGCTATTTATATTATGTTGTTTTCTCTAATCATCTAATATTAATGCAGATTACAGTGCAAGGAAAGCTTGGTGCATAGCATACAGATGCTAAAGGTTCCTTTTGCGTCTGTATCAGGCATTATTTAATTAATTCCACTTATACCTTTGAGATTTATAACTACTGTATATTAAAACTTTTACTGTATTGGTGCACTTGACTTTAAGCCAGTCCATTAATTTAACAGACACCTCAGGGAACGAGCTGATGTGTTTCTGCTGTCGAACAGTAAAGACCTGTCTGCAGGAATAAGCTGCTGCACCTCTGCACCGTCTGCAGCCTAATGCCTATGCATGAGTTTATATTCGAGAGAATGTAATTTGTTAAAAACTGTCTTTCACAGCGCGGTTTATAAATAGTCATCACAGACGGCTGTGAGATGCAAACAGCAGATTCCACATGCTAATCATCTATCTGATTTACATGTTAATATCACACGAGAATCACAGAGAATAAACCGAGATCAGCCTTATCTGAATATGAATACGCTCAATCTGCAAAAATAAAACAGAATCCTCCAATGTGTGCCGAAGCATTATGTTTGGAAAATGTCAGGCATAATGTGTTTTCCACAAAAAAAAAAAGAAGAAAAAGACAGCAGCTCAGTTTGGAGAGACATAAAGAGACTACCAGACCATTTCAGTATTTCAGTCACAAGTTTAGTTTTATTTTTTATAACTGTGAGGATTTGTAGTTTCTGGACAGCTTTAAGAGTGACTCTCTGCTTTACATACTCCAGCAGTTTCATCACAGATGGCATTTTGGATCCAGGTAAAATTTTTTACTTTGGTCCACAGTTGGCTAGGGTCGTAAATCAAGAGTGTGGAATGCAAACTCAGCTCTTTGGGATTCACTTTTTTAACTTTATATCTCTGACATTCTCAGTTCAGGCTACTGGAACGGTGAAAAGCAATTCTTGAGAAGACTTTCTGAACCATTATTATTTTCTAAAGATATTGTTTCAAATTGAATTATGGTACCCGATCAATAATTAACCTATGTGGTGTTTTTTTTCTTCTACTCGTCTCATTATTTAATTTCAACATGTAAATGTGTGTCAGCAGCAAAGTGAAGCTTTTGTTTTTCTGTCTGAAAGAAAATCTAAGAAGTTCTCCATTTTACTTTCAGCCCATCAGAGCAATTGGACGCTCTGTTCAGACGGTGATGGCTGAAAATTGGAGCAATTGAGAAACTCGATTTTAAAGATGACGGAGTGTTGTAAGCAGGCGTTCTGAGGAAAAATGATTTTTTGTGTGTGTGTGTCTTTAAAACAGCTCTGAGAGATTTTCTTCCTGTTCCTCCTCATCTTTTTAAACAGCCCCTTTAATTCTCTCTCTGAACGTGTTCAGGCTCATCAGTGTGATAGTCAATAAATCAATCAAACTAAAGGTGGAATTGATTGGTTAGTCTCATGGGAAACAACCTTACTTCCATTCAAAGCTACAAGTGGCTCATTATGACGCTGATTTACAATTGTTTTTACATGGCGAGCCCTAGTGGCAGTAGTAATTACCGAGGAGGGGGTCGATTTCGCCTACCAGTAGCTCCAATAGTCGAGCTATGAGCCCATTAAATGGCCTGCTATATACCATATGGTTAAGCTGGAAGTTAAAGGGTTAACATTGATTGTTGGGCGGCGTCAAGGACTTTAAACCAGGAATTTTGCATTTGTGACATTAAAAGGGTGAAAGTAAAAAGTTACTTACAAGATGAAGATACTTAGAAGATTTCTAAGAATAATTTATCCATTATTTTACTCTAAATGAGTCCAATTATGTACAATATGAACATCATGCTGAATTAAAAAAGGCATGAAACGAGAGATTGAGGCTACAAACTAACTGAGATAATGTTTACTTTATAAATCAAGTAAGAAGTAGTGTAATTTCACACATTTTGCAGCCAGTGGAGTTGCCCCCTGCTGGCCGTTAGAAAGAATGTAGGTTTATAGGTTGCCACCTAGTTTAAACATAGTGAAACTGAAAAAAATGTAGCAAAACTGCGACCAATGGACTTATAACGGCCTTCTTCATATATAGTAGGTAGAGCAGGCCCATTCTGACCCTGATAACAACATAAAACAGACAAAAATAAATTAAAAAAAACAAATTTTTGTCAGTGTAATCTAACCTTTATCTGTAGTGGGTGTAGTAATTATGACAGGAAGGGGTCGGCTCCACCTACTACTAGCTCCAATAATCTGGTTATAAGCCCATTTATTGGCCTACTATATTAACTTTTATTGTAAGACGGCAACAAAGACTTTGAACGAGGAATTTGGGGTTTGTGACATTAAAAGCGTGAAAGAAAAAGTCACTTCATAATTATTTTTTTGCCTCCACGCCGGGGACTTTTGACTTGGAGTGTCTTTAAGTCCAACTGAACAAGACGTAATTGAGGGACCAAAATGTTTCAGAGTGAAAATACACCGGAAGAGCACTGTAGTAGCGACCTGTCAATCATAAGGTGGCCCCGCCCTAAAACGTACCGCGCTTTATCTTCGATATTATTCTAAATGAGTCCATAATTTACAATATGAACATCATGCTGAATTTAAGAAGACCTGAAACTAGAGATTGAGGCTACAAACTCATTAGGATAATGTTTACTGAGGTAATAAATCAAGTTAGAAGTAGTGTAATTTCATACAATACAATTTCAGACTTCTTTTTGCAGCTAGTGGAGTCGCCCCCTGCTGGCTGTTAGAAAGAATGCAGGTTTGAGGCTGAAACGTAGAGAAACTGAAAAATTTAATGTAACAAATCTGCGACCTTTATATAGGTGGAGCAGGCCCCTTCTGACACAGATAACAAGCTAAAACAGAGAAAAATAAACCCAAAACACTAATTTTTATCATTGTTATCCAACCTTTTCAATATATATATATATATATATATATACACACACACTGTAAAAATGTCCCGTTGTTTTTACAGAAAAAAACTGGCAGCTGTGGTTACCAGAATATTTTTGTAAAAAATACAGTACATATGTCAACATCTTTACAGAACAACTTGCAGATGCAGATTTTGCTTATTGTGCATTGAATACCAGTAAAATTTACAAGTTGTTCTGTAAAGTTGCTTACATATGAACTGTATTTTTTGCAGAATTATTCTGGTAACCACAGCTGCCATTTTTTTTCAGTAAAAACGGCATTTTTTCAGACAGACAGACAGACAGACAGACAGACAGACAGACAGGTATATTTTCCACGTTTAAGATATATTTGTCTCTTTTTAGGAATGTTTTTTTTTTTGTCTCAGGTGTTTTGAGATGTGGTACCTCTTCTCTGATTGGTTGACACAGCCTGTGGATGAAGTACACAGATGT
The DNA here is from genome assembly GCF_030273125.1 of Centropristis striata. NCBI lineage: Eukaryota > Metazoa > Chordata > Actinopteri > Perciformes > Serranidae > Centropristis > Centropristis striata. The sequence goes on from NC_081522.1 coordinate 33,715,889, forward strand.
GATGCATCACATTGGGAAATGATCTGATGAAGCTTTATGACCTGAAACGTTGCGTCTCTAATAAACTCACTGCTGACCTGTGCGCAGGAACCCAACACACTCTCAGTTTCTAGATGCTACATGTATAAATATCGATGGATCCGGCACGTTCTGTGTGCTGTACCACAGTGAACACATGCGGTCTCAGAGTGGGTCGTTCGGGGTGACCACTGACCTGTGAGCTGACCGACCTCCTCTGAACCACTGCCACTTTATGTGTCGCTGTGGCTCAGAGACCACCTGGGACCCAACCCACCTGCAGCCAATTAAAACGTCCCAGAGTCAGAGAGAAGCTGTGACCCCCCTTCGACACACAGAAACACACACACACACACACACTCATAGACTTGTGAATCGATATGAGAGGTTAAAAATAAACTCCCTGCTCGTGCGTCAGAATCCATCAGGGCCAGCCTGTTGTGAAATCAGCTGACGAAGTGACGGGAAAAAAAACTGGATCAATATTTATATCCTTAATATGAAAGCTGATGAAGCAGCTGAAGTTGTGTTACAATAAATATTGATAAGTGAGGATGACTTGTTTTTATCAGCAGTCTTCAGGTGTTGATAGAAGATATTATATTATATATATATATATTTAGAGATATATAAGGCCTGCAGCTCTATGGAATCAGCAAAATCATGGCTGGAAGTGGAAAAAAACGGCTTTTTGTGCAGAATAGCACAGGTCTAAAGACATTGATCATAAAAAAAAGAGTAAACGTAAAAGTAAATAATAAAATAAAATGGAATTTATATATGCAACACTTTTCCAAGTGTCCAGAAGTGTCATGAAACTTGGATGAAAAAAATTGGTCTCCACATATTGTCGTATTGAAGTTTTGTCATGTTTCCAGCCCCTCCTGTCCTCTCCTCTCAGCTCTGTGTAAACAGCCTCTCCTCTCCTCTCAGCTCTGTGTAAACAGATTTTCAGTGAATATTTGTCATGTAACTGTTAGACTCAGCAGAATCAATCATGTCTTCAAAGTGTCTCTGAGGAGCAAAATTCAATGTTTTTAACAGGATCTGGTTCGTGCAATCACTTCATTTTAAATGACAAGTAGAATAAAGAGATTTGGAAGAAAAAAAACAAAATTTTAAGCTTTGTTTTGGCTACTTTTTCTAACTGGAAAGTTTTTTAATTAACGTTTCATTTAATCACAGTCAGAAAGTTCGTGATGATGATGCCTGTTGTTACAGTTTCTTTCTACAATAAATGGTGTATTTTTGGCAATTTTTCGAATGGAACAGTTTTTTGGGGGTTCAGAGGGTTGAATAAATAAAATTAAAAAAATAAATAAAACATAGTGTACAAAGCCAACTGTTATAATAAACTTCCTGCATCCTGCTCCCTGTGGTGGTTAATTAATGTTGTCTATATAAAACATTGATTTGATTTTGGTTCTTACATTTTTATACACTGCAGTCATTCAAAAGCTGGTGTACTGATGCTGCAGGATGAAATATTTCATATCGAGCAATCGTCATAAAACCAACAAAAGACAAGAGCAATTAATTAATTAAAATCTATACTTTATACTGGAACATAAAGTTGTCTTCTTGTCTCCTGTGCCGCCCAGTAAATCGTTGGCCTAACATCCAAAATAAAAGCCTTTGTTGGAGTTCTTTCTATCGACATTAGGAACCAGCAAAGTTGAGAAAAACAAATTAAATGGAGCAAAAAAGGAGCTGACTAAAGCTGCTACAGTGTACAAGTGTACAGCTGCTAATAGACATCATTTAATATCAAAGTTATTTGACTGAAGGGCAGATGGTGTTGAAACAGCAGCTCTGTGTGTCGAACTGTAACTGACACCAGTCGATGATAATCACATAAAACACGACTCCTTTCAGTTTAAAAAGTTTCTTTGGTGTGTAACAACGACTGAAACCTGTTCGGCTCCTCGTCTCCGCAAATGCAGATTCATTAAAACAATGTAAACTCTCAGAGAGTAATTGGCCCCGGGGCCACCTACAGCGGCTGGATGAAAGTGCTTAGTAATGAGAAAAACCTACTGTGTGTCTGTCAAAGCGCCAATTAAGCTGATGGTGCAGGATTTCCTGCCGGTGTCAGAGCGGTTTACTAGAGATAAGATGCAGAGAGGAGGAAGCTGAACCTGCTGGAGTCGCTCTTATCACTCAGAGAGGAGTTACTGACTGCACTGTTTCCATCTGTCACAACTTTGTGTGGTAAATGTGTGTGTGTGTGTGTGTGTGTGTGTGTGTGTGTGTGTGTGTGTGTGTGTGTGTGTGTGTGTTATTGTACTTCCCACATATTGAGAACCGGAACACGTTTTTAAAAAACAGAGTGAGGACATTTTGGTCATTTTTTGAGATTTCAGACTTTGTTTTAAGGGTGAAAGGTTACAATGAGATTTATGTTTAAAAAAAGATAATTAATTAACTAACTGAAACTGTATTGTGTGGTTATAAAACTAACTAAAATTGTAGTGAAAATGTCCTTCGTTTTCGTCTTTGTCAACTTTTCTCATACATAATGAAGATGGATAAGACAAAGGAAATAAAGGCAAAATTTACTGTGACCTCTTTGAATCTCCTACCCGACAAATACCCCATTACAAAAAACTAAAACTAATAAAAACTAAACTAAAACGAATGAAGAATTCAAAACTATTATAACCTTGCAAGGGAATTCGCTATTCAAATGAGTGCCCTCACAAAGATAGAAGTACAAGAATGTGTGTGTGTGTGTGTTCTTGTACTTCATACATAGTGAGAATCGAACACGATTTTAACTAAAAGAGTGAGGGTATTTTTGCAAAGTGAAGACATTTGGTCCTCACTTCTTTAAAGGTTTTTTGAGATTTCAGACTTTGTTTTAAGGGTTCAGGTTACAATTACGTAGGTTTATGTTTAAAAAAGATAATTAATTAACTAACTGAAACTGTATTGTGTGGTTACAAAACTAACTAAAATTATAGTGAAAATGTCCTTCGATTTCTTTGTCAACTTTTTTCATACATAATGAAGATGGATAAGACAAAGGAAATAAAGGCAAAAATTACTGTGACCTCTTTTCATCTACCACCCGACAAATACCCCATATAAAAAACTAAAACTAATAAAAACTAATGAAGAATTCAAAACTATTATAACCTTGCAAGGGAATTCACTATTCCAATGAGTGCCCTAAGAAAGATAGAAGTACAAGAATGTATGTGTGTGTGTGTGTGTGTGTGTGTGTGTGTGTGTGTGTGTGTGTGTGTGGTCTTAATATACGATGTGGTGGAGTTTAGAGCTGTAAGGAAATATCGACGAGTATCTTAACAATATACAAAAGAAATTATGAGAGCACCATTGTTTTCTTCAATTTCTTGTTCATTTTAATGCCTGGTACAGCTAAAGGTACATTTTTTTGGACAAATATAAAGATAAATGAAGTGGAGTAAAAAGTATAAAGCTACATATGTAGAAATACTCAAGTAAAGTAAAAGTACCTTAAAATTGTACTTATTGTACAGTACTTGAGTAAATGATATGGTGATGGTGATATGGTGGTGTGTTCTTTGCACTATGACAGTTATTTGCAGCTAAGTTTAGCTAAAAAAAAATCACAAAATATCACCTTGCTAACAGTAAAATTATTATATTACACTATGTTGAATTACAACTGCTGTATCATGATATATGTTGTATTGCAACATTCTTGGTAATTCACAGCCATAGATGAGGAAGAATTGTGACATTTTACCAAGTTAACAGCAGTGGTGGAAGCAGTATTCAGATCTCTTACTTCAGTAAAAGTACTAATACCACACTGAGAATTTACTCTACTACAAGTAAAAGTCCTGCATTCAAAACTTACTGAAGTAAAAGTACAAAAGTATCAGGATCAAAATGTACTTAAAGTATCAAAAGTAAAAGAACTTGTTATGCAGAATGGACCCACCCAGATTGTAAATATATATATATATATATATATATATATATATATATATACATATTATTATCATTATTATTGATGGTATTGATGCATTTATGTAAGCAGCATTTTAATTTTGTAAAGGTAGGACTCATTTTAATTTCTTAGTTTTTTTGATTGCAGACTTTCCTGCAAGAATTTTTATTTCTTTACTGTTTGTAAATGTACTTGTTCTCACTGAAAATGAGGGAAACCGCAGTATATATATATATATATATATATATACATATATGTACTGTTATAAGGTTTGATTGTTAAAAGTCTAACCACTTTTAATTGATGAAATTATGTAAGCCGTGTTTTATTTTCTCAAGCCATGGCTCATTTTAACCACTAAATACACGGTTATGTGGTTTAATTTAATAAAATGTCTAGTCACTTTAAATGTATCATGGTTTTATGTTAAATCTCAGCCTGAAAAGTAACTAAAGCTGTCAGATACATGAAGTGGAGTAAACAGTCCAATATTCACCTCAAAAAGTAGTGGAGTAGAATTAAAAAGTTACATAAAATGGAAATTCTCAAGTAAAGTACAAGTACCTTAAAATTGTACTTAAGTACAGTTCTTAAGTAAATATACTTAATTACTGAATAACAGTACTGATACCACAGTGTACAAACTAAAATATGTAATTTAGATACAATTATTTAAAACATAATCAGGAAAACTTACTCTTGTTTTCTTGTTCTCTCTATTTCAGATCCGTACCGTAGGTGATGAGCAGTCTGGTTTTTTTTTAATTATTTCAAATTCTTATTTTTGGACACCTCAGTGGGCTGAATTTAATTTTCCTTTTGTTGATTATTTTGGCAGTGTCCACCCTGGAGCTGATTACTTCCTGGCAGTCACTTCATAAATACAACCGGAGTCTCCTGCCAACCTGCTCGGCTGATTCTTCCTCTGTGGGAACACATTCAGTCCCGTCTGTCACATTTCTGTTTCACATGATGCTCCTCTCACACTTACTGCAGACACTGCTGATTATTATGATATTGATTGCTGTTACTTGATGTAGTTAAGGCTTTCTGACACAAACAGCTCCTGAAGAAAAGATTCAAACAAATTTCGAAAAGTTTGTATGTTTTATGTACGATTTGATCATAATTTGCCTGCTGCAGGAGAATATGTCGTCCGCTATGGTTTGGAACATTGTTCAACAAGAGATTAATTTGATTTTCATATATTCTGTCTTAAAGTTTGCATCAATAACTCGCGGGCTGAACTTTTGCTGCAAAATTAAAGCAATATAACAGGCAGTTAATTTGTATTTCTTCGTTCTTCGTTTAAACACGATTTTAATCTAAGTGCTAACATCCAGTGGTGTAAAAAGTATTCAGATCTCTTAAGTAAAAGTACTAATACCACACTGTGAAATGATTTTGGTTATTATCAAGAAAACCATGGGAAACGTCCAGATATCAGCTCTTAAATCAAATTCTTATGAACTATTTTTGTTGTTATCATTATATTTGTCCAAACAAATGTATCTTTAGTCGTACCAGGGATTAAAATGAACAAGAAACTAAAGAAAACAAGAGTGGTCTGATAATTTTTTCCATGATTGTATGTTAATTATTAGGTTACCCTAAACTAATAACACTGACTCTTTGTTACTGGTCTCCTGGATTAAAGTCCAGTGTTTGTTTGACCCAACTTTAAACTCTGTATTGTCACTTCCACTTGCTTTTACACCATGTAACAGGTGACCACAAGGCAAGAAGAAAAAACACGTCTTTCATGTGCAAAACAGGAAAGATTTCAGCACCGGACAGCTCCCATGCAGCCACAAGTAGTAACAAGACAATATATATCCAAATGCAACAAGAATAAGAAAGGCTTTATTCTATATGCACGACCAGGACTGTGCATCAGTGATAATGTGTCGGGTTAAATGGCATCACAAAGTCAGCCGCTGTCCCGAAGCATTCACAAGCGGCCCAGTCCTCTCACAGCAGTCTCTCCCAGCTGCAATCAGAACAGAAGATGTTAACCCCTCAGTGTCCAGTTTGCAGTCTGCAAATGAATCATGCATGCGCGAAATTGCTGCTTCAATCAGCATTGACTAGTCCAGTGATTCCCAACCGGGGGGTCCCGACCCCCCCAGGGGGGCACCAAAGATCCACAGGTGGTCGTGAAGCCCTCTTGATTTTAAGCGGTGTAATAAATCTAATGGGTTAAATATATACATCTATACCTATACATTTGAAAGGCAAGGCTTCATGCAAGTTTGAATGTCTGCTTTTTTCAAAAGTAAGTAATTTAGCATATAAGTGTAAATTTAGAGTCCACACAAACTTGGTGTCCCCTGAAAGCAGAAACTACGCTGATTACAAAGATATGCATCACTGTGCGGCGAAAACTCGGCGAGCTAGCCCCCAAGTGGTCACCAAAGTTTACAATGGTGGGTACAAAATGTGGGTCCATCAAAAAAAAGGTTGGGAATCACTGGACTAGTCGGTAGCCTAACTTCATCAGTTAGCGGCTCAGAAAGTACCTGCCTTGGGTTGGATTACTTTCTGAGCCGCTAACTGATGAAGTTAGGCGGATCCTCTCTCCCAAGCAACAATAGTACCAAATGGAAACGCGCCTTTGGTTATTTCAAATATGCCTCAGCAGTGCTTCTCTTTACATGCATTGTCTTTAAACACGCCACTGCATTTGATATCCAGATATTCCATTAGCCTGGCAGATCTCAAGTTGCAGGGAATCTGTCCAGAGCAGAGGGGGAGCAGAGGCATCTGCCAGAGCAAATAAAACATGAGGCTGCAGACTCGCCTGGTTCTCAGGCAACAGTTCTGTGACTCTTCAGAGCAAATTCATCAGCTGCAAGTCAAGCACAAAATAAATAAACTGGAGAAAAATGAGAGTGATGTATTCATCAGGCTGAGAAACAGCAGAGAGCTGGAGAACAGCAGCAGAGAGAGTGAGCAGACAGAAGTAGGACAGACGTCATCCTGCAGTTAATGGGTCGCTTTGGGACTGTCGATGTCAGTATTTATCAGCTGCTTCTTCATCTAAAATGTGAAACACCAATAATCACCTCATTAATCCGTCTGTCTCAGACATCATAGATCCTTCTCAAGGCGTCCTTACAACTGGAGGTTAATTTGGGAACTTAAAAGAAGTTCAACACTTTTGGAGAGTTAGATGAGAAGATCAATACCACTCTCATGTCTGTGGAACATAAAGCAAGAGGCAGCAGGTGGTTAGCTTAGCTCAGTACAAAGACTGTAAACAGGGGACTCAGCTCGTCTGGCCAGCCAGAGGCTACCGGCACCTCTGAAGTTCACTAATTAGCATGTTACATCTTGTTTGTTTATTTTGTATAAAAAGTGTGAAAATGACCAGGGAGGTGGTGTACCGGACTATTTCTTGGCTGGGATCAGCAGCTCTGCTGGTTGCCTGGTGACTGCTCAGTGCCAAGACACAGGAGAATAGAGGCTGAACTGGAAAAAAGTCTCAGTGCCAACACCAATCAGGATGCTGCCGCTGCTGTGTGACCAACAAAACTCTCTCCTATTAGTTCAAAATGTGTCTTTTTTTCTTGCACAAAGTGTCACAGGACATGGATAGTGTCACTGATATATGAGGATTTATTCAAAAAAATTGACATGTTTAGCCGAGACATGTAGGAACACATTATACTGTAAGTAAGATGAGCAAAAACAAAGCAGAAGAAGTTATATATAGATGTTAGATTTCCACTTAAAGCCATGGTAATAGTTCACATAACTGAGAAACCCATCTACTTTGTTTAAGCTGGATTTTATCTCAAAAATGAAAAACATGTTTTCTTTAAGAAATCGCCAGAAATGCACCGTTTATCATAGAAACATACTAAAAAAACAGGCATTATCGTCGGAATATGAACTTCCGCACAGTCCTTAAACAGATCATATGTTAGAAATGTTTCTGGTAAAAAACAAAAAAAAAAAGAAAGCTTAAAATAGTGATATTTCCGTCAGAATCACTTTATTCTACATGTCTCATTTAAAACGTCGCAAAAAATAAAGTGTCTGCACTAACCAGATCCTGTTAAAAACATTAAATTCTGCTCCTCAGAGACACTGTGAAGACATGATTGATTCTGCTGAGACGAAACGGTCAAGTGATAAATATTCACTGAAAATCTGTTTACACAGAGCAGAGAGGAGAGGACAGGAGAGGCTGGAAACATGACAATAGTTCAATATGTTTAGCATGTGGAGACACAATTATCCCCCCAAAGTTTATGACACTTGTGGGCACTTGCTAGCCTGGCTAACACCAGACCAAATCTCATTGGAGATTAGGTCTGGACACCTGCCGTTTTTCTCCGTAGAGGAGGTGTGGTTTACGATCCTCCAGAGCCATTTATTGGACGCTTAGAATGTCTATTAAAGCGTCTGTAGGTAGCTCTTAGCCAATCAGATCAGTTATACCAGATGACGTAGTAGAGCAACAGAGATGGATGTTTGTTGTGTGTGTGTCTGTGAGAGAGTGTTGTTTGCTGCTTTGCTTCTCCAGTTCTCGCTTTCTGCAAGATTATTTATTTTCACGCTTTATTCCCCCTCATGTCATTCAGCCACGCACATCCACTGATTTTATGGGCAATAAACAAGCTGCTGCGGGCCTCTCAGCGGCTCCGCTGTCCGCGGTAGCGGGGCTATTAGCCGCTAGCGACGCTAATAGCCCCGCTACCATAACGCCGGTGATCTCAGCGGAGCCGCCGAGAGACCTTTCGCCTTTCAACTTTCGCTCTAAACTATTTAAAACACCATCTGCAGCTATAGAGAGTTTCGCGTCTGCAGCAGCCATGTTGGATCTGGAAAGCTTCCAAGTGCCGAGTAGTACGCGTCATCGTCTCACTGTCCCTCCCTGCTCTGTGATTGGATCCCTAAAACAGGGCTACGAAACTGGCTTGGTTGCCAGACCGTCTGGAGGTTCGAGGTTCAAGGCAGTCTGGGTATACCCAGGCTAGGCACTTGCAAGAGTGTTCTATATAAATTCCATTTGATTCCATTTTTAAAAAAAAGAAGATTATCAGAGGAATTTAACTTGTGTTTTTCCTTTTTTTTAATGATTTGTGTCATTATAGCTGTGTTATTCCCCACAAAATAAATTCTATTTTTGAGTTGTTCCCACTTCTTGACATGATTGTGCTGATTACATAGAGCTGCAGGACTTTAAGATTTCATATATTGCAGTGAAATACAAGGCCACAGTGAGTAAAATGTAAAAAAAAAAAAGAGAGCAAAAAACACGCTGAAAAAGCTTGTTGAGGATGAGGATTGTTGAGAGGGTTAGGTAGAAGTAGTGAAACTCCAGTGTAAAACCACATAAAATGTAAAAAATAATTTTAAAAAATACAACTAAATTGTATATCTTGTCTGTTGTATCTTATTGCTTTTCTAACTGTAATTTGTGTGCTGTCTTGGCGAGGAAAAAGGTTTCCGCCTCAAGGGACTTCCTGGTTATTTTAAAGGTTAAATAAAAAATGTACATATAAAATAATGAAGTAAACCATTCAAAGGTAATAATATTTTGATTTCAAGCAATAGAAGAATTAATCTACCAGTAGTGCACACAATGCCAGAAGCACCAGAAACAATTTAAAACATAAACAAGAATATAAATACAGAAATAAAAATACGAACTCATACCTGAAGGCTGTTAAAGTGTTAAAGAGCTGAGGCCTGAGGACAGCAAGCACCTGATCAAACAGAGAAGAAAATATATAAATATATATATATATATATCAAGAACCAGCTGAGGAATTCAGATGAAGCCGTTTCATCTTCAATATTTATTTCAGTGTGAAGACGTGGAGCTTCTTTTCTTTCACTTGGCTGCGAGTGCAAGAAATGAGAGCGGCGTCGGGGGAAATAAAAGCAGGATGCCCGCAGGCTTTGCTCAGACTCTACCTGTCCTCTTCTGCTGCCGCTCTGCCAGGAGATGCAGAAATATTCATTACATGCATGGGGAGTTCTCTCTGGCAGCTCGTATTGATTCAGCCTCTCCTGTTCCACAGCACGTATCGATCACATCGACTGTCTTTTTTTCTTCTTCTCTTAAGTCTGTAATGAGGCGCACACCGAGAGTTTCCTGCCAGACTCGGGTCTGTATGATGTTAAAGGTCAAATACAGTATGGATGGAGTTCCTGCTCATTTCCTGCTCTGCAGCTTCATCATGCACGGATATGTTGTATCTGCTGCTTCTCTTCAATAAACTCATTATGTCTCTCCTGTCACACATCCCCGATATGGTCTCCAATTCACACTTGAAGAATGAATCTTTCTTGTTAAAGTTGAACAAAAATTACCTGCTAAATGTAGATTTATACGGTCTTTATCTACACTGGTTACATGATTCATCTGGCTCAATCTCTTACAATTAATTACTTTTAAATCATCTACTTTTAAATTCCGTAGAGACTGTCATTTTGAATAAGATCGCCACCACCAGTGTAGATATAATTGATTTAAACATATTTTACAATCTACGTGGGAAATTTAATTTATGTACATGGAGATTTGCATGTCTAATTACAATACGAAATTAACTCTGATGAGAGAAAGCATTAAGAACGCTTGGGCGACGATCTTAAAAAGTCTGTATTTTAACTGTACTGTATTTTTTTGTGAAGAAGGGTGTCTTGATAACGATGGTTGATAACGGTGTTATTTATTAGCCTGAAATATCCAATTTCCCCTGAAAAACTCAGCAGCCCCCATTGTTTTACAGCGAAAAGACCCAAATTTCCGATTTGGGATACAGTTAGCGCACCTCTAATTCATTGGCGTTAGCATCCCTTAGCCGACTCTGGTAAACCCGAGGCTAACGTACACAGTTAAAACAATATACGGTTAAAAAAAAAAGAAGTTAGACTTTAGTTTCACACCATTTAATTAATTGGAAGCATAACACAATCATTTATATTAGTAGTTATTGTTAAATTTTGATAGAATCTTAGCCGATGTCGGTGTCCGATTTCGGATACAGTTAGCGCACGGCTAATTCACCAGCGTTAGCGTCCTTTAGCCGACTCTGGTAAACCCGAGGCGAATGTGCACGGTTAAAACAATATACGGTTCGAAAGATAATAAGATAGACTTTAGTTTCACACCATTTAACTAATTGGAAGCATAACATGATCATTTATTAGTAGTTAATGTGAAATTTTGATAGAATCTTAGCCAAATACTACTATTTGTACATTAGTATTTTACTTTATACTTCTAGTCCACTACGACCCGCCCCAACTGCACAACCTTCATGGATTTTGTCGATCTTTATACTATTTATCCTCACATCTACCTTTTATAACAACAAGGGTGACCAGAAGGTGCAACTAACTACAGTCATGGTAAAAAATATTACACCAGCCCTTTTCTTCAATTTCTTGTTCATTTTAATGCCTGGTACAACTAAAGGTACATTTGTTTGGACAAATATAATGATAACAACAAAAATAGAGTTTAATCTAAGAGCTGATATCTAGACATTTTCCATGGTTTTCTTGATAATAACCAAAATCATTATCAACAAAACCATGGAAAATGTTGATATATCAGATCTTTAATTAAACTCTTATGATTTTTGTTGTTATAAGATGGTTTAATAATAATCCAGGACTGTAGAAATGTACATATTTGATGTTTAAAGCTGCTGCACAAAGATAATGATCTTGCAGATTATGATGCATTGCTGGAGAATAATTCAACGGTATATAAAGGAGTTAAAATTTGTGAAATGAAATGCAACGTTGACACAATAATGCAGCAGTAATATTAATATAAAAACACCAGATATAATAACATTGATAAAATGTGTACAGTTTTTCAATGAGTACTTTTAATTAAGGATCTGAACACTTTTTCTAACACGACGCTATTCAGCTTTTATTACTGCTAATTCAGGGTGAAATTAGCTAATTCCTATTGAATTACTGCAATCAGTGCTCAAAGAGACAAAGTAATTTTTGTTCTACAGTTTTTGGCGTCGTGTTCAACTTTGATGAACTTTAGGATGCAAATTTGCTCTGCTGACCGACAACAAATTGTTTTGACAGCTCTGACCTTTGAGGGAACGGAGAGCTGAGGAGTGTGAAGTGGATCCATCAGATCAGCCGTGTCACGCCCACTGGCCCCTGCTCTGCTGCAGCGGAAACTGCCTCCAAAAAGCAACTTTTCAGCTTACTCAGTGGCATCTCTGATTAGTTAAACAACTTAAAAAGGTCTAATGTTTTCCTTCCTGTTTTTTACTGATCAGAAAAACAATCGGCCAATCAGAGCTTTTGTAGGCAGATTTAAGAACTGTTACATTATCTATTCACACAGCTGACCTGCTACATGCAGCAGCCACTTTTATGCTGTAAAAATCAATAATTTAGTATGTGATTATAGAAAACTTTTCATATATTTACATGTCAATGTTAAAAAAAAGCTTGTTTTCATGGTATCGCAAGGAGGTCAAACTGTTTTTATTTGAATCCAAAGGCTGTAAAAATCATATAGGCTTGTATTTGCTTTAAAATATCAATATGAAACCTGAAAGCCTTTTTACACCGACCTTGTTTGGTTTGGACTTTCTGACTTTTCAGCTTTTGATATGAACCAAAATTGCAGGTGTGAAACCTCCCCTCAACTACGGTCTGGCTAATTTTCATCCTCTCGATTATTTTCTGAGAGGATACAAGAGGACGAGAGAGCTACAATTTTTCCCCTAAAGATCATGTAACTGCAGAAGCAATTTGCAAAAATGATGCTTGTAGCAATGCCATAATGATGTTATAATGGCAACTAAATGAATACTTTCATTAATTTAACTCCATTCAATCTTTGAGAGAAGTGTTGTAGAAAAAAGGCTGCAATTTCGTTGAATTTTTGCAACCAAAAAAACTTCCTGGTGATGAGTTATAAAAAGGTTTAAAAAGAAAATAAATGCATGTAAACACTGGAAGTGAAGTAGTTATGAGGACGACTTGACTAGGACATGGGGCACGGACCCCTTTGTGTAACTTTTCTGCTTTATACTCCACCTCGGCATCATTCATAATAACTACGGCCAATAGAGGGCGCCAATAGCTCCCAACGCAAACATGCTGACAGATTGGCATATCGTGCACACAAAATTGGATTTTGTTGAATGCATTGCATGTTATTTCAAGGTCTAAAGTCCTGTTCTTTGTACACAAACCGTAAGTAAGTGGTGATGACAACATTCTGTAGGTATGCCTAAAATTATTACTAATTTTTTTTAAATCATTACTCTTTTCTTTCCTCAGTAATTCTGTTGTGTACGCTGGTCTTCTTTAGTGAGTGGCAGAGGTGTGGACTTGAGTCAGACTCGGGTTATGAATTTGATGACTTTTGACTCGACTTGACAAAATGTAAAGAAACTTGCAACTCGACTTGGACTTAATAAGTTATGACTTGTGACATCACTTGAACTTGAGCCTTTTGACTTAAAAAAAAACTTGCTACTTAGCCCAAAAACCCAAACATTAAACATTCTGTTCCTAAGGACCACTCTATCTCTCTTTGTTTAAATGTGTGCGTCTCTCACTGTGTGTCTGTGTGTGTCTGTCGGCACAACATCCAATCAAATTCCAAGTTATTTTGATCCGACAGCATCAATCCAATCAAATTGAATGGAAGGACAAGAAATGAAGAAGAACTGTTAAAAAACGTTGTCAGTTGGCAAAAATGATCCCAAAGATAGTTTGGGTAAAAAAAAAACTATGAAGTGGTCAACAAAAAACTAACTACAGTCTGCAAAACATGTGGGTCGAAGATTACAGACGGAGACGCAACAACTTCCAACTTCGTCCGACATTTGAAGTGCACAAAGAACGGTAAGTTTTGAATGAATGCTAACGCTAGCTTCTCGGTGAAGTAACTTTGCTAGCAGCATTGCTAAATTAGTGAACAATATGAGATGAGACAAGACAGGGCAGAACCTGCTGTGGAACTAGTTATAGTGCAATATGCTCTTGTTATTCACTTGTTTGGTTTTTTCCAAATGTGTTTGAAGAATGTTCTTGCAAAAAAACGTTTTGATAAATAAATACAGATTTTAAAAGCAAACATCATCCGTGTAAATGTTATTAGTCTGTTGTTAAAAGGTCTCGAAACTCAAACTGTAGGACTTGGGACATGACTCGGGACTTGAGGGCAAAGACTTGAGACTTACTTTTGACTTGGTCCAAACTTTGGTTAATGGATATCAAGAAGCACACATACCTGGTGTCACACTGAAGAATCTCAGCAGCACAAACACTTCTTCTCCCACTGCGAAAATCAAAAAGACACCAGAACACACAACAAAACAACGGTAATGTACATTTTCTACTCAAACAGACCCAAACATGGCACCGACTTGTGAAACATTCCTTTATTATAAATAGATCATTTGTATAAAAAACGGGCATGCTTCAATTCAACCATGGCATTTAGACATTTCACAACCAAAAGCGACCGTTCAGCTAGCCGAAAACAACGACGGACTCGTCTCGTGATGCAGGCCGACGGACGGACGACATGAGACAAGAATCAGAAATTTTCACAACCACAATTTTTTTTTTTAAACGCACAATTAGAATAACAACAAATATGGTTGGTCCCCACGATTAATTTTTAAAATTCTTTTTAGAAGACTTGTTTTAATTTTTTTTTTCTGTCTTTCAGTTCCATCCTCCTGCTTTCTCTTCTCGCCGTCTCTCAGATGGTTTGAGTTGTGATCCATTCAGGTTTTTTTTTAGCGCCGTTCAGGCCCGTTCCCTGCAGTCTGTAAACATAAAAACACCACAGATGTGTTGGTTCAGTTTGTCGTTTAGATCCTTCAGATTGTACAGAGCACCTGGTGGTGAAGTCTGACAGAAATCTGTTTCTTTAAATGTCCCGGGACGTCCTGGAGTCGTTTCTTCACATGGCGTGGTTGGTGTAGCTGACGTAGGTGGTTTTTGTTGGCGGCACTGAGGAGAAAAAAAAGCAGACAGCAGATTAGTACAGTGACACTTTCACTTTTAGCTTCAGTCCTCTGCTGGTTAAACTGAGCTCAGAGGCTCAGGTCTGATCAGTGGATGACACAAGGCAACAAAAACAAGGCAGGCAATGCATTACTCAGGCAGAGTTAGCAGATAGAGAAAGAGGGAACCCCTTTTTAAAAATGTAAATATATATGTAACATCCAACATGTAACATGTTGGATTTCTAGCGGGTCAGAAGTTTTGGTTGGCTGGTCGTCTTTGACCATCATCAGTTTTTCCTCAAGTCCAATAGTAAACTGTCCGTTTGTGCCAAATTTTAAGAAATTCCTTCTAGGGCGACGTTTATACATAGCAGGGTATTTAGAGAAATTAATATTTCCCCCCCTCCGTTTTCAAAAAAGTTGTCATTTACATCAACCCGCATAAATACGCCATCGATCGCCATTATAACTATGCCAAACCTATGGGCGGCAGTGTAGGGAGAAGGATAAAGCCATGCAAGCCAATCAGAATCCTCAGAATCAACAACAACGAATAACACAAGCGACTTCCTGTTCCTTTCAAAACAACTAATATGGCGCGAGGTTCGTTCGTGTGGACAGACAGCGGCGCATAGAATGAGCTTGAGAACCTAAAACCCCATTTCTAGAAAAACCGAGTTTTTAGAAATTATTGTTTCCTGTGATAAAAACAGGGTTTTCGTGTAAATGAGAGGCCAAGAGGCCATGGATATATCTGCGTTTTCCCTTCGTGTAAACGGGGCCTAGGTGTTCCTGAGATATCATGCTCATGAACGTTTATATCCCTGTCATGGAGGAATATAAAATTCTGCAGCAGACCAATTATGTTTTATCATTTAGTTGAAGAGCCTGAGGATCCTGGAAAGACCTTGAGACCTGTGCCAAGTGTAGTTCAATGACCTTGTTACTCTTTGACAGATCATCAACTTCAAATGCCAAACTTTTGGCTTATGTCCTGCGAGCATTCCCTCCAGACTGCAGTTTATGACAGCCACAGTATGAACGATAACCTCATCTTTTAGCCATCATTAGAGCCTAAAACTGTAAAGTACGTGCTGAGGGTGGAGCTGCAGAAAAGGCAGTCACTGAGTCACCAATAAAAGCATCATGAATATTTACACTTAATGTAAAGGTAGTTTTTATCTTCCTCTCACTCTGAACACTGCAGCATGAAAGAGATCCAGGAAACTCTGAGACAGTAAACCTGAAGTGAGAGCTGCTGCAGCTTGTTAGATTAAAACAGATCAGTTCAGTCAGCACATCTCTGATGAGTAAACAATTCGACGGCTTGCACTTTTCTGCTGATGGGCCGAGAAGGGGCTTTGAAGTGCAACTCTTTGCTGTAAACGGTTTCATCAGATCTGGTCTCTGGCGACATCTAAACAAACTCCAGTCAACTTCCTTTTAAACCCTCATTACTGCAGAGAGACGCACTCTGACTTAACCTGCACACGTCGACTTCACAGAGAAGCTGACACACTTTTTCCTTATTCAGAGGATAATGCTCTACACACTACAAACTGTCTTTTGTTGTTCATCACCACCTGATCCTAAATGCTTCCATATATAAGGAGCAGACCCACATGTACAGGCGCATCTCAATAAATTAGAATATCATAGAAAGTTTATTTATGTCAGTAATTCAATAAAAAAAGAGGAAATAACACATTATATAAATCCATTACACACAGAATGAAACATTTCATGTCTTAATTTATTTAATTAAACTCCACTCCCACTCTACTGCCACACTGATACTCCCCATCTGATTTCATACACACATGATTGCACTATTGCACTATTGCACTTAAGGACTTGGACTTAGATATATATTTTATTTATACAGCGTTGATAATGTTGATAATGTTGTGTTTTGTTGTGTTTTGTTTTAAGTATTTTCTATATTGATATAAATATCAATATTTTGTACTGTGCAACTGGAGGAGGACTGCTCCAAACAAAATTTTGTTGTCTTGTACAATGACAATAAAGTTCTATTCTATTCTATTCTATTCTAGGCAGGTTTACAGTGTGTGTACACTCTGCTCCTGTCCTCCTCCTCCTCCAGCTCCTCCTCTCTCTTCTCTCTCTTCTCTCGCTTCCTCTCTCTCTCCCTCTCCCGTCCTCCTCCTCCTCCTCCTCTATCCTCCTCTCTCCTCCTCCTCTTTTTTCCTCCTTTCTCCTCTCTTCCTCTTCCTCCTCTCTCTCTCTCTCTCTCTCTCTCTCTCTCCTCCTGGTAGATGACACTCTGATTTCTTTAACTCATTTCATTAATTCATTAAATTAAATTCATTAAAAATTGAGATCAAATATGACCCCTTTGATCGTTGCTCCTTATTTTGCACCGTCTAACTAGTAAAGTTGGAGTTGAACACGTCCTAAATGCACTTGTGCATTCAATCTAAACCATGCACTATAGATCGTTTAAATATGTAATATCCCTGAGATATTAACTTGACATACAACCCTGAATCCAAAGTTGGGATGTTGCCTAAAATGTAAATAAAAAAGTATATTTCATGCTCAAACTAATGAAAAAGTGAATTCTGATGCACTCTGTTTTCATTTCCATTTTTATAATAGTAATATTAATAATAATCTTTATTCATAGAGCACTTTTCAAAACACTTGTTACAAAGTGCTTTACAAAGGCAAGTTAAAAACAGACATAAAAATCAACAGATAAAACTAATTTTAGTGGCAGTCCGATAAGAAAACGACAACATTCTGTTCAAGGAAAGTTAAAGTTCAAGTAAGATGAGGACAGGCTCTCGGATAAAAGTATGTTTCGAAAGGAGACTTAAAAGAGATCAGTGACTCAGAAGACCTGATTTCCTCGGGCAGGTTGTTCCGGAGCCTCGGGGCCCCGACTGCGAACGCTCTGTCCCCTTCAGTTTCCAGCTTCTGGATCCGTCAGAGCTCTGCCCGAGGATCTCACAGCAACAACATCACAACCTTTTTTAGATTTAGGGTTGTATCAGGTTGAAATAATGTCCTTAAATCATGTGTAGTTTAAGTATTGCAATTCTGAATTTTTGGTGTTATTTTCTTTTGAAATAATTGTTGATTTATTACTATTATTATTATTATTATTATTATTGTTATTATTATTATTATTATTATTATTATTATTATTATCTTCATCTTCAATTGTAGCATACCATAAGTTGCCATACTGACAAAAAAACAAAGCTGATTCTTCCTTGGGACACCAGGGAAGTAAATTAAAGTATTTGAAACTTATTAAATAAGACTTCTTTAAAAAAAAAAAAAAAAAAAGAGGATCTCACAGCAACAACATCACAACCTTTTTTAGATTTAGGGTTGTATAAGGTTGAAATAATGTCTTTAAATCATGTGTAGTTTTAAGTATTGCAATTCTGAATTTTTGGTGTTATTTTCTTTTGAAATAATTGTTGATTTTTTATTATTGTTGTTATTGTTATTGTTATTATTATTATTCTCTTCAATTGTAGCATACCGTAAATTGGCATACTGACATAAATAAATACATAAATAAATAAATAAATTAATTAAAAGTATTAGAAACTTTAAATAAGACTTCTTTAATTATCTTATCTTATCACTTAGAAATGTCCTTATTTTTTAAAGAAAAGCACAATTTTTAAAAATTAAAATAATAGACATGCAGTCTAGACATGGCTGGAAACGGCTGATTTCTTCTGAAATATCTCATATATATTGTCCTGTGTTCCAGTGGCACATTGTGTTAATCCGCGTTTATAGCTTTATGTTAGCACAGCTGAAAACTGTTTTGTGCTAATTTGGGGAACAATAAAATGATCCTTCCTCAGTCTGGTTGAGCATCTAGAGGTAAGTTGGAGATTTGTACATATTAAAATTATTATTTCTGCCCTTGTCAATGTCAATTGTTATTTTTTTAATTTTATTTTGAAAGGAAGAAAAGAGACTTGATCCTGTCGTAAAACTAACTCAAAAGAGATTCTAACTGTAAAGAAAATGTCAAGGAGTTCAATGTTTTATGTTTTAGCCCCTGAAGAGGCATGAGGTTAGTTTTCACAGTAATCTTCATATTTAAGTGTTTTTTGTGTTTAAATAAGTTTTGGATCAAATTAAACCTAGTAATTCATGCTAGCAAGGTTTGATACAATAAGCTAGTTTTACTCAAATTAATGCTCTTGTATTTCTGTGTGTTTTATAATTGTTATTGCAACTTTCAGTTTGCGAACTGAAGCTTTATCCAATTTAATTCTCAGCTCATTGGCTTATTGACGTTCGGCTGCAGAAGTGAACAATTGGCGTGTTTCAGTTCAGTGAGTACTCATAGGCAGTCAGAAATAGAATTTAAACCAAAAATACATAGATTGATGAAAATTCAACGTGATTGACCAAATTCTTAACATCCATTAATCGATCATCGAATGATCAATCCCATCCCTATTCTATACATCATCTTACTCAGATTATCACCAGTACAAAAGCATTAACACTTAATAGGGCACTCATTGAAATACTGGCAAATTCCAAATTTCAACCCTAGAGAATAATGGAGGATGTTACATACAGCCAGAATGTGTAAAAACAACATGGACCCGGGGGAGGGGGGTCATATTTTGAGAAAATTTTTTACAAGATTAAAGTGGCAAAATCTACGAGAAAAAAATGTGCAGATTTATGAGATTTAAAGTGGTGAATATGCGAAAAAAAAAAATTCCCACTTTTTTTCTCACAAATATGTGACTTTTTTTGCACAGATTTGCCACTTTAAATCTCGTAAATGTGTGACTTTTTTTCTTGTAGATTTTCCACTTTAATTGAGTAAATTTGCAACTTTTTTCTGGAAATATTACCTCCCCCACTGAAGTTACCAAATATGGTTCTTCGCCTGATAACGCGTTAAAGCATAACTCCAGCTTCAGTAAATCAGACTGTAACATGGTAAGAAGCGCGTCGCCCACTCACCGCTGGCCTCCACGCCCTCACACAGCTCCGTCTTCACCTCGCCGTTCGGCCGCTCGGCCGCCAGATGTGACAGCTTGCTGGTCATGGTGGCGGCGGTGACGATGGCCTTGAAACTGCGTTTGCGCTTGGGGACGTTCTGCTCGGGGTGCAGGATGATGATGTAGACCTTCGGCATGTACAGCATGCCCAGAGAGACGGAGGCGCTGAGGCTCAGGGACACAGTCAGCGTGGCCGTCTGGATGTACATCTGAGGAGAAAACACAGAGGAGGACGGCTCAGGACAGGATGCTCAGATCTACTTCTTCAGGGTTTTAATGGAGAAAAAGTTTTTACACCAAAATCCTTGCATCAAATCAATAAATTGCATTCAATATTGAGTACATTTCCCAGAAGAAAAAAATGTTTGAGTTTCCTTTTTTCCGCCAGTTTTTGGCTACTTGTGTTGCTATTAAGTGATATTTTAATGGGTTTTTTTCATAGGTGATGCATTTTTTTATTGTATTTTATATTTTATTGCTTGAAGTACACCTAGGTTGTTCTTTTTATTCAATTGTGTTGTTATTGTCTCTGTGTGCTGCTGCTACACTGTAATTTCCCAGGATGGGATAAATAAAGTCTATCTATCTATCTATCTATCCATCCATCCATCCATCCATCCATCCATCCATCCATCCATCCATCCATCCATCCATCCATCCATCCATCCATCCATCCATCCATCCATCCATCCATCCATCCATCCATCCATCCATCCATCTATCTTGATTCAACAGTTGTTGGTGTGAGCAATGCACCAACTAATGCAAGAAAGAAAAACACTGCAAGCTCACAAACTGGGATGAAAACCAATTACAAGTTTCTGCAAATGTTTTCTGAGGAAGCAAATAGATTCAACAAGTTGTTTGACGTCAAGGATAAACTGAATGTAACAGAATAGTTTAGAAAACTACACAAGGTCTCCTTTCCAACCTAATTTCATCTCTCAAATGACTAATCTTGTGCCCTCAAACACTTGTTTCCTCAAACTGATTAACTAATTCAAGCCGTGTAATTACTAATTTACTCCATGAAAATAATGATTATTTCCTCAAACACTTTACTCAAATTACAGATTTTTTTTACTGAGTTCAACCTATGGAGGCCTGCATGTGTCATTAAGGGAAAAGCAAAATGTTTATCAGTATATAAAGTATATATAAAATGTATATATATATATATATATATATATATATATATATATATATATATATATATATATATATATATATATATATATATACATATATATATATATATATAAAAGTTTCTGCAAATGTTTTCCGAGGAAGCAAATAGATTCAACAGGTTCACAAGACCTTAAGCATATAAAAACGAATGTTAAAGAACACTTTCTAAATATGAACAAGGTCTCCTTTCCTACCTAATTTCATCTCTCAAATGACTAATTTTGTGCTGTCTAACACTTCAAGCCATGTAATTACTAATTAATACCATGAAAATCATCATTAATTTCCTCAAACACTTTAGGCAAATTATTGTTTTTTTAACTGAGTTAAACCTATGGAGGCCTGCATGTTTCATAGAGGGAAAAGCAAAATGTTTATCAGTATATATAATATAATATAATATATATATATATATATATATATATATATATATATATATATAGTATAAAGCATAAATACATCAAATCAACAAAATGCCCTCGAAATAATGTTAAAAAAGGGCAAATTTCCCCAAACAATTAATGCAGTTTTTGCTCAATAGTGTTGCTATTAAGTAATATTTTGATGTTTTTTTTTGCAGCACATGGGTGATGCAGTTATTCAACGCTTGTGCAGAGCAACAGTTGTTGGTGTGAGCAATACTCAAACTAATGCAAGAAAGAAAAACACAAGCAGCTCACAAACTGGGATGAAAACCAATTAAAAGTTTCTGCAAATGGATTCAACAGGTTGTTTGACATCAAGGATAAACTGAATGTAACAGAACAGTTCATAAAACTGCACGCGGCCTCCTACCTTTCATTAGTTTGATTGAATTTACTAACTCCATCTCTCAAGCTAAATAAATTCGTGCCCTCAAATAGTTTTGTCCTCAACCTGCTAATTCAAGCGGTGCAATTACTAATTTACTCCATAAAAATAATCATTCACTCCCTGAAACACTTATTAACACTGATTAGAGTCTATGGAGGCCTGCAGGTGCCATTGGGGGGGAAAGCAAATTGTTTATGCTCCTGATTTAATGTGAATAAAGACGGTGAGCTGCAGCTGAAAGCTCTGCAAAAAGCTCATAAGTGGACCATGAATGAAGGTTTTTTGGCCAACTGACTGGAGTGAAAACACTCTAAACTTCAGTTCCTGCTGCTAATTTTTTATTCAGCTTTTAAAAAGTTACACCTGACACCTGCTGAGCTCCAAACTAATTATTTGTTTCCCCTAAAAAATATTTCTCTGCATGGTTATATGTGTTTAATTCCCTCAGAATTTAAATTGTGCTTGCTTTGTTTCCAGAGCGACGTCCTCAAATGAATGACATCACGCCCTCATTTGTTCGCTCATGATACGAACCCGTTTTCACTTCACTACCTGCAGATAAACCTGATGATCTGGACATAATTCGACCTAAATGATGGTCTGAAGTCAGCAGGAATAATTCCATACGTTTTCATTAAAACAAACAGATGGTCGGCTGCTCGGTTCATTTCCTGGAATCAATCTAGTGACTCGTGTTTGAGGCTGATAATTTCGTCTCCTCTGTGAGATATTTTGGCTCGTAACCAGCCGTCATTTAGAGTTTTTACTCTCCAGCTGACTGATGGGAAAGTCAAAGTGGAGGAAATGTTTGGCTGCAGTTTTCACTTTGCTGTTTTTCTATCGCTGCTAATAAAGCATCAACACGTCTGGATTTTTCATATTAATAGCCCCGAACTGGAAAGGGAGCAATTTGAGCCACTGGAAAACTTTTAATGTGAAACATCTGCAGGATGCGAGAAGTTTCTTTGATGGCAGATTAAAACCTGTTTCAGTTAGAGAGCAGAAAGTTCTTTTTAGAAGAAAATGACATTAAATGTACGTTATACTTAATTTATCGAGACAACAGGTAAACATGGACTCCACACAGAGGGAATAAGAAATAAAGGCCTGGCCTCAAAGTCTGTTTCTGTCTGCAGCTCAGGTGAATTAAACAATTTATGTGAACTAAAAAAACAATAAAAAGATGCACTGGAAAAAAAATTCTGATGCATAAGATTTTAAAACAATAACACTAAAGAAAGAGAATTCTTGTAGCTGCATGGCTAAAATAATATAAAAGTGAAAATATAAAGAGAAATTAATTTTAATTTTTGTCTTCATATTTCCATATTCATTAACTCAATTTATTTCCACACATTTGTTATATATGCATTTCTCTTTATATTTACACATTTATTTTCTTACTTTTTTTTTTTAAAGCTAATTTTTTATGGCCTAGGACTCCATATGACTTCTCTTGAAAAATAAATAAATATGAAAATATAAAGAGAAATAAATAAAATGAAAGATTAATAAATGTACATGTGAATATATATAATATAAAATGATAATTATAAACACTTTAATTTATAAGTAATATAAACTACTTTACGTGAATAAATAAATAGAAAATAAAAATCGACATATTTTTTGTATTTTTTTTGCATTACATTTATTATTTATTAATTTCTCTTTATTTATTTTTAAATAAATAAATAAATAATCTTTGTTTAAATTTATTTTCACATATTTTCTAGATATTAATTTATCTTTATTTTCTTTGGCACTCCTAGGACTCCATACAGCTCCTCTTGTCCTGTTCCCCATGAGATCGTTGTGACTGTTTAACTGTTGGAGCTCCATCATGTGAGCAGCTTGACGATCATTAACTCCTAATAATCTTTAAGTCTTTAAACTGGATCAACAGCTGAGCAGAGAAGCTCCACAACTCTCTCTCTCCTCATCTCGGCTTGACGGATGACCCTGAACGCATCATTAGGCTCCGTGCTGCGTTTATGAGCCAGTGCGAGACTATTGATTCTCCGTGTTGTTGTCTTTGTCTGCAGCGCTGCGGAGGCTCTCAGCATCACGGCGAGTCTTTACCGGCAGAAGGAGGCACTTAGAGACCTGATCCACGGTCGCACTCTGAACCTGAACCACTTTAAACTCACAAAAATAACATCACATAGGCTAGCATTTGAGCTTCAGCTGGATTACCATAAAATATAAATAATGTACATTTACTACTCTGCATAAGTACCATTCTGAGGTTCTTGTACATTTCCATTTTCTGTTATTTTTCACTACATTCATTTGACAACTTTAATTACTTTGCAGATTCACATTAATTATACAAAACATATAATCAACAGACAAAATTATGATGAAATATTTAAGCTGAAGATAAGACTTTATTGATGCCTGAGGGGGAATTCACAAACTCCTCAGCAGAATTAATTAAAATGAGCTACACCTTCACCAGCTGCAGCATTAGAGTGATGAACACAATAATGCATCAATATCTATAATCCAGTGATGTATAACGTATATATGATTCTGCATTATAAGGACGTTTACCGACTGTTCTGTCCTGTAAGTAGTTTTGATGGTAATATCCTTGTACTCTGACTACAGTAAAGTTTTGATTGCATTGTAGTATTACTTCTTTTACTCAAGTAAAAAATCTGAGTACTTCTTCAAACACAGCTCAAATTAAAGGCAAGATGCACCATCTTATGTAGTTACCTAACTTAAAGGTGCAGTACCAGCCTGTTCTCACTCTAAACTTGTTAGTTTTGATGCTCACCACATCACTTTGACATTAATTCAGTTTACAGGTGGGGCCAGGTGTGGAGCTGGTGGGTGGCTCCTGGGGCTCCAGCCCACGAATGTTTTGCCAAAAGCCCAAAATCTAAATTTTTTTTATCCTCGCAACACTAAAACCTGCCAAAAAGATTGAAAAGTATGTCTTCCTGAAAAACGAATTGCCAAACACACATGAAACTGTAAAATCAGGGATTTTCAGTCCTTCAGCACATCGTGTGTGTCTTCTGCCAGAAAACATAACAAAATAGAAGATTAAAATTGTGATATTTCATCCAAATAACTTTCTCATTTAAAATGTCACCATAAAAATACACCATTGGTACAACAGAATGATTTATTTTCCCTTGACAAATATTGTGTTTTTCCCAAAGGATATACAGAATTTTAGCCGTTCTATTATTTCAAATGGCTTGAGAAATACTAAACATAACTGCCATGAATAGGAAAAGCTCAGAACGGCTTGGATGCTGCACCTAAACCTTATAATGTAGCTGAAATGAGACGTAGTCACATCATTGTGGACGTTGTGAGCAACAGGCGGAGAGCTGCTCCAGCTCAGTCGGGAAGCATTAAAGTGTCGTTTGTATTCTCTCTTGTCGCCACAGTTGATGCTGATAAAACTTGTTTTGGGGTGAAAACCAACCGTCTGGCTGCAGCAGCAAGAAACATCGACTCGCAGCACCCAGTTAATGGACACACACACACACACACACGCACACACACACACACACACACACACACACAAACACACCATGCAGAGTGCGACCAGGCAGCACAAACCTCTGTTTCCTCTCCTCGTCCTGCAGCATCTGTCACAACACACCTGTGCAAGAACACTGCCGCTACCGCCGCTCAGAGACCACACACACGTCTCCATCGCAACCGCCGCACGTAAAGTCAAGGCCCGGGTTAATGGCCCCGTGACTGAGTGTCAAACTGACAGCGGGGAATCCTCAGTGGGGCCTCGGCTCAGCCACCAGGAACAGAGAGGAAGGAAAACATTGCGACAGATGGCGAGTTTCCCTTCTCCCCACCCGCCCCCTGAGAGCCAAAACAACCACAACAACGGTGGTGGTGATTCCATCGTCACATCAAGGAATCATTATGAAAATGTATGACAGACAGTGAAGCATAAACCCATTTGTGGGCCTGAGAGAAAAAACAAGCATTTTAGTGATTTATGTGGCTTCTCCCACACAAGCTGTCGGCACGAAACCAAACGGCACGAACGGTGTGAAGGTCAGAGGAGGCTGACGGAGAGAGGCGGGGAGAAAGGTGAGGAAGTGCTGCAGGGCCGACTCGTGGACAACCACTCAGTGTTATAAAGTCACATTTAAGGATGTCACTGCCAGGCTGTTTTTGGCTCTAATCCGAGCCTTTAATATGTCTTGAGGAGATATTTATGAGAGAATTTTCTCGCTAACAACTGGATTTAATGTAATCACTTCGGTGATGTTTCATGAATTGCCATCATCAGACCAAACTTTTAATATGACCAATACTTTGGTTTATGGCCAAATACCTGGTAAGCTGATGAAATTTCCATTAGCCCAAGGTGTACTTTATTGAACTATTGTCATGTTTCCAGCCTCTCCTGTCCTCTCCTCTCTGCTCTGTATAAACAGATTTTCAGTGAATATTTGTCACGTTGGCGTTTGTCTCAGCAGAATCAATCATGTCTTCACAGTGTCGCTGAGGAGCAGAATTTAATGTTTTTATCAAGATCTGTGTATTCCAAATGGTTTGTTTTTGGTGACTTTTTAAATGAGATATGTAGAATAAAGTGATTTTGACAGTAACGTCAGAATTTAAGGCAATGTCTTGTAACTTATGATCCATTGAAGGATTGTTGGAAAGTTCAGTTTTTACAGCATTTTTCAATGATAAATGGTGTTTTTTGGGCGATTTCTAAAAGGAAAAATACTTTTCTACAATGATACATACAACAGCTAGAATATTTCCATCAGATACAATGATGCAGACAAGAAAAAGTCTTAGAATAACCAAACTTTAAATCTCCTTAATGTAGAAGTTTAAGTTGGAAATGAAGGTTTGGGAGGTTAATGGAGGCTGACTCCTGTGACTGGACAGCTCTCTTGTCTCTGTGACCTGGACGCCACCTTTCTGCCTGATCAAAGCCGAGCTGGTTTAAAGCTCAGAGCTGTGAACGTCTGATCTGAGGGCAGCTGAGGCCCGAGGAAAACTAGAGCAGCAGATCTTTAAATGTCAGCAGCAGCAGGACAGAAGACACCAGGTGGACGAACCAGACAACCATGAAACACAAAAATATTAACCCCTTAGAGATGTGCCCCCCTTTTTACAGGTGTAGTGGTGGAGGACAGGGGGTCTTTAGGGGGAGATAGTAGGTCAACAGTAGATAGAATACATAGAAGTGTTCATCATCTGAAAGCTGGATTATATCATTTTAGATGCAGGGCAACACTGTGTGTCAAGTGGTTGTAGTCATCAATTAGAAGCAATTGGTTAATGAATTAAAATATTGACAGTGTATATGGGCTGGGATTATTATAATTGGAATATATTTAGGTCATTACCATGTTTAATTATGTCTCAGAAGTTGCAGCAATTTTTGGGTTGATATCATTTAGATTTCTACCTTTTTTTAAATATCAAGGATTGGTTAAAATGGTCAAAAATCCCTCCAAAATACCACATGAATACACCAAGACTTTGAGGAACAATAAAAAAAGCAATAAGTGCATTTTTAGGGGATTGGATGGTGATACATCTGTTCTGAAAACTGCAGAAACTGCCCCCTTATTGTCAATATACCAAGAAAAGCCTCTGAATCCTCTGAATGCTCTCGGTCTCTAGTTTGTGGTTGTAAAGTTTCATGAGGCTGTGATTATCCTTTAGGTCACAGCAGCTTATTTTATACTGTAAGGTCCAGTAGAAATGCTCTCACGCCAAAGAAATGGCTACTGTGGGGACAAACATCACCACACATGAATAAAACTGGGCTCGTTGAATCCACAAGAGTCTCAGCTTGCCATTGATACCCAATTTATGCAATGCACAAAGTGTTTGGGTACCTCAGTATGCAGGGCTATCAGTTGGAAAAAATACACATTTGTACTGAATGTGACTAGCATAAAGTGGGCATGTCTCTAAAGATGAGACTTGTGGGTACCCATAGAACCTTTTTTCATTCAGATATCTTGATAGTCAGAGGTCAAGGGACCCCTTTAAAAACTGCTGTGCCAGTTTTTCTCTGGGTAACAGTTAACATAACTTTGAACAGTTATTTAGTCTGCTTCCCAATATGGTTACCAATAGATTCCTTAGGTCTTCTAGTTTTACATGATGTCAGTATCATTATAACCAAGCCGGCTAACGTCCAGTTTCAAGAAATGCTCTCGTGCCAAAGAAATTGTGGGGACAAATATCATCCCATATGAAAATAAAACTAGGCTCATTGAATTCACAAGAGTCTCAGTTTTCCAGTTATACCCAATTTATGCAATGCACAAACTGTTTGGGTATCCCAGTTTGCAGAAATATTCACATCCAGCTGTTGAAAACACACATTGGTATTGCACCAGAGAACCTGCATGGGCATGTCTCTAAAGAGGAGACTTGTTGGTACCCATTGAACCCGTTTTCATTCAAATATCTTCAGGATCCCTTTGAAAACGGCCATGTTTGCCAAGTTTTGGGTAATATTTAGCATAACATGGTCGGTACCAATATATTCCTCAAGTCTTTGAGTTACATATGCCATTATCTTTATAACCAAGACGGCTAAGGTCCAGTTTCAAGAAATGCTCTCACGCCAAAGAAATGGCTACTGTGGGGTCAAAGACTATCACACATGAATAAAATTGGGCTCATTGAATCCACAAGAGTCTCAGCTTTCTAGTCATACCCAATTTATGCAATGCACAAACTGTTTGAGTACCCCAGCATGCAGAAATATTCACATACTTGTTGGTACCCATTAAACCCCTTGAAATATCTTCAGGATCCTTTTGAAAACTTGTTAAATATGTCAGTTTTTCTCTGGGTAACATTTAGCATAACATGGTTGGCACCAATACATTCCTCAGGTCTTCTAGTTTCATTTAAAGCCAGTATCTTTATAACCTAGCCCGCTACAGATTCTGAAAATAAAAGTCAGCAAGGCCTGCTGGCGGGCTGTTGGAGCGCTAAGAGGTTTTAAGTATAATTACCTCATTTTACATCAGTTTGGAAGATATCAATCTGCAGCCCAGATTCTCCTTCCACTCATCTCATTTTCAGCTGCGATCGAGTTTGATGGATTCTATTAGCGCCGATTCTCTGCTTCATCCCCGTCACGTTCTTATTCCCTTTTCTCTCAAACAAAAGTACATACTGTACCTCAAGTGGAAATAAATTTGGGGGTAATTTCCACACTCTGTGCTGGCATCTACAAAATCCAACTTACAGAACGTGCTGTGCTCCAGTGAAACCTCCAGCACAGGCAGATCCAATTATTCCAGGCAGTTATCCTGCAGTTTTAATGTCACTCGTCTGTTGTTTGTTTGAGGGAAGTCAAAGTGTCTTAAAGTGTAAAAAGCGTGTTCCATCAAGTTATGTAGAAAAAATAAATGACATTTATGGAAAAACAAAGCTCCACATTAATCATACAACGCTATAATCAAAAGTTTTTCAATGATATTTAGAAAATCACTTAGTGCGGATTGATTTTTTTTTCTTTTGTCGCACAATAATTACAGGATCCCGCACTGGCTTCCCACTCACACAAAGTTTCAACTATTAGGAACATCAGGATTCACCTCTCTCTCTCTTTCTCTCTCTCTCTCTGTCTCTCTGTGTGACCTTTCCCCTCAGACACAATAAAAACACACACAACACCACTTAAACGACAGCTATGGATGGCAGGCAATAACACTGTGGTTGGTATCGACTTTCTCTCCACAAGTGTGAGGCTCATGAGAAAGATAAGCAGCAGAGCAAAGCTAATCGTGGCACACACACACACACACACACACACACACACACACACACACACACACACACACAGGTTTTCTTTTTAAAAGAGAAGCAGAAAAATGGTTGAGGCCTCAACTGCAGGTTTTTATATTGTTCATCACCCAAAAGCAACAACAACAAAGAAACCCTCTCTGTGAGCTCAATGAAGCATCAGACGTCCAGGCCGTCTTGTTTGGGTTTCTTTCTTTACGAGACTGGTAAAGTTTTACAGGCCATACAATACAGCAGCTTTTCACAAACTTTTTTGTTACTTTGTTTGCTTTTTTCTTAAGGAATCTCTAAAACAGATGAAAACTTATACTAGGTTAAAAGTTCAGACTGGTCTCCCCTCAAAAACGACAATATAGGGCGTTTGTTCAGGCACCAAAATATGACTCATATTTACGTTTTAGATTGTCCTCTGCCACCATTCAGCTGATGAAGTAGTAGAGATTGACGGTGATGTGGAGTTTAAATGATGGATTTCAACCGGCGAACTTTCACCCAGGGGGCAGACTTCATGTCCCATATGAACACAAAAGGAAAATGACTTTTTAGCGTAACTTCTGTGGCTCAGGTCACTTTCGTAACTACTTAACTTCCAGCATTTACATACATTTATTTACTGTTTAAACTGTCTTTTTTAAAGTGATACACGTTAGAAACATTTGAGAGCAAAAATGTTGAAGTCTCCCAGTAATCAGAGTACTGTGGTGAATGTAAATGTGTACCAGATTGCTGACTCAAAACCTTTAGAGACTTAATGCACCTTCTCTTTAAACCCCTTTGCACTCAGTCCTCTGTACTGATCTTTTATCAGTACTCTTTAGCGTACTTGGTGTAAATCATAATTATTTCCCAGCAAAAAGCCAATATTTTCCAAATGTTCAACAATTTTAAGCAATAAACATGTAGAAAGAAGATATTTGAATGTGCTCTCTGCAGCATATCATCCACTGTCAAATTTTACACGAGCACCTCATGGTGCCATGAGAGGGAAAGTCACCCGAGCCATCCAATATTTGATGAGACACTATTCTTTTCTTCTTCATTTATTTCAACTAATTGGCTGAGGTGTTTTACGTAGATATCAGTTTAATCTCTGTGCGTCATGTTTAGCCTTGATTAGCACAGAATCTGGAAGCAGGAGGAACTTTTACAACAAGATCTCCAACATAAATGACAGAATAAGAAAAGTAAGAAAAAGCTGCAGTTTCTGTGGATATAGGCTACAAAACCACTGACCTAGGTTGACGGCAAGAAAATGTCCTCTTAAGACGGTATAAAAGACAGTTTAAACAGTAAATTAATGTATGTAAATGCTGGAAGTGAAGTAGTTACAAAGGTGACCTGAGCCAAAGAAGTTACGCTAAAAAGTAATTTACTTTTGTTTTCACATGGGACATGAAGCCTGCCCGCTGGGTGAAAGTTTGCTGATTGTTCAACCCATTCATCCTCCCCTCCCTCTTTCCCTGAGTGTGACATCCATCATTTAAACTCCACAGCACCGTCAATCACTACTACTCCATCAGCAGGATGGTGGCAGAGGACAGTCTATCAGTTTTCATCTGTTTTAGAGATTACTTTAACCCATAAAAACCCATGGTGACACCCTTGTAACAAACACTGTAAATCTGCTATAATCTCCCATATTCAGCTTTATGCTTCACATTAACTCATTAAATCCCTAAGCGACACATACTCAACACCCTGGTG
This sequence comes from Centropristis striata, assembly GCF_030273125.1. Lineage (NCBI taxonomy): Eukaryota > Metazoa > Chordata > Actinopteri > Perciformes > Serranidae > Centropristis > Centropristis striata. The sequence continues at coordinate 33,747,340 of NC_081522.1, forward strand.
TGGTGGTCATGTGACTGTGACAGGAAGTGACTTCTCCAAAATGTGGGTGTGACTAGAAACAGAAATGTAAAAAAAAGTAGCTAACTTCAAAAAGCTTATTTTTTGTTACTATGCTAAATTCAAACCCATTTAACAATTCTAATCTGTTAATAGGGTGTCCTGTATTGCATTTAAACCTTTTAGGGTTTGTTATTTGCTTTTATTTATTATTATTTTGTTACTTAAAAACAAATCTGAAAAATAGTTTGTTGTTAAACAGCACTATTAATGTCACAATTTTTTAATATATGTTGTGGAGATGCAGAGAAAAAGGCAAATTTGCATTTCTGTAAGCAGAAAATGTTTCAATTTATTCATATTAAAATAAGAAATATCATAAAAATAAATACCATAAAGGCCCAATGTGACATATACGTCACATCACAGATCTTTGACATCATAAATGTGTTCTATGTGGTCCACTTGGTCTGTGGTATATCCCCCATCATTTTCTTTCAAGGATAAATGGGTCTGGGTTCTTATGGGTTAAAGAGAAGGTGCATTAAGTCTCCAAAGGTTTTGAGTCAGCAATCTGGAACACATTTACATTCACCACAGTACTCTGATTACTGGGAGACACAACATTTTTTTATCTGAAATTTTTCCAACGTATATCAGTTTAAATTGCATGTCAAGAGCAGAGTCCAGTACATGTTTAAACTATCTTAGCACAAAGACTTGAAAGAAAGACCAAAGCAATGCATTGGTGTCATGATATCTTGTCTGAAAGTTGACTTGACAACTCTCCAGAGTTAGGCTCAATTTTAGCAGGATTTTCAAAGGAGTCCCTTTAACTCTGAGCTCAAGATATCTGAATGAAAATGGGTTCTACAGGGTTCTTCTTCCACAAGTCTCCCCTTCACAGACATACCCACTTTATTAAATCCCATAAATTTTGAGGCAAAAACCATGCAGTTATTTCCATGCTGTAAATTAATTCCTAATTGCACATATTGGTTATGACTGATGATGTTAATTCCTGTAGCAGCTTTCATTTTAGTGAGAGCAATTTTTTAAAACTTGACCTCGTTGTATAAAATGAGCTGCTGTGACCTCTAGGATGATCACAGCCTTTTGAAACTTTACAACCACAAACTAGAGACCTCGAGCGTTCAGAAGATGTGCAGCTTTCCTAGGTTTATTAACAATAAGGGGGTTTCTCAGCAGTTAACAGCACAGAAGTGCCCGCTATCCAATTGCAAAGAAATTCTTGCAGAAATCTCGAAAGTCTTGTGTGGTATTTTGCAGGTTCTTTTCTTCCTTTTAATCATTTTTTTGTGTTGTAAGGATGCCTAAATTTAACACCAAGTCTGTGCAACAAATGGTGTCAACCCGATAATTGCTGAAAAAAAACGTATGAGACATACGTGAGCAGGGGAAAGGCCTTCATACAGTCATGGAAAAAATTATTAGACCATTGTTTTTTTCAATTTCTTGTTAATTTTAATGCGTGGTACAACTAAAGGTACATTTGTTTGGACAAATATAATGATAACATCAAAAATAGCTGATAAGAGTTTAACTTAAGAGGTGATATCGAGACATTTTCCATGGTTTTCTTGATAATGATTTTTGTTTATTTTTAAGTCATAATGTGTCTCCTTAATTATTTTGTCATTTCTTGTTTTGTGTCTGTTTAGGTCATTTTGTGTCTTTTTTGGTCATTTTTCTGGTAGTTTTGTGTTTCCTTATAGTCATTTTATGTCTTTTTTTGCTCAATGTAGTTTGTAGCGCCTTTTTGTTTTTATCATTTTGTGTTTTTCTGGTAATTTTGGCTCTCTGTTTTGTGTCCTTTTTTAAGTCACAATGCGTCTCCTTGTAGTTTTTTTTAGGGTCTTTTTTGAGTAATTTGTCTTTTGTCACTTGTCATTTTGCGTCTTCTTTTGGTAATTTTGTGTTGCTCTGTAGTTATGTAGTTATGTGTGCTTTTGTTGGACATTTGGGGTCTCTGTGAGGTCATTTGTGTAATTTTGCTCATTTTTTGGGTAGTTTTGTTTGTACCAGGCATTAAAATGAACAAGAAATTGAAGAAAACAAGGGTGGTCTAATATTTTTTTCTATGACTGTATAGTCTAATCATAATGATCTAAGTTCTCATACATAGACATATAGTGTTCATAATTATTTTAAGTAATTTGTATTCCTCATTTAGAAACACTTGACACACAGCAACCCTTATGTAAATTAACCCCCTAAATCTTTGCATTTCATCTTATGTTTCTGTAGAATATGAGGAGATATTATATAACCCTGCATGTACCAGAGAGAAATTGAAGTGTATTTTATGAGATTTTATTCTCCGGGATAAATCCTGGCAGTGTGAATCGCTTGTAGATGCTGATAATAACACTAATAATAGCACCGTTAGCATATTAATATGATAAAGTAGCTCATCAGTCGAGGTCAGAGGAGCTGGATTCCCGGGAGGAGCTGATGTGGGTGGAAGCTGCATGTTAATCTTCTCTGGGATCCTCTGGCAGGATGAGCCTGGTTCATTATGTATGGAGGCAGCGTGACTCTCCCAGCGGCCCTGACTCCTCTCCGTCTACCTGCCTGTGCATGTGAACGCCTCCCCGGGCGGCCGGTGCTGCGTTCAGGAACCTAGACCTTTTGATGTGCTTATTAGTGATACTCTGGCTTCTCTATCCGCCGGCCTCAGCTGTGGTCGACACACAGCCGGCACACAGCCAACCACCGCCGCTGCTGCTGCTGCTGCTACTGTAAATGTCAGCGCTCCTGATTCACAACCCGAGCTAAAAGATCAGCTCATCACCCCCGTCCACCACTTTGTAATGGAGTCTAATTATAATAGGGCCTATTTCAGAGCAGGTCTGGCTTTCCTTTCAGATCAGGTCTCTTATTTTTCCCGTTATTTAAAAGTATAATACGTAAAATTTCCACATTAAAATTGATTTAAAGACCCAGATTTTTTTAAGTTGTGTACTTACAATTATATCTAATGTGTTCTACATACAATGCCCATTAATGATGTCATATCCCCTTATCTGCCAGAAGTTGCCACAGTTTTAAGCCACATTTTTATGATACACTATATTGATCTTGGTCTTTTATAAATGTTTGTGTCAGCTCAGCTCTAGTCTTCTGCAGGCGTCGAAGCAACACTGATTTTTATGCGAGGTTACTTTATTTCGTTTTTTAAAAAAGGTTTAAACCACAGTTCATTTGTTTCAGAGAGGAGGAGACCTCTGCGGATATTTCCTCCTGGTAAAAGCCTCCTGACTGTCTGGATGTAAAGATAGCACCTAGCTCATTGTTCGATTTGCCAAAGAGCATTAAAAAACACAGATTTTTAACATGAATCTGCTTTATTCTGTATTTTTATTAGTTTAAATCAACAAGTCGATTGTTTCGGAGAGGAGGAGACCTCTGCAGATAATTCAGCTCCTGGTAAAAGCCTTCTGACTGTCTAGATCAGGGGTGGGCAACCTGCGGCTCCACAGCCACATGTGGCTCTTCAGGCCGTCTGCAGTGGCTCCCTGTGGCTGTGACCAAAACATTATAGGAAATGAAACAGTTATTTGTTTACTTTTATTTATTTAACATTGGTGTGTAGACCCAAAGCAATTTATGTGCTTTGATTGTAAGAATGTGCAGCTTATATACAGCAGCTGCACTTAAATGTGCATCATAGCTTATGAAAGTCTACGGCACAGCACCTTAACCTCTAAACCAGGGGTCTCACACTCAAATTACCTGGGGGCCGCTGGAGGCAGAATCAAAATGACCAAAAAAAAGACACAAAATTACAAAAAAAAGACACAAAATGACAGAAAAAAACCCTAAATAACTTAAAAAAGACACAAAATGACCAAAAAAAGACACAAAATTACCCAAAAAAGGACAAAAATGACAGAAAAAAATAAAATTACTTAAAAAAAGACACAAAATGACAGAAAAAAATAAAATTACTTAAAAAAGACACAAAATGACCAAACACTAGATTACTTTAAAAAAGACACAAAATGACAAAAAAGACACAAATGACCCAAAAATACACAAAATTACTAAAAAAAGACAAAATGACCAAAAAATACACACAATGACCCAAAAAAGACACAAAATGATTAGGAAAATACACAAAATTATCAAAAAATACACACAATGACCAAAAAAAGACACAAAATTATTTAAAAAAAGACACAAAATTACAAAAAAAAGGACACAAAATTACATTACATAACATTTCCACTTCTTCCAGTAACAACAACACTAAACAGTCCGGTAGCAGCTGCCTTTCTTTTTGTTAACGTCGTCATAGAAACAAGTGAAACAAAGCTCCAGTCGGAGCAATAAAGGGACCTTCCACACACAACACGGTAAAGTGCCATTCACATAAAACTCACATTAAACTTTCATATCAAGGTGGGGGCCACAAAATATCGCCACAAAGGCCGCAATTGGCCCACGGGCCGAGTTTGAGACCCATGCTCTAAACCTTTTGCCAACTTCAAGTCTAGTTTTAAGTTTCTCTCGCTTGGCTAGCTTTAGATACCAAATCTCCTGAGATATTTGTCAAGTGTCAAGCCTCTTATTTGCACTTGGGTTCTCACTGCTTTTTTGACAAAATATTTTTGATAAATGCTCATTATGACCTGTTAGTAAAGCTGGTAGACTAGTATAGACTTACTAGCTCGTTATTGTAAGGCTTGAAATAAGGTTTGTGGCTCCGTTACGACATTTTTTCCATTTTTTCAGCCAACAGTGGCTCTTTTGCCCATAAAGGTTGCCGACCCCTGGTCTAGATGTAAAGTTATCAGAGAAACAAGCTGAGTGAATGTTAGCACATAGCTCTTTGTCGGAAAGCACTGGAAAACACTGATTTTTTAACATGAAATGGCTTTATTCAGTATTTTCATTGGTTTAAATCAGCAGATTAATTTGTTTGGGAGAAGAAGAGATATCTGCAGACCAGATCGACGCCTCCTGAACATCTAGAAGTTCAGTTATGCAGCAGCTTGCTCCAGCCACTTGACTAACTTTTAACATGAAACTGCCTTATTGAGTATTTTTATGGGTTTAAATCACCAGGTTCATTCATTTTGGAGAGGAGGAGACGTCTGTGGATAATTCAGCTGCAGGTAAAAGCCTTCTGCATGTCTTGATGTAAAATTATCAGAGAAATGAATGAATGTTAGCACCTAGCTCATTATTCAACCTGCCAAACAGCATTGGAAAAACACACATTTTTAACATGAAACTGCTTTATTCAGCATTTCTATTGGTTTCAATCAGCGAGTTAATTTGTTTTTGAGAAAAGGAGATCTCTGCAGATAATTCAGCTGCAGGAAAACACCTCATTCACCTTGTTAGCATTTGAGATTGAACTGTGAAGATAAAAAGAAGGGAAAAAAAAAAGCATTCAGTGTGTTGACGATGTTTGTCGATTTAAATCCACCACAGCTTCATTCAGCTGTGAGCTGATAATTTCAGACCACACAGTGAGTATTTGACGGAACAGTTGGAACACTGAATTTCTCGCTCCACAAATAGACATTCGGTTTGATAAATAATGCGGTGAGACTCTGACAAAGCGACAGACGAGAGCATGATGAGTTAATTATACCGCGCAGGATGACAGAAACCCTCTGCTGTCATATTCATCAGCGGAGGCCTCGCGGTTAACACAAGTACAACCGCCTGAATACTGAAGAACAAATGAAGATCTGCAGCTGGGATCAATACGTGCTCTGTTTCACAGCAGTGTTTTAATAAGACTTTTTAATGGAGACCGATATTAAGTCACTCCCACGACATGACGGAGAGGAGGAGAGGAGGTTTACAGCAGTAATGGGGACAGTTACATGTTACCAGCCTCCAAAACCAACATGGAGATCACAGCAGATGCAACACTTCATCATTAGGTAGATAATTGCCTGCAGCCCCTGTCTGAGAGGCCCACTAAAGCAGATTCAGTTATGTTTGGGCACAAGACATAAAAAAAGGTTCCTATTCCAGCATATATATACTGCAGTGGTGGAAGAAGTTCTCAGTTCCTTGATTAACATAAAAGGTAACGCTTTATATTAAGGTCCTTGTAATAACCATTAATTAACAAGTAATAAGGCCCTTGTAAGTCCTTACAAGATGTTTATTAACATTATTGTGTGTTTATAAGTGTTAATAATGGCATTACAAACACCCATGACCCACCCATTATGTCTTTGCCATGCCTTTTTTAATCTTATTTTGTTTGCTTATTGATATTAAAATATACTTTATTGCTCATCTATTATAAGTCAACTATAAGTTAACTATGCTTTTTGCAACTACCGGATTTAAAGCAAGAACAATGCCTTATTACTTGTTAATTAATGGTTATTAAGGACGTTATTATAAAGCCTTACGAAATAAAATATTGACAAAAATAAATGTACGTAGCTGCTTTAGATACAGGGTTTACAAAATGACAATATTTGCATAAAAAAAGGCCCCATTGCTATGCATTTTATATTCTTATTTTTAATGCATGGACATGTGAGCAGCATTTCCATGTTGCTGGGAGTGGAACTTTTTTTTGTTTTTTTTACTATTTTTTTAATTTATTTTTTTAGTTCATCATACTTAAGTAACAAAATATGCATCTTTTCTGCAAAGTTAAATAGAAGCTCCGGCTGTCAGACACATGTAACAAAGTAAAAACCTAGTAATTGTTGCTGAAAAAATTACAATATTTGCCCCTGAAATGTAATGTAGAACAGCAAAGTAGCAGAAAACAGAAATATGTATGTATACCTCGGAAATTCTACTTAAACTTAGATCCTCTCTACACTGTCAATTAATATGTGCTGTATGTGCGTCTGAGTGTGTTTGTGTGCGTGCGTGTGTTTGCATGTTTGTGTATGTGTACGTGCAGATGTGTATGTGGGGATTGGAGGGGTGGGTTTTGTCATTTTTATTGTCTGTTTTTATTCTTATTTTTTGTAAAGCACTTTGTGTTACATTTCTATGAATGAAAAGATCTATATAAATAAAGTTAGATTGATTGATTGATTGATAAATGTAGTACTGTATTTAGGTGCTTTGATCGATTTTCAGCTGCACTGTAAAAAAATAAAATAGTTAAGTTAAAGTTATTTTATAGAATTTTTAAAAATCATTTTACAGGGTTTTTCTTGTTTTTCTATTAGTGCAAATACCATAAAAAAGAAAACATTTTTTTATTTTTTATTAAAAATATTAACCATTAAATAAAAGTTTAAATTTTTAAAGTAATGAGACATTATTACAGATTTTTTTTTTTTTTTTTTTTTTTTTTCAGGTCATGAATGTTTTATTACAGTAAATTCGATGTAAAAATACAAAAAAATACACATAATATTGCTGAATGTAAAATGAAGGCGATTTTCATTTTTTTTAATGGTTAAACTTTAAGTTTGATATATATAAAAAAAAAAAAACGGTAAAAAGTTTTTTACATTAACGTGAAACTTTTTTCTGTTATTCTACATTTAAATATATATCTGTATAAGTATATGTTATATATGTTTATTATCAGTTTTTCAACACATATACTTACAGTTGTTTACTGATTTTTATTTTTCACAGTGTGGATCATTGAGCAATTCATGAAGTAAACAGGTTGAAGGTTCGTTATTGCATCTATTACAATAAATAACGTCCTTAATATGAATAAATTCTCCTTCAGTGAAATAGGAATAAGGTACGAGTGAGACCTCAGGCTCAATGTGATCAAAGGGAAGAAGTGCTCTTCAGTTACCCTGTTAAACACTGACTAATTATTTTTTTAAGAGTTTTTCATCTAAATTGAAATTTCTTTTCTGGAGTCCAGGTTGACATAATTATATCTTTTTTTACCGTTACCGTTACCTTCACCTTAACAGGCACGATATGTCAGAGAAATGGTGATGATGATGATGAAACTCCAGGAAATAATTTTTCTATAGCATTATGTTTTTTTCTCTTTTGATGGATAAAAAAAGGAATCTGGAGTCTGTCAGAGAGACGAAGAGCTCTGGATGCTGAGAGGAAAGTAAAAATGTTTCTGAATAAATCAACAGAGAGTCGAAAAAGTTTGGGACTTCTCAGAAAGTTGGGATAACTTGTTTCCAAGACATGATACAGTGAAGTAGAAGAGGTTTGACATGAAAGAAAAGGACCGTGTTTTAACATTTAAAGTGTCTGGATATTTCATCTGGAGCTTCAAAAAGAAAAAAGACTTGTCGCATTGTTTTCTGTTTGGATCTTTTTCTCTGTACTCACTGTTCAGAGTTCTGCAGCTGCTGGTTTTCTTTGTAGGTGATAAAGTGAATCTGGCTGAGCAGCTCCAACCTTCAGCGACTAACAAAAAGCAGAACGGACGGTCGATCGCAGCACTGATCCCTCACTAAATGAGCAGGCTGACCTCTGACTTGTTGTATTTACAGACCTGAATGCAGTCTATTTCCTGACTGTTGACATTTAGCTGTGGGAACAACTCCAACATGACTTCAAGTCTTTTTTTTTTTTACCTTTGATTTCAGCTTGTACACAAACTGAAGTCAGCAGTGGTTTGATGCTCATTGGATTTTTATTCTTTCTATATCACTCATATAAATCCCTGAAAAATGTTAAGGACCTAAACCCATTATCTGATGAGGAGACCAGTCACACCTGTACTGGTATGTACTGTACTGAATGTTGAGTTAAATATTACTCATCCCCCCATCCCCTAACATTTAAAAAGTAAAATGCCCATCTTCCTCCAAAAATCCCCAAAAAATCACATTCAAAATGTTAAATTAAGAAAATGAAAAGAGTCCCTCTCCCTCCAAAAAGTCACATTCAACATATAAATATTGAGTCGACCATTTGATGGAGAATTGCACAATGCAGGTAGAGGGCGTGGTCTCCATATGGGGCGTGGCCTCCAAATGGGGCGTGGTCTCAGTAGCCTTGCAGTAAGCAGTGCAGTGTTGCCAACTTAGCGACTTTGTCGCTATATTTAGCCACTTTACCTTGCTAGAAAGGTATGTAATATGTTTATTTTATTTATGATATGGATTTACATCTATATATATATGAATCAGTTGGTGGCTAAAACTAAGTTTATATTGTCTCACTATTGTCGAATTACAGTGATTTATCCTACAGAGCCACAAATAGATACATTACCTCATCACTTTGCAAGGAAATAAAATATATAAAAAAATTGGGAAAAGTTTCACTTGCTTCCAAATAAATGCAGACGCTCATTAGAGAGAGGCATTGCTCATGGGAACACTGCCATTTTTGTCACAGGTGGCGCCAAAATCAACACAAAATCAAAGAAACTTTTAGTGAAATTAAACTTTAAGTTTTTCCTTTTTTAAAACACATTGACACCCAATAAACTTTCCGCAGTTCTTCTTCAGATCGATGCCACTCCAGCACTTTGGTAAAAAGCTTTTTCTTGTACCTTCATCTTCAGCTGTAACTGCCTTACAAAGATATTTGAAATTGTCCTGTATTGACGCAAAAGAGTAGTTTCTGGTTGAATGATTTCTCAGAATAATTCTTAATTGTATACTTGACATACAGGTGATTGATGTACCAGCTCTGATTATATAGAAGCCGTCACATTGTTTGTCATGTTTACAGCAGACGGGGACAGGTCGGTTTGAGCTGCAGCAGCAGGCTGATAAAGAGTCCAACAGCAGACACAACAATGTTCATTGAATAATGAATAAGAAGGCCTGAGGTGTTTGTTGTATTTCTCTCCACAATTAACAGTGTTGATGCTCTAAGGCCTTAAAGCAAACAGTCTGCCTGCTGTGTGATTACATAAAAATATACTTTCTCTGTATAATGGAAATACTCTGCTTAGTATTCTGTTTCTTTTTGCTGCAGTTTCTCCAGTAAAAACCTGAGATGTGATGCAGAAGTAGCTTGTGTCTGCAGACTTGTGCACACTGAATCCTCAGAGGAGCTGCAGAGCCGCCGGCTGCTTGATGTGACACCTCAATCTGTTCTGGGATGGTGATGTAATCTTCATCTGAGCATGTCTGAAAGTTCAGTCGGAATCTGCTGCATCAGTCATTTCTCTGTGTAAAAACAACCTGAAGTAAAACCCTGTTGGCCATTTCAGATCCGGATATCAGAAGAAGCCTGAACACTTTAGTTTCTTAGATTTTCTTAGAACTCTGCAGCAAAATAATAAAAAGCTCACAAGTTCACTTACTAGCTTTCTGCACCTGATTTGACTGCAATGAATCAGTCGGGCCGTGCTCCACCTGCTGGTAGGCCGGTAGGTTGTTATCAGCCCATGGAATTGGCAGCTACATTAACATCTGTTGTTTAGTGGCGTCCTCTACCGGTCTTAGTGATTATGAAAAAAAATTGAAAGTGAAGGGGAATGCACAAACCCGGGACTTTCACCCAGCAGACCAGAGTTCGTATCACCGCGTAAAACCAAAAGTAAACAATGTTATTTGAAGTAAATGTCTCTTAACTTCATTGCATCACGTTTGTATGTAACTTCCAGTATTTCCAGAGTATGTTGTCCTCGTAACAACTTAATTTTTGGGCATATACTCTTTAAAGTATGTTTTATAACACCTCATTGGGAATGTTTTAGCTCTGATCTTACAGAAGAAGTTTTGTAGCCTAAACCAAATGAAACGGCGGCATTTAACGGTGCCCTAACCTAACAAAAGTGAAATGTAACGGACACAGCTAGCAACCATTTAATGGGCAGGGAAACCTTTTCTACCTACAGTATGTCAATAGGCAGATAAACATACTAGAAGTTAGAATCGGCCTCTTGCTGAGTGCTGATAACGCCCATTCAGTAGTCAGATTAACCGACAAGTAGCTGTTGAGATATTTCACAAAAAACAACAACAATTCCACATTAAGATTCACTATAGTAAAAGTCAGTTTAGAACAAAGGTGGACCAAAGTACAGGAACATCCAGCTTTGTTCAGTGGAAACACGGCCTCACAAGTTTCTTCAAAGTTCAGGATATTTGAAGGTTAAATACCTGCGTTGAAGAAAAAGTTTTGTAACTCTGGGTCGATTTAGAAAAGTCGTACCTATCTCGGCCGCTTCAGGTCAGATTCAAAGCACCATCTTGCTAACTCATTTCATTCTCACACATTGTTGAAAATCAGATGTTATATCTAAATTAGTGTTCCTGGTTTCAATCTAAAACAACAAACATTTAATAACTGAACAGTCACAGCAAAAAAAAAAGAGTAATAAACTCTGTTTAGAGGAAATGACAGGGAATCGCTCCACCTGTCCTCTAGATCTCCCCATGGACACGATAATGAGCAAAATCCTCCATCTGGCAGCCCGCTTACAGCGAACTCAACCCAAAAACTGTTGTCTGAATGTGCTAAATTTAATTCTGCTCTAATTAGTTTTGTGTCGAGAGGCTGCAGAGCGGGCCGGGCTGTGCCTGCGGTGTTCAGAAACCATCAATCATCAATCAGTCAGACAGAACGCAGTATTAACTCTGGTTCATGAAGACAGTCCTGTCCCCTTAAAACAAATAAACCTCTGGATTTAACATGCGGAGAGACACATAACAAGATAGGCTAGTGTAACTTTAGAAGTTTTTTGTACATTAGCAGCTAAGTGTTAGCTCCTGAATGCCTACAGCTTTTTAGTCTGCTCCTCATTAAGGTTTGTAAGGGATTTAGCAGGATTGTTGAATTTATTTTAATGCCTAAAACCAAAAAACATAAGAACTACAGATCTCAGAAGAGATGTATTAAACCTGCTCTTAAATACGCGGCAAATGTTAGCATGTACCGCTAACTGGCCTATACTACTAGCTAGCATTAATTTACCTCAAAGTCATTGCGCATATGAGCTTGCTACATTAGTTTCTGAAGTTACAGGAAAAAATATTTTTAAAACAGGATAGTGTCAAAGCAGGATACTAAGTTACACTATTTGGTCTATGCTAACGTCAGCTAATAAAATTATGCTAATAGAGATAACACTATGTATGTCAAATGTTAGTCCAAATCCTAAAAGTAAAATTATTTAAATATAGTGCAGATGGATCATACTTTGAACATTTGTGCATGTGTCACAGTTGTAGCTCTGCCAGGATTGCTGTCTTAAATGGACTTTTATCCATTTTCATGATACACTTTTTGGTTTTGTTTGCTTTGGTACAGACCTTATAACAATGTTTTGTTTTTAAGTTTTTTAAGTCATCAAAGAGACTACAAATCTCCGAAATTTGCCTGCAAGTGTATTCGCACTTGACACTTAAGTGCAACCTGTGTGATAGGAAAGTGATTCCTTTGCAGCATCCAAAATGGCACTTGTTACATGAGAGAGCCTTCTTCTTTTCTTTATATTTTGTTGAATTTGTAGGCCCGTAAGAGACGTGCTTTGTTGAGGAGAGAGAAGCTGTGATGAGTGATAAACGCTGTAACTGTCGTGAAGTTTAACTTGCACACATGCTGATGTTGGACCACAATGCTAGAAGACGGCTCGTCTCAGCTGTGCTCCAGGGATTTAGCTGACACCGTGTCAATGTGTTTAATCCCTCTTGTCTCCCGTGTGGAGATCGGTGAGGGAGGAATAGACATTTGTATAACCCCCCTGCATCTTTTCCCTTTTCTCTCCCTCAGGAAAGAAACTTATGTCTGTGAACATAGCTATCAAGTACACATTTTTAGACCTTTCTAAAGTGTTCTAATCTTAAAACATGGCAGACAAAACGTGTTAATAATCTAGCTAGCTAGAGTTGATCAAATCTGACAGAAATATTTCCAAACTCAACGGTCCCGAGACAAAAATGAGGAGCTACTTTTGTCTTCTTCCATCTGAAATAAGATACGCCAGGAAAAAATAAAAGTCAAAATTTCTAAAAATATACCCTCTAAAACCACACAACAAGACAAAAAAAAAGACTGTGTAGTAGATGTGATGTGAGTTTCAACCTCACAAACTACAACATGCCGTAATCAGTCAGACAAAATCACATATTATGTGTGTGAGTACATGTAGATGATGCTGACGGTGTGTTTTTCTTTTTATAAACTGCTGGAGGACTGAACATTACATAAAACATGAAAGTACATTATTTATCAGAGGAGCACACTCACCCGCTCCGCAGACTGTGCCGTGCCAAAGAAGATGGGGATGAAGGCGAGCCAGATGATGCAGGTTGTGTACATAGTAAATCCAATGGGCTTGGCCTCGTTGAAGGTCTCTGGCACGCCACGCGTCTTGATGGCGTAAACAGTGCATGTGACCATCAAGAGGATGCTGTATCCCAGCGAGCAGATGAGCGACAGGTCGGAGATGTCACACTTGAGAACCCCGCGAGCGTTCCAGGGATCCTGCGTGCGCTGCTCCCCGTAGTCCACGAAGGTGTGTGGCGGGTCGGCGGCGAACCACACGAGGACACCCAGCAGCTGAACTGAGATGAGCGAGAAGGTGATGACCAGCTGGGAGGCTGGTGAGATGAATCGTGGCGCCGTCACCGCCTTCTTGCCCTGCTCGAAGATGCGGTGGATGCGGTTGGTCTTGGTGAGCAGCGCGGCGTTGCTGAAGCACATACCGAGGCCAAGGAAGATGCGGCGGAAGGAGCAGACGACCACATCGGGCGCAGCGATCATAGGGAAGGTGATGATGTAACACAAAAAGATGCCCGTCAGCAGCACGTAGCTCATCTCCCGCCCTGAGGCGCGAACAATGGGGGTGTCGTTGTAGCGAACGAAGGTGGCAATGACGAACGTGGTGGCAATGATGCCCAGGACGGAGATGAAGACGGGCAACAGTGCCCAGGGCGAGTGCCACTCCAGCTTGATGATGGGGATGGGCTGGCAGCCGGTGTGGTTCTGGTCGGGTCGTTTCTCGTAAGGGCAGAGCTCGCAGGTGAACTCGCTGGCCTGGAAGTGGTATCCCTCGCAGCGCTCGCAGTGCCAGCAGCATGGGACGCCCTTCACCACCTTCTTCCTCTCGCCGGTTCTGCAGGGCAGGCTGCACACCGAGGCCGGCAGGGAGGAGTCGCCTGCGGTCCACTGAAGGGCCTCCATCTGAGGGAGGAACCATGCTGGTCAACATTTATCTTCTGAGAAGCCGAACAAACAGCTCAACAACATCAGAAGTGTTATCTCATCTTAGTTTAAAGAGCAACAGCAACAGCACTGATGCTTCAGGCTCTGTCTGATGGTGAAAACATTACACTAACTACAAACACACTGTAAAACATGGAGGAGGACAAAATGTACTTCTGGACGCCCACACAGACACAGTATGGATGCATAATGTGGAAATATTGCAAAGTTGAAGAAAGCCAGTTTAGCAAATGGCAGCTTTCATTTCAAACACTCAACTGAAGGTCCACTTACTAGCTTGTTACCAAGCTCTTAACGAGTAAGTAGACCTTCAGTTGAGGTTGTTCTGACGAACTGCTGCTTTCAAAGTCAAGGATTCAAGCTAAACTTTTAATCAGAAACCGATGGGGAGTCCTTAAAGTGCTTTTACAGTTCCATGGCAACTGAGCAAAAAAAAACTTCATTCAAACTCTGTTCTTCATGTGGCTCAAATTTCCGGGACAAACTACTAAAATGACCTTGTTTTGAGATTGTTTTGTCACAACTTCCTTAGATTTGCTATTAACTGTAGGATCAATAAGTAAAATTGGATAAACTGGGTTTTTAAGGATAAAGATTAAGAATTAGGTTTTTTCATCTGACAATCTCACTACAATCAAATATAACTCAAGTCCAACTTCAAATCATTTTGGGCCCAATTCCTTCTCCCATATAATCATAGATCATTACTACCATTCACATTATCAGGCTTTAAGGACTTTAATACCATCAATAATTACTTTTTCACTCTGGGCAACTTCACGGTTTGACAGATGCTAATAAAATAAAACAGATTGGAATGATTGGTCCTTACGTTTAGATGCAGCTGATTGGTCCAGTGTCCGATGACCTTGTACTCTGCCACCGACCTGTTGTTGATCTGGTACTGGAAGATGTCGTAGCGTCCTGGAGCATCACCGTTCTCGTTAAAGATGACCGGAGTCCCTGCACTTCCTGTAGAAACACAAACATAAAGAACAGACATTGTTTAACATGCATTTGTGCAGGTGTCTCTGTCATCATGATCACCTTGTTTATCAGCTTTTCAGCTCATTGGTGTGTGAATTCTTGAGTTATGGAGGTCACAGCGACTTTGTGATAGTTGTGATGTCAACTATGACATATGGTTATGAATCCTGGATATTGGATTTTGCAGTTACTGAAAGACGAGTGAATGCACTTGAAATGAAGTGCTTTAGTAAGATCCTGTAAATATGTACGCAGCACACCGAACTGATGAAAGTGTTAAAGATGAAATTGTACAGAAAAGTGGAAACCATATAGCTTTACTCTCCACCATCAAGCAAAGAAAACTGAGATGGTTTGGACATGTCACTCGTCATGGTGGTGCATTGACTCATACTATATTACATGGGAAAGTACCTGGAAAACAAGGAAGAGGAAGACCTAGAAAGAACTGGCTCTAGTGTATAATGCAACAAGAACTGCAAAAGACCGATTAAAATGGAAAGAATGGTATATGGACCTGCACTTATATAGCGCTTTACGACCACTCAAAGCGCTTTACACTACAGACGCTCATTCAGCCATTCACACTGGTGGCAGAGGCTACCCTAAATGGTGCCACCTGCCACCATTGGGAATTCATTCACACACCGATGAATGCAGCATCGGGAGCAATTTGGGGTTCAGTATCTTGCTCAATGATACATTGACATGTAGGCTGCCATGGTCAGGGATCGAACCACCAACCATCCGGTAACTGGACGAACGTTCTACCAACTGAGCCACAGCCGCCCCAGAACTGGTGAAAAACATCCTAGTGCACCTACGGCCACTTGGCTACAGATTATGATGATCAATCGACTTCAATCTTTGACCTCCAAAATCTACGTTCAAGCTTGAGTGCAGTTGAATGTTTGTGCCAAATTTGAAGAAGTTCCCTTCAGGTGTTCCTGAGATATTGCAGTCATGAAATCAGACAGACTTGAGGTCACAGTGTCCACCAAAACAAATTTACAGCATGTCCACCACCTTTGAAAATTGAGGAAAGCCCTTTTTCCCAACGAAGAACTGATTTACTTTCTATAAAACACTTTATATGATGAGACGGTTCCTTAATCCGATTGTTTCATGTTCCCTCCGTGTCTCCCTGAATCCAAACGGACCACACCAACTGTTCTGTGTTAAGGTCTCTGCATGATGCAGCTAGTGTGTGTTCCACAAAATGCTCTTTTTAATCCATCTGTGTTGTCTTCTAAAGCAATAAGCTGTTATTTTCTCTCAGGTTTTTTATGAAGATGCAGGTTTGAGTCATCTTATCACAGTTTTTACCGCAGACTCGTCACCAAAACAACCACACAAACGTCTTGTAGCCATATTGACTAAATCCCTCCTGCCAAGATAAGATCTCATGCTGTCTGACGCTGTTCACACTCAGCCTGCAGATTAAAAATAATGGTAACAGCGTCTGAATGCACGAGGCAAAAACATTTACATCTCCGGCTTCAGTCCAACTTCAGTGGCTTGGTTTCCATCATTCTGTCTCCTAAAGTGAAGTAAAAACTGCCACCTACTGTAGTAATTTGTAAAATAATAAAAAGTGGTTTGTCACCTGACATACTTCACACAATAAACTTTATTCCCTATAATGGTTCATGACACTGTATTTTGTTTCATTTATGAATCTACAGGTGATAATAAATGCACTCTTTTAACATTTTCAGTCTTTACATATTTTGATGAATAAAAACATGAATTCCTATAAGATGATTTTGATATAATTTCACATTAATCTTGTACAGTGGTGGGAAAAGTATTCAGATCTCTTATTCAAGTAAAAGTACTAATACCACAAAATGACATTACTCCACTACAAGTAAAC
Organism: Centropristis striata; assembly: GCF_030273125.1. Classification (NCBI taxonomy): domain Eukaryota; kingdom Metazoa; phylum Chordata; class Actinopteri; order Perciformes; family Serranidae; genus Centropristis; species Centropristis striata. The sequence goes on from NC_081522.1 coordinate 33,764,288, forward strand.
GTCCTGCATTCAAAACTTACTGAAGTAAAAGAACACAAGTATCAGCATCAAAATGTACTTAAAGTATCAAAAGTAAAATTACTTGTTATGCAGAATGAACCACTCAGACTGTTTATATGGTTGGATAGATGGATGGATGGATGGTGGATGGATAGATGGATAAATAGATGGACAGATAGTTGGATGGATGGATGGTTGGATAGATAGATAGATAGATAGATAGATAGATAGATAGATAGATAGATAGATAGATAGATAGATAGATAGATAGATAGATAGATAGATAGATAGATAGATAGATAGATAGGTAGATAACCTATGATAAATAAATATGAATTTACATTAAAACCTTTGCTAAAATGTTTAAACTTTCGTAGAGAAATTGCACATTACTGTGAAATTAAACATTTGCAGGAAACTAAATTAAATAATGTACAGATAAAATAAGGATTTGCAAAGATGACCAGGAAAATAGTGCAAAACAGAGAATGAAATTGTCCATTGTCTTTTGTCCTTCCTGCCCTGACTGAGAGCTGCTCCACAGTCTAATGGCCAGGGGATTGGAAACCCACCAGAGCTCAAGGAAGTGAAGTTAAAATGCATCAAAGAAGCTTGTAAGGTGAAATCCAGTTGAGTTTGTGAGACAACATAATCTGTATATTTAGAGATGTTTTCTTCATTCATGCCTGTGACGCAATTAAGGTTTAAAATGTTAAAAAATCTAAAATGTCGGAGTGTTTGAACCTCACAAAGAACACTCAAGATGTTCACTTAATCCTCCTGAACTTGCTGTTTTGTTTCCAGCTGCTGTATTCACTGTATTGTGTTGTCATCGTACAGTGTTGCTGTACTCCTCGCTGCAGGGCGAATTTAACACCGGGGACAGCAGAGTCTCGAACTGGAAGCGGATTAGTTTGGAGCCACTGAAGCCGAGAGGAAGAGGGGCAGATTGGAGCTAAAGAGCAGAACAACAAAAGGAAAAAAAGGAAAAAAAGAAAACGATTTATAATGAAGTGAGTGGGCGCCGGTTTGATTCTATCCTGTCCCGATTTCCTTCCTCAACATGAATAAAAGCATCACAAATCACATCAGCGTGGCGATGAATCACCAAAACTTGCCTCAGGATGTAGAAGCCCCCCTCCCCCAACCAGCACCACCTCAGCTTCTCCATCCCCCTATGTCACTTCCCTTCATATTACTCCGGAGAACCCGTGTTGATACAGAATCAACCTCCTCGCTTTACATTATTTCCAAACACTGTAGCCATAATAAGTGCTGCAGCTTTGTCATGACATACAACACGACAAAACCACCAACGATCTGTTTTGTGGAAAAAACAGTCGAACAACGTCAAAAAGAGCTCTTCGAGTACTCGGCCACGTTATGTTGTGGACACTGATGTCTATTTGTGACATCAGAACACGGTTTTCACGAAATAACAACGTTGTTGGTTCACCGACAATCCTCCAGGAGGTTTTGAGCCACTTCAATGCATTGACAATCAATATTATCAACATTATCAATCAAACAATATGCTTTATTTTTAAAGCAAAATGGTTACGCTAAACACACAACACACAAATACAGTCACACACTACAAGAAAAAAGTGTGGGATTGTATGATTACAGTGCAATCACAAGATCCAATCAAGCTTATTTCTCTGTCTTAAAATTGACTGTAATTCCACCAGAGTTACTAGATGTGTCTATTTCAATTCCTTCTGCACATCATTCCAGGTAGACGGGGCAAAAAATGTAAAAGCCTTTTTGCCCCGATCAGTTCTGACTCTCAGGACCTGCATCAGTATGAAGTCCTGAGAATGCAGGCCATATTGGCTGATGTTTCTACACGTGTAAACACAAGTATGTAGGCAGAAGTCCAAGAATAGATTTATAAATAAAAGTCAACCAGTGAGAGAGTATATGGACATACAAAGATGGACAATATGCAACCTTTAGTCAGAAGGTCAAGAAAATCGGTTGGATTGGTCATCTGGGAGCGACTAATATCCATAATAGAATTCACTGAAAGCAGTTCAATTGTTATCCAGATATCCTTCAAAGTGTTGGTCTGATGGATGCACATTCTTCGGCTGATAGAAGACCAAGATTTACAACTTTTATCAGCCTCTTTTATGGAGAAATTCTTGTTGCAGCTGAGATTTAGGCTGAATCCCATTACCACCCCTTCCCCTGCCTTGTTTTTGCACATTCATGGGAGGGGTAGGGCTGTCTCAATTCTCGTTTGGGTTAAGGGCTAGGGCCAAGGCATAGGGCTACATAGCCCTTGAAATGAAACTTCCAAAGGACCAAACTTAAAAGGGAGGACTTTGAGGAATTTTCCAGCATCCCCCGCGTAACCTGTCACAAAGTTTAAAGCCGGCTGGCAAACTTTTAGGCAGCGATGGCTCAAGCCAATACTATGTTCAAGCGTTTTTTTCAATTGTTTTGAATCATAAGTTAGTCGTAGCCGATGCTAATATTCCGGTGCTCCTTTTGTGTAGGTGGCTAGCTATGACACGACTAAAATTGCCACCACTGTTGACGTAACAGTCCGCAAGGGTCAAATGATGATGGTAAATGGACCTGCACTTATATAGCGATTTTCTATTCGCTTTGCGACCACTCAAAGCGCTTTACACTACAGACGCTTATTCACCCGTTCACACACACATTCATACTGGTGGCAGAGGTTACCCTAAATGGTGCCACCTGCCACCATTGGGAATTCATTCACACACCGATGAACGCAGCATCGGGAGCAATTTAGGGTTCAGTATCTTGCTCAAGGATACTTCGACATGTAGGCTGCCATGGTCAGGGATCGAACCACCGACCATCCGATCAGTGGGCAACCCGCTCTACCAACTGAGCCACAGTCGATGACGATGATGATGGAGGGGTGTCTCGTTTCTTAGGGAAGCGTTCTTACTCCTACCACCATCAACTCTGTATTGAGGGGCAAGGGGAAGAGGGGTAGGTGCAGGGGGTGGTAATGGGATTCAGCCTATAACTTAAATTTTAAACCACAGCTGCTCAACTGTCGAGTGAAGTTCTGGCTGGCTGTGAACTTTATTTCCAGACTTGTCGATGCGGTGATGTCACAGCTGCAGTTTGTCATCAAACCGGAGCAGAGAGAGAGAATTGCTGCTTCATTAATCCACCTGTTCGACCTGAATGGATCCGACAGCAGCAGCAGCAGCTCTTCTTCACAGTGTTGACAGGAAGTGTGTGTCGGTCTGAAACACGGCCGAGCGCGGCCTTGGAGTTTTATTGAACCAGCCCTCTGGTATCGATTGTTTCCGGGAGACCTTGGCGAGCGGCGTGGGCGGTCGGAGCTGCAGCCTGGCAGCTCGTCCATTCATCTGTGTGATAATACGCCTGAACGTACAGTCTGCTCCTGCCTCTGCTTCCTCGCTCTGACTGCAGTTTATTCAGGTCCATTCCAAACACAATTTTTGTTCCTCTACCGATTCCAACCTCGCTTGAGTTCCAGTTTTGATTCCACACCTAATTTACCCCCACATTTTTGTAAATCGTTGCCTTTCAGATGTCTTGATCTCAAAGTAAAAGCTTTTTTCTTCCATTCAAGCTCTCAAATCTGTAGAAAAGTTTGTTGTTGCTTCCACCAGTTTGTTGCCATGGCAGAATTCTAATTATGGCAGCTTACAGTAGGTGGCTGCTGATGTTGATTTTGTGATAATACCCTGAAATCATGTTTCAGCTTTTCAGAAAGAGCAATGGAATAAACCCCCTGAAAGCACACACAAAAATGAAAGCTTTGCAAACAGAACCTGGAGGAGGATTTGTGGTTGTAAATAATGCTCAAAAAGTCACCAGAAATCTCTAAATGTTGCTGCGTGCTACAGTACATACACACAACTTTGTGCATTACGTATTTGCATGGACAATATTAAAAGTTTTGACATTTTAATAAAATAGCATTAAACTAAGCTTATCTTTGAGAGTACATCCACATCAGATATTTGGAAAAATCCTTTGTTTCAGCCTCCAGTCCCCCTTTAAATTGACATTTTTTCACCCAGAAATTGAGCTTTTCCAGGCAAAATAAATATTAAAATTCCAGCTGAGTGTTTTAATGTGTATTGGGAAAACTAAGCTCTGGCAAAACATTTTATTTAATCAGACCAAATCATGTTCAGTGTCTGTGTAGCAATTAATAATGTTTTGTCCTCTCAAACTTTCACTGTGATCTCATTTCAATAGAGAGACAGTACAGCTTCTGTCCATTAACATACATTTATGCTGATTCTGTCAGACGACAGTGATCATAAAACAATTTTATGAATATATCAAGGCTGAGGAGCAGCTTGGGGATGACTGCTGGTTAACAAGTGGAATTTATGAGCCAAGATTAAATAAATATTTTACAGCCCTTGTTGCACAGGACTTGTATTACCTGGGAACCTACAATACACTTCTTAAGGGGCAGCAGAAGAGCCCGCCCCTTCGCGTCACTCAAGCGAATTAGCCAATCGGTGACGTAGCAAGCGCTAAGTCACTTCCTTATTCAACAAGTCTACTTAATACGGCCACAAAACAGCATGAAACCTAGACAAACTCAAACGAAAATACCACAAAACCTTACTGACCTGTCTCTGTCTCTAACATACAACACAGTGCTTGTTCTGACAAAATGTTTGTTGGTACACTTCTTAAAAGGCGGCAGAAGAGCCCGCCCCTTCGCGTCACTCAAGCGAATTAGCCTGTAATGTGTAATAATAATAATAATACATTTGTAATAATAAAATGGATGGATGGAATAATTATCCCTGTTATTTGTAATAATACTACTACTAATAATAATACATTTTATTTATAGAGCTCTTTTCAGGATACACACATTTTAATTTACAATTATAACAGTTACATTTGCAGGTAGAGATAAAAACAATTAAAATCAAAAACAATAACATCAATAACAATGGTCACACATTAAAAGCAGTTCTGCATAGGTGAGTTTTGAATGTGGATGGATCTGAGCAGTATCTAGTGTTTTTGGGGAGAGTTCCAGAGGGAGGAAGCAGCTATGGAAAAAGCTCTGTCAGTGCAGGTTCCGTGCTTGTAATTAATGCAAAAGTCTTAAGTGATCTTAATCGCAGGCAAATCTGCCACATCCATCATTTTTCAAGTAAAGATTCCACTGCAAATAACAACCCAAATTGTTTCAAACACAGAGGTCATCAGTCTTTTAGCAGCGAGGTTTTATTTTGTCTCTTCCCGGTCAAACCATACCTACATTTGGGTGCAAATTCAGAAGGTTTACCCCTCTGCACAGGCTCTAATCCACATAAGTGGATTAAAATGTAGTAGAATCTCGAAAAATGCTGAGATGAATAACATGCACTGCAGCAGGAAGCAAGCAACATTTTAGCCTTGATATCATATCAAAGGGATAATGCCAGTAAATTCAAGTGCAATACAGTCTTTCCTTATCTTGTGTGAATGTGCAGCATGAAACAGAGTTTGAGGGGTCATTTTTTAATCAAATGAAGTCCCTTACTGATACTTGGTGCCATGCAAATAGGGCTTTATTTTGTTGCAGGACTACAGACAAATCTACAGTGAGTGATCTGGTTCAGGTCTTTCAGTGTGGACAGAAATCATTTTGAGAACGACCTTAAATTGCGGTAGATGTCTTCCGAAGCGAAAACTGCATTTTAAAAAAGATGCTCCAGCTGGACGTAATCATACTCTGAAACTAGACTTTTTATTCAAGCATCAGCTGCTCCATATGCACCAAAATCTGCTTCACAAAGTCTTTATGTTAATCTTGCACAGACAGAAACAGAAGTATATCAAATAGAGAGGATCTAGACACTAGAATAATATGGAGCAAGATTAGGATAAAATATGTTGTACTTGAAAACATAAAATCTGAAATTTGAAGTTTTGATCTTGAATTTTGAAAAATACACCAATGTATTCAAAATAAAAATAAGTGTACACTTTTTTTTTCAGGGAAAATACAATTATGATCAACTATGGAAATTCTTTTAAATTATTTTTTTATTTTCATTTTTCACTTTCATATGTTTCATTCAGTTGAAAGTTTTATCTTTTCAGATTCAGATTTTAAGTAAAAAAAAAAATTCTGTTTCAGATCCAAATGTGGCGTGGGGGGCGTGGCATCAACTGAGATGGGCTGAGAATCATGACAGACAGCTCAACCCCAAAAAAAACCATGTACACTTATTTTTATTTTGAAAACATTGGTGTATTTTTCAAAATTCAAGATCAAAACTTGAAATTTCCGTTTCAGATTTTATGTTTTCCAAGTACAAAACTTTTGACCCTAATCCTCCATAGAATAAACCCGTAAAAGGTTATTTCATTGAAGCGACGGAGAGGATTTCCCAAAACGCTGAACTGCTCCTTTTATTCCTGAGGTTCACACGGTGCAGGGACAAACAGCTGAGCTCCCTCTGGTTGTTTCCTCTTCCTGCTTTGTTCAGCAGTTTATAAAAAGCTGCATATTTGAAGTGAAGTCACAGCAGGAGATGAGCTCCACACATATTCATCACTTCACTCACCTACAGTATCTGCCCCCCCATCCCCCCATCCTCCCCCTCTTCATCACTGATCTGACTGTAAAGGGTTCCTGTTCCTGCAGCTCCACAGGGTCAGTCGTGCTGCATCCCTGTTAAAAACAGCAACAACAAGCTTTTATCGCCTCTTAGTAAGCATCCACTGTCCAAATGAATCAGGGGGGAATCTCCCTGACGCCCTCACCCCCCCCTCCCCCCCTCCCTCGCTCTGCTGATCGTGTTCAAACAGGACGTTACAATAGGCCGGCCTCAGAACAGCGAGCATTAACATTAGCACAAGCGTCTCGATTAGCCTCCCGACGCTCCTCTAAAAATAAGCACACGGGCGAGGAGAGCACGGGTGAGCTGGCGATTAGCCCCCGGCCACCGTCGCCACGGAGTCCTCGCCTCGTCCTGGATTCGCTGCATTTCATACATGGAATTATGGGTAACCCCGCTGCCCCGTGTTCAGAGAAGTGAAGCATAAAAAAACACTGAAGCAGCTCGAGTTTGATTTATGTCAACGTTTGATGTATGTGAAGGTTCAACAGAGCATGCTGTTCACAGACTCACACAGGGAAGCCCCCAAAAGCAGCGTGGCATCGGTGTGTGTATGTGTGTGTGTGTGTGTGTGTGTGTGTGGAGGCCTTAATGAGCTCAATCAGGCACAAACCACACATGAGCCACATGCTGCTGAGCCAGGATCCAGGGAAGATGCACACGTGCCGCTGCAGAAGCTGCAACCTGGAGATGTTCTCTGAGGCTGCAGCTTCAATCGATGTCATCTTTCTCAAATGAGCATCTGTTAAAATCAGAAACGACGTCCATCTTTGGTGTCCAGAGTCCCACTGAGAGCACGAGGTACAGAGGAGCAGCAGTCTCCGAGAGAAGCTGAAACTTCACATGATTTCACATCAGGGCTAATGTGAAATCTTAACAGCAAACAGATCATTCAAATCCAATGTGTGCAACTTTTCATTTTGTGGTTTTCTGATATCAGGTTGCCTAAAGGCCAGAAAAGCAGGCAAAGCAACAAGTCCTTCAATTCAAATGAATATGCACGTCATTTGAAACCATTATCCACAAGGTGACATCACCTTTTCAGAAAGAGAAGGGAAATAAATGTACGTAAATTGCGGCAGTGAAGGGGGTCATGAGGGTGATGTGAACCATTCCATTATTATTACATTATACATGTATGTAAAGGTATATTTTCCTCCAGGGTATGGCCTCTCTTTGACATGAAAACTTAGTTTTACGTCACTAAAACTGTATTTTTTTTTTTAAAGGCCTAATACGGTGCTACGAGTGCAGCTATTTTCTTGTCATTTGCACATTGAAGCCCCATGAAATGTTAATGGTGCAATCTTATAACATATAATACAAATCATGCACTTACTTGTGGTTTTAAGCTGTAATGTTTTACATTTTCTCATGCATTTCCCCGGAAGCTTTTGCTTTCCATTTTTTTCTGCAAACAGCAAGAAACGGAACTTCGAACATAAAGGTGCATCTCAATAAATTATAATATCCTTGAATGTTTATTTATGTCAGTAATTCAATTCAAAAAGTGGAAATAACGCATTATATAAATCCATTACACACAGAATGAAACATTTCATGTCTTCATTTATTTAATTTCTTCTAGTAATAATGATTATGGCTTACATTTAATGAAGACTTAAAATACAGTGTCTCAAAAAATGTGAATATTACAAAAGACCAATTTTAAAAAGCATGTTTAATATGGAAATGTTGGCCTCTGAAAAGTATGTCTATCTATATGACTCAATACTTGGTTGGGGCTTTTTCACTTGAACTATTGGAAATTGACTTTTTTATGATATTGATGCACCTATAGAGTGTGCATTGGTTGTCACCACTGGTTTAGGGCAAAAAAACTTCCTGGTTAGGCATTAAAAAAGCAAATAAATGCACTTTAATGGCAGCAGTGAAGTAGTTATGAGGGTAATATGAGCCATTATATTATTATTATATTATACACGTATGAAAATAGATATTTCCCTCCAGGTTATGGCCTCTCTTTGTCACTAAAAACTGTATATATATACATATATATATTTTCTAAAAGGCCTCATACGGTGCAGCTATTTTCTTCCCATTTGCACTTTCATTGTGATCATTACCTCTGCAATACTGGTGCACGCCCCTCCATCTCTTCTAAGAGAAGTAAAAGCCCCCTGCAGACCACATTTCAGCCCCATGAAGTGTTAATGGTGCACTCTTTGTAACATGTAATACAAATCATGCACTTACTTGCACTTTTAAAGCTGTAATGTTTTGCATTTTTCCTGCATTTCCCCGGAAGCTATTGCTTTCCATTTTTCTGCAAACAGCAGGAACGAAGCTTCTAACATAGAGTGTGCATTAGTTCTGTCAAAGTGATGGATTACACAACTCCAGCAAGTTCTGTGTCGACAACTGGTGTGATTTCTTTTGAAGAAAACTGTGAGAAGAAGTTCCCACTTTGTGCAAAAACAGTGGCTGGTCCTCACAGAGATATAAGAACTGGCTCACACAAACACATTATTTCCTGAATCTGCTTTATTGTCCTGAATTCTTCCTTAATAAGATTTCTCCTCTGGGCTTTAATCTGAGAGATGACTGACTAATCTTCCTGTCTGTGACACGTTTCCTGTTTCTGCCCCCATTTGCTTTAATTCAGCGAACAAGGCAACCAACTGTTTAATGTTTAAAAACCACATGCAGCCCCTCAAACCCGACTTTAAATGCGCACAGATTTACAGTTTCAGCCCTGCGGGTGAAACTCACCACTGATTCAATGTTTAATGTCTCTCCTCCTCCTGCAGAAATAACATCCAGCAGCTCCAACATCCATCAGAGATGAATCCCTGAGAGCTCAGCCACAGAATTGGCTCAATCTCCTCCTCTCTCTGTTTTGTTTGTGTCCTGTATCTCTCCATGCTGAGCAGGTAGATAGAGAAATTATTCAAATCGAATCCCCCCTGTCCGCAGGTAGGAAGGGAAGAGGAAGAGGTGGGATATAAGGGAAAATCTCTTGTCTGAACTACTATAATTCACAGGAAGATCACAGCAGAAGTGGAAGCTTCCAGAGGAAATATCACCACAACTGATTCTGTTAAGATGTGTTCAGACACGCACTCACAAGGTGACGTCTTTAGATGTTTTGTTCTGCCTGACCAACACTCGAGACCCCTGGGATTTTATTTAAAATGTGAGGAAATGAGGTAAAAAATCCAGCATTTAGGAAGCAAATGTTTGAGTCAATATCATTATAAAGTGCCTTTTGGTGTCCTCAGCAGAATCGCTCAGTCATGAAAATGAAAATGTAGCAAAATAATGACACTCTGAGGTCGTTATAAATGGCCAACCTTTACACACCTATCAGTACAATGATAATTCTCCTAAAATGTGTTTCCTTTATTTTATACAGTTTTTTTTCATTGGATGTATGTGTTTTTGGCATGTCCCACACACTGCTCCGCTTACTACAGTGTGTGTAATTAGTGGTTAAATGATACTAATTCAGAAAGAAAAATGACATGGTTATATTGTCCACAACAAGTTATTTGAGAAAATGAGTAATTTTGATCATATATATTCTATTTTCATAATCATATCAAACATTTTTCATATGTCCCTGAAATTGCAGTCCACCCTGTCATTATGGGGTTACTGCCCCTTTAAGAAACCCCATGACGCTCTCAGGGACATTTTTCCCGCCAATTTGTCTTTCTTTAATGGAGGCTCAAACAGTGGCTAATTCCATCACATTATGTGTGTAGCTGAATGTTGACAAGCTTAACATGGCCACCCTGTCATAGTTAAATATAAATTTAAAAAAAAAACTTTCTGAAATTTGAAATATATTTGCTAAACAGTACACAGTCAACTTGCTAACTGAGTCACGTCGCTAACTGAAGGTCCAGCTATGCTAAATTAAATGCTGAAATTAGCTCATTAACATATTTTGCTGTTCGCTATAATTAGTTTATAAAAGTTTGGGAGTTTGACCAACACACATTACTAACAGCATAACATCTACTTATTACAATAAATATGAAGTTTATCTCAGCTTTTTTTTTTTTTTTTTTTTTTAAATGGGGAAGTCTCAAAGGCACCTCTTGGTGATATTGACTCGTTTAACAAGTGACTCAAATGATTTGTCAATTATTGAAGTATTGTTTTGTACAAATTCAAGTGCTTTTTTCCCATTTTATGCAACTTTTATATTTCTACTGCAAGACATCTCAGATATAAATATTGTACTTTTTACTACATTTGTCTGGCAGCTTTAGTTCCTTTTCAGATTACAGTTTTTCATCCACTTCCTGTCCAGTGAAAACCACGTAACTCCAGATGTGTTGATGTCGAATGTTTGTGATGAACTGAAGGATAAAGTGAAGCGTTCACGTTCCAGACATTTTAAAAAAGGAACATCATTTTTCTTGCTTTTTCCCCTAATTGCAGATTGCAAGTTTGAGATGTCTTATTAAAAGAACCCATTAGCAGTTTGATTGATGTTGCTCAGACTGCTCCCATTAAAAATGTAAATCAAGGCGGAGATATCTGTTTTTGCAAACGAACTCTTCAAGTTTTACTTCATGTGTTGAGAAAATTCTCCTACTTCTTCAGCTAAATAAACTCTTTAAAAACTCTCTCAGATCAGCTGGAAAATGCATCATAACAAAGCTGAAAAAAAGCTGTTTGTCTGACTTTTTTATATATACAAACATATGGTGATTTTATATAATATGATGCATTTCTGTAGATCAAACTAACAAACAGTAAATAAAGGAGTTAAAATGAGCCTTAAACATCTACAGCAGTAAAATGCAACAAACACATGAATGCAGCTGAGATATTAATTCAAAAACATAATATATTAGAAAAACTCAGACTGCACAGTGAGTGCTTTTACTTTAAGTTTGTTAATTACATCTTGCTAATAATATGTTAATATGTTAACTACGATGGCGTATGGTCTTAGTATGAAAAAAATAAATAAAAATAAGAAAATAAAACTTGTGGTTTTATAAGCAGGAGAAATACTTTAACCTTTTTTTAACCTAATATATTATTATTATTATTATTATTATTATTATTATTATTATTATTATTATTATTATTATTATTATTTACTTATTCTGTCTTCAACTACTGCTTGAGAATTTCCATTTAATGCAACTTTATACTTTTACATTTATTTGACAGCTTTAGTTACTTTACAGGCCTACTTTGCAGATTCAACAAAATATAAATCAACTAATAAATTATTAGTTTTCATTATAGTTTAAACTATCCAGCAGTATAGAAAGTAGTTCAAATTAGCTCCATTTTTACCAGCTGCAACACAAAAGAGATGTACACAACAATGCATAAATAATTATAATCCAATAATATATTACAGGTGCATCTCAATAAATTTGAATATATTGGAAAAGTTTATTTATGTCAGTAACTCAATTCACAAAGTGGTAATAACACATATAGATCCATTACACACAGAATGAAACATTTAATGTCTTAATTTATTTAATTTCTTCTAATTATAATTATCATGGCTTACATTTAATGAAGACCTAAAATTCAGTGTCTCAAAAAATGTGAATATTACAAAAGACCAATTTTAAAAAGCATGTTTTATATGGAAATGTTGGCCTCTGAAAAGTATGTCCATCTATATGACTCAATACTTGGTTGGGGCTATTTGACTTGAACTACTGGAAATTGACTTTTCCATCATATTCTAATGCAGGGATGGGCAACTGGAGGCCCGGGGACCACATACGGCCCGCAACCTCACTTGAAGTGGCCCTCAGTACAACTACATGCATTTGAGCATGAAATCTTAAAAGTGCAGTGTAAAAATGCACAAAATTACTTCTTGCAATTAATGTTGGTCTGCTGTTCTTGCACTGAAAAACAAGAAATCACAGTAAGTGGTTATTTTTTATTTGCTTCAAACCTTTTGTATTCCTATTTATACTGTTATACATGCATTTGAGCATGAAATATGTTAAGTTACTGCACTGTAAACATATTTAAAATTGCAGTTTCATCATATCTATTTAAGTGAATGGTCCTATATGTGGCCCTGTAGTACTGTTGATGAAAAATTGTGGCCCCCTGCAGCATTTAAGTTGCCCATCCCTGTTCTAATGTATTGAGATGCACCTGTATGTATAATAATCTGAAACAGGCCAATCTATATCATTATATCTTTTACTTTTTGAGTATATTCTGCAGCTTCCTGTAAGTGTAGCTGCTCAGTGAAGGATGTGAGCTGTGTCACTCTGTGCTGCGAGACGCCGGGCACCAGGCCAGCTTCTACCCACAATGCACCAGTAGTTCACTGGGGCACATTCATGGTCACAGATCACAGCAGGACACACAGGGGCGTTTCAGAGGCACAGAACAAAGTCCAGCAGCTGACATGTCCCCTGTACGCTGAAGGGCCTGCAGGCCCGGGAGCCACAGCCACGATAATGAACAAGCATGTGTCGACCAATCAAATGCCTGTAAACGGGCAGATCAGCATCACCAACAAGCCTCTTTATAAAGACGAGGAGGTGTGGAGGTATAAAGAAGTGACCTTGCATCATTCACAGCTTAACAACGTATTGAATATTCGCTTCTGCTACATCAATTTGAATCCTTTTTCTGTTTTAAACGGCCTGTTATTTTGAGTGTCTTTATCGACTGACTTTAGTTTTATTCGGAGGTGTGTTTGTGAGGGCGTGTTGTGTTAGCCAATTGTTGACAAACAAACACGCGCTCACCTTGAAAAAGAAAAACATTCAGCTTCAGCCTTCAGCAGCAGCGAAGAAGCTGAAAAACTGTGTCTGGAATGAGTGTGTTTTTATTTTCTTTAACCACCTTTAAATGAGAGAAATTCTTCTCACTGAGTCGTGAAAAGAAGGAAGGCCTTGAAAGACAGAAGCCAGAGGGAGGAAAATGAGCTTTATCAAAGCTTTTGTGAAACTTGATTCAAACAGAGACACGACACGCCGCTTTCAGGAGGCGAGAAAACCAAATAAATCAGAAGTATTCTTTGTTATTGGAGCTCCTGATACTTTTTATGAAATGGGTGAAATTTGTACTGAGGACGGGGGCACGGCTGTACTCTGCTCGTGTGTTTCAGCAGCAACAAGAACGTCTCCATCTCTGTTTTTCTTTCTTTTAACTCTCTGAATCCCAACAAGCCTTTTCAGGGCATATTTTACTCTTTTTACATTCTACTCACTGTGGCCTTGTATTTATATTTGTATATATATATCATCTATAAGTCCTGCAGCTCTATGGAATCAGCACAACCATGGCAAGAAGTGTGGAAAAACTTAAAAAATAACAGTTATAATGAAATAAATCATTAAAAGGAAACATGCAAGTTAATTTTTCTAAAAAAAATAATAATAATAATATTAATGCTGCATTAATGTGCAGGTTGCATTTTACTGCTGTAGATGTTTAACGTTATGTTCATTTGCCTGGCTATTTTAATTTATATAATATAGCTTAAATGATAAATGGACCTCCATTCATCATTTAAGTTATAAAAAACCCCATAATAATGTATTAGTTGATTTATATTTGTCAATATGAGTCTACAAAGAAGGCCTTACTAGTAATTAAAGCTGTCAAATAAATATAGTAAAAGTATAAAGTGGCATAAAATGGAAATTCTCAAGCAGTGATGGTCTTTCAATTAAATCTGAAGTAAGTTAATTACGATGGCGTATTAGGGCGAAGTATGTGTGTGTGTGTGTGTGTGTGTGGGGGGGGGGGGGGGGGGGGGGGTCATTTTTTGAGAAGTTGCAAGTCTGCAAGAAAAATAGGCTAGTGGGTTTTTTTTCACGCTTTTAATTTCATAAATTTGCAACTTTTTCAGCACAAGAATTGGGAAAAACTTAAAAAAAAAACAATTATAATGATATAAATCATCAATAAAGAAAAATCACAAGTTGAATTTACATATAAAGCACTTTTCCAAGTGCCCACAGGTGTCATTAATATTAAAAATTAAATTGAGCCTCCACATATTCTACAGATTTTCAGTGAATATTTGTCATGCGAGTTGGAAAAATAGGCTAGTGTTTTGTTTTTCACTTTTAATCTCATGAATCTGCGACTTTTTTCAGCACAATCATGGCTAGAAGTGTAAGTAACTTAAAAATAACATTTATAATGACAAAAATCAACACTTTTCCGAGTGCCCACAAGTGTCATTATTAGAAATAAAATTGAGTCTCCACATATTCTACAGATTGAAATTATTTACATTTTTCCAGCCTCTCCTGTCCTCTCCTCTCAGCTCTGTGTAAGCAGCCTTTCAGTGAATATTTGTCACGTGACCGTTCGTCTCAGCAGAATCAATCATGGCTTCACAGTGTTTCACAGAATTTAATGTTTTTAACAGGATCTGATTAATCCAAACAGTTTATTTTTGGCGACACTTTAAACAAGCTACACATTGATTCGAGTACTGTATTTGAGTATAATTTTAGGTGGAGTATACATACATTTAATGCAATTTTAAACTTCTTCTTCACTAAACTCTGGAAGCAAATATTTTTTTTATTGCACTCATGTTTTGACAGCATTAGTGACTCTTTTCCCTGCAGATTTAGATCCTTATTATAAATCAACTAATAAATGATGGTGTACAGTTTAATTAAGCTTCCCAGACGTATATAAAGTTGTTTATAAAACTCCACATTTACCAGATGCTATATGCTTACTCATGCTGCAGGATATAGTTGCAGCCTTGTGGCACCATATGGCCTCCTCTGAAATGCTGATTTGTGTTCCACATCTCAGATATTAACTTCATGAATACAAAGTAATTATCACTGATAGAAATAGACCAAAACACCTGAATAAAACTAATAACGAGCTGGAATTATTCTTCAGAAATAACCACCAGTCAACAGCCCTGTATTAGTTTCTTTGTGAAGATGCAGAATGCGCTAAAAAAAGACTTTCTCACATTCTCTGTGAAATGTGACAGTAGATCTGTGAAATTAATGTCTCAGCACACACGAGGAGGAGTTTGAGATTTAATATTCCGCAGCTGTGCGACTGAAGTTGTGATTATTAAAGTTGTGTGAAAGCAGACGGATCATCAGACTGCAGCAGCTCCCACTGAGCTGACAATAATGAATCTGGGGAAAAAATAATAGGAGTGAATAAAAAAAAACCCAGCGACCATATTTGGTGTTTAATAACAAGAGGGAGGATTCCCTAATGATGGTGTCAGCATTCACACTTCCTGCTGACGAAGGTCTTCGCCCGCCGCCGCGAGGCCGACAGAGATCGGACCGACACGATGAGGAAGATGAAGGAAGAATGAAGGGTTAAGGAGGGAGTGGTCAGTTTATGATGATGAGATGGAGGGCAAAAAGCAGCTGGAGAACAAAAGATGCTGATGAAGGACAAGACAACTTTATGGCCTGTTTACACTCTCTGGGGAAAACGACAAAATATTTTATCAGATGTGCCCTTCGTTTAGATTGCGACGTTTTTGGGGCTTAAAATCGCAAAAAAATTAAACCAACCTCCAGAGTGGAAATTGGTGGTAATTTTGTGTCTTTTTTAAATCATTTTGTGTGTTTTTTTAAATAATTTTGTTTCTTTTTTGTTAATTCTGTGTCTTTTTGTAATAATTTTGTGTCTTTTTAAAATAATTTTGTGTCTTTTTTGGTAATTCTGTGTCCTTTTTTTCCGTCATTTTGTGTCTTTTTTAAGTAATTTAGTTTTGTTTCTGTCATTTTGCGTCTTTTTTGGTCAATTTGTGTCTTTTTTTTAGTATTTTTGTTTCTTTTTTGTTAATTCTGTCTTTTTGTAATCATTTTGTGTCTTTTTTGGTTATTCTGTCTTTTTTGGTCATTTTGTGTCTTTTTTAAGTAATTTAGTTTTGTGTCTCTTTTGGGAAAACACAAAAGTGTCTCTGCTCAGCTCACGCTGGCTCTCGTCGCGTTTATGTAACATCCATGTGCAGTCCAGGCAAACAACAACAAACATGTCGGACTATTTCAATCAGTCAGACATTCAAGTTGCCCTAGAAGCTCTGATAACTATCCAGGAGTCATTTCAGCAGAATAATCACATTTATTTTTATTTCAGTTATTGAAAATGCTTTTTCAATTCTAGTTTTTGTTATTCCATTAGTTTATGTTAACTATAATAACATTGTCACCAACAGGGTCTTTTGTGATGGGAGACCAGTCTGGAACTTTCTGTAGAAGGAGTAACAGAAAAGTTCAACAGTCCGTCAACAAGTTGTGGTGTATTAATGTCGCCAAAGACCAACATCGTCTAGAACGCTGCTTCTGCCTCCAGAAACACATGACTACGACCTCCTCCACCTTCACCATAGTTGTTTTTAGAAACTTAGGAGGAAAATGTGAGAGAGCAAGACAATCGAAAATGTAATTAAGCCTCATTAACAGTCACTGTCTACGTAAGATTTTGCAGTGTGCTCAGTGTCATGTGTTCTCCTCGTCTTTCCTCTACGGTTTTCCACCTTGTGCTTCATCGTCACGCTGTTCATGTCACACCTCCTCGTTATCCTGCAATTGGAATCCTCAGCTCACATGACCAGATGTGCACGAAGATGTGATAAAAATCAACAAGAAATTCTTCTCAGAAAAAGTGAGGAGACACTTTTTTTTCGGAGGACTTGTTTGTCCTGAACAGAAAGCGACACTGAGGTGTTGACTGCGGAGGCGGTGATTATTCAAACTCACAGCAAACCAAATGGCTCCATCACAAGTTCTGCAAACTTGCTTTCAGGACTGTACCTTCATCAGAAATGTCCTAATTTGACTTTGATTCTCCATTTCAGGGGAAGCATTAAATATTTGTGTTGAAACAGCTTCTTTATATTCTTTTTTTAACCTTTATTTGTTTCAGGGAGACTTTACTTAGAGGGCTGTTTTTTCATACACAGTATGATCTGTTGGCCACTGAGCAGCTCCACATTTAGTTTGGTGATTCTTGTTTTTGGCATCTTTATAGATTGTTTGTTTATAAAAAAATAGCCAACCTTCATCAGAAATTTGAAGCCTTTATATCTTTACACCTGTCTTACACCTTGCAGCCTCTCTTGTCCTCTCCTCTCTGCTCTGTGTAAACAACCTGCAGCTCAGTTTTTAAAAAAATATTCAGAATTCTTGTCATATGACTGTTGGTCTCAGTCGAATCCTTCATGGCTTCCCACTTGCACTGAGGAGTGCTGAGAAGTTTTAAATGAGACACTGTAACAGTCAGTCTAGACGTGCTTTTACTGTAGTACGGTATAGCGCCACAAGGGGGCGGTGCCTATTTCCTGTTTGGGTGTGTATACAGAGCCGCCTTGGTTATTCACCATGCCTCTTGCTATGCGGACATTTCCTCAGAAGAGAACTCCCAGTATATAGCAACTAGTTGGTGCTGGTTGTGCTGTCTACCTACTGCTATTCCTGTATGGTTAGTGAACGTAGCGCCATGGAGACCTGGCTTTGTATGGTCAATGTTTAGACTCTGTAGATTAAAGCCGCCGTGTGGAAATCCTCACTTCTGTGTCTGTCGTCTCTCCAAGCTAACCTGCTATCCAGAGCCTCTGCTAATGCTAACTGCTAGCCTCTCTGCCTACACCAGCTCACTTTACAACAAGTAGAATAAAGTGATTTTGTGTTGCGTACGGCAGTTTTATTGACTCGCGAGTGAAAGATGACGATGAATGTTGATCATCAGCCCAAAGCAGCTCTTACCGTTGAAGTTGACAGCACGGATGTGAGCCAGCAGCTCTTTGCCGTCGATGTTGGCCATACGCGGGCAGAGGCCGGGGTATCCGGCGCAGAGCTCGCGGTGCATGTGGTGCAGAGCGTGGGCCATGGCGTACACGGCGTCCATCACAAACTGAACCTTCCCCTCCTGCTCGTAGGTGGAGTCACGGCCCACTTTCTCCAAAGCTGGAGCAGAAACACAAAGACACACACAAAAAGCACATCATGAGATATGACTGAAAGCTTCACAGCAGCTATTGAAACTTCAGTCTCAACTTTACAGCCAACATGGAGGAGAATTCCTTAAACCTCAGAACCTCGGGCTGTTTCAGGATATTATTTGCTCCTGTCCAATTTTACACACTCTGGCTTTCTTTTTCACAGCAATATATATATATATATATATATATAGTCCTGCACCTCTTAGGAAACAGCACAGTCATGGCTAGAAGTAGGGAGAACTCAAAAATGCATTTTGTGCAGAATAATATAGTTTTAATGAATCACAAAAAATAAAAACTTACTAAACTAACGAAAAATATGAAACATATTCCAGAGAGCCCAAATCTTACTAAAACAAGGGGGAAAAATTGGGGCTCCATATGTTTACGTCAACCTCTCTTGTCCTCTCCTCTGTGCTCTGTGTAAACAACCTGCAGTTCAGTTAACACAAAACAAAAAAGATAAAAAGTGATTGTTGGTCTCAGTCAAGTTCATTCATGGTTTTCCAGTGCAGAATGTAATGTTTTATATAGGAAAAGAGTTTATTTTGGCAAAATTTCAAAAGATACATGTAGAATAAAGTGCTTTTAATGAAATATCACATTTTATTTTATTTTTTTAAATATGACATTAATTTTTGTCTTTACATTATTTGGCTATGATAAATTATGTATCTTTGGTATAAAAAAAACAAAAGAAACGTCTCTCGTTTAAAAAAAAAACATGTCTTAAAACCTGCCTGTGCGTTGTGGCGTTCAGGTTAAGGAAAAATGGAAACGTGAAAGTCTGCAATTTAATAACAACTGGGCAAATCCATTTGCAGATGAAGATCATATAATAAGAGGGAGAGACATCTGGAAGCTCACAGGTTCAGCTTTTATTCTAATATCTCTATTTAAAACACACAGTTTCAAGATCCTTAGATTTATTTTTAGATACTAATCTGTTCACATCTTGCAATTAAAAGCAGATTTATTTATTTTTAATTAACATTTTTGTTTCCCTTTGTGAATGCATTGAGCTTCCATACAGCATGCTGTTGTCTGGTTCATTCACTGGGGACCACAGATATCACTGTGGATTTCTTGACAGTATTAATGAGATTAAAGTGACTGACAAACTAATTAATCATCATCTTTACTTTCTGCTTCTAATGAGGGACAAACATGACCAAGACATCAAACATCGAGAAGGTAAAGTCAAAGACAAACAAGCCTTGTCAACAAACTTTACTAATTTCTGTGTGAGCTCTTTCAAAGTTCAAAGAGGTTTATTGTCAAATGCACAGTAAGGAAACATGTTTCCCGGTACAATGAAACTATCATTGCTGTCCACAGTGAATGCCAAGCAATAAGAAATCTAAGTATAGAATAGATAAAACAACAAAACAAAAGTAATTCTAAAGGCAGCATGTGCAAAAATACAATAGAAATATAAACTATGCATGCAGACATTTAGTGCAAAGTAGTGTGTGCAAAGAAGTGTGTGCAAGGTAGGGTGTAAGAAGTAGTGTGTGAGAGGGCACGGTGAACAAGGAAGTGTGTGCAAAGTAGTGTGTGCAAGGTAGTGTGTAAAAAGTAGGTTGTGCAAAGTAGTGTGTGCAAAGTAGTGTGTTCAAGGTAGTGTGCGCAAAGTAGTGTGTTCAAGGTAGTGTGTAAAAAGTAGTGCGTTCAAGGTAGTGTGTGCAAAGTAGTGTGCGCAAAGTAGTGTGTGCAAGGTAGTGTGTGCAATGTAGTGTGTGCAAAGTTGTGTGCGCAAAGAAGTGTGTGCAAAGTAGTTTCGAACTAGTGTGTGCAAGGTAGTGTGCTCAAAGTAGTGTGCAACTGATCAAACGGAAGAAAAAGAAAAAAAAATGTCGACAGTCAAGTAGAGTTACATGAAGTTGACTGTGATTATAGACTCGTGAGCCGTTTAGTGTGAAAGAAAGAGTTCTTTAACCTATAAAGTCCTGCATTTCACACTACTGCCTCCGTGTTTCCTTTTCTTTTTTAAAACCAAAGGTTTCGGCGTTTGTCCTTGCCGCCAGGCATAAAAGTAACTCACAAAGGATTATGGGAATGTGAAATGAGACACATTTCCTATAACTAACTCATTAACATAAAAAAATACATTTGGCTCCGTCCCATTAGCCGTGATTAAATAACAGAATGGAGAAGACATCGTCATCTTTTATTTGAAAACTCCTTAAAGTCCTTCTAAAATTTTCACTGAGTAATTACCGTTATTAGAGCTGCGGCGCTCTGCGATCACGCCGCCGGGCCGGAAAGCAAAGAGGGAAGTGAAAGAGAGGAGAAGAAAACTAACTGCTGGACTGGACCCTCCATCAACAGACAAGACTTCTCTGAATTAATAGGAGCTTAGAAATGAAATCCAATTTAATTTTAATAGCAGGCGGGCGGCGGGGGATCTGTCCGAAGGGAGACATTTGCTCCGGCAGTAAAGACTGATTACACGTCTGTACGGCGGTAATAAATGAGCCTCAAACGGCGAGTGGAGGGCTGAGGATGTCAAACAGCTGAGGCAGAGAGGAGATGAACGGCCGGGCTGCAGATGATCGCTGCTCCCTGCAGATGATGAGTCTCCTCAATATTTAAAGAATACACATGTCTGATCCTGGAAATTCAAGTGGTGCCTGAATGCGGCGTTTTGAATTTACAAGGAGCTCAGTGTCTCCTGACTCGGAGTCAGGACATCTGGGGACGAGCTTCTCTGTGCAGGAGAACAGGTGTTCAGTGCAACTTAATATTATATTCAGATTTACATCTAATCTGACTCTTTACATCATGGATTGAGTAATCTAACATTGATTATGGAACACTGTTGATGTGTCTTTTCTTGTTTCTTTTTTCTTTAATTTTGTCTATTAAATATTTAGTCTGTAACACTTACAGAGACCCCCCCCCCCCCCAAAAAAAAAACAATGTGTAAATTTTACATCAACATCACTATTTAGCAGTGGTGGAATGTAAGTAAGTACATTTTCTTACTAAAGTACAATTTTGAGGTACTTACAGAAGTAGGAAGTTACAAATATTTACATTATTATTGCAAATAATGTAGTTTTTGCTCCACTACATTTAGCTGCCAGCTTTTCTGGTCAAGATTTAACATAAAAAAATATCTTCATGTTAGCCTCTTACTGCCTAAATTGTCGCCTAAAACTCGTTCTGCAGAATAGACCCATTCAGATATTCTAAATATATATTTGTATTATTATTATTGATCAATTTACATAAGCAGCGTTATAATTTTCTCATGGTAGGGCTCATTTTAACTACTTTATATACTGTAATGAGGTTTAATTAAAAAGCAATGTCTAATCACCTGTTTTTCATGTTAACTCTATGGAGTCTTGGGCTACTTTGTCCATTTTTGAATCCTTTTCATGTCTTTTCGTGTCTTTGTAAGTCATTTTGTGTCTGTTGTTGTGTCTTTTTTAGTTATTTTGTGTCTTTTTTTTGTCATTTTGTATCTTTTGTGGTCATATTGTGTCTGTTGTGTCTTTTTTAGTTATTTTCTGTCTTTTTTTGGTCATTTTGTGTCTTTTTTGTCATTTTGTGTCTTCTGTGTTTTTTATAAAGAATTTTAAATGTTGCAAATGTGAACAAATGTTGCAAATATAACATATAAGAGGGTTACATCCAGTTCTATCATTTTATACTAAGTATATTTGAGCTTGTCTTCAGTTTTACTTGGTATATCATCATCAAACTGAAACTGGCCTCATGGAGTTTACAGCCAGAACTTTAGAAGTAAATTTACAGTAGGGCTCCACGCTGCTTTGTTTTCTAGTCTGGATGTGATGAAGAAGTCATGCTTTGGAGCTTTTGGAGACTAACTAAAGCTGTCGGCTAAATGCAGTGGAGTAAAAGTACAATCTGCCTCAAAATGTAGTGGAGTAGAAGTATAAAGTTACATAAATCGGAAATACTCAAGTAAAGTACACTTACATCAAAATTTTAAGTACAGTACTACAGTGAATGTACTTGTTACATTCCACCACTGGTAGACATGTTGAGCTCTGATCGCTTTTTTTTTGTTGGCTGACTTTGTTGAAATTTAGCATGTAGTTGTGGAAACATTTCCATTTGTTGTTGAGTGACTGACGTTGCAGAAACGGATTCAAACAGCTGCTTCATTTGCACAAAATAGAACTTATTTACTGGCTTCTCGCTCTGAAGGAATTACTAACTAAAACAAGGATCCTTATGAATTATCCATCAACCTCAGAGGTTTCATGAATGAACATGATTCCTGAGAGAAAGTGGGGAGAACGCAGCGTGTTCGGCCACGTGGCGACCCGACTGTCGCTGCTGATGATGACGATGATGGAAGAACACTAACACTGACTGAGGTGAGACGGACAGCTTCATCACAGCTGCTGGCATTTCAATTACACATCACTTACAGGGTAAATGTAATTCCTTCTCGATGTGTTTCTGTTTCAACGTCTCTCTCTTTCTCTCTCGCAGGCATCCGTCTGTTTCAATTAGATTTGTAAATGAGATAAACGGCAAACTAATTACAGAGGTTACTGGTGATGGGGTGAGTTGAGGGGAAACCAGACTGGCTGTGTCGCCGCACACGCCTGAATATATTTACATTAATAAGAGTTTTTTCATTAGTTCAGTTGTTTATCAGTAATGTCAGTCTGTCAGATTCATAATGATGTTTCTCCACAACACTGATTCTGATTGAGTCATAAAAACATGACAGACATATCTGAGAGCTTCTTACGCATTCATGAATTCATCCTGCGTCCATATTTACTTTATAATAATAAAAAATGAGCATTTTCTGCTCATCTTCATGGTTCAGAAAGTGATTTGCATAAAAAAAGGAAGCACACCCCATGGAGAAAAAATAAGCCACATCACATTAGAAGAAAAGTGACATGAATCATCTTAACAGTCACTCGAATGTCCACCAGCAGAACATTTATCTTGACTGTCACATTTAAGATTTATTATTCAGGCTGGAACATTAATAACGAGTTACGTCACGCATCTGCTTCTCAATCAGTTTTTTTTCTTACTGAATAAAAAACTAGTAACAAGTACCGAGATGAAAACACAAGTTGTGACCCGGAAGTCCCAATTCCAGTAGTCAAGATTGGCAGGCCACAAGATCACCAAGTAAAGACCACAAAGTCAAGATTGGTAGACCCTAAGTCAAGACAAAGAAACCTGTAACAAAGTGAAAGTCTAACCTTTCTGATGACTAGAAGGCACCTTGTCCCAAGTCAAGACTGGTAGGTCCCAAGCTGAGTCCTATTTCAAGACCAAATATACAAGTCCCAAGGCAAGACCCACAAGTCATAACTTGTCTGTCCCAAGGCAAGACCAATAACACCAAATTCAAGACAAAGAAGTTCCAAGACAAGATTAAGTTTAGAGGCACATCCCAAGTCAAGACAAACTAACTCCAATGTCCAAATTTGGTGCAGATAGTCCTTGCTTGTTTCATTTTTATAAAACAGCCAAAAAACAGCTGGATTTTGCTGTGGATTTTGAGTGTTTGCAACAAGTTCCCCAAACTACACGACCACTTAGGTCTTTTATGGGATATTGGATTTTTGAGTTGGAATACACCTTTTTTATATGCATTGTACACCGATTTTTCACCATTTTGCAACATACCCACGTATTTTATTGTCAGGCCTTGTATAGGCCGATAATATCTGTCAATGGATATATCTCTGTAATTCCTACCCTCAAATATGATCCACAGAAGGGTTTTCAAAATTTGTGCCACTACAACATCAACCCATTCTCATACCTAAATGTAATTATCACTGTTTTAAGCACGTCATTAACATGTCAAACTGTTGCAGTTTCATCAGGTTTGGACAACAGAACTTCTTCCTTAAGGTTGGTAAGGAAAAGCACATGGTAAGGTGTAGCAAAATAAAGTTAAAAAAAATAAACTAAATGTGCATCACAACAGGAAGTGAGGTAGTTATGGTTTAGGTGGTGTAAAGTGTGATGTAGACGTGAAAAAGCTACGTTCAGAAGTAAAGTAATGTAACTTACAACGTGAACTTTTGGTTTCACATGGGGCATGAACACCGGTTTGTTTGTCCCATCTACCATATTTATACTCCATATCATGGCTTCCACCTCTGCTTTTACACTCTGTAATGACATTTCTGCTTCATCGCGTCATTCATAATTACTAAGGCAACTAGAGGGTGTCACTAACGACAAACTAGGTTGTTTTTTTTTGGATATTTGTTTCAACTAACTGGTCAAATCTCATGCTTGTGACGTAGTTTTCAGGGGTAAAACATCACAACAGGCTTAAAACCAGCAGCTTTCTGCCTTACAGCTTCACATCTGACTCCTGCATATTAAAGTCGTCACTAGGAAGCAAAAAGAAAGCTGCCCACAGCAATTTTTCCTCTTCTGAGTGTTGACAAAAAAAACAAACGTACACTTTTCAAAAACGTTCCTGAGTGCTGCTGAACACTTAACAGCTGCTCGATTTCTGATATGGAAGCAGCGTTTCTCCCGCAGAGATCATTTCTGCTTTTTACAGAAAGAAGAATGACGCACTTCTTCCGCTGCTGACTTTTATAACCAAACAAATTGCAGCATAATATTAAAAGAAGAAGAAAAGAAAAAAAAAACACGCAGAAGGAAACACAAAGAAGCGTTCAAATGCAAATCTGGCTTTCATATCCACTCTGTGTGTTTCAAGGGACTCTGCAACACGGAGGAATACAAAGGGAGGGAACAGAGTTGTACAAAGGTGAGAAAACAACGAGGCTCTTAACTCAGCAAACACATCGTTCAACAAAGCAGAAGAACAGAATCAAATATTCATGTTCTCTAGTGAAACTGTGTTTGTGGAGTCTCAAGGTGGGAGAACTGATCCTTGGAGTGGTAAACAAGTTTTTCCCCTGAATAAAAGAAACTCTATATCTTCCTCAACGCTGTCCCTGCTGCTGCTGCTGGGGAACAGTGACACTGCAGAAAAGGAAGTGACAGCAACTGAAATGGTAACTACAACTCTCACTACAACTCTAAGAACAATACCCTAATGATTTAGTCGACTCTCAGAGAGGACGAAGAAGTAGCCTAAATGTTGCATTAAAGAAAATGCAAAATAGGGACGTTTCCATCAACTGGTTTAGTATGCAGTAACATACTTTGGTCAGAAGATGGCAGTGTAATGTATTGCTGTAGGCTAATCTGTCAGTAAACAGTAGAAGTTCTAGAAACTTCTAATTGTTCTTTCATTTCAGAGGAAACAGCTGATCAGTCATGTGAGTTACAGAGACTGTATCCCAAATCGGACACCGTTCGTTACTGTATCTCAAACGTACACATCTACAATGCCGCACTGTCCGGTATTTTCACGGTCATTTCGAATAAGATCGCCACCACCAGTGTAGGTATAATTGATTTAAACATATTTAAAAATCGAATTTTACTTACGTACATGGAGATTTACATGTGCAATTACAATACGAAAGTAAGTCTGATGAGACAAAGCAGTAAGAATGCTTGGGCGACACTCAGGAGACGATCTTAAAAGTACATCTGTATTTTTACTGTGCTGTATTTTATTGTGAAGGACAGAAGTACGGTCCGGGTGTATTGATAATGATGGTTGATAACCATGTTATTTATTTGGCTTACCCAGAAACATCCAATTTCCCCCAAAAAACTCAGCAGCCCCCATTGTTTTACAACGAGGAGATCCAAGTGTCAGATTTGGGATACAGTTAGCGTTAGGCTAATTCACTGGTGTTAGTGTCATTGGGCCGACTCTGGCCTAATGTTTGCGGTTAAAACAATATACGGCTTGAAAGATAAGAAGTTAGACTTTAGTTTCACACAATTTAATTAATCAGAAGCATAACATGATCACATATATTAGTAGTTAATTTGAAATTTTGATAGAATCTAAGCCGAACGTTGTCCTATTTGGGATACAGTTACGCTAAAAGTGTTTCCATCTCTGAGCGTAAAAACTTTTACGCACACATTTCCAAACGTTTTATTGAATTTTGGTGTTTCCATTAAGCTTTTCTCATGCAAATCTTCAAAATACTCAGAGCAATTCCATTTGTTGATGGAAAGGCGAATATTGTTAACAAAAGTTACAACTGTTAGCAGCTTTAGTTTACACCTAAAACTAAAATTCAGTTCCAACGTTACACAGGACCTGAGATTCTGCATTTTTAGAGAATGTTGCAATGGTTAAGGTCCTAGGCGGCACATGCAGCGATGCTAGAGAAGAGAGACAGGACAAGGTGTCTTTTTCGCCAATATCCGCTCTCTCGTCAACAAGCTGGATGATGTGAGATAGTTATTGTGATATGGGACACTTGATATGGGCTGCATGATACATCTCTCAACTTAGCTTGATTGTGGAGCTATCAGGCCGCATAGTCTACTGTGCACAACCGACACTACATCGCATCCACCTGTGTCTTTTCTCTACCAGGCTGTTGCTCTCTGTGTGCTCTCCTGAGCAAGTAATCTCTGTTTTTGGATAGAGCTTAACTTTCCTGGGACCTGTCCATTGCAACAGTCTCTTTAAATGCAGAATCTTGGGGTTCAAATTAAAGTTTGATTTCTGAGCAGTGTATCAGTCACAAAAATGTTGGTCAAATGCAAGTATTGTGCTGATTTGGTGATAGATTAGAGGTTTTAGGGTCACGTTTTTAAGTAAATCTGTCCAGTTTTAAATATATTTTGCTAGAATGTTAAACCTGTGACATCTCCGTCATCAGACTTGGCACATTGTTACTTATTGGTTGAATGAGCATGAATAAACTTGTCAGGATTCTGTTTCTGCTTCACTGCTGAGAACGTGACGCTGTGTTCCGGATCTCAACAGCTGAATCAGGTGTTCAGAGGACAAACGTGTCTCCATTATCCAAACAAGCCTCTCTATCGACAGTGGCTGCTGCTGCTGCGCACACAAACAAACAAAACACTAATTGTAGATCACAATCAATAAAAGGCTGACGGTCGGCTGGAAGCTGCAGAGATCAGGGACGCTCAGAGCCTCCGAGGTTCAAATCTCAACCTTCAGACAGGAAGCTCGGCTGTGAAAAGGCTTTCAGACTGATTTGGCTTTTATATCATTATTGTGCAGCTAAAAAAAATTTTCAGACGGTCTACCTACAAAATCTCAATCTTAAAAACAAACTAATATTTTTATGTATAAATTAAGGCATGTGGCAGTTAAAATCTACTCAATTTGTTAATTAGAGGCTCCAAAAATGGAGGTGTTTTTAGCAACCAAACACCTTGATTTAAGGGGTAATTTAAAAGTTAATTATGGCGATTTTAAGGGTTTGTTGTTTTATTATGAAAGATCAATTTTGAGAACATGCCAAAGATGTAAGAGAGTGAGGAAGAAAAAATAGATTTTCTAATGGCAGGGTACAATTACAGTATTGGATTGCATTTTAAATGCGACACACTCTATGTGGCGGTAAATGAGGTGCTCGGAGGTGGCGGCAGTGGCTGTGAACGTGGCTGCGCAGCAGGGCGGCGCGTCAACATTATCCCTGAGCCGAGGGGTGACGGAACGCCACGCTCCAGACCTCAGGCCACCGTGGCTCATGGATATTTAATTATCCTAATTAATTACAATTAAAGAGCAGGCGTTCCCCAGTGTCGTCTCAAGGGATTGCACTGAGCGCGCTCTAATCTCTGTCAGCCAGCGAGACGCCCCTCAGGCGATTTCTTCTTCTCCTCCTTCTTCTTCTTCTTCTTCTTCAAAGGTTCAAGCTGCAGACTTTCATCACATGTTTACAGAACACACAGTCACACACAGACATGTTGCTCCACTGATATATCCAATCCAATCCAATCCACTTTATTTATATAGCCCAATTGGTTTCCAAAGTGCTGCACAACAATAAATAGATAACACAATACAAAGAGAAAGAAGAAGAAAACAATAGAACAGTAAAATACAATAAGATAAAATAAATTAAAAATGGAATAAAATAAATAAAATGTAAAATGTATGCCCGCACAAATAAAATATGAATATATACACAAAAAAAACCATAGAATCATAAAATCAACCTTAATATTTACAGGAAACTACGAGGCCATAATTAATTCAGGCTCTCACGTTTATAATGTTGTTTTCCCAGATATGTGTACCGTACTCCAAGGTTAATATGCTGCAGAACACCACAGGAAAATAGTTTTAAGAGACTTTAGTGACACCTTAGTTATGTTTTGTTTATTAGTATAATGAGGTAATGTTTATAGAAAAAAATATCCACAAGATGTTCACTGACTAGGTTTTACAACATCCGTTTGTCCATAATTTAACTTTTTTTATGAATCTGTTTAGTCAATCGTACACGATAGGGGCATTTTAGAGTTAATTTTAAGAAATAATAATAATTACAAAGCAGGGGATAGGGGGCAATATTCTGAGAATAAACTTAGAATATCCTATTTTTTTATCTTACATATTTCCGAGAAAAAACTAACAAATTTACAAGAAAAAAAAATTAATATTTTCTCACAAATTTGTGACTTTTTTAAAAAAAAATCTGGAAAAATGTATATATAGTGGAGTATATATTACTTTTTATTATAACCACCTTTAACCTGAATTAACACAATTCACCATTTTAACTATATTGTGTTAATATGTTACTGATACCTTTTCTGGTTTCAAACAGACAAAATGTTCTGTCTTTAAATTCTCTTGTATAGTTATATTTACTATTCTTATAATAATTATTTTATACCTATCATTAATTAATTATTTATTTTTTTAAACTTCTATGTATCTGTACCGCTGTAAAAACTCTGAGAAAACATAATATTCTCACTTTGAAAGAAACCACTCTTTATGAGCAGTATTTTCAGGCCGTCGTGTTTCTACTTTTAATACAAGTAAAGGATCTGAGTATTTCTTCTACTCTTGCTGAGCTTTCATCACTCTTATCTGAGCAAACGCTGCACAAACATCTGGGTCTGCACACACACACACACACACACACACACACACACACACACACACACACACACACACAGGTGGACGCTGACCTGCTGACTCAGCTGGTTGTCTGTTTGTGTGATGACTCGGCTGCAGATCTGGAGCCTCTCTAACACAATCAGTGGCGAGCTGCGTCTTGATCAAAGCGCTCCACTGAGCTCAGGTAAAGACTGCAGCGCTCTCAGCAGCTGGGACAGAGCAGCTATTCCCGGAGCGCTGACGCTGTTGTTCTGCTGCTTCACTTCTATCCGCACGCCTGTATTTACCCTACACCTTTTTCGCAAATCCTGTTTTGTGTGTCGGACATGTTTGTAAAGGATTTGGCCCTCGGTGGCCCCATGTCCTACAAAGAAAGTCCTCCTGAATCAGGGGGGATTACATCCTGCTGCAGGGTCCCTGCAGTCAGCACTGAGAGACTCAGCAGACGAGAGCCGGACGTGATCGGAGAGAAGAATTCACTTCAAGACTCAACAGCTTGTAATTCACATCTGCTTGAATCCACCAGGACTTTCAACAAGGTTAGAAGTAGAGGAGACCACTTTTTGTTCAAATGTAGAAACCATAAGAATGAGAGCAGCTCAAACATCTGTTCTCCTTCATGCCATTTTAAACACTTGCTCATTCTCTGTTCTCATTACATTTGAGGCCCATACAAACAGCTTTTTCTATGGGTGAACTGCACTGTAGGCCACTGGAACGGAGCTTTTTTAAACCGTCTCCAGAGTTCAGAAACTCAGTTTTCAGTGTTGA
The DNA here is from genome assembly GCF_030273125.1 of Centropristis striata. NCBI lineage: Eukaryota > Metazoa > Chordata > Actinopteri > Perciformes > Serranidae > Centropristis > Centropristis striata. The sequence goes on from NC_081522.1 coordinate 33,794,568, forward strand.
TGTGAAGACAGGGAAAACAGACTTTTGGCTTGCCGACGCCAGTGTGTACCATTATTAACAACAAGTTCTCCAACATAAACGGCAGAAGAGGTCGTGTGTCAGTACCACAAATTACATCACGTAGGCATGTACCACGGCTCGCGTTTCACGGCACAACAGCGCGTTCTAAAAAGAGCACATGTGTATGGTCCCCAGCTGTAAAAAAAGACTGAAGTTTCCGTGGATTTATGTTGTAAAACCACTGACCTTAGGTTTAGGGCAAAAAACTTCTGGTATGGCGTTAAAAAGACAGTTTAAACAGTAAATAAATGTACGTAAATGCCATAAATGAAGTAGTTACAAGGGTCAAGTGACTGCCGCAAGTTACGTTCAAAAACATGATTCCCGTAAGTTACGTAAAGGACCTAACTTAAGTTAAAAACGGTTTACTTTTGTTTCCGCACGGGACGCAAACCCCGCTCTCCTGGGAGAAAATCCACCGCTTGTTCAACACACTGACCTCCAACCGAATGTGGGAATCTGCCCTTTTAAACTGCTTGGTTGTCAATCACTACTGCATCAGCAAGATGGCGGCAGCTCCACTACAGCGGAGGGTGAAATTCGTAAATATAGCTTTTTTTTCTCTGCCTGTACACCCAACCTATATTGATGTTTTTGACGGGAGAACAGGCTGTTGTTTCCTTTGTGAGCCGTAACAGATGTGGCAAAATTTCTTGCCTGTGTGTACCATTAATTCCTTTGTGAGGCGTCAAATATGTGGTTTCATCTCCATAGACTGTATAAATAATGAACGTAGTGACTGTGACACCATCAATTGGTTTGTGGCCCGTTTGAAGCATCGAGTTCAGCGTTACACTCTTCGCCATATTGTTTTCGGAAACGGGGAGCAGACACTTTATTGACACATTGCCATGGATACGCATTGTTTCTCTTCTCTTCTGATGACGGCTCGCCTTGTTAGTGACCTGTCAATCAAAGGTAGCCACGCCCCAAATCATATGATTCTTTATCTTCTATTTTCTTCTAAATGGGGCCATTATTTACACAATTAACATGAAATTGTCTTGAAGAAGATTTTTTACTAGCGATTGAGACCATAGCAACCATTTCTGAGGTAATAAATCAAGTGAGAAGTTTTCTCATTTTGTATTGGAAATGAATGGACATAAATGCTTTTGCAGCGGCCGTCAACGCCCCCTGTTGGAATTTTTGGTAGAATGTAGCTTAAGGCACTTCCTGGTTTGCCTCACTGCTCAGACCAGGAGGTTGCCTCCTGATCATTTCATGCAATGGCGGAAGCAACCAAAATAGCTCTGCTACTAACCCTGCTAACAAGCTTACTACGGAGAGAACGATGCACCATATAACCCTCTAGGAGAAGTTAAAGCGGAGCGGACTGCCCTCTCCTCCTCCAGCTGAACACAGTTTAATTCACAGCTCTCATCTGACACTCACAAATAACCTTGTGAATCGTATGGTGATTACAAACACTTTTTCATATTCATTGTTACACTCGGCCTGATTGAGGGAATTCTGGATTAATTACCGACGGAGGATGTCAGAGATGCACCATGTCGTGGGGTCAAGAGCCCGGGCTCCAAAATGATTATCCAGCGTGTTAATTGGCAGTCAGCGGCGGTCAGAAATCCAGCTCATGAATACAAATGAAGTAGAGGTCGAGTGTCAGAGCGGCCCGAAGAGACAACAGACCCGGTTAACCCTGAATAACAGTGTCTCAGGTTCGGCAGATATTCACTTGGGTTGATTTTAGGGAATCAGACTGTGAACACATCTACAAACACTATCCCAAAACCTGGATCATTTTCCTGCTGCTGTAACAGCCTCCTCTCTTTTGGTTTCAGGCTTTCCACCACATGAAGTGCAGCTAAATCTCTACTCAAGTCGAGGGTTGAGGTAGTACTGTGTGATTCATCGTTTTTATATAAAAATAAAATAGGCAATTTAAAAGAGTGCAAAGTCTGTACAGGCCAGATATTTCTTTTTTAGAAACTGTGATCGTTTTTATAAAACTTTGAACCTGAAAGCACCTCCAGTCACAGATCTTTTTGTTAATCTTTCTTTCCTTACAAAAACTGAATAGATACTTCTACACCATGCATGCAACAGTAAATTTCTTTGGCTGCACTGGGAATTTCATGTACAAAGTTATTTTTATTTATGTAAATATGTTGGTTGTTGTTTACACTACAGTTCATCTAAAATGTTTAAATAACATAATATTTTGGTTAAGGCATGGTGTGGAAAAATAACTAATTTGCTGACAGCTATGTCCCTGCCAGTTCAAAAATCCCATCTGCGCCCCTGTTCTACACCATAGTTTGGTTTGTTGGCTGCTCCACCGAAATAACATTTTTTTCATAGCAGTACAAAAAAAAAACCCTCTGTCCTGAACAGAGAGAACATCTCAAGCTCCAACAACCAATTACACAGCTCCACTTTATAACAAAAAGTTTACAGGGGTTGTATTTTTTTATTTTATTTCATTTTTATCATCGTGCTGTCTGGGGCCTACTTACTTTAGAAATAAAAAAGCAGACATGTGTCATTGTAGGTCGTTTTCCTCACACAGAAGAAAGAGAGGTAAAGTGAAAAGTTGTCTGAAAGCAAAGACAGAAAAAGTGCAGGTTCTGCTGCAGCAACCACACAATAACTATTATTACTTTTAACCTGTTTTGTCTGAACTATAAGCTTCGGATGCAAACAAAACACACATCTGGCTAATTTTTGCACATTCTTCTCCTCGATGGGAAAACACGTGGCAATAAATTTCCCTTGGCTGCGTAAATAAAGACATGAAATACAAGAAGGTGCAAAAGATGGAAAGATTCTGATGTATGAAAAGCTGCTGGATGAACAAGTCCAGTGGTGGAATATAACTAAAAGTACTTTAGAAGAAATTAGTGACCAACCAATCCCTCCAGAGAAGAAGGTAAAGAAGGAGGTAGAGAAGGAGATAAAAGAAGGATGCACTTTTTTAATTTTAACCATAAAATGGAAGTTGAAACATGTAAATTAATATATTTTTAAATTTAATTTCTAAATGGTGTTAAATGTTAAATTACAATGAATTCTATGTAAAAAAAAAATAATAGAAAAAATACACATCATACTGCTGAATGTAAAATTAAGGCAACTTACTGTTATCCTACAGTGAAAATTTAAATTTAATGTTAAAAACATGAAAAGAGAAATCGAAAAAAGTGGTAAAAAGTGGCAAAAGTTGTGTTAAATGTGTGATTCAACAGATATTCACTGTTTATTATCTGTATTTTCAAAGAAATGATCTGTAAAATAACATTCATTTGGTGTTATTTGACAGTATTTAACAGTTGTTTTACGATATTCTTTTTGCAGTGTGGAGGAGGTGGAGAATTAAAGGAGAACTTAAAAAGAGTAAGTAGGCACTAGAGGATGAGGAGAAGGAGGAGAAGGCTGAGGAGAGGAGAGAAGAGAGGAGGAGGAGGATAGAGAGGAGGAGAGAAGAAAGGAGGAAAGAGAAGGAGGAGAGAAGAAGGAAGAAGGGGAAGAGGAGGAGAGAGGAGGAGGAAAAGGAGGAGGAGAGAGAAGAGAAGAGGAGAAAGGAGGAGGAGGAGGAGAAAAGATGTGAAGGAGGAGAAAAATTAGGAGGAGGAGGAGGTGAGAGGAGCCAGAGGAGAGATGAGGAGGAGGAGAAAAGAGAAGGAGGAGAGAGGATGAGTAGGGAAGAGAGAAGTAGGAAGAAGGGGAAGAGGAGGAGGAGTGGAGAGGAGAAGAGAGGAGGAGAGAGGAGGAGTAGAGAGGAGGAGGAGGAGTTTCTTTTACAATATTCTTTTTGCAGTGTGGAGGAGGTGGAGAAGTAAAGGAGAACTTAAAAAGAGTAGGCATTAGAGGATGAGGAGAAGGCTGAGGAGGAGGAGAGAAGAGAGGAGGAAAGAGAAGGAGGAGAGAGGAGGAGGAGAGAAGAAGGAAGAAGGGGAAGAGGAGGAGGAGGAGAGAGGAGGAGAAAAGATGTGAAGGAGGAGAAAAATTAGGAGGAGGAGGAGAGAGGATGAGGAGGGAAGAGAGAAGTAGGACGAAGGGGAAGAGGAGGAGAGAGGAGGAGTGGAGAGGAGGAGGAGTAGAGAGGAGGAGGAGGAGTGGATAGGAGAAGAGAGGAGGAGAGAGGAGGAGTGGAGAGGAGGAGGAGAAGAGAGGAGGAGGAGGAGTTTCCTACCTGTGCACTTCTTGGGGCTGCCGGGTCTCTTGCCGTGCATCCCCAGCTTGCAGACGAAGTTCTCCTCCCAGAACTCGGCGAACCAAACGTTCCTGCGGTTGTTGGACAGCGAGCGGCTCTTGAAGTAACGATCGAACGCTGCAGACAGAAACATTTAAAACAACGTTACAGTGATGATCATCTTCTAAATGTCTTTCTTTTCTCTGTTTCCGGCCTCACCGTCCACTGACGCCCTCTTAGGGAGGATGGTGACGGCGCCCTCGGCCACGCGCTCCTGCTGCACCACCGGGGAGATCTTCGACCCCCAGCTGTCGGAGCCCACCCAAAGGAAGTGACCCGTCAGGTTGTTACGCTTCGCCGCATCCAGGATTCTCCTGTCAGGAGATCACAGAGTCACTTCAACCAAAATATTAACTACAGCAAACATCTACAGACAGAGTAGAAGTGTAGAGAGGAGGAGGAGAGGGGAGGAGGAAAGAGGAGGAGGAGTGAGGAGGATGAGAGGAGGAGTGAGGAGGATGAGAGGAGGAGAGAGAAGAAGGAGGAGGAGGAGGAGAGAGGAGGATGATGAAAGAGGTGGGGCAGGAGGAGGATAAAGGAGGAGAAGAGGAGGAGGAGGATAGAGGAGGAAAGAGGAGAGGAGGAGGATGATGACGAGAGAGGAGGAGGAGGAAAGAGGAGGAGGAGAGAGGAGTAGGAAGGGGAGGATGATGACAAGAGAGGAGGAGGATCGAGGAGGAAAGAGGAGAGGAGGAGGATGATGACGAGAGAGGAGGAAGAGGAAAGAGGAGGAGAGAGAAGGAGGAAAGAGGAGGAGGAGGATAGAGGAAGAGAGAGGAGAAGGAGGAGGAGGATTAGGAGGAGAGAGGAAAGTGAGAGGAGAAGGATAAAGGAGGAGAAGAGGAGAGAGTAGGAGGAGGATAGAGGAGAAGGAGGAAGAGGAAGAGGAGAACGATCTCTGTAGATCTAGTCATGTTTTAGTTAAATGTTTCCATGGAATGTTTGTATTTGTTGCTGATATCTGGACATAAATTAATTCATTACAATTTTCATGTGATTAAAGAAGAAACATGAGGAGTAGGTCTCCTGCTCCTCCTGCTCCTCTCTGGGAGGTCTCAACATGAAGGATTTCTCTCTGTGTGACTCAGAGCTGCAGATTAACATCAGCTGCTACACTGATATCCTGTGAGTGTGTGTGTGTGTGTGTGTGTGTGTGTGTGTGTTGTGTGTGTGTAACTCTCAGCTCACTCAGATAATTGAAAGCTTGTTATCTTAATCTGCACTCAACATCTGCTGGATGAACTGATTAAATACATTGAGAACATACAGATACAGATTTTAGAGTGTTTATACTGAAGTTGCACAGTGAGAGAGAGAGTGTGTGTGTGTGTGTGTGTGTGTGTGTGTGTGTGTGTGTGTGTGTGTGTGTGTGTGTGTGTGTAGGTGTTAGTAGTTTGTATTCACAGTGTCCTTCATGATTAACAGATTATTTTCCAAAAAACGTGAACAAAAAAATACAGCAACACCCCAAATGGAAAAATTTATAAAAATTGGATTTTCGGTGAGGTTGTACTTCTACACTTCTTCTACACTACACTACTTGCGCAATGTCATTTAGCAGACGCTTTTATCCAAAGCGACGTACATTTGAGAGTAAATACAACACAAGCAAAAATGAAGTCAAGAAACATAGCAAGAGTAAGTGCTGCGGGTTAAGTAGAGTCCAGTAGGATGGAAGTGCTTTTAGGTCTTGCGAGCGGTCAGTGCATTATTTATCGTTGTCATCTGTGTAGATCAAGTGTGAAGGTGTTCAGTAAAGAGTTGGGTCTTCACTCTCTTCTTAAAGATTAATAAGGACTCAGCAGATTGGATGGAGTTTGGAAGTTCATTCAACCATCAGGGAGCTACAGAGGAGTAGAGTCTAGTTTGGTTCTTAGGTTCATCTGTGTCTACATGCCTACATGCTGTTGCTAAGTAGATGTTTTAACCATGTTACTGCAGCAGCCTGATTATGAATCCTGCTCTATATTTTGGCAAGGCTTGCCCCGCGTAGCATTGATTGCGGTGAGGCATCAACCTGGAGTACTTCAGGTTAGGAACCTGTTGCTCTTCAGGCCATCTGCAGTGGTTTCCTGTGGCTGTGTTATTGATTTACATTGACATTTTAATATATCATTAGTGTAGGCCCAAAGCAAATTGTATTCTTTAATTGTAAATGAATATTAAACATACAACTAGATGGATGGATGGATAGATAGATGGATGGATAAATGGATGGATGGATAAATGGATGGATGAATAGATAGATAGATGGATGGATGGATGATGGATGGATAAATGGATGGATGGATAGATAGATGGATGGATAAATGGATTGATGGATAAATGGATGGATGGATGGATGGATAAATGGATGGATGGATGGATGGATGGATGGATGGATGGATGGATGGATGGATGGATGGATGGATGGATGGATGGATGGATGGATGGATAGATAGATAGATAGATAGATAGATAGATAGATAGATAGATAGATAGATAGATAGATAGATAGATAGATAGATAGATAGATAGATAGATAGATAGATGGATGGATGGATAAATGGATGGATGGATGGATGGATAAATGGATGGATGGATGGATGGATAGATAGATGATGGATAAATGGATTGATGGATAAATGGATGGATGGATGGATAAATGGATGGATGGATAGATAGATAGATAGATAGATAGATAGATAGATAGATAGATAGATGGATAGATGGATGGATAGAAGATGGATGGATAGATGATAGATGGATACATGATGGATGGATAAATGGATGGATGGATGGATACATGGATGGATGGACAAACATCAAAGACAGAGCATCATATTCATAGTCAAGTCTAGGTTTTGATTCCAATTCTCCTGACAGATTTATTCAGTCTCCAGCCTTTCATTTGCACTTAAGTCCTCGCTGTAAAATCATATTAATAAATGCTAATAAAAGTCAGAAGGCTTCAGCCTCTGAGGACCATGAACATCTGAAGAAAACTTCATCACGATCCATTTAACAGTTGAGATATTTCAGTCTGGACCAGAGTGGTGGACTGGTTTATAATATCAGAATTATGATTTCAGCCTGTTTTACCTTTCTGAAGACGTGACATCCCCATCCCCTTATTGAGGTTTCTCCTGTGTTTTTGTCTGGTTATTTCTGTTTCCTGTTTCTGTCCTTTTTTGTTCCTCACATCGTTTCTCATTTTAGTTTCTAGTCTTCTCTTCCTGCCCTTGTGTGATTACCTTCCTTGCCCCGGATTAGTTTTACCTCTCCCTCATTACCCAGCCTCCCTCATGTGTTCAGTCTGTGTCTGTTCCCCAGTAAGCATTTCAGTCTTGTTTCACATGTTTCTCTCTGTGGTATTCTCTTGTTTTTGGACTTTGGTTGAGCCTTATGTTATTGTTTCCTCTGCCTGAATATTTCCCTTAATTCACCGGTGTATTCTTGACCTGCTGTGGTAATAAAAGACATTTTCTCAGTTGTCTTGGTCTGTCTTAGTTGTCTTAGTTTCTGACAGAAGACTTGAGTTGTGCTCCTCTAACCTGTCACTGTAAACCAGGGGTCTCAAACTCAAATTACCTGGGGGGCGCTGGAAGCAGTATCAAAATGACCAAAAAAAGGATACAAAATTACTTTAAAAAAAGACACAAAATGACAGAAAAACAAACTAAATTACTTGAAAAAGATGCAAAATGACCAAAAAGACGCAAAATGACCAAAAAGACACAAAATGACAGAAAAACAAACTAAATTACTTGAAAAAGATGCAAAATGACCAAAAAAGACACAAAATGACAGAAAAAAAAGAAATTACTTACAAAAGAAACAAAATGACCAAAAAAGACACAGAATTATTTTTTTTAAAAGACACAAAATTACCCAAAAAAGACACAACATTATTTAAAAAAGACTAAAAATAATTTAAAAGAGACACAAAATTATTTAAAAACGACACAAAATTACCAAAAAAAGACACAAAATTATTTAAAAAAGACACAAAATTACAAAAAAAGACACAAAATTATTTAAAAAGACACAAAATCACCAAAAAAAAGACACAAAATTACCAAAAAAAGACACAAAATTATTTTAAAAAGTAATTAAAGGGACCTTCCACACTCAACACGGTAAACTGCCATTCATATAAAACTAACATTAAACTTTCATATCAAGGTGAGGGCCACAAAATATCGTCACGAGGGCTGCAATTGGCCCACGAGTTTGAGACCCATGCTGTAAACTAATTAGTGTTGTCTTGCATCACATTTGGCCTGTACAGAGTTATAACTTGTGTGTTTTTACCGGATGTCGTCCTCGTTGGCGAACATGATGACAGCGCGGGCGTTGGGCGTCTCCACCAGACGCAGGATGATCTTGTCGAACTCTCCGGGTCTCGGCTCCCGAGGAACCTTCAGAGACTGAGCGATGCAAACCCCACCTGAGAGAGGAACAGAGAGAGAGATGGAGCATTTAAAAAACAATACTCAAAAACTAGCCGCAATGATATTTTAGTCTTTTGAGGCTGTGAGAGCTATCAGTCGAATAATCATAAATTCATGTTGGACCCCAACCAAACAGAGCTGGCTGTGTTTTACCACCTGTGTGATGATCAAATATCATCTGTGAAGTAATCTTTCTTCACTTAACCCCTTAGCGTTCCTGCAAATTAACCTTAAAACACCTGAAAAAAACATTGAAAATGTAAATTGAAAGCTGTTTTTGAATAGTTTTGAGTAAATCTGTGGTCACATTTGAAAGGTTACACTGTGAAGTTTATTCCCAAAGAGTCAGAAAAAGTGTAAGTGCTGCTGTTATTGAGTGATGGAAGTTGAAACACAGTTAAAAATTATTTTTTTATTGTTCGCCTGAATATTTTTGGTAAATACAGGCCTGCAGATCATTATCGCTGCACTTATTAGCTGGAAAACACAATGGGGTCAAAGTATAAAATATGACCCAGTCCAAGTTCAAATTTGATGAAGACATCTCAAAAAATGACTATTTTACACAGGTTTTTATAATTATCATAATAATAATTATGATTATGTATTTATGATATGTAGCATGAATATTAACTAAAACACAGTGGTTTTCTACATAAGCGTAACAGTGTAAAACACCCCTTAGCTATGTCCCGCGGGCTGGATGGGAACGCTAACAGGTTAAGTAAAGTAGCAATACAATAATATAAAAATGATTTCTTGTAAGTAAAAATTCTGCATTCAAAAGTGTTTTTTGTGTTACTTTTTCTCTTCTCTTTGCTGCTTGTTTTGTCTTTGTTTGTTAAATATAAGATCGATTTCTCTTCTAGGGCCTCAAGCAGTTATTTAAATGAAACCATGTGAGAAGTTAAGAGGTGAAATGTGGAACTGCTAACACGTGAAACACAACAAGGATCCCCCAATTGACAGTAGCCGCGTTTCCATTAAAGTCGAAGCGAATCTGAAGAGAAATTTTGAAATGCCTCATTAAAGAAAATGCAAATTCAAAATGTAGAGCAACTAAACAAAGCTGCAGTAACGTTCTTTGGTCAGAAGATGGCAGTGTAATGTGTTGCTGTAGGATAATCCGTCAGTAAACAAGAGAAGAAGAAGAGATTGTGAATGAGAGTGAGAGAGAGAGAAAACAGTAAAAGAACAGCTGACATATTCATGTGAGTTAAATGTTTACTACATCAGAACTTATTACGAAAAAAGTGTTTCCATCTCCCGTTTGCTGCATTTAAAATTTTCTGAAAAAAGACAAAAACTACCTCAAGCAAGTCTAAAAACGTTTTTGCACATTTTTAAACGTTTTATCGTAATTTTTTCAAAATCTTCAAAATGCGCAGAGAATAATATTGATGGAAACTTTCGTAATACTTTTGTAGGTTGGCAGAAAGTGGAAAAAACTGTTATAATCTATAATATTGTGTTGTGGGTTTATGCAAAATCATAATCAGCTCTCAGGTTAATGTGGTGGAGTAAAAAGTTCAATATTTCCTTCTGAAATGTTTCTCTGCTGTTTATGTTTTGACTGTGCTATTATTTCCCCATTATGTCTTTAATTATCTTCACCGTTTGTCTTGTTCTTATCTTCATGCTGCTGCTGTGATGTGTCACCACAGAGATTATTAAAGCTTCATCTGCAGTCGCTGGAACAAAGGTCAGCCTTTTTATTATTAACGCTGCCAGAAACTAAACACTGTCAAATTATCACTTATATCTCACTAATGTTTCATTCATGCACTGCAAAAAAAAAAGAGTTCACTTGAGGAAACTAATTGAATACTGAGTGTGAAATATATGCAAGCCCATTCTACCAGTTATAAAAATTAAAACGTGACTTTGTTAAGATTTTTTTTTTTCCCATATAAAGTCAAAATTATGAGATATAAAGTCATGGCACTATATCTCATAATTTCTACTTTTTTATGTCATAATTCAACTTTATCTCATAATAATGACTTTTTATCCCATAATCTTGATTATTTATCTCATAATTATGACTTTGTATCTTATAATTTTGACTTTTTTTATCTCATAATTTAGACTTTATCTCATAATAATGACTTTTTATCTCATAATTTCGATTATTTATCTCATAATTATTACTTTCTATTTTATAATTTTGACTTTTTAATCTCAGAATTTTGACTTTTTTATCTCAGAATTTCGACTTTTATATCTCATAATTATGACTTTTCATCTCATAATTTCCAAAACTGTTCTCTCATAAAAAAAAATTAAAATCTCATAATAATGAATTTTTATCTCTTAAAGATGAAATTATGAGATAAAAAAAAGTCGAAATTATGAGATAAAAAAGTCAAAAATTTCAACTTTTGAAACAGACAGACCAACATGTAAAAAAAATACTGAATAATGCCATTTCACGTTTAAAAAATCAGTGTTTATCCGGTGCTGTTCAGCTCGTCGGCAGAGGATTTAGAGCCAAGTTTGCCACGATCATTTGTTCCAGAAGTCTGATTACTAAAAAAATCCTTCATCTGGTTAAAATATAATTAAAAATTGCAAGTGTTTCTTAAAAATGTAGCTTAATATTGGCAGCATCTGGCTGACGCAGGTGCAAATGACAGATTTGTTAAATGTTGGAAACATTTGGGATCATTTAAAAAGCATAACTCAACAAAATAGACAGAGAGGTAGCTTCTTTCCTCGAGCTATCACCACCATAAATACTCGGAAAAATTAGATCCACACACAACCTTCACCTGCATCTGCTCCTGTTCTTACCGTATAAGTGCAATAATATCATAGTGCAATATATTTATATTCATATTATCTAAAATACTAGCTCTACATGCTACCACTCATCCTCATTCGTCTCCTTTCATACATAGCTATTTATTCTATATTCAGTATTTTTTGCCATTCAATTATTTATTCTTGTTGTGATATTTTATACCTTTTGTACCTCTATACCTTATTGTCCTTAAGTGTTTGTGTTAAAAATTTGTTTTATGCACTATGGGAGTTGCACTCTTATTTCGTTGTGCTATGTACAATTCAACATGGTCTCACAGGAATCCGTGAAATAGCCACGGATTTGCTTAACTCAAAATCCGTGGAATAGCCACGGAATAACTCAAATTTCCGTGAAACTGACACGGATTTCGCTACAATGCAAGTTAATGACAGTCATATCCCGTGGCTATTCCAACATACAAAGTGATTATGTACATTCACTGAGTGAATATTTAGAAAATAAAACATATATTTCTCGCTAGAAATGTGATCAAAATCCATTTTTATGCAGAAACTAAGTCAAAATATTGATTTTTTCACTTCACTTTGTTCTGACCGCCGGGACCTTAAAGGTCACGTGACTTGGAACAAACCAATAGGAAAAAATATCCATGGAATAGCCACGGGATATGACTGTCATTAACTTGCATTGTAGCGAAATCCATGTCAGTTTCACGGATTCCTGTGAGACCAGGTTCGTACAATGACAATAAAGGCTATTCTTCTTCTTTTCTAATTCTATTCTAATTCTAACATACATCATACGTCTTGTCATTTCTAAACATTTAAATGTATTACACTTCTAAAAATCAGTTTGATTTTGCAGCTCCAGCTAAAGAGATTCTCATGTAGCAACTATTAAGTTTGATCTCCTGGCAAAGATGTCCTTTAATGTTGTTCTGCTTCCTGTCCTGTGCTGTGCTGCTGGTTTCAGTAATAAAAGCTCATGTTTTCTCTGCGTCACATCATTAAACTCTCCGCTTCGTCCTCGCTGAAAACTCTGCCGCCCATAAACACACTTGAAGTTTATATTGTTCCTGCAGCCCGGCCCCGGGGAGAGATAAACCGGAGCAGTGGTGGAGTTCTGCAGATAAACTCTGTGTCTCTGTCAAGAAGTGAAGGGAAGTACAGTAGAAGATCCAAACCTCGCACTGGAAGCTGTTCCAACTTAATTGGCTCTGGAGTGTTTTTTCCCCCTTTCTTTTAGTTTTCAAAAGACGGAGTGACTCGCCGGCTGATTGTCGCAGGAAATCCCACGGGAAAAAAGAACCAACCTGAAAATAATCACGCCTGTTTGGTCTGACCTCGATTGTTTAAAGAGCAGAGTTGTCTCAGAGATTGCATTGTAAGGAAGTAGAACCGGAGCCACAGAGTTTAAAGATTACTGCAGCAAAGAAATTAAAAGGTAAAACTATTTTTAAGACTGAAAGTATCTCTACAAAAAGGGCTTCTCATGCAGAACCAAGAAAGTGGTAAAACTTGTGTTTCTTTTGCTTGTTGCAAATAAAAATGTGACTTTGAATGTTGGAAAGGGTGTGGTTTCTTCTGTGAAATTCCTGTCAATGTGAATCTAACAACTCAAGGTTGTCAACAATACTCAATTGAAATATTTGCCTTTTTCCTACATCAAAGGTATAAAAACCTGATGCTCTGACTCACCTTCTTCTTGTCACTAGACTTGCTGGAGCCAAATTTCTTTTAGGTGAAAAGAAAAAAACTGGGGGAAAAAGCTAAATATGTCTGCCAAAGCTTTGACTGTTGCTGAGCAGTTTGTGTGAAAATAATTCAAATGGAAATAGAAGTAGACTCAAACTTTAGTTCTTACTTGTGTGCAAGTCCAACGTGTTTATTATCATTTTTATTCAGATACAAAAAACAACAGAGTCTCTTTGGTTTTGGTGTTCCAAACACAAAGTACACTTTAAGCTGATTGGAAGGTTATTAGATTTGCAGGTATTTAGTAAATTTAGTAAAATTATCTTAATCTAAGGGGGAAACAATAATAATATGTGCACTAACTTAAATCAATCTGCAATCCATCAAATAGTTATTAAATTATTTCACTTAAAACCAAAAATGTAAACAGAGAAAAAAACAATCAATGACTATCTTTTTCAGTTTGAATGGAGCATTCCTTACAAAAAGTTTCCTAAAAGTGATTCTTTCCAGGAAACATTAGACAAAAGATTATGAAATGATGAAGCTATAGAATAAAGTGTTAGAGCCACCATGTAGCTATAAAAGTACCTTGTAATATTAGAGAACTGTCACAGAGTTAACACTGTTTAAGAAAGAGGGGCAGTGTGAGCTCCGATCTGTTGGGGCAGATCTCGGCTGCAGGGAAAAAGATGGAGATAAAGACATTTAAGACTCAGCTTCCATTATCATCATCACAGCGTCCACAGCGAGGCCATCTCCAGTCTGCCTCCCACAAGACACGGCTCCATTCAGAAGCTTTTAGAGTAAAATTGATTCTGAACTCATACATTACACAGCTCCATCAGGCCATCAGATTGGAGCTGCAGCATCTCTCCCATACAGGCCGGTTTTTAAATGAGGGTTTGGGATTATATGTGTGAAGGTTTGGAGGTCAGGCAGCTGAGAGTCTAAAGGCTGCAGCAGCTCTCATGTCTTAGTGAGATCTTTTTTTTTTTTACTCTTCATTCAGTTTAATCCTAGTTTTCTTGACGCCTGAGGGTCATCAGTTTCAGAAAGCACCTGATGAAAGATCAGAGTCAGTGAGGTGACCATAAGAGGTGAATATAAAAGAGGTAAATGTGGGATTTGTAACCATAGGTAACTTGATCATGACAGGCATTCCTCTGAAACTAAAAAATATAAAAGCTAAATGCGAACAAAAAGCATTAATATGATATTCTGCTTTCTGTCACCATATTAGAGTGCACTGCTATAGAAAGTCAAGAGTCTCTGATGTTTCAGGTTCAGGTGAGACATGAAATACAATGAAATGAGTCAGTTTTGTTTATAAAATACATGATGAAATGCAATACTGTTAGAAGTCTTGAAGAAACTTAATGCAATCTAACAAAGCCCCAGGCCCCGATGGGTTTCTGATTTAATTTCTTTTAAACATTTATTGGTAAATTGGCACCGCTACTTTTATCCGTATTCAATGAATCCTTTGAAAGCGGTTCATTACCAACAACCTTAACACAAGACTCTATTTCTCTCCTTAACCCTCTGGAGTCTCCAAAAGCTCCAAATCATGACTTCTTCATCACATCCAGACTAGAAAACAAAGCAGCGTGGAGCCCTACTGTAAATTTCTGGTTGTAAACTCCATGAGGCCAGTTTCAGTTTGATGATGATATACCAAGTAAAACTCGAGACAAGGTCAAATATATTTTGTATCAAATGATAAAACTGGATGTAACCCTCTTATATGTTATATTTGCAACCTTTGCTCACATTTGCAACATTTACATTTTTTTATTGAGCATGATATTGTTTTGAAAGTTAAAAAAAGATTCAAAATCACATTTTATGTTGGACTAAAGGACTAAAAAAGACACAAAATGACCAAAAAAAGACACAAAATGACCAAAAAAAGACACAAAATATCTAAAAAAAGACACAAAATGACTAAAAAAAGACTCAAAATGACCAAAAAGAGACACAAAATGACTAAAAAAAAGACACAAAATGACCAAAAAAAGACACAAAATGAGAAGACAGAATGACAAAAAAACACAGAAGACACAAAATGACTAAAAAAGATAAACAAAATAACTAAAAAAGACACAACAACAGACACAAAATGACCAAATATACACAAAAAAGACACAAAATGACTTACAAAGACAAGAAAAGACATGAAAAGGATTCAAAAATGGACAAATTAGGCTCAGACTCCAGAGAGTTAAAAAGGACAAAGATCCAACCTCCTGTGGTTCCTACAGACCATTATCTCTGCTTAACGCTGATGTAAAGGTCTTAGCTAAAGTAATGGCATCCCGCTTAGAGAAGGTGCTTCCTCATATTATTTCCGAAGACCAAAATGGTTTTATAAAGGGAAGTCAATTGTTTGTCACTCTGTTTGTCGGACCACTTGAAAGAAACTCTGGTGCGTTTTGTTGGATAGTCCGTTTGGTTTTTGCTGGTGTGATCGCTCAAACGAAGTCTTTGGCGGACCAAAGAACTGAACTCTGGTCTGCTAAAAAATGGAGGTCTTGGTTCACTTCCAAGTGCAACAGAGTTTTGTTCACCGCAGGTGAGAATGCACTCCGCACCAAAGGAAGGAAGCGAAACAAAACACAACGCATTATGGGTTGAACTTGGGCGAAAATTTGAGAATCAACATCATGCACGGTGGAAGCAGGTTAGATAAAGCCAGGTGTGAAAGCAAAGCAAAACCAAATGATTCATAGCAAATTCACCATTGAATTGCACCGAGTCCCGAGTTCAGACTTTATATGCGAAAGAAACCTTAGTTTAACATGACGGCATGCTAGCACTAAGTGCAAACGAGGCATGAACCAGCATAAGGAAAGTATTGGCCAACTTAAGTAACAAGTAATCAAGTGTTGCAAAAAGTACTTAAAAAATACTCTGTAAAAGCCTGTATTAGGGCTGGGCGATATATCGATATATTTTTAAGTGTGATATGGAATTAGACCATATCGCATATATCGATATAGTTCAAATTGTGCAGCAAGCTGCAGCTTTTATTTAAGATATTTTTTATTTAAATGTGCACTTTATGGAGCTTTGATTCCTAAAAAAGGTAGTCCTGTTGTTATACAGTATTTATGTTCACTTAAATAAATGCTTTCAATTAAACTACTTGTGACATGTCATATTTGGCTGTCACTTTGACTGAACATTTGCTCTCACTTTGCGATAAAAATTTTGGGATATATATATATCGTATATCGATATTCAGCATAAATATATCGGGATGTGACTTTGGACATTGGTCCATATCGCCCAGCCCTAGCCTGTATTTTAATTTTTTTTTTTTTTTTTATCTAAAGCAACTACAAGGTTTTTTCATGCCGTGTTGAGTTTGGCATTCCAAGAGCACCAGACTGCTGTTAGAAAACCTCTATTTTAACAGCAGCAGAGTCTGACAGTCTGCTGCCCCCTATCCTGGTTCTAGTTGCCTCCCTTCCCTCCAGTGGGTCCAACAAAACTGGGGCTGCCAGAGTCTGAGCTGCAGGAGGTCCTGGAGAACCTGCATCATGATCAAAATAAACTACTGCGTGTGTGTTCATGAGAATAAACGAGCATGTCACCCTGTGCAACAGTGTGGCTCACTGATGTGTTTTCAGGCTGAGCTGCAGCCTCCAGCCCTTCAAAATAAAAGACCCTCCTCCACTACCACTGTAACCGCCAACATCTTTTGAATGATGTTGTGTTGTTTTGTCTTGCGTTCATTAAAAATATGAACTGTGACGCCAATGAAAAACACAACGAAGAACATCAGCACTTAACCTATGACTTAACCATCAGTAGTTGCCATGGTAACCCCCTTCTCCTTTCACATTCCAGCAGGTGTGTGTGTTATCTAATAACACGTATGAATCTCGTTATCAATAATGCATTTATAAGAACATGAAGACATTTCCCATTAACTTTATCCTCAGAGATCTCACTGACGGTGCCGAGGCTCTGCTGACCTTCAGTCCTCTGAAGACAATGAACCTCTGAGCTGATTTTATCTCTCAACACAACAAACTAAACTCGACTCACACTCCAACAGCAACAGAAACATTGTGAATATTAGAATGTAAAGCCAGCACTCTGACTGAGAACAAAAAGAAAGAAATTTCCTTTTAGAAATGTTAGAAGGAGGTGAAGAGGCAGTGAGCAATAGCAGTGTAAAGAAAAAGTTGTTACAATTTCAATGTTACAATTATTAGTTCATTTAGTAGATGATTTTATCCAAAGCAACGTACGACTGAGAGTTCATACAAGACAAGCAAAGATCTAGTCAGAAAGAAACACATGAATAAGTGCCACAAAGCTGCTGTTAGAGTTTTTAAAGAATGAGTATGTACATGAACCTTAATATGATCAGAAATCACAGTCTGTAAGACAGTTATCTGCAACCACTTCTGTACCTAATGTTACTCAGTGTTTTATTCCCTCCGAGCCCATAACCTTGAAAGTATCTTTGTGAATGTGTCTCTGTTATATGAATGTGTCTCTGTCTTACATCTACTTTCCCTCAAGAATGTGCAAAAAGTGTTTTCTATGTGTATGCTCTGTTATATTCAATCTGTGATTTATGAGTCTGTTAAATGCATTTTTAAGCAGCATTTATGAATGGTCATAATGCAGATAATTGCTCATTTTTATTAATCTGTAACACTGCCAGGGTTCGTACACTTTAGCAGTGGTCAAATTCAAGCATTTTTCAAGGACTTTCAAGGTAAATTTTCAAGCTTTTCCAATATATTACACCTGTTGTAAATAACATGTTTTAGATGAGTACTTACATACTAAAAGGGGGAGATTTCACTGAACCATACCAACAGCGATGGTTTTACACTTTTAGGAGGAACGGTCTTCATTACAGATAGGCTACTCATTATTTTTTACATTGAACATGTGATTATCTATAGTGTATAGATGGATATAGTCAGATTGCATGAGAAATACAGTAAGAATTTCAAGCATTTACAAGCACTTTATCCAAAATCCAAGCACTTTTTAAAAAATACAACATTTAAATTCATGCATTTTCAAGGATTTCAAGCACCCTGCACTGCGTAGAAGGGCAGTGAAAATAGTGCATCGAAGATTTTTTTCCCCTCGCATTAATTTGCCAACAACAACGACTACTATATGTAAAGGTGTTCAGTAAAGAGCTTGTCTTGAGTCTTGAGATTGAGAGGGACTCAGCAGATCCATCGGTAACTCGCCCAACCACCGACGAACTACAGCGGCAACAAGACCTCCAAACAAAACAACGATATGAGCAGCGGGTTCTAAAAATAGCACACGTCATTATACATACACGTATGGTTCGCGGTTATAAAAAAGGCTCAATGGGACTTTTAATTCAAAATGGCTGTCGGGTCGTTAGTGGTTAGTATTTAAAATTTGGCTTGTGGAAAATCTCATTGGCTGGTAACTCTAAAAATCTACAAGCCATGTTGGCTGGTCATCAAAAAAGTTAATTTAAAGCCCTATACATAGTATCACAAGGGGCCTATAGTCCGATATCAAAAAATTTGTAAAAGTACAAAATCCTCTTCAGCTTATCACCTTTTGATGTGTGTCCTCCATACGGGCTTCCGGTTTGGATTCTTCCGCGGTAAATGGGTTTATAATTATCAGGTTAGGCCAAACACAGACAGACGAGTGCAGAATCCCCCGATCTCTCTGCTCCGTCCGATTGATACTGATTGAATGAGACACAGCAGATATTGATATTGGATGATTCTGCAGATTAAGTTCAATTATATTTCATGACCGGACTGTGTGTGACAATAAACACTTCTATCCGTACGGCTGTGTGAGGCGCTCCTGAGGGAACAACTGCAGATAAATGTGGAAATAACAAAGATGGACACACGCGGCATGATTTTAATGAGGTTTAGCTTCAGCTGTGACTTTTCCAATATGGGAAAAAACCAAAGTGGAAAATCAGCGACTGAGGCTTCTCCTGCTGCGCTCAAATCCATTAAATTAACTTTGGACGGCAAAGTGGGAAATAATCAGTTAACAGACCCTGCCATGAAATGTTGTCATGTGCAATTTACAGTCCAACATGCGTGGTGCATGCACACACACACACACACATACACACACACACACACACACACACACAGAGATGTGATAATATTGGGAATTGCTCCCATTCCCTGGGAAACAGATAAGGAAATCCCTGCAGCTTCCAACATCCAGAGGATTTACTTTAAGCTCTTCAGGGAACATCTCGGCTGTAAGCTGCTGCACTGAACTGAAGGAGTTAATTCCCACAGATATACTTATTTTAAAAGAGGAAATTATCACCTGGAACTCATCATTGAAAATCTCTTTTTTAAGAAATTAATATAAAAGATAATTATCAAGTCAAATTGTTTCTCATTTGCACTGAAGTTACCTGCAGTCTGCTGAATCTATTCACAAAATTATGATATTTTTTTAAAGCAGATTTTCTTCCGATTGCTTTTATTTGCTTTATGTTTGGACCTTCAGCTTTCTGCCACAGTGATGAATCTGCTCTGAGAACCTCAATTTCACAAAAGTCCCTGAGTGTGTGAAAAGACCAAAAACAAAGAAGCAGAGTGATGACTTTTATCGCTCCGGCTGGTTTTTATTTGAAGTAAATCAGCTTGTTTAAGACACGAAGGACAGTTTCACAAAATTGGTTTCATGAAGTGTGACTGACAGATAATCGGTTGTAATCAGTTTGATTGATTTTAGAAAATAGTAAGACTTTCACAAGGTTTGTTTTGTCCAACACTCCAAAGCTTAAAATTAATTTAAGAAAAGATAAATGTATACTTTTAAAATAATCACATCTCAAGGAGGTAAACAAATCATGAGTCACTGTGATATTGCTTGTCACCCTATTTTAACAGCTATTTTAAATATGTTTGTCACCCAGAATTAACCACCTGTCAGATACAGACGTACCTCTCTCGTGTCCGGTTTGGTTGCATCAATACAGTTTTTCATTTTCTCCTTTTTACGTGTATAATGGCTTTCAAAAAATCTTTCATCTTCACAGGACAATGGTCAAGTTCAGGCAATAAAAGATTGGTTAAGGTTAGGACAAAAGAACAGGGTGAGGGTAAAAGTAAAGTACTTGACATAGCGTTACGTGCCCCTCCCTCTCCTCTCCCTGTGTCATGAGTCTGTCGTTCATTTAATGTCTTGATTTTCCTCAGGTGTAATCAGTAGGTGTATTTCCACTATAGTCAAATACCTGCAATGAGGCGCGTCTCCCTCGCCAAAACGGCCCTAATTTAGAGTGAGCCCACCCCAGCGGCCGTTTTTTGGCCCTGTCGAAGAACAGGGCCATTTTTCTCGCCTGAAAAAAGCCTGGTTGCTGATTGGTTAGAACGCTGAGCGGGATGTGACGTAGTAGCGAGTAGTCACAATCTGTCGGCTATGTGACGCCTGTCGCAAAGCGATTACGCGACAATCGAAAACCATACGTCACCTCCAGAGTCTCGTAAATCCCTCCAGTGTTGCCAACTCCTCAGTAAGGAAAGTAGCTAAACTTTCTTTAGCTTTAAACTAAAGCTCCTAAAAGTTGCTAAATGACATCATCACCTACTTTGCATAATTTACCATGTGCATATAGCTATAACTGACACTGAAGGAGAGAGGAGTAACGTCGTGGGAGAGACAAAAAGTGAGTAAAAAAACACCCTAAATATGTTTAGAACTGCAAGTGCACTGTCTTCTGTCACAATTCCAACCCTCCTCCTTTATCCGGCCTCGGAACTGACCAAAGTGACCCAAAAGGACACTATGAATGTAAACTAGCCAGCGGCGACTTAGCGCATGCGCGATTTGCAGACTGGACACTGAGGGGTTAACATCTCCTGCTCTGACTGCAGCTGAGAGAGACTGCTGCGGGAGGACTGGGCCGCTTGTGAGTGTTTTGGGACGAGGGAGGGGCTACCAGCAGACCCTGCAGCTCGTTAAGAAGGGTACAAGTCTTCAAAAGTCTCCAATAACACCAGAAAAAGTCGCTAGATTTGTCCCTAGTCGCATTTTTGATAAAGAGACGCTAGGAGGGTCTGAAAAGTCGCTAAAAATAGTTACAAATTCGGTGAGTTGGCAACACTGAATCCCTCTGGGGTCTTTTATTGTAATGGAGACACGCCGAGTGTGCGGCCATTTGAGAGGGTGTGGCCTGAAACTTTTCCAGCGACCACTTTTTAATCTAATGAAAAGTCGCCTCGTGAGGCTGATTGAGGGAAGCCTACAAACCACCTTTCTCTCTCACAGTTCTACCTGGTAGCAGCAGCAGAGCGGCCTGTAGCTGGTGTTCAGGGCTTTTGTCTGGTTTGGTGTTTCCACTTGTTTTCTGGTGGGACTGGTGGCTCAGTTTTTCGGTTATTAATTTCTATTTCTGGTTTTAATTAGGGTATGGTTCTGTGGCAAAAGGGGTTCTTTTGGATTCGATGGCCCATTGTGGGTTGGTCCAACAGTCTCCCTATCTTTCATTGATTTTTGCCAGCCCACCAAACCTTTTGTTTTTCAGTAATTTTCTGATTTGCTCTGGGTTGTTTTGTCTGTCTCACTTTTTGTAAATAAATCATTGTTTTGCACCACTACTACAACTACGCCATTAATTTATAGGTAGATTTAGATAATAACTATAGCCCCTTTCAGACATCAGTCATTTCAAGCTGCGATATTTAAAGGAGGAACAAAGTGATCCTAGCTCTGTGACGCCTTCAGAGGTAACAGAGGTGTTAAATTGGCAAAACTGTTGGAGGTAGAACGAAAATATGTGATGTATGTTATTTGTGCGACCAACACTCAGATACTAAGAAAGGTAATAATAATAATAATCTTTTTTTTTAGAGCATTTTTCAAAACACGTTACAAAGTTCTTTACAAAGACAAGTTAAAAACAGATACAACAACAGATAAAACTAATGTTAGAAAATGACTTCAAATACAAGACAGTTCAATGGAAGAAAAATTCTGTGAAAATCAGGAAAGGCCCTCAGATTGGCAACATATTTGTTTGAATAGAAATATAGGAGAGATCCATACATTATAAAAGTAAGTATAAGTTGGTTTTCATGGTAATCTACCAAAATGTGTCCCCAATTACCACTCAAGTCAAGTATCAATTATGCACTTAAGTACTTATAGGCATTCCTGCTACTGGAATCATAGAGATTATTTTCCATATCAGCACAAAGTCCAAAGCTGGAAAAGTGTTTTTCAAGCTGAGGCTTTTGTCTTTCACACACAAACACAAGCTGTAAAGCGGCGCAGATTTAATGATGTGGAATCAAATGAAGCGTAGCGGAGTGACACGGGACCAAAGAGAGGGAATAATGCAATTTCACTTTGCTTTTCAACTCAGCCGAGGAAAGTCTCACAGCAGGAGCGACTGAACTCAAAGGCGGAGCAAACAAGCGCGGCTGGATCATTCAAAGGCACGCCGTCTAATAGCATTATGAGTAATAACAAATATCATTAAAGCCAGCCTCTGGCAAAGCCTTTACGCTGACCTTTCAATTAACAGTTGGCCATGGCAGTGAGTGTTTATCAGTGTGTAATAAACCGTTTACCCCTCCTCCTTGTACTGACTTGGAGTGACAGATGGAAACAAGGCGTATGTGCTGGCTCGCCTCTTTTATTCCTCCATGCCTTTGAGCCGCTGAACACTGGATCATGAAAGGTTTCCGGGGTAACACCTGCACAGCCTTGACTTGAAAGCCAGAAGAAAGGAGCAGAGCAGCACCTCAACAAAGCTCTCAGTCCACCTGAAAGCCTCTGAACACCCTCACAGGTGTTATAATCAGACCTCTGCTCTGGTTGAAGCTTTTTGGGGGGATTTTACGAGGTCACGAATCTCCATAAATAAGAATGAGAGGGAATCTTCCTGTTGCACCAGGTGCAACAGAGCTGACAGGATCAAGACTCAGGAAGACTTCAGCCGACGACAGTCTTAACACGCTCACGCAGCTCGGAAAAAAGGTCTCATCAGCCAGATTAACTGTGTGGGCATTCAGAGACTTTAATATAAAGCCTGATTGACATGGGATTTTTTAAAAAGCAATAATTGATACTATGAGTTTAGTTTAGGGGAAAATTGGAAACGGCCCTCCTGCAAATACAGAGGTGTCGTTTGCACAGCAGCATATTTGCGGTTCTAGCTACGGTGCCCTCTAGTGGCCACAATAGTTATGCAGAAGTGACGTTATAGAGTGTGAAATCAAAGAGGGAAGCAACATTTCACATCACCAAGGTATACTTCCCTTCCCTACGTCACTTCGGCCAGTTAGGTGCATTTATTTTTATGTTTTTTAACCACTTACCATCAGCTCAGCACTGTGCGTCAAGTTTTTCTGGTCGAAAATATAAAAAAAAACCGGAATTAATCACCATGAAACATCAAAAAATAGCCTTTGCAGCATTATTTCAACAACTCGTATCCGACACCAAGTATGTTGGGCAATATCCTGACATACTTGGTGCCCATAGATAATTAGATCTTCTAGTTTCATATGATAAAAGTATCTCTGGTATATTCCTAAAATTGAGCCCGCTACAGCCTCTGGGAAAAAACAAAAACGGCGAATAAATACTGACGGCTAAGTGGTTAACTATCTTTTATAATGCTTATCCGTGTCACCCCCCAATGTTATTTGAAAATGTTAATTTCATGTTATAACGTGATATATAGCGTTAGCCCGCTAGCCCGTATCAATCACATTGCAGTTAAACAAATCAAATAAACTAACGCTGGCACGCTATCGATCGCCGGCTAACGTTAGCATGCTATCTATCGACCGCTAACATTTGCACGCTGGCGCTAGCCCGCATGTGCATCACTTTTAAGTGTCCTCTGGAAACACTTCTGTTGTGTTGTGTGCTTTGCAGCACATTTTCTAAATGCTGCGCTTGTGATGTCAAGTTGATGAAGATGTTTTCTCAATTTGCTTGTGTTTTGTTTATTTGCATGTGTTTTCTTAAGTTGCAGCGCTGTGAGCTCTCAGGGCCACCGTAGATATCTCCAGTAACTCAGTAGTGAAGTTTGAGAACCAAAAATGTTTCAGAGATTTTTAACATCAGGCTTTGAATTTCCTCAGAATCGGTTGATTTTAAACTGCTGTTCAGACTTTGTACCGGAGAGAAGAACACATAGAAACACCGGTCCTGCCAACTTTCCTCTGACAGCTCAGACACCATCAGACCTAGGAGGTTTAGACCAGAACTCTAAAAAAATATCCACACAACAGGGAATAAAAGTCAGAATTGGGACACTTTTAGCTGCAGTTTGGAAGGTCTTCTTTGAGCCAGACTCTGGGCTTGTTGTTAAAAGGAGCAGAAATTTTGGCTCAAGCTTTGGCTCGGACCCAATGACCCACATAGGAAACTGCTTACAGTGTAAAAAGTCCTCTGAATAAAGAGCCAGAGGTACACTGCTCTGCCAAAATTTCACAAAATGAGCACCATGACTTAAAATGCAAATGAGGAGGAGAGGTGTGCATTTCACCTGCAGCAGAATTAAAGCTGGGGTATATATAGGTGCATCTCAATACATTAGAATATCATAGAAAGTTTATTTATGTCAGTAATTCAATTCAATAGTGGAAATAACACATTATATAAATCATTACACACAAAATGAAACATTTCACAATTTATTTAATTTCTTCAAATTATAATGATGGCTTACATTTTATGAAGAACTAAAATTCAGTGTCTCAAACAATTTGAATATTACAAAAGACCAATTTTAAAAAGTAAATTTAATATGGAAATGTTGGCCTCTGAAAAGTATGTCCATACAGTCATGGGGGAAAAAAATTAGACCAACCTTGTTTTCTTCAGTTTCTTGTTCATTTTAATGCCTGGTACAACTTAAGGTACATTTGTTTGGCCAAATATAATGATAACAACAAAAATAGCTCATATGAGTTTAATTTAAGAGCTGATAGACATTTTCCATGGTTTTCTTGATAATGATTTTGGTTATTACCAAGAAAACCATGGAAAATGTCTAGATATCAGATATTTTTGTTGTTATCATTATATTTTTTTTTTTAAATGCACCTTTAGTTGTACCTGGCATTAAAATTAACAAGAACATGAAGAAAACAAAGCAAAATATTTTTATCCATGACTGTAGATGGACATACTTTTCGGAGGCCAACATTTCCAGATTAAACATCATTTTTAAAATTGGTCTTCTGTAATATTCAAATTGTTTGAGACACTGAATTTTAGGTCTTCATTAAATGAGAATACATTAAGACACGAAATGTTTCCTTTTGTGTGTAATCGATCTATATAATGTGTTATTTCCACTTTTTGAATACAATTACTGACATAAATAAACTGTTCTATGATATTCTAATTTATTGAGATGCACCTGTATATCTATATGATTTAGTATATTGTAATCCGGATAGTTTGAGAGAGAGATAGTAGTATTGGATCTATTTGTAGGAGCTTTGATGATGAAAATTATGATTTACACAAATAAATAAAGTTGTTGATATCTACATAGAGGAAAATTAATCAGGTTCAGACTTGGTTCAGCATGTTTCTGCAGATCAAACCATCTTTTTGCTGCAGAGAAAATGTGGTTTTTGTATGAGAAAATATCAAAACCGAGAGAGTGACTGAACTCTCACTGTCCTAATATGAATTTCAAACATTTAACTAAAGACACACTGATGCATCTTAAGATCTTGCAAACTTAGCTGGAAATATTAATCAGAGAAAGTAAGGAAGCAAAGTTTTCTTTCCCCATTAAAATCCACTTTTTTTTCCCGGGTTTCACCCAAAAACTCTAATGAGCTCATTTAGAGCATCATTTCATGAGTAGTGAAGCAAATGAGGAGGAGAGGAGGACGGTGATGGGCCATATTTCTGCTGGCGCCGTCCCCCCGCCTGCCTCAACATCTGTCTCACCGGCTGACAAACAGGAGGAAATGGGACGAAGAAACCCATCAGACCCAGAGCCCGTTCCTGGCAGAAGACATGAGGCGCAGAGGTGATCGGGGTTCTGTCGGGACGGATGACATCCCAGAGAAACAAACAAACAAAATAATGCAGAAAACTGCCAGGATGCAGTTTGCAGAGGGAGGAGTGTCATGTGTTGACAATAGGGGTGTGAAGATACTCTCAGCTCACGAGACAAGATGAGACGAGATTTGAAGAAAACAACAATGACACAATGTACTGTATGACTGGACCAACTGACTTTTATTTCACCGAGTTGCATATGCATTTTGAAATGTTTTATTATAACTCTTTACATGCACGATGTAAGCATGAGCTTTTAATAAACTTATTCCACAAATTGAAACTAAAACTAAAATTTATAAAAGTTAAAATAAGATAAATAAGAAATAAAAAACCCCAGAGCTTAGTGACAGTTTCGACCGCAATCACATACAAGACGGATTAGACTCAACTGTGGCCGCCGTCGCTAACTACACAACATCAGCAGCTGATCAAAACAAAGCAGCATGGCTAATTATCAAATACATAGCGATCTTTAATTAACCAGCATCGCTAACTGTGAACAGAGTGTCCAGTGCTTCTTGTAAACAAACGGGGGTCGCTAAGTGAACACCTCCTGCAGCAGCATCACATACACACTGTACTGCTACAGAGCTAACTGTTAGCCTGTTAGCAGGACTCTGCTTTGACTCGTTTACTCTTCTTAACGAGCCGCCGGCCCCTGTGACGTCATTCTGGCTGCTTGCTGCTTCCCCTCCTTCTCCTCCTCTTCTTCTTTTCATTCAACTGTCCCCACAGGTCACAAATAGAAGTCTGGATAACTCACAAATCTCGTGAGACTGATTTTTAGCGTGACAAGAAATATCGTTGAGTTTAATCTTGCGAGATCTTGTGCCACGAGATCTCGTCACACCTCTAGTTGACAATGGATTATGTTCACTTTGAGTTTCTGTGTGCTCAGACAGTGGTGGAAGAAATATTCAGATCCCTTACATAAGTAAAAGTACTAAAACCACACTGTAAAATGACTCCATCAAGTAAAAGTCCTGCATTCAAAACCTACTGAAGTAAAAGTACAAAAGTATCAGCATCAAAATGTACTTAAAGTGTTTTATATGTTTCTAAATATATTATTAGATTATTTGTACTGATGCTTTTATGTGAGCAGTGTTTTAATTGTGTGAAGATAGGGCTCGTTATTTACTCATTATGATGTTACTAAGATTTGAAATTTGAACTTTCTGACAGTCCTTGAATGGATCATAGGTTATAAAGGTTTCCATTAGAAAAAGGAAGCTCAAAATTGTGATATTTCTGTCAAAATCAATATTTCTGTCTCAATTAAAATTGCGCCAAAAATAAACAGTTTGCACTAACCAGATCCTGAGAGCTGAATGACTTATATACTGCAGTGAAATACAAGGCCACAGTGAGTAAAATGTAAAAGATTTTAAAAAAAACATCAATGGCAAACCATCATATCTAAGAGGCTAATAAGATAACCCTAATCTGGGAACTTTCTCCACATATCTCTGTCAAACTGATGTAACATACTTTACTGTTCTCCTTCACATCTCTACATTGAATGTTATGTTCTGTTAATTCGCGGCTGGTGGTCCTTTCATCACAGGATCAGGGTCGGGCTCAGGTCATCCTCCTTCATGTGAGATGAAAATAAAACAAGCTCTGATTTCTGTTTCTGTCTTTCATCGTTTCCGGAGGCTTGATCCTTTTGTTTGAAGCCTGCGAGCGTTCCATGGCGTCACATACATTACACTCGTTACCCTCTGCCTGCACTTCAAATACGCCACTGCTGCTGCTGCTGGGTGAAGCATCAGGGCGGCGTGGGGCGGGGTGGGTCGGTCCTCTTACAGTGGGGAGTGGGTGATGAAATCTGCAGCAACAGCTCATCACTGTGACTCAGGCAGGACCTGTGCGATACGGCTCAAGGTTGTTCTGCGTGTCCGACACAGGAGGAAATCATTAATCCCTGCTCTGTTGAAACACAAGGAGACCGTGTCTGCTGATGGTGCTGATGCTGTAATCCTTTTTCTTTTTATTTAGTAGTTTTCTAACCCATAAGAACCCAGACCCAGTAATCCTTAAAGGAAAATGATGGGGGATATGCCACAGAACAAGTGGACCACATAGAACACAGTTATGATGTTTTTAAAAAATTCTACCCCTAAATGTCAAAGATCGAACCTGGTCTCACAGGAATCCGTGAAATAGCCACGGATTCGCTTAACTCAAAATCCGTGGAATAGCCACGGAATAACTAAAATTCCTGTGAAACTGACATGGATTTCGCTACAATGCAAGTTAATGACATATCCCGTGGCTATTCCATGGATGTTTTTTCCTTTTGGTTTGTTCCAAGTCACGTGACTTTTAAGGTCCCGGCGGTCAGAACAAAAAACATGGCGGACAGTTCTCTCATTTTTAGTGAAAAAATCAATATTTTGTCTTTTTCTGCATAAAAATGGATTTTTATCACATTGCTAGCGAGAAATATGTGTTTTATTTTCTAAATATTCACTCAGTGAATGAACATAATCACTTTGTATGTTGGAATAGAGACACGAAATTTGGTACACACGTGCTTCATGTGGGGATGCACCAAAAAGCCTCTTGGACCTATACCTCAAACCCAACAGGAAGTCCGCCATCTTGGTTTTGAAAATCGCACAATTCATCGTTTTTACCCATTTCCACCTCGCATACTTTAACAAAGTCCTCCTACAGATTTCACCCGATTTACTTCAGACTTGGTCAGTAGCATCACAAGGCCTTTGGGATTAAAAGTTGTATAAATCTTTACCGACGGTCACACCATGTGGGCGTGGCATGGCGGCAAAATATGGCATCTCGCCATCTAACACCATACTGGATAACTTGACCATACATTGTCCAATCTGTCCCAAATTTCACACACGTGATGAGGGTCCAGCCAGGAACACGACCACGTGTCAATATTGACACACAGTCGTAGCGCCCCCTGCTGGCACCAGCAAGTAACATGTTTTACACTTAGCCCGAGCTGAGTAGTAGGAGACGCGCCCTTTGGTACGCATAGGGACTGAGCCCACAGCGCCGTGCCCAACGTGGCCTCCCCCGACGGCTCCACTCTGCTCGGTCCCGTTCAGTCCTGCTTGCAGGCCTAGTTATATTTATTATCATCTATATTTAAATGGACAAAAAGATTAAAACATTCACACCAGACACTCAAAGCACATTTTCTCTCTTTCTCTGAACAGAACTGTTGACAAAGGCGGAGAAAACGAAACCTTTGTTTCAATTTGTCCTCCAGTGTATCCTCATCATTGTTAACGAGCTCTGGATAATTGGAGCGCTCAGGGTTTCCTGCAGCTGATGAAGTATTCAGTGGAAGCGGCTCGTTCGGAGCCTCCTGCCTCGCTGTGAGGACTCGCACACAGAAAGACAGAAAAGGCTCCAGAACGGGATCCTTGTTTCACGTTTATCTCCTAAACTGCACGCCACAAAAAGGCTGCAGATTGTTCTGAATTATAATTTCCTGTCATTGAAATGCCACAGAGGCATCACTGTAAAAACGCTGCAGCAGGGAGCCATTTCAGATGTTTGGGCATCATTCAGAGAGCTGACAGCGAACAGCGTGGAGTCTTAACTCAAGTCAAAAGACCAGAAACCCAGAAACACACTAATAACCCACTTCAGATTTTAATTTGAGGGTGTTTACATCCATTTTGGCTCAACGGTGTTTGACTGGTGACAAATACATTTGAATTCTCAAAAAAACATTTTTTTTACAATAAAAGACTGTAATTAGTTAGCTGGTTGAAAGCTTTTATTGTGAAGTAGCTGCAGAAATCTTGAGTTTACATCAGCTCGGGTGTATTCACTTAATGCAAGATGGCTGCTAATAGCACCATGTCTTGTGCATCAATTAGTATCGTAGTGCAACCATTATATTCACTGTGTCAATGTCTGATCATCATAATCCGTAGCCAAGTGGCCGTAGGTGCACTATGATGTCTTTCACCATTCCTTTCCATTTGGATTGATCTTCTGGAGTTCTTGTTGCATTATACGGCATCATATTCGTCCAACTTGCAATATGTTCACAACGCCTCCACTTGCTACGCAGGCTTAACAGTTTTGGATTGAGTCAAAGTATTTTAGAAACAGTGTATAAGAGCCTGATGGAAAGTATTTTATCATTTAATATGCTCATGTGGTACGGAAACCTAAATATTAAAGGAAGAAACAAACTGCAGAAAATAGTGAACATGGCCTCTAAGATTTTAGGGAAGCCACAGAAACATTTGAGCTGTCTTTATGATGAATTAATTAGAAGTAAAGCTGAGAAGATAATTAATGTCTCCTCTCATCCCATGTACAGCCAATTTGAGCTTTTACCTTCGGGGAAGCGGTATTGGCTACTGATGGCAAGGAAGAACCTCTACAAAAAGTCCTTTGTCCCAGAAGCTGTCAACGCTATAAATAAGACCAGAATGCGGTAGCTATTTACCCTGTTTTTTTTCCCTTTGCTGAGGGTTTCCCTGCACAGCAGGTTGTCTGAATAAGGCAGGTCTTAGACCTACATTTGTAAACTTGATTTGTACTGTGGTGTGCTTTTATGAAATTTTGTACTTGAATGGGTGATGTGTGAAGTACAGTTACTGCTGTAGGCTATTTTATATTGTTCTATCCTTGAAATGTTTTTTCCTTATTGTTTTACTATTTATTCTGTTGTTTTGAGACATGTCTATGGTGAAACCAAAGAGACCAAAACCAAAGAGGAATTTCCACTCAGTAAAGTTTTCTTATCGTATCGTATCGTATCGTATATAGTATGAGCCGAACTCAATTCTTCACCATGGCGAGTAACATTTCCAAACCATCTCAATTTTCTTTGTTTGATGATGGACAGTAAAGCTTCATGGTTTCCACTTTTCTGCACAATTTCATCTTGAACACTTTCATCAGTTTGGTGTGCTGCGTACGGTAGTAAGATCTTTTAAAAGCATTTTCAGAATAATTCACTCGTCTTTCAGTATCTGCATCCAACGTCCATGACTCACAACCATATGTCAGAGTTGATATCACAATGAATACCATAAACCGTATCTTTGTCTTGGTTGTGATAGCTTTACTTTTCCACATGAGATTCAGCGTGCTCAATGCCGCTGTGGCTATCACAAGGTGTCTACTTGTTCAAGAGCTTGGTTTGAAACAACTATTGGTTGTTTGAGCTTGACATCTTGCTTGGCACTAAACACGATTTTACTTTTCTCAGTGCTAATCTTGTTCCCTTATTTTTAAGTTGTATCTTCCACTCACTGCGTCAAATCTCTCTAACCTTCTTCAGTTGCTGCAATCAGATCAATATCATCAGCAAATCGTAGGTTGGAAACGCTTAATATTACAGTGCAATCAGGCACATAGGTGTTACAACTGAGTGCAATTTGCTCCTTTCTTTGCATCTGATTGCAAATATCCATGTGGCAAAGAATAAACGTTGCTTTGTGGTAAGAACACAGTAGGCAGATTCATTTTAATGACCGCGATCTACAGGTCCTGAGCACCTCAAAACTTCAGACAAGGAAGTTAAATGTGAAAGAGAGAATTACTGTTGTTGTATTAAATGCGTCAGTTACTGCAGACTCTTTGAAGATGCTCCTAATTTCATCGTGGCTGTTACATTATAATATTTGAGAATTGGAATTTTTTGCAATAAGGCTCATTTGCAGAGACAGGGGCCAATTTTGCACCAAATCTATTGCATATGACATCGTTTAAAAATGTGCAAATGGCAGAGGAACACCATTGCTTTGCAGCACAGTGACGGGTGCATTTCACTCTTGAAAATTAGGCTACACGGTTTCTTTTTGTCTCATTTGTGCAGGTGAAGCAGCTGGGAAGCCACACAATCATTTAAAAATATGCCTGTGAAGGTACAGACAGGTGT
This sequence comes from Centropristis striata, assembly GCF_030273125.1. Classification (NCBI taxonomy): domain Eukaryota; kingdom Metazoa; phylum Chordata; class Actinopteri; order Perciformes; family Serranidae; genus Centropristis; species Centropristis striata. The sequence continues at coordinate 33,826,678 of NC_081522.1, forward strand.
GCACAAGTGAAACCACAGAGATGAATGGAAATGCACGTCATCACGACACAGCTAAAGCTGATCAACGTTGCCCAAAGGAACAAACACCCGGTTATTAAGTATAGAGACTGTATCCCAAATCGGACAAATCTGCAATGCCGCACTTTCCGGTGTTTTCATTGTCAATTGATTTTTACGTATTTAACAATCTACATGTGAAATTTCATCTATGTACATGGAGATTTACATGTCTAATTACAATACGAAAGTAACTCTGATGAGAGAAAGCAGTAAGAATGATTGGACGACACTCAGACGACGATCTTAAAAGTAGGCTACATCTTAATTTTTACTGTACTGTATTTTAGTGTGAAGGACAGAAGTATGGTCCGAGCGTGTTGATAACGGTATTATTTATTTGGCTTACCCAGAAACATCCAATTTCCCCCGAAAAACTCAGCAGCCTCCATTGTTTTGCAGCGAGGAGGTCCAAGTGTCAGATTTGGGATACAGTTAGCACACAGCTAATTCATCGGCGTTAGTGTCCTTTAGCCGACTCTGGTAAACCTGAGGCGAATGTACACGGTTAAAACAATATACTGTTCGAAAGATAAGAAGATAGACTTTAATTTCACACCATTTAATTAATTGGAAGCATAACATGATATTTATATTAGTAGTTAATGTGAAATTTTGGTAGAAACTTAGCCGAACAGTGTCCTATTTGGGTTACAGTTACGCTAATGAAAAACTGTGACCAGAAAGGTCAAATTACTTATTGAGGAAATAAGAACTTTTACAAACTATATTTTTATAAACATATGAATATATATTTGATGCATCCGGTTAGCAGCAGTCAAGGTACAATGATACTAGTTTGAAAGAAACAGGAGCTGTGGGTTCAGCCAGTCGAATCCTCTTTGCTTTTAAAGCTTTGTTATATAAATGAATGAATGAAAAGAAAACTTTTTTTCATTCTATTTTCCTTCATGAAGGTCGTTCGTTTGACGGTTTTATTGTTGAAGCGGTGACATCTGCCTCTGCTGTTGACTCAGATCAGTCATGCTGCAACTTTCTGGCCCTCAGTTTCATAACATCATTAAATAGACAAAGACACTTCAGAAGAGGAACACCAGGGTTTAACCCTCTGAACCCCAACAAACCTGTCGGGTTTGAAAAGTATTTTTTCTTTAAAAGAGCGAAATACAGTTTATCATAGAGAGAAACTGTGAAACCAGGCATTTTTGTCAGAATTTGAACTTTCCAACAGTCCTTGGAGGGATCATAAGTTACGAAAGTTTCAAAAACAAAGCTCAGAATTGTGTTTTTTCTGTCAGAATCACTTTATTCTACATGTCTCATTTAAAACGTCGCCAAAAATTAAGCTTCTGCACTAACCAGATCCTGTTAAAAACATTAAATTCTGCACCTCAGAGACACTGTGAAGACATGATTGATTCTGCTGAGACGCACGGTCACGTGACAAATATTCACTTAAAATCTCTTTACACAGAGCAGAGAGGAGAGGACAGGAGAGGAGAGGCTGTTTACACAGAGCTGAGAGGAGGGGACAGGAGAGGCTGGAAACATGCAAAGTTCAATATGTAGAATATGTGAAGGCCCATTTTTTTCCAACATTCAGGACACTTGTGGGCACTTGGAAAAGTGTTTATATATAAATAAATTCCATTTTATTCCAATTTAAAAAAAAAAAATTATCAGAGAAATTCAACTTAGGTTTTTTCTTTCTTCATGATTTCTGACATTAATACTATGTTATTCTGCACAAGATACATTTTTGAGTACATTTTTGTGCTGATTCCATAGAGCTGAAGGACTTATATATATATATTTGCAGTGAAATACCAGGACACAGTGAGTAAAATGTAAAAAGAGAAAATGCCCTGGGACACCTTGGGGACAAGAAACATGATGGAGGTTTCTGTTCACGTTGATAAATTCTTTCTTTTTTCACCTTTTTGTTTTGTTTTTTGCATTTGTGGAAATACGGTCAGTCCGTTGAGAAAACCTCCCAACTGACCGTCTTTTTCCTCAGAATGCAACTCTCACATATCTCACCTCGCCATGTTCGATTGGCCTAATGGATGGCAAGTTTTTTATTTGTTTGTGAGGGAAAGGTGAGCTGCTGACTACAGATGATTCATTTTGCTCTCGTAACTCCCTCTCAAGAGAGGAAAAGGTGGAGGGATCCCTCACCATGAAATATTCATCCACGCCTCAGACTGCATGCAGAGCAGGTGGACGGGAAGGGAAAAGAAAAAAAAACTGCTCTCCAGGAAAAATGAATAGAAGCAACAAAATTTTGGAAAGAGTTGGATTAATGGACTACCAGGGCAAAGAGAAGAAAAAAATCCTCTTTAAACCAACAAAAGTGAAGAAAACCAGCAACTTAACAGAGACAGGTGATGCTACAGAGAGCATTTATGTCTCATTGAGAGAGAGGAAGAAAATAAATAGTTTAAGGGATAAAGAAGGAAGGATGGGAGAGAGAAAGAAAAGCAGATTATCTCCTGCAGGCTTTCACACTTCTGAGGAAGAAAAAAAAAAAAAAAGACGGGAGAGTTTCTCCACAACGACTGATCCGACAAAACGTCAGCGAAAATACAACACCATCACATCCTCCATTTAATCTGCTGCACACACGCAGACACACAGGACCACACGGAGCTCTGCCGCTCCACTGAAAACTGTCTGAATGAAGAGGAATATCTGCCGCCAAGTTTAGGAGGAGAAGAAAAGAAGCGTTTCCTGTCTTTATTAAAACATCAAACGTTCAGTCTGAGGCAGATAACTGACGACTGTCAGCTGTTCTCTGCTTCGCTCCGAAGCTGCTCAGACTTCATGCAAACACATTTTTAACTTTCTACACTTGGATTTATTTACTGAAAGTATTCGAGGAATAATAAAGATAAAGTTCAGCACAGAAAATAAAAATCTGGAGCACCCAAACTTTTCGTTTTTTTGCTTTTTTTAAGACATTATCAGGGTGTTTTGCAGAATGATTGTAAAAATGCAGCCGTTTAAGATTTTTTTAATTAAAGCACACAAGAAAAGAAAAAAGCATGAATTACCCCATATTAGCATCGCTAATATCAAAATAATTAGAGATAAAATATCAACAAATATATGTTTAATCAAGAATTTTAAACATGGAACATACATTTTAATTACTAGTTATTTATTAATAATATTATTGTATTTTTTAAATTTTATTTTCTAATATTTTTCCATTATTTTTATTTAACTTCTTTAATATTATTACTGGATATTTATTGTTGTTATTTTTCTATTATTTTCTATATTTTCTTTTTTTTCATTTATTCTGAAAAATATTTTTAAATATTTTTATTACATGTCTGCTTCGCTCTGAAGCTGCTCAGACTTCACGCAAACACATTTTTAACTTTCTACACTTTGATATATTTACTAAAAGTATTCAAGGAATAATAAAAATAAAGTTCAGCACCCAAACTTTTAGTTTTTTTGCTTTTTTAAGACATTATCAGGGTGTGTTACAGAATGGTTGTAAAAATGCAGCCATTAAAGATCTTTTTAATTAAAACACACAAGAAAATAAAACAGCATGAATTATCCCACAATGCATTAGCCTAAATAATATTGAATATATAAATATACCTTCTGGAGTTCAGGTTCTACAAGAAAACTGACACAGGGAGCGATAAAAAAAAAGTGATTATCACTAAAATTATGATCATAGAACCAGTCAGAGTTGTAAAAAATATAGTTTCACCAATTAAACACACAAATAATGTGGAAAAATATGAAAATTAAAACTATACTACGGACTATTTACATGTTAAGTGGTTTTATTCCAACTTTTTTTTTAGACTAAATAAAAACAAGTAACAAATGTAATATTAAAAACAGCCTGATTAGTATTATTGTTATTTTTTTGTTATTGCTGAGAATGTAAAATGATGCTGTTGTTGTTATTATTATCATTATTATTATTATTAGTAGTAGTAGTAGTAGTAGTAGTAGTATTTTATTGTATTTTTTTGTTTCTATTGCTGAGAGTACATGGGAACTAAGTGAAAAAATAAATAAATAAATAAATAAAATATATATATATATATATATTGCAAAAACGACTTTCTTCTTGCTGCTCATTATTATTATTATTATTATTTTTGTTAGACTACAAAAGCACTTTGTTGTTACATTTCCTTTGAAATTGTTCATATATATATATATATATTGCAAAAAACCTTATTATTTTACACTTTCTCCGTTACTAAAATCTCTAAATTTCTAAAATGACTGATCTCCAGTTTGTTTCCTACGACATCAACATTGTATGAGGCTCCCTGGTTCTTGCAGTGACAGTTCATTCATGTTTCTTGTCCCCGACTCTCAGTGAAACTCTCCTCCACCTCTATCCTACATGTTGAATATTCTTACAGTAACGCCTAGAGATTAGAGAGACTTGACTTGTCTTGATGAAGGTTGTATAACCGGTGACGTGTTCGGTGTAAAGTCCCTCATTGTTCGGAGGTCTTTCTGTTTTCAGGTGTTAAACTTTTGAACTCCTCACAGAGCCTTCCCGCTGTCATAAACCAGCTGCGATTATCAGGAACTGTTCAGCCTCAAGACGACAACAAGTGACACAATGAGAGACAAACAAACAAAAGAGCTGCTCTCTGAAACTTCCCCTCTGCTATCCCCTCAGCTTCTCAAACCAACATCTGCATTCAGGTTTCAAAGACGAACGTGTTATTAACAGCTGCAAAGCTGAATTTAGCTCCGAAGGGCGGCAGGCGTCGCCTCGATGAGAGAGGAGTTCAAACAGGAGTCAGCCTGCTGTCGGCCCGGGGAGCCCGCTGAAACAGCACGAGGATCTCGCTTCTCCTGGCGGGGAAACTCTCCGTTCAAAAGAGCGACAGAAAGACAAGTCTCCTTTTTTTACTCTCAGAAATCAAACATTTCACTGAACCATGTGGTGGCATCTTCAGCAAAACTCGGGACAATCTCTTCCAATTACCTTCCTTTAACCCTTTGATGCACAACATGGGTCTAAAGTGACCCAACAGAGTTTTTATGTTCTATAGCTTTGCAATAAATTATTTTCATCATTCAGTATTCCAGGTTATCCACTTTGTTTTTGATCATCATACATCCTAATTTCATGTTTTCCTTAATTTAAAAAAAAAAATAAAATCCCTTTTTGTGTCTCTTCTAATGCACAACATGACCCATATCCATTTTTTAGCTAAGTAGCTTGCTAAGCTAACAACTTAGCTAACTTCTTGGCTAAGTAGCTTGCTAGGCTAACTACTTAGCTAACTTCTTGGCTAAGTATTTACCTAAGTAGCTTGCTAAGCTAAATACTTAGCTAACTTCTTGGCTAAGTATTTAGCTAAGTAGCTTGCTAAGCTAACTTAGCTAACTTCTTGGCTATGACAGCCAAAGTATTAGCAATAAAATGTCAACAAATGTATGTTTTATCAAGAATTTTAAACATGGAAAACACATTCTTATTACTAGTTATTTATTAATATTATTGTGTTATTTTAATTTCTAATATTTTTTCCTATTTTATTTTACTTTTATAATTTTAGTTATGGATATGTATTATTGTTATTTTTCTATTATTTTTCTATTCTTTACTATTATATTTATTACATTTTTTAAAACATTTGTATTGCAAGTTAGTCTCTTCAGACTTTCTCAGATCACATCTCATTGGTTCCAACTCACAATTTACATTTTTAAGAAAAGGCTCAACAATTTCCTAAAATAACTGCTCACTGTCTGCTTGTATCAAGTCTTTCTGCAAAAAAACCAGCACCAGTAACTGATTATTAAACTGTGAGTACTGATGCACCAATTTTAGAACAGCGTGTTACTGTTGTAGCTGCTTTGAAGTGGAGCTAGTTTTATATATAGTAAGTTTAGATCAGGCAAGGGGTCGGAGCCCTTCAAAGAATCCCCACATACATCTGAGGGGTAATGCGATGAGTAACAGAGTTCTGATAAACACTTTCCAGCAACTTTCTCTGCCTCCTCATTCACAACAGAAACCTGAGAGTTGAGTCTGCACAGCGTGATCCAGTCGTAGACAGAGAAGACATCAGTTAAGGCAGTTTTTCCGAGCTGACAGCGGGTCCCTGAATGTATCCTGAAGCCATTTTTGCTCCACTGGCGGTCCCTGCTGTTCTCTTCTAAAGGTCTCCTGACTTCACAAAGGGGGAAAAGGTAAAAACTGAATATTTCCAGAGACAGAAGAGGAGAATTAACATGAACTCTGCTCAAACTCAAAGTCTGAATGTTTAAACCTACACTGAGTTAGAGATTTCTGAAGTCAGTCAGTCTCGAGATGATTATCCAGGCGGCCAAAATGTTTTGTGACCCCATAACTCTTCACTTCTGTTTGTCCGACACTTTTATTCATGACCAGACCTTTTAATCATTGTCAGGCTATTGAATGACTGTTGCGAGTCTGGGACTATTCTTCCTGCTAGCAGGTACAGCAGGTTGTTATCAGCTCATTCAATGTGCTGCTGTATTACAGCTCTCCAACAGAAACGTCAGAAGAGGTTACGGCACGATTTCATGCCACATATGTACATATCGCGACGCGGGCCGGCTTGTGGCAGCACACACGTACGGTCCGCGGTCGTAGAAAAAAGACTGCAGATTCTGTGGATTTATGTTTAAAACCACTGAGCTTAGGTTTAGGCAAAAAAACGTCTGGTAAGGCGTTATAAAAGACTGCTTAAACAGTAAATAAATGTACGTAAATGCCGGAAATTAGGTAGTTACAAGGGCCACACGACTACCGAAAGTTACGTTAAAAAAACACAAGTTACGTTCAAAAATGTGATTCACGTCACTAAGTTAAAAATGGTTTACTTTTGTTTTCACACGGGATGTGAACCCCACTCTTCTGGGTGAAAGTCTGCTGCTTGTTTGACCCATCCACCACCCCAACATCCAACTGACTGTGGAAAATCTGCCCTTTTAAACTTCACTTGGCTGTCAATCACTACTATGTCAGTAAGATGCGGACGGTGAAATACGGAGACATAGCTTGTATTTCTCTGCCTGTACACGTCAACTATATTAACGTTTATGACAGAAGAACAGGCTGTGTATTAACGTGCATCATTGGCGGCGCCATCTAGTGGCGGTGGTATTTATGAATGCTGTAAAGGCAGAAGTGGCTTTACAGAATGTGAAAGTGAAGGGGGAAGTGAGGAAATGTAGTTCAAAGAATGAGAATGGCGGGAGGGTAAGGCTTAGGGTTAGGGTTAGTGGATGGGTAAAACAAACCCAGGAGATCGTGGTCGGTGTCCCACATGAAACTAAAACGATGTTATATTGTAAAGTAGCCTTATTTAACTTCAGTCATTTCATATTTTTACATAACCAAGGTAACTTAGTTATTTTCTTCTTAGAACACTTTATTAGTGGAAACATACAGAAACGGTACAGGGTGTTCAAAGGTGCAGTGTTTCCATTTCTCCATAGTTAAATAAGCAGAAACTGTTGTATACTGTAGTTCAGCAATGTCACAGTTGGATCAAGGTAGAATTTTAATTAGACAGACAGGTCAAGAGAAGAGAAAATAGGCGACCAGGGGGTTAAGTCTCAGTCGGAGGGTAACACAGACAGATGGACTAAAACATGAAATAAAAGGCTGCCACTTCTTTGCAAAGTTATGATTGCAACCTTCAAGTGCATATTTAATTTTTTCCAGGGTCATAAAAACATCAATTCCTTTAGCCAGGCAGACCAAGACGTGAGTGAGAGACAAACCCATGTTAGTTGTAACTGCCAGCAGAAGCAGTTTTAATAAGCAATAAATAATTTTAGTTCATTTAATAACTTCATAATAATAAATTAGTAAGTTATACATAAGTTAATACATTAAAGGTAATAAATAAATAGTTAATTTCATATTTGTAGAATTAATATTAAAAAGTTATGGTGATAGCTGAACTAGTATACTAATATCGCCACTTCTGGGAGGGTTGTTTTTGTGAGTATTTCTATGTTTTGCAAGTTAATTTTGTTGTTTCCTGATGGTGCAGAGTTTTTTACTTTGATCACCTCGTTGCAGCCAATGAGGTAAAGTGTTCTATTTTCTTTGTTGTATAATCTTGTTATTATTGTTTTAATTATGTTCACATGTTAGGCGCATGCTTTCCATTGTATCGCATATTTTACTTACTTAACCTGCAAACGTTTAATTCATCTGGTCATTGTGTGTGATCCTGTCATCCAACTCTGGTTTTTTATTCTAGTGTGACTGTATTTTATTTGTGTCTTGTGTGTTTAGCGTAACAATTTTGGTCATTTTGTGTATTTTTTAGTAATTTCTGTCTTTTTTGGTCATTGTGATTTTTTTGTCATTTTGTGTCTTTTTTTAGTCATTTTGTGTCTTTTTTGTGTCGTTTTTGGTCATTTTGTTTCTTTTTTTTGTCTTTTTTTTTTGTCATTTTGTGTCTTTTTGTGTCTTTTTTTAGTCATTTTGCGTCTTTTCTGCTTTGTTTTTACATATGGATGTGATGAAGAAGACATGCTTTGGCGCTTTTGGTGACTCCAGAGGGTTAAGAGCTCCAACTCTAACACTGATAACAACCTACTAGAAGGCAGAGTAGGCCCCCAATTACCCATTCTTAGGGAATGATAAACGCCCATTCAATTGTGTGATAATGTACCAATCAGGGATCATGACTAAATACTATATACAAAAACTGATGACATTTCCATCAGTCTTAGCTGTACTACTAAACACACTGGAAGCCCACATTTGTACTTTTGTGTAGCTGAGAGCAGATAAACTGGGTAATAAGCAGACGTGAATTCTCTGGAACAACAGTTAAAAGTAGTGGAGTGACTGACTTTCTTGTCCACAGCACATAAAAGAAATGTGTTTCACCAGTTTCGCTCATCAGGGTCACACCTGTGGCCCCGTTTATACTGTAAATGGACACAGAAAGGGTCCCTAATGGGGCCCCGAGTGCTCACATGGGCTGTAAAATGTCTCCAGTGATGGAGCTGTTCCCATCTATTTTCACTGTAACGACATGCCCAGAAAAACCCTTGAAATCCAGGTGAAAGCGTGAGCGTGTCAGGCGGTGACGGTGACTCAGCCGAGCGTGCAGGAGGTCGAGGCTTTCTGGAGTTCAGACCTCGGAGGAAAACCCTGCAGCAGCTGATGGAAGAGAGAGTTCAAAGACTTCAAAGGCAACTGGACAAGAAAAGATATTTAATCTGTGGTTAATAGGATTACCAAACTGAGGAAATTATTATTTAAAGACATTTTGATTTTTCCCACATGAAGTTAGTGGAGTGTGATCGGGGGGGGGGGGCGGCTCAGACGAGGAAGTTCCAGAGAAAAAGAAGAAAGAAAAAGAGTCTTTTTATTGCGATGATATTATGTAAATGCCCCTTTAATCTGTGACAGCCTCTGCCTGCCAATGAGGTCAGTGACTCTGCTGCCTGGGAAACTCTGCTGTCGTCTGCCAGCTGGCCCGGCACAGAACAGCTCGGCTCGGCTCGCCTTGGCTCGGCTCGGCCTGGTGGAAACAGCCACAGACAAGTCGACCAGCCTGCACTCATTACAGAAGCAAACCACGAGGAAATATGTGTTTGTAGCTCTGAGACTTTTCCAGCCGCCACTGAGTTCTGGTCCAGGTGTCGGTAATTGATTATGAGCTGGGTGGATCAGCGGCGCTCCGAGAGGTGAGCAGGAACTAAAGGATGCACCTTATTCCTTCCTCTGCCTTTATTACACCTCTTTTTTCCCTCTACTTTCCCCATTCCCTCTCCATTTCTTCCATTCCTCCTCTACAGTCATGGAAAAAAAATTATTAGACCACTTTTTTTCCTGACGTTCGGTTGTGGTCCAATCTCAAACCAGACACTCCTGAACAAACACCTGATTCAGAGCCTACTATTCTTAAAGTGACCACTTTTAGGTTTTTTACATCTTGGATTTGTTGAACACAAGTGTACTTTTGTTACAAAGTTACATATCATGACAAAAACTGAAAAATCAAGTTGTCAGGTGGCAACTATACAGTCAGAGAAAAAAATATAAGACCATTGTTTTCTTCAATTTATTGTTCATTTTAATGCCTGGCGCAACTAAGGGTACATTTGTTTGGACAAATATAATGATAACAACAAAAATAGCTCATAAGAGTTTAATTTATGAGGTGATAGACATTTTCCATGGTTTTCTTGATAATAACCAAAGACATTATCAAGAAAACCATGGAAAATGGCTTCTAATTGAACAGACGAGTTATATGAATAATCACCCCTATACATGAAAGGGGAAATTGGCTCGAGACCAACACCAGATTGTAAACGTGTTTATTTCTACTCCAAAGTCGGGTATTTTAGCATGTGGGTCAATGGGGAATGACTCACTTTTGGAGCCAGCCTCTAGTGTCCATTAAAGGAATTGCAGTTTTTTGCGCTTCAATGTGGGCGTTTGTTTGTTTTTTTCTCTCACAATTTTTTGGCTTTTCCCACTTGTTTTTTTTGTTGCAGAAGCTGAAAATGTGATATCTAGACATTGTCCATGGTTTTCTTGATAATTATTTGGTTATTATCAAGAAAACCATGGAAAATGTCTAGATATCAGCTCTTAAATTAAACTCTTATGAGCTATTTTTGTTGTTATCATTATATTTGTCACAAATTTACCTTTAGTAGTACCAGGCATTAAAATGAAGAATAAATTGAAGGAAAAAAAGGGTGGTCTAATGATTTTTTCCATGACTGTATACGTCCAATTAATCTTTTCATGTAAAATCAGTGGAACATCCCTTTAAAGTGTGTCACCCCACACACACATACTGCTGTGGTGGAGTGTGAAATCATTCGATGGCACATAAACAGCATCCCAGCAGCCCAGAGGACCAGCTGGTGACATCACAGCTGTCTCATAGCTCCGCCCCCTGCAGGTTAACACACACCTGAACCTGCCGCTCCATCTGTCACCGAGCCGATAAAGAGCACTGAGGGAGATCTGCAGCTGTTGAGATGGAGATGGAGAAGGGCTTCACCGTGCTGCCGTGTGATAACCGGTATTCTCTGTGGGCATCGGGTGACCTGAGCAACATCTGTCAGCGTCTCAGCAGCTGGATGACATCATAAGAGGATATATTAGTCGGGGGGCCAAAGTCTCAAAAGCTCAAGGAAATGGGTTGAACCTGACATCATCTGTCATACTTTTTATTTGTGTTTTTTCTGTTAACTTTGACCGTAAGGACCAATAATTGGAGGGTCTGCTCTGCTGGAAATATTGCGGGGAAAAAAAAAACGTGGCCATTTTAGTGTATGCACCCTATCTTTTTTATCAGAAAAATTTGAAAAATGTTTGTTTTTTTCCCTCAACTCCTCAGTGGGTTGGGTAGGCTGTCAATAAATGCATTCCAGGTGTACAGAACACATGTGCTGACAATATCCACTGAAAAAATAACTCCTAAAACACATTTCTACATGATTTTGCATCAATTTAATGCAAAAAATGTAGGCGTTTTCTCACTTTTTTCCAATATTTTCATCTTTACTTCATTGGCAATCAATTATTCCCCCAGGTTAAGACATCAGTCAATATGCCATTCTTTTCACCAAACAGTATACTCAGTCCACAAAAAAAATGATAGAAATCCAAACAAAATCAATGGATCTGTGATGATTTCACTACTAGTTGGCGATCAACAGGCTCAGAATATATATATTGAGAGAGAGAGAGAGAGAGAGAGAGAGAGAGAGAGAGAGAGACAGTAGCCATGTTTCTAATAAAGTTGAAGCGAATTGGAAGCAAATTTTTGTGAATCAGGGACGTTTCCATCAACTGGTTAACCTCCTGGAGTCCATCTATTCATTGAAAGTACACTGAGCATGTTTTAATGACTGTAATAACTTTATTTATATAACAGACGAGCTGAGAAAGCCAGTTAAAATCTTTCTAGACCATTTAAAATGGGAATTTTTGTTCTACAATGAAAACTATTACTATTAATAATTACATTTTTATTAATTATTAATTTAATTTACATGCAAATATTTTTTCTCCTGTTTTTGTGTATAATATATTTTATAGAGAGGGGGGAGAGATATATATACAATAAGACAGATAAATTAATAAATATATATATACATATATATATATATATATATATATATATATATATATATATATATATACAGAGAGAGAGAGAGAGATAGATGTGAGGCAGTGACTAGAATATAAAATATAACTGGAGCTAAACTCTGCTCAGGATTCACAGGGTTAAACTCATATAATAACAACAACAACAACAACAACAACATATAAACACCTGTAAACAGGCTTTGATGAGTAAAAATGTGCCGCTGCCTTTTAACAGCTAAACAGCTGTGACGAGAAACGGTTATGAAGCCAATTATTACTGTGACACAATGAGGCTTTTCACACCAGGAGCTTAAATACGGTCTAATGAGTCATCTTCTGTTGGGTATGAAGATAATTCAATAAAAAAAAAAACAACTGCTGCATGCTGAAGGAGGACGTGCTTCCCCATGATCTTCAGCCGTTACAAGATATTCAGCTATCAGCGCTCATCAATACGTCCTGTGATCACAGCGGCTCCTTCCTCCACAGAGCAGCTTCATACCATCAGACCTCATTCCTGTTGATATAAATACATATTCTGGCTGCTAATGAAGCCGTGTGCAGCAGCAGCGTGTGTGTGTGTGTGTGTGTGTGGAGACAACAGCAGCCGCAGAGATGAAAGCTCATTGATCCCACAGAGGAGCCACAGCTGCTCCCTGCACAGCATCTCGTTATTAATCTGAAGCTTTTTAAATGCCTCGATCGGCAGTCGGCAGACATTCTTCATCATTATTGCCGCTTCTGCCGTTTACACACAGATTACAGTCGTGTCGTAGGACGCAGGTAAATATGTAGGATGCTGCAGCAGCAGAGATATGAACCGCGGTCACAGTGACAGAGCACCAGAGAGCTCAGCAGGAGAGGAAACATCTCGTTTTATTACATATTTAGGGCCTTCGCAGAAAATGCCCATTGAAATTGGTCCGTTTATTACTATCGCTAAAAATAAATTGCCTATTCGGACGCTTTATCATTTTCAAAAACTCAATAAACTTGGAATATACGTCGATCTCCGGTGAAATTTACGTGTTTTTGTGTTCACGGGAATGCATGTGGCAAAATGACTCACTAGCGCCCCCTAGAAAATTTCACAATATCACAATACACAATATAGGAAATTTTCGGCCATCTTGGATCGAATATCGCACTTTTCATCATTTTTCACCATTTTCTACCTCGGATACTTTACTCCTACTACAGATTTATTGCGATCGACTTCAAACTTGGTCAGCTCCATTAAAAGCTATGTGGGTGTGGCATTGCGGCAAAATTTGCCGCCTCGCTATGAAACATGAGACTGGAAAACTTGACCATACGTTACATATATACATATATATACACATATACACATGTGATGAGGGTCTAGCCCTGAAAACATCCACATGTCATGACTCTGCTCTGGCTTGTCATTGCTGCTTGCAGCTTTAGTTTCTTTTGTTTTTTTTATAAGGCTGAGAAACTGGATCTTTCTGTCATAATAAACTAATTCAGCGGGGTTTGGGAGAGGGAACATGAGCTGCAACATGATCCTCATTAGAGTTTAGATGTGTAAAAAATACATCCAGACATCTCAACTGCTGCTTTCTGGGTGTGAATTTCTTTCCTTACAATTTTTTTCTTTTATCAAGCAGTTTGTTAAGTCCACAAAAGGCAGAAAAGTGTAATTTACCCCGGGGGACGCTGGGAACACGTCACCAACACTTTTTAACCCTTTGGAGTTTTGGGCTATTTTGTCAGTTTTTGAATCCTATTCATTCTGCCTGTTTATGGCACTTAATAAAATATTGACAGTGGTGGAAAAAGTATTTAGATCCCTTACTAAAGTTAAAGTACCAATACCACACTGCAGAATTTCTCCATTACAACTTAATTTGCTGCATTCAAAACTTACTGAAGTAAAAGTTCAAAAGTGTCAGCTTTAAAATGTACTTAAAGTATGAAAAGTAAAAGTATTCGCTATGCGGAATGGACCCACTAAGATTGTTCTATATATTCTACATGCATATAGTTTATGTTTATGTTCTGAGGTTAAATTTTAAAAAAGGTCTAATCACTTTAAATTGATCATGTTTTTTTATGTTAAAAGTACAATAATGTCCTCTAAAATGTAGTGGAGTAGAAGTATAAAGTTACATTAAACAGAAATACTCAAGTAAAGTACAAGTTGCTCAAAATTGTACTTAAGTACAGTAGAGGTTGGCCAATCATCCTGCTTTAGGCCGGACAGTCCAGATTTTAAATGAGTGTCCGGCTTAAGGCTGCACCTGCAGCCGGACACTCATTTGTCCTCCTTTTGAGAAAATAACAAAAAAGTTCCACCTTTTGTTACCTTGTTAGTTTAATACTTATTGGCTAAAATGTGTGTCAAAAAAGCTGTGTCAAAATAAGTAATTTCATTAGTTACATTTTCCTGTCATGACCTATCAACACATGGCTAATTTGAATATTCAAATGAGGCATGTGTTGATTTGCAAGAACAGGCTCTCAGCCAGTTGCTACCACCAGACTGTCAATCAAACTCTCAGCTACTGAAAGTCTGACAATGCCAAACAAAAGACCCCCTTTAACCCGGAATGGGCAAGAGAAGACGGGTTTGTTACAAAAAGTAAGAGGGAGTTTTATTTTTTGGAAGCGATGTAGATGTGAGCAGCAAAGGCAAAGCAGCTATCAGAGACATGCTAGCACTGACAAGCATCGAGCTAATCGGAGTACAACTCTGCTTAAAACCGGATCATACCAAACAAATATCTGCTTGCTTGTCCTGTGTATGCAAAGTGTCCTCCTTTTTGATGTGAAGGAAATGGCCACCCTAGTACAGTACTTGATGCAATATACTGAATATTTACCATGCCATGTTGGTATCGTTTCTTTCAGCACAACCTCACCTGGTGGTTGTGCTGTAAGGCAAAAAGTGCTAACCACGACACTTTGAACGCACATTTGGAGTTTGATTGTTGTGATGCAATTGTTGAGGAAGACGGTTGATCATGTCTCATTTCACACCAACTGAAAGAATCTGACGACCTGGAAATCAGACCCAATCAACCTTTATTCTTTCTCCGGTGTTGCATACTGCAGCTTTAATGTGTCATCATACAAGTGCTTTAGAGATAAGACCCTGAACTCATCACACCCACACACACACACACACACACAGCTGATCTCCAACATACATGTTCCTGCTGATGAATATCAAACGCACCCTTTACAATTTAATTAATGTCAGAGCTCGTGGAGGTGCGATAACATTTTAATCAGCGAGAGCAGAGAGTCTGATTACCTCACAGTGACCGGTCGAGGAGAAAACAGCGCCGACTTCTGCTGTAATTACATCAAGAGTCAATTACACAACCTCCCCTCTCCCCGATCATCAACAACACGGCGAGTCGGGAGGAACAACCCACTGCCTAAAAACCACAGCGTCCACAGCGTCGCCTGTCCTCCATTAATCAGAGTTGAAACAAACTCAGATGTCACTTCTGTATTTAAAAGGACTGTTTTCCTACCTGACTCTCTGGAGATCTGGACGAAGGCCTCGACACCGCTCTCGCCGTAGTTCCCCTCGGAGGCGAGCGTGGAGACGTAGTTCCAGCCCATCGCCGTGACGATGTCCAGCATGGCCTGAGCCTGGTAGGAGTCCGGAGGAACCACGCGGGAGAAGAAGTCGTAGCGAGTGTTGTCGCTGAGCTCCGGGGCCGTCGAGGCGTAGCTGATCTGAGGGATCTGCAGAGACAGGGCGAAGGGTTAAACATGGAAACATTCATATACGATATATACTTTAAAGCACTTAAATACAAGTAAGTTAACAGGAACATAACAGCGTATTTAAGCACATGAATTCTCCAACAACCACACACATCGAACACATCATCTTGTATTGTGATTTGGCAAATCTAGATTTTATTATTTGTTTCATTACTGTTGCAGAAGATTCTTTACCCTGAACCTCAACATCCCACCAGGGTTTGAAATGCATGTTTTCTTAAAGAGATCGCCAAAAATACACCGTTTATCGTGGAAGGAAACTGTATAGGCATTATCATTCAAATTTGGAACTTTCCGACAGTCTTTGAATGGATCGTGATTACAAAAGTTTCCGTTAGAAAAAATTTAACCAAAAGGAAGCTGAAAGTTGTGATATTTCTGTCAAAATCACTTTATTCCACATCTCATTTAAAACGTTAAAGCATTTGCAGATCCACCAGATCCTGTTAAAAACATTAAATTCTGCTCCTCAGAGACACTGTGAAGACATGATTGATTCTGCCGAACAGTCACGTGACAAATATTCACTGAAAATCTGTTTACACAGAGCCAAGAGGAGAGGACAGGAGAGGCTGTTTACACAGAGCAGAGAGGAAAGGACAGGAGAGGGTGTTTACACAGAGCAGAGAGGAGAGGACAGGAGACGCTGTTTACACAGAGCAGAGAGGAAAGGACAGGAGAGGCTGTTTACACAGAGCCAAGAGGAGAGGACAGGAGACGCTGTTTACACAGAGCAGAGAGGAGAGGACAGGAGAGGCTGTTTACACAGAGCAGAGAGGAGAGGACAGGAGACGCTGTTTACACAGAGCAGAGAGGAGAGGACAGGAGGGGCTGTTTACACAGAGCCAAGAGGGGAGGACAGGAGGGGCTGTTTACACAGAGCCAAGAGGAGAGGACAGGAGATGCTGTTTACACAGAGCTCAGAGGAGAGGACAGGAGAGGCTGTTTACGCAGAGCAGAGAGGACAGGAGAGGAGAGACTGTTTACACAGAGCTGAGAGGAGAGGACAGGAGAGGTTCCAAGTAGAAGCTGTAAAATGCAAATAATTCACTATATAAAGCATTTGGAGACAATATTTTTCCAATATTCATGATATTTGGAAAAGTGTTGTTGAGATAAATAAAAAAAATGTGTTATGATTTCTGTCATTTTGCACAAAAGGCATTTTTGATTCAATTTTTGATATTTTTTTTTCATTTTCTCTCATATAAAAGATTCTTATTTCATTTATTTTTGTTTATTTTTCTTCTGAGGCTTGTTGACTGTGTGAAGTCTTAAGGTCTGAAGGCAGAAATCATCGCCAGCAGTCAGATTTTTAAATGCTACTCAATGTCACTCGCGAACATCCTGCAGTGTCTTTGTGAGAGATTTAAACAGATCGAGTTTGAACCCTAAATCCTGACCTTCCTGAGCTTCCTGTTGCTCAGTTTCTTGTCAGCGTCGAGTTAGCGAGCTCTGCTGTGTGAATTAAGGAGGCGGATCAGGTCATAGATCCTGCGGCAGACAGGCGGACAGGCCCGGCGGGGCTGGATAATGGTCCTATAGAGAAAGATTGAAGGGCTGATTGATTTCACTTCAGTCAGAGGCCGGCGTGTTGGGCCAAGCGCCGCCGGACGCCTCATCAGGATTCACAGGAGGAGGAGGAGGAGGAGGAAGACGGACGGCCGGGGCCTGACAGCAATACAAATGTCACTCAGCTCGATTCGCTCGCTGACAGGCAGCAAATTAAAGGCCCGTACTGTAAATACAAACCTGTCTGAGCGCTGACGCTATCGGAGCGCCGCAGCTTTAACCATCACACAGGAAGTTTATTCCTCACACAAAGAACACGTCGCAGCTTCTGAAGCTTTAGGCTGAAGGTTTTTCCTGTTCGCTCGATGGTTACTGATTACTTTATTACATTTTCCATTCAACACGAGATAACAGCAGAACGACACGCAGAATCTCAGGACGACCTTGTCTTCTGATCTGACTCGATTATGGTGCAACACTTTCACCTTGTGAGAGTTACACATGATTTATTAAATGCAGGAGCGTTTACAGTTAAACACACAATAAAGTTCAGAGAGTACTCTCTCAGAGACAGCCTGGCAGAGAGCAGGAGGTCCAGATCACGCGTCATATTTACAATGGATTAAAGTCCTTTTATTCACATATAAAGCTCTTAACCCTTTACTGGGCAAAAAAACATATTTGGTAACTTCAGCGGACATCCGAAATAGGGTCCCCATGCCTCGCCATGAGGTCATAGAGCCACAGGGATTTCTCCAGCTAATCAGTGAAGATCAGGCTACGTCACAGATAGTACCATCGCACCTGACCAATCAGTATAACAATGAAAATATATTAATAATAATAATAATAATAATAACTCAATTGACCCTAATTAGCAACATAAAAATTAAACATTTTCCCCCGAAAAAAGTCACAAATGTAAAAGTGTTGAAATGTCCTTTAACACTTTAGGGTTGGAATTTTCAAATTCTAAGTATTTTTATTGAGTGCCCCAGAAAGGGTTATCGATAGGTCTTCTGGCGCCATTTTAACCAGCCTGTTCTCCCCCTCAAAAACGTCAGTATAGGTCATGTGTACAGGCAGTGAAAAATTAGCTATATTTATGTATATTTAACTGTCAGCCGCCATCTAAAAAAGCCTTCAGTGACTGGAGTCACAAGAACTATCTCCTACTGAACACCTCAAAGACTAAGGAGATGATCATAGATTTCCGCAGGTTCAAGCCCCTCTTCAGCCAGTGAATACCTGTGGGGTGGACATGGAGGTGGTGCCAAGTTATAAGTATCTAGGTGTATACCTGGATAATAAGTTGGACTAGTCCCTAAACACAGACGCTCTCTACAAAAAGGGGCAGAGCCGCCTCTTTTTCTTAAGGAAGCTCAGATCTCTGGACATCTGTAGTAAGATGCTGCAGATGTTTTATCAGTCTGTGGTGGTAGTGTGTTTTATGCTGCAGTCTGCTGGGGAGGCAGCATCAGACAGAGGTGCAAGGCGGTCAAAGACTGGTCAAAAGAGCTGGTTCTGTGACTGGACTTTTATTTTATTTATTTTTTTACGTTTGAAATTTTAACCTTTAATCCTCTGAAACAAACCTTCAGAAAACCTAAAAAACAAGACAGATTTTGTTGGAGCCTCATGGAGGTGATGCTGAGATGAACCACACACACACACACACACTACACATAACATACAGTAGAGGCTGAAATAACTGCAGCTGCATGCGAATATAATGGGGACCTCCATTAGCATTAATGATGCATTGTGGGCTGAATAAACAGCAGCATCAGTTATTGATGCACAGTCAGCTGCTGCACATTAAAAACACACCAGCTCCTCTTGTATTTATAACATGTAACCATCCTGGGCAAAAAACAACATTTCTTTTCGTGGGTATCAAAATTGACGTCATGAAATCATAGCCGTAATGATAATAATAATAATAATAATAATAATAATAACAATAACAACTGTGAAAGCTTCAGTAGCACAGTTCCACGTTATTAAATGAATTGCAGAGACTCTCAGGAGAGGAATCAAACTTGTGCCCTGCTGGTGGCTTCTGAAGGAGTTCCCCGCTACGACTTGAGGACTGCAATTTTAATTAGCAGCCTAATTGGACGCCCCGCTGATCAGCTCGCTGCACACTCACGTCTCCATCGTCACAGCGGTGAAATCAGCGTCTCAGAAGCTTCACTGTTAAGGACGCAGAGTCTTCAACAGCAGCGTTTACTCCCACAACTGTTGCGCCACACAGGGCTTTTATTTTGAAAAAAAGGAGGAAAAAATAGGCTCAATGTGCAGATCTGAAGCTCTTATCTGCAGGTTTGGAGCCATTTTAACAAAATGTACCCATTGGATTCCTTTTAGTGTTTGAAACAAAGAAAATATTTAAATTCTGGTGAATGTCTCAAAGCTTTCAGAGATATTGAAAAATTAATTATTGGGGAAATGTGTTTAAAATGTGCTGGAGGGCTTTTAAATCTTTTACATGTAAATATGCAGAAAACAAATGAATTAACCAATTTTGTAAAAGGGTATCTAATAACAACAGTCACAGAAGTTCCTTTGTATAAGCTTTTTCTGTTTTCAATTTTAAATACACAGTATACATGATTTTGATTTGTTTATGTTATTTAGTGAAGCAGGACATGACATCTATGGGTAATTTTGGAATGCAATGAGGCCTTTTACAATGTTCATATTTATTTTTGATAGTATAGTATTCAGAGTATTTTTGAAAAATAATATTTTCCTCTTCATTTTGGACTCTCATCCACATGCAAACTGAGTTTTGGTGAAAAAAACAGAGATTTTTGAAGGTGCTGCAGATTTTTCAATACTGGGAAAACAATTTCCTCAGTTTGCCCATTGTCAATTTGTGTCAAGGGTTCTTGAAACAACATCAAAAACAACAACGTCAGACTAACTCCACTTTGTCAACCCACAAAAATCATATTTCACTTTTCAGTTTCGCCACAGTATCTCAGGCTGTGTGCTGTTTGATAAATAAAAGGTGAAGAAACAGGTGCTAAACAACTCATTTTTTGTATCGCAGACTACATACACTGCTGGCCTAGCATGCTTTTTGAATGTTGTTTCAATATTGTTTTTCACACATGCAAACAAGAGCTAAGTGGGATTTTTGCCTGCTGTTTTTAAGCACATTTTCAGCTTCTGCAACAAAAAAACCTGAGTGGAAAGGCCAAAAATTGTGAGAGGAAAAAAACATAGACGTCCACATCGAAGCACAAAAACCTGCAATTCCTTTAATGGCCACTAGAGGCTGGCTCCAAAAGTGAGTCAAACCCCATTGACCCACATGTTAAAATAACCAACTTTGGAGTAGAAATAAATATGTTTACAGTCTGGTTTTGGTCTCGAGCTAATTTCCCCTTTCATGTATAGGGGTGTTTATTCATATAACTCGCCCGTTCAATTATAAGCCATTTTCCATGGTTTTCTTGATAATGCCTTTGGTTATTATTAAAAAAAAACATGGGAAATGTCTAGATATCAGCTCTTAAATGAAACTCTTAGCTATTTTTGTCTTTATCATTATATTTTTCCAAACAAATAGTACTTTTAGTTGTACCAGGAATTAAAATGAACAAGAAATTGAAGAAAACAATGGTGTCATAATTTTTTTCCATTACTGGATGAGTGCCAAAACTTGCAGTTCCTTAAATGGCCACTAGAGTGCCAATCCCCATTGACCCACATGTTAAAATGCCAGACTTTGGAGGAGAAATAAACATGTTTACAGTCTGGTTTTGGTCTCGAGTTTTTCAATAATTTGGGGTTCCCAAACTTATTAGGCCATGACCCCAAAAATAAACAGTTTGTGTTTTCCATCATCATGTTTGTGGGTTTATTGTTAAGCAACTTCTCTCGTATTTTGAGAGCCAAAAATAAAAATTGCATCTTGTCTTTAATATTGAGGGCAAAATTAATAATTGAACAATCTAGTAAGTAATTAATTAATTTATCCTCTTTTTTTTTGCCGAGAACGGTTCTCGGCAACCGTTGAACCCCCCCACTCACCTCCCCCCCGGGCCAAAGTTTTTTCCTGCAGGAAACCCTGTCTGTATATATATATATATATATATATATATATATATATATATATATATATATATATATATATATATATATATATATATACGTATATACAGTATATATATGAAAAAAATTATAAATATACTTAACATAACAATACTTAACATATTACGTCCATGTTTTATACAGTTTATGTGAAAAAGGCTTAGCTGAGCTGGGAAACATTGATCAGAATCAGCGGAGGTCTCACTGGACCATCAGCTGACGTGATCCCAGCAGGAGAGCACCGTGCTGATTGATGGCGCCCTGATGGTGTCATTACCCTCAACACCAGACCTTTACTTCAGACCCCAGTCTCACAAGAGGACAGATATCTGTGTGTGTGTTCATGTTTACACGTCTTTACGTCGCAGGACACGCCGGCTCTTTTCTGCCGTCTCAGGGTGAATCCTTCGACAGTGATTGATGCTCGTCATTCCTGCGACAGCCTCAAGCTTTCTGCCCGACTGAATGATGGGAGAAGGAATCCATCTGAGGTGACAGCGCACGTCCATCATCGTTCAGTCTGCGCTCTGATTGCCTTATTTAATGTAAAGCTCTATTTACTGTCATCTGTCTCGTTCCTGGACAATAAGCAGCTTCGCCCTGCAGGCAGAATCCTACATGACTCCGGCAGCCGCTGCTCTGTTTCTCTTCATGTCTCGCAATTAAATTCAGGATGAAGTCGGAATGACTCGCTGCCGTGCTGAGAGAAGAAAACTCAACGACCAGGGAGCAACTCAGCTTTAATTAAATGTTTCAATAACTCAAAATAAAGCTTCCTTGGTCATGTAATATCTATATGTTTATCTGAAAGGAGTTTATTCTGTATCCTGTCATCTCTGTGTGCATTTATTTAATAAGTCGTCCTAGTAACTACTTCACCTCGGGCATCTTTGTAGATTTATTTACTGTTTAAACTGTTTTTTATAACGGCTAACAGGAAGTATTTTGCCCTTAACCAAGATCAGTGGTTTTGTAGCCTAAAATCAATGAAACTGCAGCCTTTTTTACATGTGTATGTATAATGACGTGTGCACTATTAGTTCCATTTTGGTTGTTATGGCTGGGATTGACAAATGAGCTATTCTGTCGTTTAGGTTGGAGATCTTGTTGCATCCAGCACAAACTGCACTGATCAGATTTAACATTCTGTTACAGCGTTGCCCATTTCTCGCCTCAAATGTTTTCAGAAACACATTTTTAGGGACTGTTTAGCTGTAATTTCAGAACCTTTTGTGACCAGGCCATCATGTTGGTCCTGCTTGAAAACGGACCAAATATCGCCTCAACCTGCAAGTGTCACTCAGCGTTTGGGGTCCTTTGATTGGTTCTCGGTCTATTCAGGCACTCACACTTGTTGATAACGACCTCTGTAAATCAATAATAACAGAGGTTCTAGATTAATATCCACTTACAAATAACTGTGGTGATGCCAGGCTAGAAATAAGTTGGTTTTTAATTGAAATTGGTTGAAATAATCCCAGTGCATTTTGCAGACTTTTCCACTTGACTTTTGGGCTGTGTGACAGATGAATGACGTGTAAAGATAGACATTTTTTTGAAGTGTGGAGGCGACTGCTCCCTGGGTTATCTAACCTGTGACTATGGGAGTTCATTCAACTTGTGTACAGTGCATCTCCATATTCTCTCTATTCTTCTCATGAAAATGTATGCATTCAACGTTGTAAAAAATTTAACTATTTAGTTTAGGTACCAAAAATACTTGGTTAAAGTTAGGAAAAAGGAGAGGTTGTGGGTTAACCCTCCTGTTCTGTTTCTCAGGAACAGCAATAATGCTCATGGGTCAATTTGACCCGGGGCATGTTTAATTATCCAAAAGTGCCAGAAACCAAATAATCCCAATAAACATTGTTTATATTTCATTATTAACTCCATTACTAACCAGTTCAATCAATATTGTGCATGGCACGAAGGTGTGCATGCTTGACTTTGAAGATTTTTTAATTCATTTTTCAAAATATCATTATTTACGTAGGATGTGTTGCAGCATTGCTCTGTTTCCGATCTGACACCTTTTAGGGGACCTCCGCCCCATTGTGTGATAGGCCTACACCTGGTCAGTAACACAATTCACTCTGGATTTCCACCCTGACTCATCTCATCTGGAAGTCTATTTAGCCTATCTATCTTTCGAAGTTTTAAAGTGCGCTACAAGGTGCGATTTTCCAATAATATTCGAATATTTTCCAGCTAATATCAGTGTTCAATGTGTATGTGCTGGATGGTGTGGTACCTTATGAAAAGTAAGTGTTTAATGGAGTTGCAGACGTTGTAGTGGTCTGCATATAATGTGCAAATTCTGTTATTTGAGATTAGCATGCTAAGTGGAGATTTAGCTTTATTCACTTCTTATGTTGCATTACTATGTAATTCAGGGATGACATTCATGTTGCTTAGTGTAATGCCCATAATCATTTCATATGAGATACTTACATGCAATATAGTATATCAGTTAATTGGGTTCATGTAAATGTACTTTTAGTGCAGCATAATGCGTACTGTGCTATCTCACGATTAGCATGCTAACGAATACATACTTCCTACGGGCACTGCACTAGTTTATACATAAAGAAAATGAACTATATCGATATATACAATATGGTCTAATTCCAGATCACATTTAAAAATATATAGATTTTTTTTTTCAACTTAACGCCCAGCCCTAATACCCAGCTGAAATAATAAAGTCCAAAGGCACCTTAAGAAAAAATAGAGCTGCACCATCTATGAAGAAAAATAATGAATAAACAGCCATGAAAATGTAATGTGAGACACGAGGAACCCATTAATCATTTATGTTTACAATACAAGTCTGCTGCACCGACCTCAATAACAACGCTGCAACACAAAGGAGGTTTCCACCTCTAACTCTGACTGAACCTACAGTGAACAGCTGAGCTCAAACTGTATTTAAATTGCACAAAAGAAATGTCTGAAGCTCTAAAAAGGAACTCAGATCCTCTGAGAGGTGTCTGGGAGAAAAAAAAAGATCAACAGGATATGAAAACACAGTCCTGACATCCACCTGGGTCACATGTCTCTGTGATGGCGTTCAGTTGTTTGAAGCTCGGCGGAGGAGCCCGGGTGAAGGGAAGTTCAGTGTGCGATTAGAAAGACACTGAGATAAGAGCTGATCCTTCGTCTGCATCAGAAGAGGAAAATAAACTTGTTTGTTTTTTTGTTTTTTCCTTCTAAAGCGACTTCACAGTGAAGCGAGAGACTTCAGACGTCTCTGCACTGCATCACACGACACGAACCAAATCACACTGACTTTGGAGAGGAAACTACGCTCAGCCGCGACACAAAGTCTGGAAGGAATGCATCATTGGGGTCAAAATAATGGAAACAACCTTTCACAACCTTCAACAGTTTGTACAGATACTGGTATAATCACCAAGTTCTTCATAAGGATCCCACAAGTTTTAAAGTTGTTAAAATGTCACTAAATCTTTTTATTTCATCTTCATTTTTTGTAATTAAAAGCCTTGTTTTATTCTTGTTTTTCTCATGCACACTTTCACACAGAATGCAAACATTATGCAGCTAAAAAGCATCTCTTTTTTTCAGAACAAGGTTGATTTTTACAAGCTGTAGCACCAGAGTTTGTGCAGAACAGCAGAGGGTTATGAGCTGCATCTTTACATGGAAGCACCAACCAAGATAGCAAACTTTACTCCGTTCCACACCGACCTTCTCAACTTTCTTCCCTTTCACAATAAAAGCCCCAGACATATACAATAGGCCCTTTCATGGTGCGGTCCCGCTAATGTCCCGCTACATTGCCGGAAAGATCTGTGCCAGGTTTTCACATTAGGGTGTTCATAGTGATCCCCCAAAGGGGTGATGTTTGTGCCCTTTCATAGTGCAGTCCGGCATCAAGAAGGAGGTGGAGACGACGATAGTAGTATAGTCAAAGCAGCAGCAGTGCTGCACAGTAGCACAGTGCTAATAGGCTGCACAGTTAGCGCTGTAGCAGTACAGTGTGTATGTGCTGCAGCAGGATGTGTTCACTAAGCGACCTCCGTTTGTTTCCGACAAGCACCGGACACTCTGTGCACAGTTAGCGATGCGGGTTTGTTTACGATAAGCAGCGGACGCTGTACACAGTTAGCGATGGCGGCCACAGTTGTTGTGCAGCTGCTGCACAGTGATTTGATGACTGTCAGACCAAGTGGGAGGTGTGTGTTAGACGTCACATGCAACATCAAATATTCCGCCTTCCGGTGTCACACCTGGTAGAGCGCGTACCATAGAGGCTATTTATGATTTGTGATTTGTGTATTTGCTATTTGTGAGCGGGCGGCCCAGGTTCAAATCCGACTCGGAGCCCTTTCCCGCATGTGTTCCCCTCTGTCTCCCCCCTTCACTCTGTCTCTCACTATCAATAAAGCCTTGAATATGGCCAAAAAAAATTCCGCCTTGCCGGGATGGCCTGTTCATGGTGGTCCCGCTTCCAACAGTCCCAAAAATTTTCCACCTCTGTGACTACCTCTGAAGGCGGAAAATTGTTGGGATTATTTGATCCCAGCATCCCGCTTCGGGCGCGTTCATAGTGCAGGCGAGACGTTACAGAGCCGTAAATAGTGCAGCATGAAACGACACTATGAAAGGGGCTGATGTAACCAAAGGAAACAAATTCAAATTCACAATTTTTTTCAGTCCATAATTTTTCACGAGTATATTAAAAGCTGAGGCTACACCAAACAAAATTTGACAATACATGCGGCAGCATTTTAAGTAAACAGATGCATTTCCTTGCATTGAACACTAGGGGGAGCATTCTGTATACAATGTTGAATTACAGACCGAAAACAAGACTGTTGTAACGAGGCATAAACATGCAAATCTAATCACAAGCAGGACTAGGGATGTGAAGAAAGTCCTTAATTTAGATACCAACCACTCTGACCTCTGACCTACGCCCTCGAGTTTCCCTTCAAAATGCACTCTGCAAAACAAATCAGTCTACATGAAAAGCAGTTTCTAGGAGAGCAGCCTGCTCAGAATGTTAATCAGAATCATGAGAACAAACACACTGTTTGATGTTGGAGATATTTCACATGATATGCATCATTTTAGACACATTTCCAGTGTGAATTTGATGAGGATTCACAATCACTTTCACTGCGGCTCTCCACATGAAATGCTCTTTTCATCTCTTTTCCTTGATTCTTAAAGTCTGATATAAATATCAGAACAAACGCACTGGTATTGTTTTCGCCTAAAAATAACTCACTGCAACATTATTCATCTGAGAGACAAAACCAGCAGACAGCCAGAAATCGATCAACTGAACTTCCTGCTGACTCTCTGAGCCCCGTCCAGCCCGACCCGTCCCGAGCCCGAGGACACCGTGTGATGTGTCCGTCCTGCTGCTGCTGGCTCTGCAGCTCAGCCAGCTGGTCCTGACGCTTCCTGGCCTCCAAAACAAATAAACCAGCAGACTGCAGGAGAAGCTCACCTGGTGTCAGCAGCCAGGAGCTGCAGCCGCCACAAACAAACACATGATGTCTCGTCTCAGCTGGCCGGTCAGCATCAAGGCTGCCCGCTGAGTCAGCAAACAAAACATCTTTCATTTGTTAAGGAACAGTCAGCACAAAAACAATATCAATAGTATATATTACTCATGTCCCGAGGCTCTTTGTAGTCCCAGAAATGTTTCGTGTTTGTTGTACAAATGTTTTGTTCAGCAATAGTTAAACATAAATTGTTGTGCTTGGATTCCCATGAGTCCATTAATAGATAAAAGACACTTTTTATAACCTTTATTGCCGTCTTTTGTTCAGCTTCCGTCAAAGTCTGTTTGCACTTTTATGCTTTATAGTCAGGCGACTTAGTATAATAAAGGGGACACTCCGGACAAAAGCACAACATTTTTTCCGCATGCTCTCCATCTCCATAAGTTTAAATTTTTGGTGGGAGCCACTTCATAAAGATTGCAGATTGCAGCCATATAAAATCTATGAGAACCAATATATCTTCCAAGCCACTTAGACGGTGCGAAGATCTTTGTCGTTGTAAATGTAATAAATAATACAAGTGAAGCTAATAAAGTTTAATTAAATGTATGTATGTTTTACATTTTTTAGAATACATGCACTGTATATGACCTATTATAATCTATGTCCGACCGCTTAGGAACTGAGTTGGAAATTACATAAATACATGGGGAAAATGAACATATCTATTTGATCAAATAATCATCTTGTGATATGATCTCAATAGCCTAAATGATTCCTTGGCCCAGAGAATGTATATTTTGACACCAAGATTGACCTTCTAAGGGGCTTGGAAGAGATATTGGTTCTCATAGACTTTAAATGGCTGCCATCTCCGATCTGCCATCTTGATGAAGTGGCTCCCACCAAAAATGGAAACCTATGGTGATAATGGATGGATGGATGGATGGATGGATGGATGGATGGATGGATGGATTATAGATAACCGCATTTTCAATGGGAAAAATATATAAACTGAATAGCCTATAGCCTATCTGAAATGAAGGGGGTTGAACCACATCCCTGCAGTCGAACCGCTCATCACCACAAATACTCATCTGCTATCTGCCGACAGATTCTGGAAGTCGGGTAGTCTGAACTAGAGATGAATCTACAATTGATAACTTATCCAAATAATTTTTTCTAATAATTGTTGAAGCGGTCACTACATCTTGACAGTATTACATAAAGCAGCTGTCAATGATGTCAATGCACTGATCAAATATGAAGAATATTCTGTTACTGTGTTGCCTATTTTTCACCTCAAATGTTTTCAGAAACATATTTTTTAGAAATTGTTTAGTTATAAAATGAATTTCAGCGGAGAGGAAAACACTGAGAGCTGCAAGAGTCTCAATCTACTTCAAATTCTGGCTGGGTTTTTGCCTTTCATAGTTTCCTGCCTTCGTCAGCGTTAACAGATTTATAAGGAAACTTGTCCTGTGTTCATAAAGAGGAGGTGAGTGCTACAGACAGTTTATATTGTTTAGAACTTTTCCTAAGTTTAGGTTGTTCGCCGGACGCTCTCCTCTCCGCCCTGGGCATTATGTAAAGTGCTCAGCTTTAAGGACAGTCCTTCAGCTCAGAAACATTTCTCCACTCGTGCTCATCAGCTCAGTGGAGTGTTAAGAGGAGCTGCTGCATTATGGATGCAGTCAGATATGGAGGTAAGTCCGTGGGTGTTTCTCGCCCTCAGACGGTGGAGAGTGGAGTGAGCTGTGTGTTTTTCATATGTAAACGGCTGTTTTACCGCCTGTTATTACTGCGTTTACAGTCTGTTTTACAGAGGAGACACTGTACATTACAGGTGTCCTAAATTAGGGATGCATTGATTCATCCAACAAGTTCTCCTACCTAAAAGACAAAAGAGGTCGTGTTTCAGTAACACAAATTACGGCACGTATATGTACGTATTGGGGCTCAGGTTTCACGGCTCGTTCTGAAAGCAGCACACACTCGCAGTTGTAGAAAAGGTGCATTTTGTGTGAATTTATGTCATAAAACCACTGACCTACGTTTAGGGCAAAAAACTTCCTGGTAAGGCATTAAAAATACGATGGAGTATTAGGGCCAAGTATAAAATAAAAAATAAAAATACAGACCCAGGGTTTTTTCCGACTTTTTTTCTCACAAATCTGCTACTTTTCTCTCAGAGATTTGCCACATTAAATCTTGTAAATCTGCAACTTTTTTCTCGCAGATTTGCCACTTTAAATCTCCTAAATCTGCAGTTTTTTTTCTTGTAGATTTGCCTCTTTTCTCTTGCAAATTTGCCACATTAAATCTCATAAATCTGCAACTTTTTTCTCACAGATTTGCCACTTTAAATCTCCTAAATCTGCAGTTTTTTTCTTGTAGACTTGCCACTTTAATCTTGTAAATTTGCAACTTTTTTCTCGAAAATAAATCTAGGCCCAGGGAAGGGTTTTTTCCAACTTTTTTCCCCTCATAAATCTGGTACTTTTTCCCCGTAGATTTGCCACTCTTTTCTCATAAATCTGCAACGTTTTTCTCACAAATTTGCCACTTTAAATCTCCTAAATCTGCTGTTTTTTTTCTTGTAGATTTGCCTCCTTAATCTCATAAATCTGCTACTTTTATCTCGCAAAAATTTGCCACTTTAAATCTCGTGAATCTGTGATTTTTTTTCTCGTAGATTAACCACTTTAATCTAGAAAATTTGTGTAAAACGCGTTCTTTCGCATACGTTTTTTTTTTTGCCAGCTAAATGCTGATTCGGGGGAGGAGCCACTGACTTGAATTGACATAATAGAATCCGTGATGCAATGGGTGGTTTGTTTTCAAATAAAAGCGAAAGAAAATTAAGATTCCTTTATTAATCCCACAATGGAGGAAATCCAACCTGTGCATTTAACCCTTCCTTTTTGACACACCAGTGAACACAACATGCAAATATCGGCCGTTCTTTGTTTTTTTGACAAATATCAGAAGCATGCCGTTTGCAGAACTTGTTTCTCTGCAGAAGCTTCATTTCCAGAAATGCAACCACATTCAGATACTGGAGGAATAATCACATTTGTTTTCCAGCACTGGAACAAATGCCTGCAAATACCGACAGTATGTTCTCCATACACCAACATGGACAGATGGAGCATCAACAACAAGGCAGCTTATGGTATATTTAGTAGCTGCAATTAGTATATTGTAGGCTATAGCAGTTAGAGTAAGAGTTTTTATGTAAAAGAAGCTTATATAACAAGTAGATTCATACACTTTTCATCTGATTTCAGCTCATTCGAAGATAGTGTAATGTATTGGAGGGCTGAATTACTCCTTTTTTTGGGGGTTCAGTTATTTGTTAATGTATTATAATGAAGAGGTCTTTATTTCCCTGGCTGATTGTTATTTAAACATCAGGATCATTCCAAATTTCACAATGAGTTCATCTCTGTTCAAGATGACTTGAATCTGAGACGGACACGTGGAAAACAACCCAAAACAGACAGTGTATATAAAATATCTTCTTATATTCTAATTCTTCAAAGGGAGAAATGTGAAAGGGACGCCACAACCAGTGGTGGAAAGTAACTAAGTACATTTACTCAAGTACTGTATTTAAGTACAATGTAGGTAATTGTACTTTACTTGAGTATTTCTACTTCTACTTGTACTCCACTACATTTAGCTGACAGCTTTAGTTACATTACGAGATTTAACATAAAAACATGATAAATTGAAAGTTATTATACATTTTTTAAAATTAAATCTTATAACAGTATATAAGGTAGTTAAAATGAGCCCTATCTTTACAAAAATTAAAACACTGCTCACAAAAATGCATCAATCAATCATGTTCTCTCCACTGAATATGAGTGGTTGCCTTCAGGAAAAATATATAGGGTGCCAAACTGCAAGTTAAATAGATACAAACTGTCCTTTGTACCTATCTCCATTAAATGATTAAATAGTGCAAGATATTGTGTGTGAGTGCATGTATGTGAGTGAGAGATTCATTAAGGATTGTGCAATAAAAACGATGGTATAAGGAAGTGCAATAGAATAATCAGTGTAAGAGAATTAATGATGTTGTTTGGGTATGTGTGCAATAGAAAGAGCGTGTGCAATATTGCAAATGAAGTGTGTGTGTGTTCTGTGCTGATATGAATTTATGCAATATGTAAACAGACTTCCTTTTGTGTGTGTTTGTGTTTTCTGCTTTGTGAAGTGCTATAAGTGTGACATTCTCGTGTTCAAAACAAATTTCTCCTAAGGGAGACAAAAAAGCAACTAACTAACTAGTACAAATAATCTAATAATATATTAAGAATATATAAGACAATCTGAGTGGGTCCATTCTGCATACGTGTACTTTTACTTTTGATACTTCAAGTACATTTTGATGCTGATACTTTTGTACTTTTACTTCAGTAAGTTTTGAATGCAGGACTTTTACTTGTAGTGGAGTAATTTCACAGTAAGAGATCTGAATACTTTTTCCAACACTGGATCTCACTCTTTATCATCTAAAGAGTGTAGGTGTTAGAGGGATGTTTGCAAATAAATAAATATATATAATAAATATAAATTACTCCCTCTATGACACTGTTAAAGGGATATTAAAATGCAATGCATTTAAAATTTAAACTTGAGCATCTAACACTTAATTTTTTTGCATTCTGGTGACATTTTATGCACCAATTGTACCTTTTTTAAATTAAATTAAAGGTGTATGGTCTGTATTTATGTCATAGTTAAAGTTCTTACACCACTGGCAACAACCAACATACAAAATACATTCCTTGATCTCCAGAATGACACATTTAACCAACAACAGACACTCAACAAAAGACCCTTTCTGAAAGAACAAACTTGTAACAGGATCCTTAACTCACAAGTTAAACCTTAAGACAATAATCTGATGTTTAGAGCCACATATTCTCCATAACCTAGGATTGTACCATTTGGGTTTAAATCGCTCATTTTTTATTCTTTTATCACCACTGAAGAAGCTGCTTCCCTCTGTTCTTCTCTCATGTCATCATGTTTCAATATCAGAATAATAAAACCGTCTTTTAATCTTTAAGACTCTCTAATAAAAATCTTTAGTGATGAGAACCTGCAGGAAACACGAGACGTTGCATTATCCTGAAGAATCTCTCAATAATTTCCACCGCTTGCACATTATCTGATTTGAGAATTAATCAGTTGATTAATTTAATGTTGAAAGTCGAGACTGTTTTGCAGTTGAAGTCAGTTTTTCTCACAGTGGGTTGAGTCGACGGGGAATAACCAACACAGACAGTCTCTTTCTGTCAGCAGCTGACAGCAGAAAGAAGCTCCAGCAGCCTTTTCTGCATTGTAAGTATTTTTTCTTTTTTTTTACATATTATTTATGTGGGCTGTCCCACTTTAACACATCCAGGCCTCAAACACTGACTGACCCACTTGCTGCTGTGAAGCCTGAAACACTCTCAGACTTAAACTCTGGTTCAGAGGAGGACAGAAGGACGCTGTGAGCTGTGTGTACGCATCATGATACCCATTTCTACTACAGAAACTACACAACTTTCAGTATTCATGATAAAGCTGCTGTTAGTTTTCATAATGTCCAGTCAGAAAAGCTGTCCTCGTCCAGAGTTTGTAGTTTTTATACAAAAAGTAATGCACTGAATTTCAGAGCTATTGGATGAAATTGTGTCTGGAGCACAGGACTATTTAATAACAATGGTAAATAATAATTTTACAGCATAGGCAATGTGTTTAACCCTTTGGAGTTTTGTGGCAATTTATGAATGTTTACCATGCCATATTGATATAATTTCTTTCAGCACAACCTCACCTACAGTCATGGAAGAAATTATTAGATCACCCTTGTTTTCTCCTTGCATTCTTGTTCATTTAATGCCTGGTAAAACTAAAGGTACATTTGTTTGGACAAATATAATGATAACAACAAAAACACCTCAGAAGAGTTTAATTCAAGAGCTGATTCTAACCATTCTTTCCATGGTTTTCTTGATTATGATTTTGGTTATTATCGGGGAAAACCATGTCTAGATATCAGCTCTTAAATTAAACTCTTACGAGGTATTTTTGTTGTTATCATTGTATTTACGGGTGCACCGATTGCAATTTTCTGGCCGATTCACCGATTTTTAAAAAGCCTGACCTGCCGATTCCGATTTTGGCCAATACCGATTTTTTTATAACTCTGAACTAACTGAACCTTCAATGTTTGAATCTTATTTTATTGAAAACAATAACACAGCCATATTTTTTCTTTAACAAATAAAGGAAATCACAATGCCTGAGGTAGTTAATAAAATACTGAACTTAAAATAAATAGCAACAATTTACAGGACAAACTAACAAAAAAACTGCAACCATAAATAAAGTGTTGTTGGTTTCATTATAGTACAACATACATACAACTAGGGATGGGCATCGATTTTCGAATATTCAAATAGTCATTAAATCAAAAATATCGAATAGTTCATCATATCTGGAAGGAAAAAAGGTTGTATTACTGCTGCCTTCCACACGGGGGCAGCGTAGCATTTGATTATACAGTGTGGCGCACTAGATGCCAAACTGTAGAAGAAGAAACAGAGTGTGGGTGCTTGTTGTAAACAAACAGAGATCGCTAAGTGAACACCTCCTGCAGCAGCAGCACATACACACAGTACTGCTACAGAGCTAACTATAGCTATCTGCCGCTAACGGCGGCTCTTCTTAACGAGCCGGCCTCCGAGGTAGATAAGATCAGTTTGACGTAAAAGAATCGGCTGATCGCCGATCCCGCAAAATTAAGGAAATCGGCACCGATCGATCGGCCGGTCAATCGATCGGTGCACCCCTAATTGTATTTGTCCAAGCAAATGTACCTTAGATAATTTTTTGGGCATTTTTCATGCTTTACAGAGGGGAAGACATGCAGCAAAGGGACCTCAGGCCAGATTCGAATCCTAGTTTGCCGCAGCAAGGACTCAGCCTTAATGGTACACGCTCTTTTCCATTTTCCAAACGGAAAAACACAAAGCAGAACAAGAACACCTCAAATCAGCAATATCGGACCACTGCAAGTGACAAAATCACATTATGGACTGGGACAACACAAAGATCATCACATCAGAAAGCAATAAACACAAAAGATTCATCAAGGAGGCAATAGAGATCAGAAGACGGGGGAATATAAACGATGAACCGGGATGAAGGAACTTACATGCTGTCACACACCTTGGACGCTCTCCTGCAAGGACCAGCGGGCGGCGGGGGGGACATGGTAAATCTGACAGAACTGACAGGTCCGTCAGGTTGACCACACCCCATAAGGAACACCACTAAAGGACACGTCTACTTTCATTCGTCGCAAAAAAGAAACCTGAGAATAATATTCAGAGTAGACAAAATGAACTTGCTAGAACAAACAGAGATCGCTAAGTGAACACCTGCTGCAGCAGCAGCACATACACACTGTACTGCTACTAACTGTTAGCCTATTAGCACATTCACACTGTACTGCTACAGAGCTAACTGTTAGCCTGTTAGCACATACACACTGTACTGCTACAGAGCTAACTGTTAGCACATACACACTGTACTGCTACAGAGCTAACTGTTAGCCTGCTAGCACATACACACTGTACTGCTACAGACCTAACTGTTAGCCTGTTAGCACATACACAATGTACTGCTACAGAGCTAACTGTTAGCCTATTAGCACATACACAATGTACTGCTAAAGAGCTAACTGTTAGCCTGTTAGCACATACACAATGTACTGCTAAAGAGCTAACTGTTAGCCTGTTAGCACATACACACTGTACTGCTACAGAGCTAACTGTTGGCCAATTTGCAGACTGGATACTAAGGGGTTAACATCCCCTCCGGCTCTGCAGCTGGGAGAGACTGCTGCAGGAGGACTGTGCCGCTTCGTGCAGTTGTTGTCGTCCATACGTGTTTGATATCAGTTCAGTTCAGTTTGACTGAATACTTTGTTGGTCAGTCTGTGGGTTTGACTCTCATTGTGGAGAAATAAAAGACTCAAGTGAGATGAATAGACTGAGAATTTTCTCTTATTTGACACAAAAGTTCTAAATTGAATTAAAAAAAATCGCAATTCTTACCATATCGCAAAATGCTTAAAATCTCAATAATGTTTTATCGTGGCTCGAGTATCGGGATAAAATCTTATATCTACAGATTCACAACTCTAGTAAATTACGTAATACAAATGGTGTCAAAGTCAGTGTGGGTGTTTGAGGCTGAGGGTCGTGACAAAACAATTGGGATGTGAATTTGTTAGCGTTCCTGTTGGTGAGGACCGTAGTTTGAATGTTTCTCTATCACACCAAAAACAATATTAAAT
Organism: Centropristis striata; assembly: GCF_030273125.1. Taxonomy (NCBI): domain Eukaryota; kingdom Metazoa; phylum Chordata; class Actinopteri; order Perciformes; family Serranidae; genus Centropristis; species Centropristis striata. The sequence continues at coordinate 33,862,043 of NC_081522.1, forward strand.
CAAGAGCCCAAGTTTTTTTCCTCTCAATGTCACCTCTCTGTACTCTCACTCAGCTTTAATTAGGACGCTACATTTAAATTTTGACTCCAGAGTTGCGAACGGCGTAGAAACATAACATCATTCTTAGAACGGCAGATTAACATAATTCTTTCAACTTTTCTGGTATTGATTTATGTTCCTGGTTGCACAGACTGATCACAGCTGTGGTGGGGGAGCGAGCAGATAAAGTATGAGTCCTGCAGAGAGGAAGGATTACAGCTCAGCTGAGTCAGCACCGAGGAACAAACAGGATTTAAAGTGATGAAACAAACACTGAAGTTTTGCAGAGAATAATCAGCTTCGGTGTCTGTGTGAAGAAGAATCACTTCACAGCTGTGAATTCCAGTGGTGGAATGAAACAAAGTAAATTTGGATTTTAAAATAAATACAGCCTTGAGTATTGTGTTGGTATTCAACTAAACAAGATTGTTTTCATTAAGAACGGTTGATCAGGACGTAAATAATTAACTATTTGAATAAGTGATTAGGGAAGAGACGGGAAATGTGAAATCCCTGATTTAAAGTATTGGAGTTACAACCACAATTTTTAAAAAAATGAACAAAACAGAATGTGATAATGTGCCGCTGCTTTTAGACATATATTTGATTAAAAACTGTAAAAAGACAATATATTTCATGTTTTTACTTTATCACCACACGTTTAAAATATTATCAGACGATTTAATGGGCGAGTAGGGGTTGTCATCAGCAAATTCAATGGCCGCTTGAAAACAAACCAGGTTACATTTATTTAAAAAGCTGCATTTTCCTTAAGAATTCAGACTAAAGTAAGTAGAGGTGGGGGGAAAAATCAATACAGCATAGTATGGCGATATTTTGCCTGTCAATATTATATTGATTCATGGCCGACAAGTATCAATAATAAGCGTTCCGAAGGCCGTCAGTATATTCACCGTGTTTGTTTTTTTCTTTTCTTTTCAGAGGCCGTAGTGGGCTCAATTTTAGGAATATACTGGAGATACTGGTATCATTTTAAACTAGAAGTTTTAAGGAATCTATAGGCGGGTTATCGTGTCGGGAAAATGCTGACAATACTGAAGGCCCAACGGCCGTCTGTACCAGGCGGCAATCTCCGTGTCTGAGCATTGAGGCAAACCAGGAAGTACCTTAAGCCACATTTTACCAAAAACTCCAGCAGGGGGCGCTGACGGTGGCTGCAAAAAAAGTCTGTCCATTCATTTCAGTGCAAAATGAGAAAACTTCTCACTTGATTAAGGACAACAATATGATCTCAATCACTAGTAAAAAATCTTCTTCAAGACAATTTGATGTCAATAGTTCTAATAATGGCCCCATTTAGAAGAAAATAGAAGATAAAGAATCATATCATTTTGGGCGTGGCTACCTTTGATTGACAGGTGGCTTAGAAGGCGAGCCGTCATCAGGAGAGAAGCAGAACAATGTGTATCCACGGCAACGTGTCAATAAAGTTATATATAACGTAATATAGATATAAAAAAAATGAAGTTTACAGGTTTGGTCTCATAACTTTGACCCTTTCACACTGTATTTTCACTTAATGACAGTTTATTTAAACGTTTTGTTCATTAAAAATGTCTTGTTCAGCGTTTGGTTGGACTAACAGACACTCCAAGGAGTCGCTGTTCAGTTTTCTGAGGTAAGTAACATACATTTTGGTTTTTGCCAAAACTGACATCCCAGTTAATGCTACAGATAATGCTAACATGAATTAGCAGTGACTTCTCTCGGTCAGGTTGAGGTGTAGAGAGGCTTGTAGTCAGTGATCAGATCCCTCTCGCACCTCCACAGTCCAAATATGGTCTGCTCCCCCCCCATATCGGAAACTAGATGGCAACACAAGATGTCGACGAGTGTAACGCTGAATTCGATGCTTCCAACGGGCCACAAACCAATGGGTGACGTCACGGTGACTACGTCCATTATTTATATACAGTCTAGGGTCGGAACACTAAATATCGATACTTGGCAGCAATGAATCGATATAATATTGCCACGAAAAACATCGCAATACTATGCTGTATCAATTTTCCCCCCACCTCTAACGTTAATATAGCTGCCCATCCAATCGGCTGATAATGACCTACTGGCCTACCAGCAGGTGGAGTTGATCCCTTCTCGCCCATGGGCTGATAACCCATTCAATTCAACTGGGTGTTATCACCTTAATGGATTTTGTAAATATAAATTAATTCAGAATTTGATGCCAGCAACAAATTTCCAAAAAGGTTGAGACAGGTGCAACAAAAGACGGAAAGAAAGTTGGGTCTGGTCAAAACAATTAATGGAGAAAATAATCAGCAGATTAACCCATAATGAAAATCATGAATTACTTCAAAATGGGCTCCAATTAACTACAAAGCACAATGCATGAGTAAAATATTAGAATATATAACAGCGTAGTATAGTAACAGACAAAGGGGACATTTTTCTGCATTCTCAATGTGGTGTTTACTTGTATTTGTCCGGGATTTTCACAGTGTGGTATTAGCACTTTTAATTAAGGAAAGGTTGTGAATACTTCCTCCATCAGAGAGTGAGACGGTTTACCAGAGAGACAGGTGTGAAGCCACAGGTTTCTGATTCCATTGTTTCTTTGTCAGAACAACCTTCAGCAGGTCTAATTGAAAACATGCTGCGGCTCAAACACATTAGCATATGAAAGGCTGAGCTCTCAGTCGTGAGGTGAAAACATCATGAAAACAAAGTTTAACCGTTTCATCACACAGATCCTGTTCCACCCTAAATGAGATGTTGTTGGTTTTCCTATCAGTTCAACCTCGACACGAGCCGGGAATGTTTACAACATTAATCTTCACGGCTGATGCTCATTAGCTCCAGCGTTAGTTTCACCCCGACAATTTTAATTTATGACTATGCGAAGCAGCTGCCTGCTCATTCTCTCCTCCTCTGCTTTAAATCTCTCCATCCCGCTGATGGAAACGTCTCCCTGTCAGGTCGGATCGTTTCTCTGCTGTCATGATTATACGGAGCTGCTCGATGTGCTTTTACTAAATCTGGACTTTTCTTCCTTTAGGGGAAACATGAGAAGTTTAAAAAAACGTCCTCTATGAAGACAATTTCTGTGTAAAGGAGGATCACACGTCATTTACTGTAAAGTCAAACCCTGAATAGTTTCTCAGCTACAGAAGAAAACAGACTTACGAGCTGTGTTTCGATTCAAGTTGATTGGGATTTTGAAGTACAATTTTGAAATGTTGCATTAAATGAATTGGGACGTTTCTATCAGTGGTTTAGAGCAAATAAACAAAGCTGCAGTAATGCACTTTGGTCAGAAGATGGCAGTATGATCCCCAGAGGCCCCACAGTACGATTTTATACCAATACTTGAGTAATGATACGATATTATCACGATTTTGAGTATAGAGATACAATATATTGAGATTTAACTTTTTACTGCATTTTGTGGCCACAAAATATAATTCAGTCAAAAATTGTTTTGTCATATAAGAGACAATTCTCAGTCTATTAATCTCAGAAAGTATTCCGTCAAACTGAACTGAACTAATATTAAACATGTATGGACGACAACAACTGCAGCATTTTCTCAAACTTTCCTCAACTTTAAGCTTCACTGCTCTGAATTTCTTTGAATTAAACATTAAAAAAAGTCTTGAACGTTGCAGCGTTATTTTGACAACTTCCCGACACAATATTCTGACAGACACATGTGCCTATAGATATCATATTGCCACGCAAAATATTGCAATACTATGCTGTATTGATTTTTTTCCCCCACCTCTAGTGATGTATAGCTGTAGGGTAATCAGTCAGTAAAAAGGACAAGAAGAAGAGAGAAAACAACAATAAGAAAAGAGGTTGCTAATCAGGAGACTTTGGCCACCCACGAGAGAAAATGGAGAGAAATCTTCAGGAATTAGATTCAATGTGGCAACTTCTAAATGTTCTTTCATGTCAGAGGAAACAGCTGACCAGTCATGTGAGTTAAATGTTCGCTACGTCAGATCCATCCATCCATCCATCCATCCATCCATCCATTCTCGTCCGCTTATCCGAGACCGGGTCGCGGGGGCAGCAGGCTAAGCAGGCCATTCCAGGCGCCCCTCTCCCCAGCCACAACGTCCAGCTCCTCCTGGGGGACCCCCGAGTATGCGGACACAGCTCTCACTTTGGTTATATACGGACCGGATAGCCTTGTAGCAACGAGCCCGGTACCCCATATTCCCGCAGTACCCCCCACAAGACTCCTCAAAGGGACATGGTCGTAAGCCTTCTCCAAGTCCACAAAACACATGTAGACTGGATGAGCAAACTCCCATGACCCCTCCAGGAGTCTCGCAAGGGTAAAGATCTGGTCCGTTGTTCCACGGCCAGGACGGAAGCCACATTGTTCCTCCTGAATCTGAGGTTCGTCAGATCTTATTTGGAAAAAGTGTTTCCATCTCTTGTTTAGCTCATAAAGACAAAAAAAAGCATTTCTCATGCAAATCTTCAAAATGTGCAGAGAAATTTGTTGATGGAAACCAGGAAAGACTTGAGTTGCAACTATAGATTATTCTGCCAATTATACCGTTGATTAATTCAAGTAATCAACTGAAGAATAATCATATAGAGTGTAATATTTGCTGTGAGCCGAAAGTGCGTGCCACTACACCGCCATAGAGCCTGCACTTAATGCAGCACTTGAGTAAAAGTACTTATCTTCAACAAGAAAGAGGCAAGAAAACAGGACTGCTAAGAATGGCACCGGACTCACGATCACAATCAGGATGATTAAAGTGAAGTGCTCGTTCAGGTTTGTGTATGAAGAGGAGCTGAGGACAGAGAGGAGAGGAGAGGGCAGCATGGATTTTACAGAACATTGCCAAGAGGAAATAAACTGCAGGTGAATCAATAGTGAAACTACTCGTTAATCATTTCTTATAGCCCGAAAACTGTGATCATCATCACTATAATCATCATCATCCTGCCTGTCAAACCGGTGCTCTTCCTCCTCATTTCGCTGCTCGGAGAGAAAGTTTATCTGCAGCAGCGAGGTGCGACTCGGCCTGCAGAGCGAGCACACGGCTCCTCCGAGAGCTCGGCTCGATACAGCTAATTACTGACCATTCTTTAAACAACAAAGGGCTCCAACAGCAGGCAGATTTAATTGTTGGGTTTTTTGGGTGGGGGCGACTGCGAGGCGAGAGCAGAGTTCTCATTATGTGTGTGGGCGAACGCTGGATTTCTGCAGGTTTTACAGGATTTTTCAGACGGGGGAAGAACGGGAGGAAAATTAGCACCTTTTACAAAGGAACGAGGAAATGTTAAGTGTCAGGAGGAGACGTGTTCCCCCCTGAAAAAGGCTTGTTGCAGCATTTGTTGTACATTCCTTCTTGGATAGAAAACATTTTAACACACGGTGGCCCTGTTACACACCATCTGATCGAACATCCCACTGCCTCCTGGAAAGCAGTTTAACAGGATTTATGGGAAACTTTCTGTTCTGATGATATTTTTTGGCCAGATGGATTTTTTTTTTTTTACTTCTAAAAGCTGGGCTTCATCTTTACAGGGGCCCTTTGAAGTGGGCTCTCCATCCTCTATCATTTTGTAATTATCTGGGAGGGGTTCTGATAGCCAAACAGCAATAGGGAGGCTTCCCTGCAGTAAAGCTGCTGGGTGGAAGCAAACAGAAAGTCGATGCTGTTTATCTCGCGGTGAGACACGCCAGCCTCAGTCTGGCCTTTGAAGTTATTATGAAATTCATTATGAGGAGTCAGACGCTCAGTGATCAGCCGTCAGCTGAGGAACTTACAGTTCAAAATGTCAAACGTGTATCTTTGAAAACGGCATTCAAATACCTGTGTGCACGGAGAAAATACTTCACAAGATTGTCATCATTTCTTCTGCTTTTGATCTTTAAAAGACTGAAATTAACATCTGCACATTTCCCTGCTTATTTTAAAGAGGGACTGTGTTAACTATGAACATTTTTTGAAAATTATTTGGTGTTAAAAAGTAAGACTAATGAGCCGTGGCCACATTCAGCAGCAAAACATGAGGCTCTGAATTACCCAAACATGCTCAAACTAATCTCATTTACAACCCAATAAACAAAAGCAAATACTGTATGTTCAGTATACATGGAGACATTTGTATAAAACATAACTGACTCAAATTAACGTTCAGTATTAACATTAGAATTTACAGAATTTATTCGAATTAACATTAGAAATGTCCTGATTTTTGAAAGAAAAGCGCATTTTTTAAAACAGTCCAGACATTAATGGTGGTAAATTACTATTAAAACTGGATTTTGTCATGAAATACATATTATATATTGTCAGCAACCATCACTCCTGTGTTCCAGTGGCACAATCCACATTTACAGGTTCATCTCAATACATATGATGAACAGAATATGATGGAAAAGTCCATTTCCAGTAGTTCAAGTCAAACAGCCCCAAGCAAGTATTGAGTCATATAGATGGATATACTTTTCAGAGGCCAACATTTCCATATTAAACATACTTTTAAAAATTGGTCTTTTGTAATATTAAAAATCTCATGAGACACTGAATTTAGGTCTACATTAAATGTAAGCCATAATCATTATAATTATAAGAAATTAAATAAATTAAGACATGAAATGTTTCATTCTGTGTGTAATGGATCTATATAATGTGATATTTCCACCTTTTTTAATTGAATTACTGACATAAATAAACTTTTCTATGATATTCTAATTCATTTAGATGCACCTTTATAGTGGAGAAGCAATAAAATGATCCTTCCTCAGGCTGGTTGAGTATCCAGAGTTAAAGTTGGAGATTTGTACAGATTAAAATGATTATTTCTACTCTTGTCAATGTCTTTACTGTATTTTCGATTCATTTTGTAATTCATTTCATGAATAAAACAGTTTGTTTTCATTGAAAACAACACAGACATTTTCTGAGTTACCCCAAACTTGTGTCACTTTTCATTTAAATGTCCTGTTGATCGTGAAAGAATCACTCGCATACCGCATTTCTATCGGCATTTCATTGATATCAATGCCATTATTCTTATTTGTCTGATTCTTTATCAGTTTCCTAATAGACTCCTGATCAGTTTTCTGTGTGGGAAAAAGTAGGTCTGTAGTGTAGAAACAGGGTCGACCAACAGTCCGTTTGCCAAGGAAGTTGAAGGAATTTGCCAGCATTGTTTAGCAATGCAAAACAGTCAAAAGTCAAGTCTTACTTCCCGTCCTAATGTCTCTTTCAAATAGTGTTTATAGACTCATCATTTGTGCTGCCAAAAAAGTTGAGGAAAAATAATTCATAGGTCGAATGTCGGAGTAGATGGTTGGACGAACATGTTCTGGACTTTGATATGTTAAAGAAGTAGTGGTGGAAAGTAACTAAGTAGATTTACCCAAGTACTGTACTTAAGAACAATTTTGAGGTACGTGTACTTTACTTGAGTATTTACATTTTATGTCACTTTATACTTCTACTCCATTAAATTTAGAGGCAAATATTAAACTTTTTACAACAGTACATTTAGCTGACAGCTTCAGTTACTTTTCAGGTCGAGATTTAACCCTCTGGAGTCCATCTATTTATTAGAAATACACATTTTTTATTCACAGTAATAACTTTATTTATATATGATATGTAGACAAGCTGAGAATTCCAGTTGAAAGTGCATCATAGGAGCTTTCACAGTGTGCCATTTATGTTTCTAGACCATTTTTAAATTGAGAATTTTCTTTCTACAATGAAACCTATTACTATTTTTAATTTACATGCAAATAGACTGTTTTGCAGTTTTATTATTTATTATTTTTTCCATAACCATAACACCTGTGTCTTTTGTTTGTATTTTTGGTTCCTGGCAGCTTTATACTTATTAAACCTATTAAAATAAAATGACAAATCTGACTGATAGCCAAATTTGTGTTGAGAAAAAATTTGTGTTGAGAAAAAAATTATTTAATATTTATTAAACCTCATAACAGTATATTACATTGTTAAAATGAGCAATATCTTGAGGAAATTAAAATGCTGCTTCCATAAATGCATCAATACAAATAATGTAATAATATATTTAGAAAATATTAGTCTGAGTGGTTCATTCTGCATAAAAAGTACTTTTACTTTTGATACTTTAAGTACATTTTCTGATACTTTTGTACTTTTACTTCTTTAGACGTGTTACCTGGTGGATTTTGTTCCCTTTGCACTGAGCCAGACGAGCCCAGTCTTTATGCTCAGCTCAGATACTTCCACTTGGCTCTCTGCCAGTTTTCATGCACTATTTATCTTAAACAAACTCTGCTGCACCTCTCAGTTCTTTTAATTAATTTCTGTCTTACTCTTATTTTAGCTAGTTTTTATTTTTTTATTCCACTGTGTCTTCAGTAGCTGGTATAAACTGTATTTCAATGTCCTTTCTTTGCTGTGTTTACTTTGCATTTTGCCTTGATGCTTTCATATTTTATTTAAACTACTTTGAATTGCCTTTTTTGCTCTATTGCTCTATGAATAAACTTCTGGTGACGTCACACTTCTCATCTAACTCTCGAGAAAGAACGAGCAGCAGAGTTTTGGATATACTGTAGTTTCTTGAGTGTTTTGGATGGTGAACCAGTAGCTCAGCAGCTGAAAGGGTGAGGGATGGACAGAGACAGGCAATGTTCCTGAGGTGGAAAAAGGCTGTTTTAGTGATGTTTTTGCTTGGTTGAAGGAGAGGGTTTGGTCGAAGGTGATGTAGTATATTTTGTGCTACAAGTGGTATATTTTATGTTACTGTTAGAGTTCTGCTTTACTAAGAGAAGCCACAGTCTGACCTTTTGTTCGGAGCAGAGCTTTGACAACTGGTTCGAACCAGAGTGATGACCTGTAAAGATCTGGGAGTTGTCAGACAGTAGAGGCATTGGAATTTTTTTGAATATAAACAAGTATAGGATGTATCCTTGTAAGGTTAAAAAGTAGACTTTGCAGCGATGCGTTGCATATGGGCTGGAACATTCAAATAAAATTATCTTGCACACAGACAGAAAAGTCAGAGAGAACAAGGGCATCATTGGAGGGACACCTTTTTCAGAAGCCTTTGAGGACCACACGAAAAACCCTGTTTTTATCATGGAAAACAATTATTTCTAAAAACTCCAGGCAAAGTGGAGAATTTGGAACGTATAAACGTGGCCTGAGATTGGACAAAGTTCTCCTCCGCTGTACCTAGGCAGTGTATTCTGATGTTTGATAATAAAGAAAACTAAAAGGAACTTCGACTTGGTCTTTGATCCACTTTTCTCACTCAGAGAGGTAGTAAATTTGCACTACAGTGACACCAAGGTTAAGGACCTGAGGAGAAGGGAGCACTGTGGAGTCGTCAATGGAGAGGGAGAAGTTATGGGTGGGTTTGGTGACAGATTTAGGGCCGATAACAAGGACTTCTGATTTGTCACCGTTGAGTTTGAGAAAGTTGGTTTGGAGCCAGGACTTTGGTGGAAATGTGGAGCTGAATGTTGTCTAATTGCAAAGCAATGGAAATGGAGTCCATGGCGGGGAATGATGTGACCAATGGTAATGATGTAAAGGATGAAGTGTAGGGGGCCGAGAACGGAACCTTGGGGGACACCTTGGGATAGGGGAGCAGTGGGGGATTTGCAGTTGCTAATTGTTGATGAAGTCTTTCAGAGAGGTACGATTAGAGCCAGGAGACGGCACAATGTCAAACTGTTCCTTTAAAGTCAACAAGTCATGCAACAAGTTCTCCAACATAAACGGCAGAAGAGGTCGTGTGTCAGTACCACAAATTACAGCACGCAGGCATGTATCACGGCTCGCGTTTCAGGGCACATATTAAGGTATCACAGTGCGGCTCACGGGCAATGGTGCATTCTAAAAATAGCACACACGTACGGTCCACGGTTGTTAAAAAAAGACTGCAGTTTCTGTGGATTTATGTTGTAATATCACTGACCTTAGGTTTAGGGCAAAAAACTTCTGGTAAGGCGTTATAAAAGACAGTTTAAACAGTAAATAAATGTACGTAAATGCCGGAAATTAGGTAGTTACGAGGGTCACGTGACTACCGCAATTTACGTAAAAAACATAAGTTACGTTCAAAAACGTGATTCACGTAACTTATGTAAAGAACGTAACTTACGTAAAGAACGTAACTTAAGTAAAGAACGTAACTTACGTAAAGAACGTAACTTACGTAAAGAACGTAACTTAAGTTAAAGATAGTTAACGGGATGCAAACCCCACTCTCCTGGGTCAAAGACCATGGCTTGTTTGACCCATCCACCACCCAAACTGACTGTGTCAATCTATCGTTTTAAACTTCGCTAGGCTGTCAATCACTATTACGTCAGATATCGGCCACCGCATTACAGCGGACGGTGAAATTCGTAAATATAGCTTGTTTTTCGCTGCCTGTACACACGACCTATACTGACGTTTTGACAGGTGGACAGGCTGTGTCACGTCTTGTCCAACAATCACTGACTCTTCAGATTTCACCAATGTTAATAAAATGCTTTTTTTTTTACTTTTTTTTTTTTTTTACACATATAAATGTCATTTCTAGGAGACAGAGCTGCTGTTCCGTCTGTTTATCAGTTGTTTTTTTCCGTCTAAAAGTAATGAATTTGGAAATGCCAACTGAAATAAACTTTACTTAAAACCTCTCCAACTCCTGCAGTTAAATGACCCCAACAGACAGTTTAAAAAGCAATAAATAGCTGGTGTGTTCTGCTAATGCCCATTCCTTCCTGTTCCACGAGGACTCTTTTCTGCAGCGTCTGCCTCGGAGCTCATGTGTCACAGGAACGAAGACGCTAATGTGTCTGATGAATAAACCTGATCTGAGTCAGTCTGCAGCTTTTGCTGAAGGTATAAAAGTGTTTTTTATCCCGGAGAACAAACTGAAATGCCACTGAAATGCCACCGCTCTGCTCTCTCTATATTTGGCTCTTAATTTAGCACGTATAGCAGGAAAGCGGCGGCGGCTCGCCCTCTCCTTCTCTTAATGATGCGTTTCAAATGAGCGGCGGCGGCGGAGCAGGTCAGGGGTCAGCTTAAAAGAAAAGGCCACAAAAAGCTGCTTGATCTTTGCAGAATGTGTGACAGTCTGACTCACATGTTGGGAGTCTAACTGAGGCAGGAAGTGACATCATGTAGAGGTGAGGTGGCCTTCAGCAACATGCTGATGGGACCAGTGGTGGAAAGTAACTAAGTACATTTACTCAAGTACTGTACTTAAGTACAATTTTGAGGTACTTGTACTTTACTTGAGTATTTCCATTTCATGTAACTTTATACTTCTACTCCACTACATTTAGAGGTAAATAATGTACTTTTTACCTCACTACTTTAGTTATTTTTGACATGAAAACCCTGCTGCTATCTTGGCCAGGCTTCCCCTGAAAAAGAGGTATTTGTGTCTCAGTGGGACCGACCTGGTTAAATAAAGGTTAAAAAATAATAATAATAAAAAAAATAAAAATAATTGATCTTAAATCACCTAATTTTTGCCCCGGAAGGTCCTTAAAAGTAACCACCAAATGTCAAAAAATAACAAACATTTAGGAATCTCTTTTTAAAGTCGAACCACTGGAGACGAAGCTAGAATGACCTCATCCTGACGGATGTCCATCTTCTCATCTCACTCTAAAAACAATAATCCCCCCAAAACGTTAAAGGATGAAAGTAACATTGAGTGAATGTGAGGAGCTGGTGAGTTCGGTGTCTCTCTGTGTGTGACAGTGACAGTGTGATGACAGGCAGCAGGTTTTCAGCTGATCTGCAGTCAGGCGGGAGGATGGCCCCGAGGACGGGGGAGGGAGGGGGAGGAAAGGGGTTAGTAGACCAATCAGCAGCAGGGAGCTGTCAGCACCAATCAGCATCAGCGGTGAGCGGCGCTGCGGAGGATGAAGGGGACGGAGAGCAGATCTGACCCGGGATCAGCAGAGAATCCTCATCACAGAGACGTGACGCGTCTGAAATCTAAATCTTAAAACATCCAATTCAAAGTCGAGTCGCGGTAAAATGTCAAAGCAGAGACACGTTCCTGAGCTAAAGTTAAAAAAAGCAAAGAAAGATTATTTTAATATCAGGCAGTGTGAAGGTTACAGCCCCAAACACAAACTCTAAGGCAGGGGTCTCAAACTCGCAGCCCTTGTGACGATACTTTCTGGCCCTTACCTTGATATGAAAGTTTAATGTGAGTTTTCTATGAATGGCACTTTACCGTGTTGTGTGTGGGATGTCCCTTTAATTCCTTTTTTTGGTAATTTTGTGTCTTTTAAAAAAAAAAATTGTGTCTTTTTTAAACAATTTAGTGTCTTTTTTGGTCGTTTTGTGTCTTTTTTGGGTAATTTTGTTTAATAATTCTGTGTCTTTTTTAAACAATTTTGTGTCTTTTTTAGTAATTTTGTGTCTTTTTTTGGTCATTTTGCTTCTTTTTTAAGTAATTTAGTTTTTTTCTGTCATTTTGTGTCTTTTTTGGTAATTTTGTGTCTTTTTTTGGTAATTTTGTGTCTTTTTTTTTAGTTATTTTGTGTTTTTTTAATGTAATTTAGTTTTTTTTAGTAATTTTGTAAAGCTGATTTTATAGTAATTATTATAGTTGTTTATTAATAATGACAAGGTAGAAAATAAAATCATTTTTCACTGGATACCAACACTTTGTAACATCCCTCTGCTGGGTTTTTTGGGTGTCAATGATGGTGTTACATGCTTGGTGGCTTTTCAGAATAAACTTCCATGTCCATAGGAAATACATTTTAAATAGATTTTTAGCTTATGTGTGCTTCAGCAAGATTCAGGAATATATTTTAAATGTGTGAATACTCAAAAATAAATCTGGAAAGTCACTTTGAATTAAATATAAAAAGTCTGGTGAGCAAAATGACAATTCCAGGAGAAGTCTAACACGTCTTAAGTGACGCTGAAATTTAAAAAAACATTTAAAAAAAAGTCCCAAATAACTTTCTTCTGAATTTCTGAGAACTCCACAGCTCTGTTGTTGCATATTACAAAGGATAAATACAATATTTTTGAGTTAAAAGACGAGAGCAGCAAAGTCACTTTGATTTCAATAAAAAGTCTGGTGAGCAAAATGACAATTCCAGGAGAAGTCTAACACGTCTTAAGTGATGCTGGAATTTAAAAAAACATAAAGTCCCAAATAACTTTCTTATAAATTTCTGAGAACTCCACAGCTCTGTTGTTGCAGGTTAAAAAGCATAAATGTAATATTTTGAGTTAAAAAGACGAGAGCAGCAAAGTCACTTTGAATTAAACATGAAAAGTCTGGTGAGCAAAATGACAATTCCAGGAGAAGTCTAACACGTCTTAAGTGACGCTGAAATTTGAAAAAAGTCCCAAATAACTTTCTTATATATTTCTGAGAAATCCACAGCTCTGTTGTTGCAGATTAATATAATATAAATATAATATTTCTGAGTTAAAAGACGAGAGCAGCGGTCAGGTCTGCGTCCACCGGGAGGTCGGCTCCAAGAGCTCGACTCGACATGACGGCTGAGCGAAGGCTCCGTGTCGGCGGACGCCTGTCAGCGAGCATCACGTCCCGCCGCCGAGCAGGGAGCGCCGCCCTCCCACAGCTTAACCCCAAAATGTCACGGCCACACTCGGCTGCCGCAGAGAGACGCGAAGAGACGATCTGAGGAGCCGGGTGACGGTAATGTGGAAGAACAACATTAGCGACGGCATGCTGTGTCATCAGGGCTCCCGAGGCTCGGAGAGAAGCGGCGCAACACGTTTTCATTTTGACCCGGCGTCCTGCGACCATCTGCAGCCCGCAGCGGCGAGGATCAGGACTCGGACACGTGCTGACTGGTGCTGAGCTCGAGACCACATGAATCCAGGATTGATTCTAAATCAGCACGACTAGAACTAGAGTCAGCATCTGTAAAGACAGAACGAGCAGAAAAACTGCAAAAAAATTGTAGATGACACTAGTGAAATTACGTGAAAGTCCTGCATTCAAAATAGGGATGGGCCTTTGGAAGAAATCTGCCAACTCGATTATCTATCAGTTAATTGCTGCGTGCATACATCCACAAAATAAAATATATGCAAAAGCCTGTTCTGATAACAGATGCTTTTATTTTGAAAGAACGAAAAGAGACTTGATCCTGTCCATCTTAATACTACCTCAAGTGAGATTAAACTGTAAATATAACATCAAGGAGTTCATTGTTTTATGTTTTAGCCCCGAAGAGGCATGAGGTTAGTTTTCATAGTATCTTGCATATTTAAACGTGTTTCGAGTTTAAATAAGTTTTGGATCAAATTAAACTCAGTAATTCATGCTAGCAAGGTTTGATACAGTAAGCTAGTTTTGCTCAAATGAATACTTGTATTTCTGTGTGTTTTAGAAATGTTGCAACTTTCAGTTTGCAAACTGTAGCTTTATCCAACTTAATTCTCAGCTCACTGGCTTATTATTTCAGTTCAGTGAGAACTGATACACAGTCATAGATAAAATTAAAAAAATACACAGATCGATTAAAAATTCCACATGATCGACCAAACTCTTAACGACTATTAATCGATCATCGATTCATTATTCCCATCCTTAATTCAAAAACGTATTTACTTTAAACATGCTTTCATGCATATTTTCAAACCTGATTTTAAAGTTGTTATTATTATAGTTGTTTATAATAATGACAAGGTAGAAAATAAAATATTTTTTTTCACTGGATGCCAACACTTTGTAACATCTCTCTGCTGGGTTATTTAGGTGTCAATGATGGTGTTACCTGCTTAATGGCTTTTCAAAATAAACTTCCATGTCCATAGGAAACAGTGGTTGGAAAAGTATTCAGATCCTTTACTTCAGTAAAAGTACTAAGGGGGCGGCTGTGGCTCAGTTGGTTGGCCCCTAACCGAAGGGTTGGTGGTTCGATCCCTGACCATGGCAGCCTACATGTCAAAGTATCCTTGAGCAAGATACTGAACCCCAAATTGCTCCCGATGCTGTGTTCATCGGTGTGTGAATGAATTCCCAATGGTGGCAGGTGGCACCGTTTAGGGTAGCCTCTGCCACCAGTATGAATGTGTGTGTGAAAGGGTGAATGAGCGCAGTCTGTAGTGTAAAGCGATTTGAGTGGTCGCAAAGCTAGAAAAGCACTATATAAGTGCAGGTCCATTTACCATTTACCATTTACCACACTGTGAAATTACTCCACTACAAGTAAAAGTCCTGCATTCAAAACTTACTGAGGTATCAGCATCAAAATGTACTTAAAGTATCAAAAGTAAAAGTACTTGTTATGCAGAATGGACCCACTCAGATTGTTTTATATGTTCCAAATAGATTATTGGATTATTATTATTATTGATGCATCCCAAGGTAGATTTTGCCTGGAAGCTCCTGAAAATAACCATCAAATGTCCAAAACAACAATTTTTTTTTTTTTTAATCCCTGGAGAGTGAAAACACTTGAGCAGCAGGATAAAAACTAAAGGAGTTCAGAATAAATAAATAAAAAAAGAAAAAGAAAAATAATTGATCTAAAATCACCTTATTTTCCCAGAAGCTCCTGAAAATAACCATCAAATGTCCAAAACAACAAATATTTTTGAAAATCCCTGGAAAGTGAAACCACTTGAGGAGCAGAATAGAAACTAAAAGAGCCCAGAATAAATAAAGAAAAAGAACAATAATTGATCCAAAATCACCTTATTTTTCCCAGAAGGTCCTTAAAATGAACCATCAAATGCCCAAAAATAACAAACACTTAGGAATATATTTTTAATGTTGAGCCACTTGAAAAGTAAAACAAAACTACGGAGTTCAGAACGAGAATAAAAAGTAAAGAATTATGATGAAATCACGGAAATTGAGCCCGAAAGGTAAAAAAAAAAAAAAATCCCATTGAAATAAGAAATAATAGACTTGAAAAAACAAAAAGTACCATGATATATATGTATTTTTGTTTATTGTTTTTTTTTGTTTATTTGTCTCTCTATATATTTTATTCATTATTCTAAGTCAGCGATAACCCTCACATGTCTAGAATAACCTTGCAAAGTTGGGGATAAACACACCCAAAAAATTCCAGAATAATCCTAAATTAAGTAAAATGTAGCTCTGACAATTAAGATATAATACCGTAACTTCCAGAAGCAAACTAACAAGTCTTGAATGCAAATAAAACTAGTAAAAAAAAGACCATAAAGTCTTAGAAAGCTCACACAAATCCACCAAGTCTGTCCCTGAAAGATAAAGTAATCCTGACATCCACAGTCACATTTAAAAGTCTGGGATATAAATCCAGAAAAAAAAAGAGTTTAAAAAGTCAAATTCAACCCAATAACAATATTATTAATATACCAGAAGAGTCAAAGATGATCCTGAACTCTCCACAATCACTAGAGAAGCAATAAAAGTTGGATTAAATCCAGAATAAAGCTGTAAAAATAAAAACATAGATGTAAATGTAAACTTCAGACCGTGACCTGCTGCTTCTCCTCCACACTAATTGACTGAACTTTGGAGATATTTAAGGAAACAACAGAAGAAGAACCAGCAGGAGGTCGATGTGTTGAGCAGGAAAAGGGGGACACTGTGATTAAAGCGTCACTGGAGGACTCGTCCAGGTAATAGCCTCCTCCGCACAGGAAGAGGAGCGCCGGAGGCTCCTGATCTGTTTGGCTGTTTGGAGAAATGCTGTTAAAGGTTTTCTGTCTGTTGTTGAATTACTTTGTCTTTTCGTTTCCCCCCTGAAGCGTTTTGAATAAAGACTCAAAAAGAGAATCAGACACAGAAATGTCTGTTTAACAAACAGCAGGACAGCAAAGCGAGCTCCAGGATTTAAACTGAAGATTCAAACCTTCAACATGTTAATCTGCTGCTGGATCATTTTCATTTGGTTTAGTTTCCATTTAATCTCATTCTCTCCTTCTTTCCTCTCCTCTCTCCTCGTGTCCTCTCCTTCTTTCATCCCTTCTTTGTCTTCTGTCTCTCCTTCTTTCCTTTCCTTGTTTCCTCTCCTCTCTCCTTTCCTTCTTTCCTCTCCCATGTTTCCTTTCCTCTCTTTCTTCCCTCTCTCCTTATTTCTTCTCTTTCTTTCTTCTCCTCTCTCCTTGTTTTCTCATATTTCCTCTCCCCTCTCCTTTAATCTCTCCTCTCCTTCTTTCCTCTCCTCTCTCCTTCTTTCCTCTACGCTCTCCTTCTTTCCTCTCCTTCTTTCCTCTCCTCTCTCCTTGTGTCCTCTCCTTCTTTCATCCCTTCTTCGTCTTCTGTCTCTCCTTTTTTCCCTTTCCTATTGTTTCCTTTCCTTTCCTCTCTCCTCCTTGCGTCCTTACTCTCTCCTCTCCTTGTTTCCTCTCATCTCCTTGTTTCCTTTCCTTTCTCCTCTCCTTCATTCCTCTCTTATGTTTCCTTTCCTGTCCTTATTTCTTCTCCTTCTTTCTTCTCCTCTCTCCTTGTTTTCTCTTTCCTCTCCCCTCTCCTTTAATCCCTCCTCTCCTTCTTTCCTCTCCTCTCCCCTTTTTTCCTCTACCCTCTCCTTCTTTCCTTTCCATCTTTCCTCTCCTTTCTCCTCTCCTTGTTTCCTCTCCTTCATTCCTCTCTGTTTCCTTTCCTCTCCTTCCCTCTCTCCTCATTTCTTCTCATTATTTCTTCTCCTCTCTGCTTGTTTTCTCTTCTTTCCTCTCCTCTCTCCTTCTTTCCTCGTTTCCTCTCCTTTTCTCTCTTCTCTCTTTTTCCTCTCTCCCTTCTCCCCTCTTGTCTTTTCTTCTCCACTTTCCTTCTTTCCTCCCCTTCTTTCCTCTCTCCTTTTTTTCTCTACCCTCTCCTTCTTTCCTCTCCATCTTTCCTCTCCTTGTTTCCTCTCCTCTCTTTCTTCCCTCTCTCCTTATATCTTCTCCTTGTTTCTTCTCCTCTCTCCTTGTTTTCTCTTATTTACTCTCCCCTCTCCTTTAATCTCTCCTCTCCTTGTGTCCTCTCCTCCTTTCATCCCTTCTTTGTCTTCTGTCTCACCTTCTTTCCTTTCCTCTATCCTCCCCTGTTTTCTTTTTCATATTGTTTCCTTTCCTCTCTCCTCCTTGCGTCCTTACTCTCTCCTCTTCTTGTTTCCTCTCCTTTTTCCTCTCCTTGTTTCCTCTCTTTCATTCATCTCTTATGTTTCCTTTCCTCTCCTTATTCCCTCTCTCCTTATTTCTTCTCCTCATTTCCTCTCCCCTCTCCTTGTTTCCTCTCCTCTCTCTGCAGATGACCAGATAATAAAGGCAGCAGCCGTGCATACATAATAAAAGCATCTTTCTCTCTCAGCAGTTGGAGCTGCTGACACACTCAGAGCCGTGACGGCTGAGGAGCAGAGAGGAAGAGACGAGTGTGGGAGGGTGGAGGAGACACAAATGAAGCATGAAGTGTGTACAGAGACAGAAGAAGAAGAAGATGGCTCCTCCACTTATGAGCGAGCCTCCAGAGACGACAGCTCCTCCTCCGACCGACTCAGTCGGGCAAAAAACGATTTCCATCCGCGGCCCAATAAATGTCAGGTTAGCGTCTGCGCTCGTCAGCGTCGCTTCCTGCTGTGACTCAACACGCTGCACATCACCGACGCATTTCACAACATGTCAAAGAGGACGAGAGCGCGGCCGCAGGGCTGACCTGGAAAATCAGGCAGCAAAACAAACAACCACCACATAAAAACTGCTGCCTGGGAGCCTCTGAGCAGGGCAGCACACCAACTGATGAGGCTTTTTATTATGAATGCCTTTATTATCTGGTCATCAGCAGAAAGAGGAGACAAGGAGAGAGGAGAGGAAACGAGGAGCAGAGAGGAAACAAGAAGGAGAGAGGAGAGGAAAGAAGGGAAGTGGAGAAGAAAAGACAAAGGAGAAGGGAGAGGAAACAAGGAGAGAGGAGAGGAAAGAAGGAGAGGATATAAGGAGAGAGGAGAGGAAACAAGGACAGAGTAAAGGAAAGAAGGAGAGGATATAAGGAGAGGGGAGAGGAAACAAGGAGAGAGGAGAGGTAAGAAGGACAGGAAAGGAGAGGAGAGAGGAGAGGAAACAAGGAGAGGAGAGGAAGGAAGGAGAGAGGATAAGAAAAAGGGAGAGGAGGGAGGAGAGGGAAGAGGAAACAAGGAGAGAGGAGAGGAAGGAAGGAGAGGAAATAAAAAGAGAGGAGAGGAAACAAGGAGAGAGGAGAGAAAAGAAGGAGAGGAGAGGACAGAAGGAGGAGAGAGAAGAGTAAATAAGAGGATAGAGAAAAAAGGATAGGAGAGAGGAAAGGAAAGAAGGAGAGAGAGGAGACAAAGAAGGGATGAAAGAGGAGAGGGAGAGGACATCTCCTCTCTCTCTTAGAAGTGACCATAATGTGACTATTTATTTTATTCATTTATCCTCATTTGGCACCAAATAATGCTTTTTTCTCAGTATTTCCATTTTCTTTCCCTTTTGCTCTCCGGGGTGTTTTCAGAAACCTCTCGACAGATTCTTCAGGTCAAACACTGAGTCATATTCAAATATTCAGCGTGACTCAAACGGTTCCTGTTGTTGTTGTTTTCTATGTAAAAATCTGAAAATTTTCACTCTGAACCAAAGCAGTGGGCCAACTAACAGACATCAACATCCCCAGAGCCACGCCGCGAGAACGGCTAAAAATAAACAAACAAACAAACAGTCTGCGGCTTCAACAGTTGGTGCGCACACGAAAGTCATCTTTGCTTTATAAAGCACATATTTATCAACCCAGTGACATGATGAAACGTGTTATTGTGCTTTACATAATTAAGGCAGTTTAACAAACAAATAGAGCTGCTTTAATAATTAAAGAGTCCTGCTGATAGAGAACTTCATGACAGATAATGTGTTCAGATCTTTACGAAAAACAACAAATTGTCCTTTGAGTTATTTTGATTATTGCTCCAGTCTAATGTCTTTGTCAGAGAAGTTTATGATGTTTGGACATTTTCCCCCCAAAAAAACATACAGAGGAGATGGTATAATTGCAGGTATTGCTCCAAGACTGCATCTAACTCCAACAACAAAAGCCAAAATTCAGTCAGGAAAGCTGACGGGGAAAAACCTTAAAACACACATCACAAGAGAAATCTTTTGTTTCTATGTCTCCTTACACAATGAGGTCCACAACTAGCAAGACGAAACACAATTCCACCTTAAAAATCATCCTGATCGATTGATTGGAAAAAGTATCCAGACCTCTTACTTCAGTAAAAGTACTAATACTACACTGTGAAATTACTCCACTACAAGTTGAGGAGTCAAAGTTATTACAATTCATTGTGCAGGGAACAAGAACATCTGACATGCGTTAGAACCTCTAACCTCTCCTTCTTTCCTCCCCTCTCTCCTTTTATCCTCTCCTTCTTTCCTCTCCTCTCTCCTCTTGTCCTCTCCTTCTTTCATCCCTTCTTTGTCTTCTGTCTCTCCTTCTTTCCTTTCCTCTATCCTCCCCTTTTTTCTTTTTCCTATTGTTTCCTTTCCTTTCCTTTCCTCTCTCCCCCTTGCGTCCTTACTCTCTCCTCTCCTTCTTTCCTCTCTACCCACTCCTCTCTCCTTGTTTCCTCTCCTTTATTCCTCTCTTATGTTTCCTTTCCTCTCCTTATTCCCTCTCTCCTTGTTTCATCTGCTTCTTTTTTCTCCTCTCTCGTTTTCTCTTATTTCCTCTCCCCTCTCATTTAATCCCTCCTCTCCTTCTTTCCTCTCTAACCACTCCTCTCTCCTTGTTTCCTCTCCTTTTCTCTCTTCTCTTCTCCTTTCCTCTCCACTTTCCTTCTTTCATCTCCTTCTTTCCTCTCCTCTCTACTTTTTTCCTCTCCTTGTTTCCTCTCTTCTTTCCTCTCCTTCTTTCCTGTCCTCTCTCCTCTCCTTGTTTCCTCTCCTTCATTCATCTCTGTTTCCTTTCCTCTCCTTCTTCCCTCTCTCATTCTAATGTCTGCAGAAAATTTCATCAAAATCGGTTAAAGAACTTTCGAGTTATTTCAGTCTGAACCAAAGTGGTGTTGACCAATCAATAGGCCGTCAGACAGACACTGATTAGCCAAGCATGGCTTTAGCAAAAATAGCCAAACTGCTGGAAAACCGCGAGAATGATGGAAAACATTGTGTATGTAGTTTAATCATCTTTCCCTCCTGCAGCACAGACACTCAGTATGTGACGGGAACATCTCGGCTGACTGTAACTGCAGGCAGACGGCCGGAGAGGGATCGGTTGATGAATGAGCTGCAGTAGCTTTGACATTCACAAGGACATGAGACAAAACATGTTCAGCTCCCACAGGAGGAGGAAGAGGAGGAGGAGGAGTTCATTGATATTCACCTCTGAAATTAACAAGACAAGGAAGAGAAGGAGAGAAGAGGAAGGAGTCAGGTCAAAGGATGTCGAAATATCTGGATTAGAAGTGTTGTTGAAGTTGTTGTTTTTTTTATTTAGACGTCGAGGACCTTAGTCCCCGACCTTTTTCCTTAAAGGACAACTTTATCTCTCATTGAGTAAACTGACGAGGCAACAACATCTCCAAGCGAAAAGACAGAACAGGTCGTTTGCAGTGGTGGTAAAAGTATCTTACTTCAGTAAAAGTACTAATACCACACTGTGAAGTTACTCCACTGCAAGTAAAAGTCCTGCATTCAAAACTTACTGAAGTAAAAGTACAAAAGTATCAGCATCAAAATGTACTTAAAGGATCAAAAGTAAAAGTACTCATTATGCAGAATGGACCGACTCAGATTGTTTTATATATTCTAAATATATTATTAGATTATTATTATTATTGATGCATTTAAATTTTGTAAAGATGGCTCATTTTCACTACTTAATATACTGTTATGAGGTTTGATTTAAAAATTGTCTCATGACTTTAAATGATCATGTTTTTTTTAAAGATATTTTTGGGGCATTTTGTCGACCAGTGATGATGATGTAGAGACATATTTTACAGACATTTCATAATATATTCAAAGCACAACTGATAAACTGTACAAACGACAACCTCCCCTGGTCTTTCTTTTGAGATTCTTCTTTGGTTTATGGCTGCAGATCAGAGCAGGAGCAGCTCGTTTCTTCTCGTGTGCATTGGTAGTCTGGAGAGCAGACAGGCTCAGCGGGGGGTCCTCCTGGTGGAAGATCGCGTCGTGTCGCCGGTCAGTCACGTAGTGAGAAAACACAACTCCCAGTTACAAGACAGCAAGTTGTGTCGTGTGAACCGCACAAGAACCTGACAACTCTGAAAGTCCTGTAGTGTGAAGACAATAGTCGCCAGTTCAATGCAGTGAGAGCATTTCTTGAGTCTCGACTTCGGTGTATAAAATGAGCTGCTGGATAGTCACAGCCGCATGAAACTTTATAACCATAAACTAGAGACCTGGAGCATTCAGAGGGTGTGCAGCTTTCCTAGATATACTGACAATAAGGGGGTTTCTCAGCAGTTTGAAGAACAAAAGTGCTCGTCATCCAATCGCTGAAAATACAGAAATCTCCAAAATGACCAAAGTTTTTGAACCAAAATCACAGCGTGGATTCTTCTATGTTGTTCCAAAGATCTTGGCATATTGATGTTATATTATTATGGGGGGTTTCTGACCATTTTTAGCCATTCTCAGTATGAATAAAATTGCATTATTGAGTACCAAATGTATGTAGCAAATGGTATCAACCCAAAAAATGCTGCAACAACTTATGGGACATAGTTGAACATGAAAGTGGACTTCAGAAAGCCAACCCTAATGTTATGACCCTTTAAACACCACAATGGGTTTCAATAAATAAATAATTCATTCATTAAGTCATTTTTATTAGATATTTTTCACCAGAACAACTTCACAGTGCTGAGCTGAGCATCTCAGATTAATCTTCAGGTTCACAGCTTTCAGATGATATACACCACTTCTATGTGGCATTTATTGTTGACCTGCTATCTCCCCCTAAACATTCACTGCCCACAACCACCAATTCTCAAAAAATTAAGGACCCCGAATGGTAATTGTTTAAACTTCTAAAGCAGGTCAAAGGGCAACAGCTCTTTCTCCTCCTTCAGTGGGAGCCTGAGCCAAATTCAAACTGAGGATGGGATCACAATTATGTAAGCAGACGCCTGTAGGTCTCCACCAGTCCACCAATGAGGCGCTGAGAAGCCTCACTCCATCCGTTAGTGATGCTCAGATTCACCGCAGCAGAAACAAAGCAAAGCGAGCTGCGACTGGTGCTGCTGTCAGGACGAGACGAAGGAATAATGTCCCTCCTCGTCCACACTGAACCAGGAACGGACGCTAAATCTCTACAGGTGGAGCAGCTCCGATAGCTTTTTAATGAAATGTATTTACGACTGAAAGAAGAGAACAGACGTGAGGGAGCAGTAAAGACAAAAGCTTCCGTCTAATTACTTTGTGAAACCACAGGTGGAGTACAGCTGGTGACCTTTTAACATGAAATAAGATAAAACTTTATGTTTCCTCAGGGGAAACTGCTGTGCAGCAGATGCAAGACAAAGTGGGAGGAATGAAGATATAAGCAGAATACAATAAGGTGCAAAAAAAAGAGGTGTAACTCTACGGTGGCCCTGAGAGCTCACATCACTGACAACACAAGCGTAGCTTTTAGAAAATGTGCTGCAAAGACCAGAACACAACAGAAATGTTTCCAGAGGACACTTAAAATTGATGCACACATCTGGACACGCTTGTGATATTATGACATAGTTACAAAATGTTAGTGGCTGATTATAGCATTCTAACATTAGCCGGCGATCGATTGCATGCTAGCGTTAGCGGGCTAGCAAGGCCAAAAACAACTCGGTGCCATTGAGAGAGACCAACTAAAGCATTAATTTATTTATTTATTTATTTGATTTGTTAAACTGCAATGTGATTGATACGGGCTAGCGGGCTAACGCTAGCGGGCTAACGCTATATATCACCTTACAACATGAAATTATTATTACCTTGAAATAATGTGATAATATCACAAGCGTGTCCAGACGTGTGCATCACTTTTAATTGTCCTCTGGAAACACATCTGTTGTGTTGTGGTCTTTGCAGCGCGTTTTCTTATTTTTTTTTTCTTATGTTTTCTAAATTCTGTGCTTGTGTTGTCAGGTTGATGAAGACATTTTCTCAATTTGCTTGTGTTTTGTGTATTTGCATTCAGAGGTAATTTGCATCTCTGAGCATATTTTCTTTCAATCCAATCATCTTTTAATAATTTTAGATCATATGATCATATGATCATTTCTCCAACCATAGCCATATAAGGACAAGGATTTCAACAGGCCTAAGACAAGCAAGCTGATCAAGAATCAGTTCTTTCTGTTGATAAATCTTGCTGTCTTACAATCTCATTTCAGCTGTTGAGGGTTTTGCAGAGTTCAGGAGAGAAAACACCTGAGAACTGGTGAAAAAGGTGTAGAAATCTTTTATTATGTCCATTTTATCAAAATATAACTTCTCTAAAACGTCTGTCTTTTAAACTTTAAACTTCTGTCAGGTTTTAACATCACGCCTGAATAAAAAAAGGAATAATTTCTTGCATTTGTAATGAAAATTTTGGATCCCCAGTTCCCTCTGTGAGTCAGCTGGTAATGAAACCAGCTGACCTCTGACCTTTTCCATCGCTCAGCTTACGATGATCCGGAGGTCACGCCGACTCTGAAGCAGGCGGAGATTTCTGATTATTACCTGAGCTCCACTCACACCTTCTTTATTCCCACATGGATCTGATTTCTTCCTCTCATGGTAGAATGAGGACCTTTGAATTCTCACACAGAAATAAAAAAAGAAAAATGGAAAACACAGGCCGAGTGCTGATCTGAAAATATTAGGGATTAAAGAGTCGTTCCACTTAAAAACTCAGATTTCTGTTCACAACTTTCCTAGAAATAAATGGATTATTAATTCCCTGTTGATAAACTGATCAATTATGATCTCAGAGTTATCACAGTTAAGTCTGTTGGCTCAAATCTAAGACAAACCTTGTAGTGGTGACCAGTAAAGTCATTTTTAGAATTTTTTGTTTTTTATTATATTAATTAAATTTTTTACTGTTTTATTTTATATATTTCAAAATCTGTTGTTTCTTATGTTGCATATTTAAATGTATTTTTATTTAGTTTTTATGTTATATATCATTTTTCTCAAGATGTGCTGTATTTTTTGTGTGTGATTTATTTTTATTGTTTTATTATATATTTTAGAAATCTGTTACGTTTTTGTTATATATTACATGTTTTTGTTATATATAATTTTATTGTTTATTTTATATAATCTTATATATTATTTATATTCTGCTTTGATTTATTTTATATTTTATATATTTTAGACATGTGTTGTTTTTATGTTATATATTTTAATAATTGATGATTGATTGTTTTATTTTATATATTACAGCAATATGTTATAATTTTTAGTTGATATATTTTTATTATTTCATTTTACATTATTTTATATATTTGATATATTCATATATTTATTTTTTTATTTTATGTTATTATTTTTAATATATTTTATGATTTCTAGCACTCTGTGCTTCTATCATGTTGCCATTAAATTGTGTTGCTTAGATTCATTTCAAGTATATGTGCAATATAATAAAATACAATATTACTGTGTACTCTCAAGATTAATACTGAGTCATACACACACACACACACACACACACGGTCTGACAGTTTTCAATAAGAGAGTGGGTTATTGAAAACTGGATGGATTACAAATTGAGGCCATCAAAATGAGCATAAAGCACAAAAAGCTTTATTAAACCTGACAAAGAAAAAACAATGGGGACGACGGCTTCAGGCAGCTTAACGAGCTGCTTATTATCAGTCGCACTAATGAATTGCTGCTGCAACGAGCAAATTCCCCTCGATTAAACTCCATTATCCGCCCTCTCGTCCATCTCTTCGTCCTCTCCAAGAGAAATCACATTTGTTCGCCAACAACAGAGCGATCGGGTAATCGAGACGGATCAGCCGGCGGACGCCTCCGGCTTACACTGGTAAAACAAAAGGTGGAAAGCTTTAATCCCCACATTCGTTATACGAGGTCACTGATTGGACGTGATGCTGCTGCTCAGACGGAGATGTTCAGGTCACGCTGTCGGTTAATGAGACACCAAGGTCTGATTGGCTGCCTGTGATTGGCTGTGAGATCAGAAGGAGTCAAGGAGTCAAGTTACTGGAGAAAATGTCTTAAATCATACTCCAGTTTTACCTTTTAACTTTAAGATAAAAATCTAAATCCTCCTCCTTCTCGTACTCCTAAAAAGGCATTTGCAATAATCCACCGTGAACAAAAACAATCGAGTCCTAAAGGCAGCTGTCAATCATGTCACTGACTGCTTCAAAATGATGATCAAATTAGAAATCTAATAAAAGATTCTGTTACTGCATTCATTGCCCGTTTCTCAACTCAAACGTTGGTCTAATTAAGACATTACTCAAGTCACTGCAGCCATGTCTACTTCAAGACTTCATTTATTTGTCTTGAGTTACAATCATTTTGGAATAAAGACCTCACAAGAGCGACACAGCTGGTCCAATTTACCAGCATTGATGCAACAACTCTTTAGAAAAACAGCAATTTACTACATTTACTCCACAGATCACTTCTTCTGGAGCTTTAGGAAGCATGTGTTGCACATTAAAAACATCAGAGCAACTAAAAATGGCAACAGGCTGCAGACTAAAGTCAATATGTACATTATATAGTACTCATACTGCAGTATGAGATATAAACCCCGCCCCCTCCATGTTAGTAAAGGAGCAAAAAACTAAAAACTCAGACATATTCACAGAAGGATTGCACTGATTTTGCAGCCGCTAAACATGTGCAAATATGGCATAAATAAACAAAGGGTGCATCTCGGTTCTATGGTTCTATTTGCACATATTTAAATAAGGTAATGTGCAAATATTTGATGCAAAAAATGATCAGCATCTTTAGTGAGGGTTACTCACACTTTAACCTTTAGTGCAATTATGCCACTTGGATAATGCAATCATGTATAAAAAGGAGACAAATTGTGCTCGCCTTCAAAAATGTTTTCCCCAAAGATAGTTTATGTTCATGTGCATGTTTTCACAGCGCCTCAGCCCAATGAACAGAAATAAAACTAATTTCTGCTCCGTCGCTTTATTTATTGATGATATTTTAATTTTTCACATTCATATGTGAATATTCTTAAGACTTAAATGTTAATTCCTCTTTGAATTCTAATCCTGTTATATTATCATTATATCAGTGCAATATATTAAATTATATTACAATAATATCTGGGACAATATGTCATCTAACAAAAATAGTTATGGAGACAGGCCTATGCATGGTCTCATTCCTCTGAAAAGTGGAAAAACAACCTCTTAATGAATGCCTCGTATTAATCTTATGGCCATTATAGAAGTTAATAAGCATAAACTGAACTGTTAAACGAGCCCTAAATGCCTTTACATGCACTATAGATTGTTTAAAAAGGGTGTATTTTATTTTATTTCTGTCCCACACATAATGTGTTTATTCCCTCTTCTGAACCATCTGCTGCTTGTGTCAGCACAGAGTGGTGTGATTTCAGGAGGCAACACTTCAGAGAGTGAAAACCAGCCTCGGCGTTCACACGTCTTCAGCCTGCGCGAGGATCAGCTGCCTGACAACGAGGTGAAACATTTCTGGAGAGCTTTGTGAAGCCTCGCAGACTCGCACCGCAGGACTCACAGACGAGAGAGCGACTTATTCTCGACCTGAGAAACGTTTTGCATCATCAGTCGCCGTAATGATGTCTGTTTGGTTTCTGCTGATCTTCATCACCTCATTCTGTCAGAAAGACAAAAGGAGGAAATCAGAAGGAATCAGAGAAGGAAAACAGGGAAACAAGAGACTCGGTGAAGTTACGTCCCAGTCCCTTTTAACTACATCGTCCTCTTTCTGCGAGCTCTTTCAAGCACGCTGAGTCTCTGAGCTGTCACTGGTGTCTGATTGGCCGAGGTGTCAGCGAGGTCAAAACCAACCTGCTCACACAGCTGTGAATTACTATAAATACACAGCAGTTTAATAACTACACCAACTTAAAATATGTGGCTGGTATATGCACATTGTATTCAACAAAGCACATTTTCGACACATATCTCCCCTCAAAAACGACGGGATTCACGTAAAAACAAAAGTTAACGATGTGATTTAAACATCCTTGAGCTTCCAGGGATCAACTTTTTACGTATCTACGTCACTTCGTCCTTGTTACTATAGAGACTGTATCCCAAATCGGACACATCTGCAATGCCGCACTTTACGGTGTTTTCACGGTCATTTCGGATAAAATCGACACCACCTGTGTAGATATAATTCGCCGGTGAGAAACCACGCTGACACAGGGAGAACAAGCAAACTCCACACAGAAGACCGACGACCCTCTTGCTGTGAGGCGAGAGTGCTAACCACTACACCACTTTCCTACAACCACACCTCAGTAAAAGTAAAAATCTAATTTGAGATTTGGTCTGGGGTTTGCTTCTCCAGTTCTCGCTTTCTGCAAGATTATTTATTTTCAACCGTATTCCCCCTCATGTCATTCAGCCACACACATCCACTGATTTTATGGGCAATAAACAAGCTGCTGCGGGTCTCTCGGCGGCTCCGCTGTCCCCCGGCTCGTAGCCAGATCACCGGCGGTGACCGGCGATTATCGCCGCTAGCGGCGCTACGAGCCGTCGCTACCGGTGATCTCGCTCCGAGCCGGGGGACAGCGGAGCCGCTGAGAGACCTTTCGCCTTTCAACTTTCGCTCTAAACTATTTAAAACACCATCTACAGCTAAAGAGAGTTTCGCGTCTGCAGCAGCCATGTTGGATCCGGAAAACTACAAGCTTCCAAGTGCCGAGTAGTACGCATCATCGTCTTGCCGTCCCTCCCCGCTCTGTGATTGGATCCCTAAAACAGGGCTAAGAAAGCTCTCTGGTTGCCAGACCGCCTGGAGGTTCGAAATTAAATTCGAGCGCGCAAGGCAGTCTGGGTATACCCAGGCTACATTAACCTATTTAAGCCGGGAAAGCATTACCGCATTTCTACCATTAAAACCGGGGGCGCTGTTGCGTTATTCTACCATTAAAGCCGGGAAAGAGGATAAGTCGCTTTGTAGTATTTGTAGTTTTTTCCACCTATTTTCTGTCTCTAGCCCAATGAAATGCATCAGAATACATGTGGGAGTGTCGCAATGCAACACCTTGATTTTTTTAAAAACTTTGTTGAAGGTTTGGACAAATAAACTCAACTTCTCACGAAAGCCACAGGTATAGGCTCTAAAGAATACTTTTTGAATTTCATTTCTATCTGCTACAGAGGCTGAAAAATCGATTATTTAGTAGGAAGCGTTGACACTTCAGGTTTTAGGGGGTTATTTTAAAATCGCTCAGAGGTTTTACAGGCATTTTTTCCAGGCGTTTTAGGCCTAAATGGGTTAAGATATCTAAAAATGACTAGACTTGTGTTTAGTTTTGTTGAGTTGTGCAGAAACACATCTGTAGTTAGATGTGTAGACATAGTCAAAAATTGACTTTTTATCCGGTTTTAAGCCATATTTTTGCAATAATCCTTTCAGACATTGGTGGATTTTAACTCTATATTCTAACTGATTTTAGTCATCGGTCGTCTGTTGCTGTAGCAGTAGATTGCAACACACATGAATGCAGCAGTAATATTAACTAAAAAAAAACAGATATTGAAGTAAAACTGGGAACATCTGACTACACAGTGAATACTTTTATACTTTTACTTGTAACAAAGTGTTTCCACACTGTGGTATCTGAGTCCTTCTTCAAACACCACTGGGTTTAACACAATCATCACAGAGGATGGTGACTGACAGCGAGGATCTTCTTCTTCTGTGGTTGCAGGCCGTGGTTCTGCTGGAGGCTCACTCCTCTCACAGCTTATGTGGAACGATGTAGGAAGAAGGTTCCCTCTGTTTTCATTCCTCCCTCTGTTATTTTCCCACCTCTTTCATATTTTCATTTGGTGTTTTTTGGCCGAGCCTGCAGCGAGCTCATAAACAGAGACGCTGCGGTTTCTGTCTCTCCCACGCAGAGATGGAAATATAACGCGGCGGCGGCGGCGTCGTGAGCGGCTGTCGCAGCGGAGCGTCCTCCCGGAGACCGAGGCCAGGCTCGCACTGTGTGATGCTGTGCGAAATGGATGTGCAAATATTATGCAAATGCATCAAGAGCACATCACAGTTTCAGGATGGAGGATCTCACCTCTGACACCTTCAGAGAGAGACTTTTATTAACAGCAAAATTCCTCTGACTCAAGACAGGACAGGTACTGATGATTTATCTATTCTTGGAGCCGGGACATCTCAGGGATATTGGACAGGAGATATCTCACTTTGGTTCTTGTGATTAGATTCAATATTGATTATTGAGTACTTGCAATGTTCTGTGAGGATAAAAGTGCATCATTTTAAGAATATTTTCATGCACAAACACATTGGCAGAATGTAACCAAGTACAACAATAAAGACAAGATGGGGGAAAAGGTCATCATTGCCATCAGATTCTCTTGTTTAGGATTTCTTCAGTGTTCATTGATCAGGCATTTTTCACCGGAAGCCGAGTTAAAACTTAAAATCCAGTCCGATAACTAAAATCCTTCACCCAGTTAGAATATAGAGTTAAAATCCACCAATGTCTGAAAGGATATTGCAAAAAATGTGGGGCTTTGATTAAAATTACAGATCTGTTTCTGCATAACTCAACAAAACTAAACATAAGTCTTGTTATTGTTTTAGATATTTTAATGTGGAATTACTATAAATTTTAGTTTTACTAGTAGGTGCATCCCAGTACATTAGAATATGATGGAAAAGTCCATTTCCAGTAGTTCAAGTCAAATAGTCCCAACCAACAGGCCAACATTTCCATATTAAACATAGCCTACTTTTTAAAAATTTGTCTTTTGTAATAGAGACACGGAATTTTAGGTTTTCATTAAATGTAATCCATAATCATTATAATTAGAAGAAATGAAATACGATACGACATTAAATGTTACATTCTGTGAAATTGTTTTATATAATGTGTTATTTCCATATTTTGAATTGAATTACTGACATAAAAAAACTTTTCTATGATATTCTAATGTATTGAGATGCACCTGTACAGTTATACTTGAGTATTTTCATTGTATGCTAGTTTTTACTTCTACTCCACAACATTCTCTTCAAAGCCACCACACTCCTTTGTAGGAGGTCTACCGCTGAGTCTTTTGATTGGTTTGCTTATGTTATTGTGCGACTTTGGTGAATCCAACCCCTTAAAACACCAAAGTCACACAATTACACAGTAAGCTTACCAAAGAGGCAGTGGTGAACCTGCTACTCTGCTGTTAAATTACTGGTTTTGTTAATGGAGTTTGGTGAACTGGTGAATAGGAATCTAGTCAGCTTAAAAAGGGTCTGATGGAAAGGTAAAGTGGAGAAAACGACAAAATATTTCATCAGATGTGCCTTTTGTTTGGACGGCAACAGCGTTTTGGGGGGTTGAAAAAAAGGCAAAAAAATGAACCCACCCTCCAGATTGGAAATCTTAAAAACCCTCCACCTTTGCATTTCCATCTAAAAATGCAAAAGTGTCTCTGATCAGTTTACGTAACATCCATGTGCAGACCAGGCAAATGACAACAAACATGTTGGACTATTTCCATTAATCAGACATTCAAGTTGCCCTAGCAGCTCTGATTACTGTCCAGGAGTCATTTTAGCAGTTAAACAGAATTATCACAGATAATAGAACAGAGAAGGCACATTAATTACCTTGGGCAATTTTTTCTATTTCAATTCTATTTCGTGCTACTCGGAAAGGAAGCAGGAGAGAAGAGAAGTGTCTTTGATGTGAGCTCTTGGTGGTGTTGGCAGAGCTTCACAGTACCATCTATCCACCTGGCTGCATTCTACATCGAATATCACAGACTATTGCGCCACCGTATTCATACAGATTTCCACCTAAAGATGCTGGTCTAAATGCGGAATAAAAATGGTAAATGGACCTGCACTTATATAGCGCTTTTGTAGTCACTTTGCGACCACTCAAAGTGCTTTACACTACAGACTGCGCTCATTCACCCATTCACACACATTCATACTGGTGGCAGAGGCTACCCTAAACGGTGCCACCTGCCACCATTGGGAATTCATTCACACACCGATGAACACAGCATCGGGAGCAATTTGGGGTTCAGTATCTTGCTCAAGGATACTTCGACATGTAGGCTGCCATGGTCAGGGATCGAACTACCAACCCTCCGATCACTGGACGAACGCTCTACCAACTGAGAAGGCAACGCCACTTTTGCGTTTTCTGTCCAGATCGTCT
Source organism: Centropristis striata (assembly GCF_030273125.1). Lineage (NCBI taxonomy): Eukaryota > Metazoa > Chordata > Actinopteri > Perciformes > Serranidae > Centropristis > Centropristis striata. The sequence goes on from NC_081522.1 coordinate 33,894,395, forward strand.
CGATCTAAACAGGCCTTTGTCCTTGAGCTTGCATGTCTGCATGTATAACATTTCAATATGATGAAATGGTGAGTCCTGAGTTTAGGTGACATGTTACCTTCAACAAGTTACCAAGTAAGAACCAAGTCCTGCAGTCAGTCCCAGTTATGTGTCGGAGTCGGGCTGCAGCTGAAGGTTGTGACAGCAGGGTGAGGAAACCTCTGCATCAGCAAAATCTGGCTAACCCCCCCCCCCCCCCCCTCTCCCCCCTCCCCCCTCCCAGAGGCATCTCCAGCTAATTTTAGATAAGTGATGTTGTTGGGTCTTTTCTGTCCTCATTAAGCAGGCTGGGGCTCTAACACACTCACATGCACACACACACACACCTGAATCATATAGCTCATCACTAATTTAACGCAGTGGAATTTGTTTGCTGCCGTGCACAGAAACACAGCAACACTCCGCCTCCAGACACAGTTTGTGCGTCTGTACACGCTCAAAGAATATGAGGCAACAGCTGGGATCAACTTTTTTAAATGTCCAAGAAAAAACATTCATCTGAAATTGTTATCCATGCTGCATCCAGCTCACAGAGAGACTGAGGCTGATGGAGAGCTGGAGAATATATTTCTCCAACACTGAGACTTTATTTTAAAAGTTTATCTTCCAGTCAGGTCTACGTCAAGTCAAATCAACAAAGAACATCTGACTAAAACCATATACAGTCACGGAAAAAATGATTAGACCACCATTGTCTTCTTCAATTTCTTGTTCATTTTAATACCTGGTACAACTAAAGGTACATTTGTTTGGACAAATATAATGATAACAAAAATAGCTCATAAGAGTTTAATTTAAGAGCTGATATCTAGACATTTTCCATGGTTTTCCTGATAATGATTGTGGTTATTATCAATAAAACCATGGGTCATGTCTAGATATCAGCTCTAAAATTAAGAATTGAATTTCACCATTGGATATGCTTTTAATTACCGTAGATCAAGAACTAGTACAAAACTTTTTATCTGTAGAAATCTTTTTCATGTAAAATAACAGAAGAAATACGATAAAATCACAAGGACACAATTACCCTAAAAAATAAAGGGACTATTCAGTCTAAATTACAGTTTTTGTTGATATTTACATTTAAATTTACAATAGAAAACCAACTCACTGTGTTTTTTACGGTGAAGTTCTGGCAACCACTCCTGACGGTATTTTACCATAAATTAAACAGACTTTTTTTTGACAGTGCACAAAGCTTTTTATTTATTACTATATTTGTGTATGATTTTATTGTATTTTAATAACTGTACAGCACTTTGGTGAACTGTTTTTAAATGTACTCTATAAATAAACTTTGACTTGACTTCTTCAGTTCAGAGATTTGTCACTGACAGTGGAAAAGACCCACTGTGCAGTGACAAACTTGTTCTAGAAGTTTGTGGAACCAATAAAAAAAATGGGTTCAGGTTGAAAAATATGTTTAAATGTCTCTCATCACAATATAATTGATATTTTCCCTCACAGCTGCAGAATGTGACTGATTAGCAGTAATGATCCTGAGCTCTGCTGGTTTGCAGGAAACAGAAGTGAAGAGAAGTTGAAGGGAAAACCCATCAGTTACCCAGACTGCATCTGGATCAGCTTTCACCAAAACGAGAGAGCAGATTATGTCAGGCTGCATGTTTCCAGTCTGATGGAAAGGGCCTTTAATGAGTGATGAGGCAGGAGAGGTCGGCCTGTTTGTGGAAGTCACCCGAGTGAAAAACAGAGAAAAACCTGCTTAAAATACCCTTGCAGACATGGTTAACCCTCTTGAGTCTCCAAAAGCTCCAAATCATGACTTCTTCATGACATCCAGACTAGAAAACAAAGCAGCGTGGAGCCCTACTGTAAATTTACCTCTAAAGTTCTGGCTGTAAACTCCATGAGGCCAGTTTCAGTTTGATGACGATATACCAAGTAAAACTGGAGACAAGCTCAAATATATTTTGTATAAAATGATAAAAATGGATGTTATATTTGCAACCTTTGTTCACATTTGCAACATTTTAAATTCTTTATTGAGCATGATAGTGTTTTGAAAGTAAAAAATAAATAAATTAAAAATCATATTTTATGTTGGACTAAAGGGCAAAAAAAAGACACAAAATGACTAAAAAAGACACAAAATGTAAAAAAAAGACACAAAATAAGGAAACAGAATTACCAAAAAAAACACAGAAGACACAAAATTACTAAAAAAAGACACAAAATTACTAAAAAGACACAAAATTACTAAAAAAGACACAAAATAACCAATAACATTACTAAAAAAAAAAGACATAATAACTAAAAAAGACACAACAACAGACACAAAATGACCAAAAAAAGACACACAAAAAAAGACACGAAAAGACATGAAAAGGATTCAACTCCATAGAGTTAATGCTTACAATTAAATCTACCACTTCTCTGTCTTTGAAAAATCCTGAATCCATAAATATGCAAATATTTTTCATTAATTTTATACAAGATGTCTCCACTTCACAGAAAAATCCATCCTCAGTGTATGTGACCTGAAAGCTTCAGGTTTTCTGCATCACTCTGGTGCTAGGTGCATGCTGGACCACAACCGACTTCACAGACACAAAATCCTGCAGAAACCTCCAGGTGTTCAACTCAGATTTAAGAGAAACATTCCCTCTTCAGCTGATGGATGTGAAAACTAACTCTGCACATAAATCATTCCGCACAGTGAAGCTCAAACATCCAAGTAAAGAAACAGAAATGAGGAAAATAGAGCCCAACTTATTTATCGATTGGCCGATATTGGTCTATCACAGACACATTGGCATTTATGTTTCCATTGTGTGTCAATATGAAAATATTGAGTAGAAAACAATGCTTGGAGTGATCTAGAAATGGTGTCATATAGCTATTATATTCATATTTTTAATAAATTATAATATATTTAAATTGTCTGCAATCAATTGACTAATACTGAACATACAGAATTATTTTGCCATTTATTTTATTTTTATTCCTTATTTAAATAATTAGTAATTGACTGATATTGAATATACAGTAATACTAGGCTATTTAATCTATTTTAATTTATTACTTATTTAAATAACCAGTTATTGACTGATACTGAAAATACAGTACAATTGAGCTATTAATTATATTTATTACATTATTTATTTAAATAGTCTGCAGTTGATTGATACCGAACATACAGTAATATTTAGCTTTTTATTACTTATTTAAAATTTGTCAGAAATGGGCTAATACAGAACATACAGTTATATTTAGTTATTCAATTTACTATAATTTATTCTTTATCTAAATGTCAGTTATTGGCCAATACTGAACATACAGTATTATTTAGCTATTTGTTATATTCTTTAAATTATTTCTTTAAATGTTTTGCAGTTGATTGATACTGAACACACAGTAATATTTAGCCATTTTTTAAATCTATTTATTACTTATTTAAATTGTCAGAAATGGGCTGAAACAGAACATACAGTTCTATTTAGCTATTTATTTTATTATAATTTATTCTTTATTTAAATGGTCAGTTATTGGTCAGTTAAAAATAATAAATATTGTCTCAAAAATTCCATATCGCTGGTTCAAGATATACTTAAAACCCCCCAAAAAATTATTTTTAAAAAAAGTAATAAACATCTCAGTTTAAGTACTGAAGTAATTGCGGAAATGGTAATAAAAATGGTAAGATACTGTAAAAAGTTTCAGCTGACACTTTTTACATGAACACATTGGAACTGAAACACAAAGTTTTCTGAGCTACAAGTTGACCGACAAAAGGTCACGACGCTCTTCTAAGAATTACCGCAGACGGACAGTTTACATCCACTCATGTTGTCAGAGCTTCACCTCAAAAGAAAACCTGTACACCTCGTTTCTGTTCAACTCGAGCAGCTCCAGGATTTTTTTAATCCACTCAACATAAGACTTATCCATAGTTTGCAAAAAGCCAGCGGACGGCTTACATTAACAAAACACCTGTCTGTCTTTTCTGGGTTAAAGCTGCTGAAGTTTTTTTTTATTCTCCGCATCTGCTGCAGGAAACATGAAGGAGGTTGTCATGAAGATGAAGACGTGGCGAGGGTGGAAAAAGCAGGGTTTGAGGAACGTTAATTACTCCCCCAGAGAGAGGATTGTCTTCCTGTTCAGCTTTAGTGTGTCAAAACTGCACTTATATGTAACTGAAGAGCGCACAAGTGGAACTTTTAACTGCTTTTTCCAACACGTCAACCCTTGAAAAGACACAACACAAGCCTGCTCAATACTGTAAGTTCTCTCTGCCTTTACGGTTAAAAAACAAATCTGTGGCATCATTTTGCATAAGGTTTGTCCTGTCCAGGCTCTACTGTCCTCTCTGTTAAGATTAATGTAACTTCTTAAAAGATGTAAAAACTTTGGACAAATTTGGTAAAGTGTTGCCAACTTTTTTCCAATGAAAGTCGCTAACAGGAGGTGAAAAAGCCGCTAGTTGAAGTTCAACCTGATGATGCCATAGGCTCATTTGCATATTGGTGATGTTACTGAGCATCAGTGGTTGTGCCAGCTGACCTCTTGCAAGAGATGAAAAAGACCCTGTGCTGTTCGTACAAAAGTCGTGGAGCAACTGCAATTACTCTGAGCAGCATGCATGGCAATGAATTGCAATTATATATTTCATGTTTTCTCCTTGATGCTCTCAATAAGTCCCTAATGTCACTTCTTGGAGATTGTGAGAAAATCCCCATTTTAACAACACTGTTCTGGTTGAACAGGAGTAGAAAGCAAGAAACAACAGAGACAAAGTACCACAAAAAGTTGGTCCAAAGCAGCGAGCGCACAAACTCAAACGCCACCTGATTGTGATCTCTTACCTTGAACAGCCGCAGGATGTTGGCCACCATGATGGACACGGAGCTGGCCGACGCCCCGATGACGCCCACCACTTTATCCGGCTTGGCGAAGATGGGCGGTTCTCCGTTAGCACAGCGGACGTCGGAGCCGTCCCTCTCGATAAGTGCCTGGACGAAGGTGAGCGACTGCTCCAGGGCGTAGGTGTCGCGCGAACATGTGTCCAGGATGCGCGCCCCGAGCGTCACGTTGGGCAGCAGCTCCGGGTCCTTGTTTATGAGGTCGATGGCGAACAGCATGGCCTCCAGTCTGTGGATGCCTTTCTCTTTCTTCAGCTCGCCGCAGGGGACGCCCCTTTCGCCCCGAGCGTGCACTGGAAATAAGCCGCCCAGGATGATGTCACCATCCAGCCGGATGGAGTGTGCGTACTCCTGCAGGGGCTGCTGGGAGTCGGCCAACACGGAGGGCTTCTGGGCAGAGGAGCCAAGCAGCCAGCAGCTCTTCAGCACCAGCAGAGAGAGGACGCAGTGGCCGGCGACTCCTGGGGGCTTCGTACCCCTCGCCATTTTTCGTTGACTCGAGCTGCAGAGGAAGGAAGCGGTGGTATGATCGCAGTCAACAGGCAGGTGGTTGCAGCGGCGGTGCGCAGGGTGGCGAGGACAGGACGAGCCAGACCATGGAGTCCCCCCGTCGCCCAGGGCAGGGTCAACCACGGCGGGCGGTCCCACCTACGAACGCTGACCCCGAGGTTTTCCTGCGGTACAGGTTCCTGTCTCGGACATAGCTGTCTGCAGAGGTGGAGACGGAGCTTCAGGGTCTCAGCAGCTCCACTTTCACATTCTTCCTGAAACCTGTTGAAGATTCAGACAGAGGAGGAAACGATCAATATGTGATCAATAAACCAGAGAATCTGAGCACAGGCGCTCTGCAGAGTTCTGCTTCACACACCTACATTCACACTGAATATCAGAACAACTTTTGTGTGCATGTAGTGTAAGTTGACTATAAGATTATTTTCGTTTACAGGGACAGTTCACCCCCTTCAGTGCAATGTGTCAAACCAGATTGTTTGGGTGTGAGTTGCTGAGTGTTGGTCATATCGCCTGTAGAGATGTCTGCCTTCTCTCAAATATAATGCAACTATATGACACTTTGCTTTTGCTGCTCAAAGTGCAAACGAAAAAATACATTTAAGAACTTCAGCACCAATGTTTCTTTCCATTGACCACCATGACCCAGTTACTCATGATAATCCACAGGAACTTTTACTCATATAATTCCTCCCTTTAAGAAGTGTTCTTACTAACTAACAGATTATTTTACTAACAGGTTATTTTACCTGTTTCCTGGCTCCATGTTTGACTCCTCTACCAAAGCACACGGTCAGTAAAGACGGCCTCCTTTACTCCACAAGCAGGAGGTGGAATAGACCAACTGACTACGAAAAGGACGGGGGTTCCACCATATGGCGTCTTTGTTCAATTTAGTTGTTTTGGATTCCAAATTTTGATCATGGTTTGGAGACTGTAACTACGTTTAAATTTTGGTTCATTTTATTTGGTTCAAGTTATTTATTAAATCCACAATTTTGCATACATTTTGCTGTAGAACAAACTAAAAAAATAGTGAATGCATTGTGGAAAAAGCTTGTATGCAAAGTATTTTTGTTGACAGAAAATATCAATGCATAGGTGTAGTTTGTTTTAACATGTATGTTGATTTTATTACAATATTTCTTTGGATCAGGTGGATATTTCCCTGTTTTTTATTGCACAACATGTTTTCAGTCCAATACTATTTCTTTAATAACTATTTTAGAGATTATCATGGTATTTGGTACAGAAATTCATTGTCCCCAGAGGTCAAATTTGGGAAATCCCATACATTTTCCTGCAGCCACGAGCAGATCAAAGCTTTCCTCATCTTGTGAAATATGTCAACATCTACTTCATGGATTGGCTTCAAATTTGGTTCAAACGTTCATGGTCCCCAGAGGGTGAATGCAACTGACTTTGGTAAAACTCTGATCTTTCCTTTGGCGCCACCATCAGGCCAAATGTTCAATTTGTCCAATTGATTTATGATCAAATACCTGCAAAACCTAAACACAATTACCCAACCTCAGCTGTAATTTGTGTCAGCTTCAGTTGCCAATTAATCCTCCAAAGATGAAAAAAAATGTACAGGATTTCTGATCTAACGCCCCAATGAGTAGTGCCATATCATGTCAGTGCCCTCTCAAGACTGTTGAAAACTACATCTGTTTTATGATGTCACACATTGATTGAGGTTTTGTGAAGTTAAAGAACAAAAACAACTTGGTTAGGTTGAGAGAGAAAAAACGGTTTGGGTTAAAATGACTACTTCTTTAGGGTAAGGGAAGTTTCATTATCATGGCTAAAATATTAAACAGGGAAGCACCTTGGTGCCCAAATGGTTACCCCAGTTCAGTGGTGGAATGTAAATCAGTAAATTTACTGTAAGTGCTGTAGTCCCACGCATGTAACTTTATACTTCTACTTCACTACATTTTAGGAGCAAATATTGTACTTTTTACTCCACTACATTAGCTGCCAGCTTTAGTTACTTTTCAAGTTAACCACATAAAAGTATATTAAATAGTTAAAATTATCCCTACCTTGACAACAATAGAATGGTGCTTACATAAATGCATCAAAGAGAATAATACAATAATATATTTAGAATATATAAAACAATCTGAGTGGGTCCATTCTGCATAACAAGTACTTTTACTTTGGATACTTTCAGTACATTTTGATGCTGATACTTTTGTACTTTTACTTCAGTAAGTTTTGAATGCAGGACTTTAACTTGTAGTGGAGTAATTTTACAGTGTGGTATTAGTACTTTTACTTAAAAAAACGGATCTGAATATTTTTTCCACCACTGGTCCAGTTCAATCCTGCCATGGCACCTTAGTAAATGTCTGTCTCTCTGACCAAATTCCAGTCTTCCTGTAGACCTTACAGTATCACAGTTCCATTAGGTTTTATCCAAAGAAACATACATCTGAGGGTTCATACAACACAAGCAAAGACCCAGTCAACGCATGAGTAAGTGTCATGGGGTTACAATACAATACAATAAATCTTTATTATCCACCATGGTGGAAATTTGCCTTGGGCTCACTGTAAAGATACAGAATTTCATTAAAAACATACAGCAGTTGAGAATGCAGTTAAAACATAGAATAAGAAAAGAAAAAAGACAATTAAGAGCAGTTCAAAGTTAGTGCATCACTTATGTTGAGTTGAGGAGGTGAGTAGCGTTGGGGATAAAAGTTTTTTAAAGGCTCTCTTAGCTAGTGGGACCCTTTAACGTCCCCCGGACTTCAGGAGCTCGAATTGGTTGGTTAGGGGGTGGGAGCGATCTGCTGTCATTTTCCTGGTCTTCCTCATTGTCCTCTCTGTGTACATTTCTGTTCGTGACTTTTGGGGTCTTCCCACTATTTTGCTTGCCCTCGACACGTTTACCTTTGACGAAGGTGGACTAAGGTGTTCACGACAGAGCTTCATCTTTTGACTCCTCTTAAAGATTGAGAGGGACTCCGCAGATTGTTTGGTACCTCGTTCCACCACCAGGGAACTACAGAGGAAAGGAGTCCAGCTGGTGAATAAAGTTGAAAAAATGTCCTAAATTTCCATTAACTCTATGGAGTCTTGGGCTATTTTGTGGCCATTTTTTAATCCTTTTCATGTCTTTTCATGTCTTTTCTGTGTCTTTCTTGGTCATTTTGTGTCTGTTGTTGTGTCTTTTTAAGTAATTTTGTGTCTTTTTTTAGTCATTTTGTGTCTTCTGTGTTTTTTTGGTCATTCTGTCTTCTCATTTTGTGTCTTTTTTTAGTCATTTTGTGTCTTTTTTTTTTAGTCAGTTTGTGTCTTTTTTTTAGTCAGTTTGTGTATTTTTTTTGGTCATTTTGTGTCCTTTTTAGTCATTTTGTGTCTTATTTTGGTCATTTTGTGTCATTTTTAAGTAATTTAGTCCAACATAAAATGTGATTTTGAATCTTTTCTTAACTTTCAAAACACTATCATGCTCAATAAAGAATTTAAAATGTTGCAAATGTGAACAAAGGTTGCTAATATAACATATAAAAGGGTTACATCCAGTTCTATAATTTTATACTAAATATATTTGAGCTTGTCTCCAGTTTTACTTGGTATATCATCATCAAACTGAAACTGGCCTCATGGAGTTTACAGCCAGAACTTTAGAGGTAAATTTACAGTAGGGCTCCACGCTGCTTTGTTTTCTAGTCTGGATGTGATGAAGAAGTCATGATTTGGTTCTTTTGGTGTCTCCAGAGGGTTAAATCATAAATATGGTTTACAAAGATATGGAACCACATTGTTGATGCCTTAAAAAAGAGCAAGGTTGACTGTTGGTTTGAAAGTGGAAACAAATCTTCTGTTTCTCATGTTTTATTGACCCGTCCTTTTCCCTGACCTCTGTGAGTAACTGGAGCCAAAGAAAACATCAACAAATCTGTGTTTCGAGGATGTTTGACTTTTACACAAGGCTGCTGTCCACATAGTTTTGGCCACTTGGTGAAGTAAACAGATGGTTAAATTTCGAGTTTCTTTCCATCTGATCTTCTTTTTATACTTTTTTTATACTCATTTCATTCTCTTTCGCACATCTTAAATATAATATATATCTCTCTGTCTCTCTCTCTCTCTCTCTCTCTCTCTCTCACACACACACACACACACACACACACATTCTCAGGCAAACGCTGCTGTGATCTAAGCCTCGGGAACACATGCCACAAAAAAACGTACAGTACGATATCAGGCACATATGTGCGCACACACGCCCTAATAAGTGTGCACGAACTCATACGTTTGGTTTAGTTTCTTAAAAACACACCCCGTGATCACGTGCACGCGCGAATCAGCACAAGATCAAGTTGCATTCCAACAGAATGAGCTGATATCAGAAACATTGAATCAGATCTGAAACCAGCCGAAACACACAACAACCACAAACAGCATCCTGAATGCTTCATTATTAACTGAAAGGCTACTGATCGATTAATTAACCGATTGGTTGGTTGATTTTATTGGTGGGATTTACCAAACAATAATCTGTGACGGTTCGTATCTCCACCATGGTCCCATTTTAAGAAACCGAGAATAACACCGATAAATACTCTTTTAATAATCTGCAATTCAAATGAACATTGATTGATGGACAGAAACCTCTAAATTAGATGCTAAATGTTGTGGTACCTTAATCTCTCCGCAGCAGGAGCAGGTGTTTCCTCTCTCAGTGTCACAGGTCAGAAAAATGTTTTCAGTCTTCAGCTGTTTGTCACATCACAAAAACATTTCCCTCTAAATTCCTCCACAGGGACTCGATCCGGCTGCGCATCAGCATCCCTCAACCCCCTCAAAAGATAATGTATTAATACATGAAATACAACAAATTTGATCCAAATCCACTTTTCTGTGACACAGAGCACAGTTATTCCCGATCCAAATCCAGATATAGAAGCGGTCAATAAATTCCTATAAACAGCAGGTTTCTGACGCTCCGGATCACCTGCAGGTGTCGGTTCGACTCCCCTGCCGCTCAGCCGGGGATGACGCTCCGGAGCCCGGGTTCCTCTCCTCCAACGGGAGGCGCTGGTTGCTCTCAGATCAGTGTGTCGAACTGGTCGCCACAGTAAAGACCTCTTTACATCAGGGTAGAGTGGCTACAGAAGACCGAAGTCACGGACGCGCTTTTTTTTTCGCTTCTCCAAAGTGCGTGGAGCGGTGCGGCGCGGCGCGGCGCGGCAGCCCTGCGTCACAGGAAAACACAGGAGGCTCTCAGGAGGGTCACACCAGCAGAGTCCAGGCTGATGGGAGTCTGAGAGTCTCATCAAGTTCCCCGGTCACAAAGCCGGTCCCGCTTTAGAGTTATGGGGACATCATAAACCTGGTTCTAGTGAAGAGGAAAGTGCGTCTGGTTAAATAGCGCGTGCGCGTTAGCGTGTGTGTGGTTGTGTGTGTGCGGCTCGTGCAGTCACAGATGAAGTTAATGAGCTTCATCAAGCAACAGTCAGACAGAAGCTGCACAGGTGGAGGCAGGACGCCCCCCAGCGGCCCAATGTCGCAACTACACACAAACAGCTGCAGTTCGTCGTGGCTTCATTGAACACTTCCATCTGCTGATTTTATTTTAATTTTAATGCTTCTTTTTTTTAACCCATAAGAACCCAGACCTAGTTATCCTTAAAGGGTGTGTTCTATAAGAACACATTTCTGTCTTTTTTTTTCTTTTTTTAAATACTACCAATAAATGTCAAAGATCTGTGATGTGAAATATAGTACGTTACAATTTGTTATTTTAAAATAGAAAAAAGTAGACACATTTTCTGCTTACAGAGACACAAGTTTGCCTTTTTCTTTTGCATCTCCACAACATATATCAAAAATTTGACCTTAATTTGTTCAAGAAATATGGTCAGAACAAGTTAAATGCAATACAGGACACCCTAATAACATATTAGAATTGTTAAATGGGTTTAAACTTAGCCTAGTAACAAAAAATAAGCCTTTTTGAAATTTTTCACATTTCTGTTTCCACTCATAGTCACATTTTGGAGGAGTCACTTCTTGTCAAAGTCACATGACCACCACACCAGGGTGTTAAGTATACGTCGCTTAGGGATTTAATGAGTTAATGTGAAGCATAATGCTGAATATGGGAGATTCTAGAAGATTTAAAGTGTTTATTACAAGGGTGTCACCATGGGTTCTTATGGGTAAAAAGGATAGGTTAATATTTTTTTCAAGTTGGTCTTAAAAATGCCATTATTATTATTAATAGAGAAAAACACTTAGGATCGCAACTTTTTCATATTATACATTATTAATTACATTATATTATACCACTGACTTACTGACTATGCTACCATTAACCACATCACAATAGTTACGTTTGCCGTGTGATTTTGTCATGAATTCCTTGTGTAGTTTCAATTTTTATTTCTATTCCATTGTTGATAGATTTTTTTATTTATCAGCATATTTCTGTAATTCTGAGAATTAAGAATAAGAATAAATAAAGATAAGTGAAAAAAATTAAACCAAAAGCATGCTTACATCAAGAGTTTGTCATGTTTTAATTACTGCACCAAAAATAAAATATACATTTTGTTTTAAACCAAAGGAGTTTTTTTTTTTTTACAAACCACCATCTCCCACACTGACTTTTAATAATCTCCTTTTTAATTTAATCACTGATTATTATTTTTTTGTTTTTCTTCGAGATGGCGACATTTGCCTATTTAACAGCTGTGAACACAAGCTTCTTGGGCTGCTGCTCTGCCTTCCAGATATCTTGAACAGCCCAGCATCAGATCAACTGTATTGGACTTTTTCTACATGTGTAAAATACACTTGTGGCATTAAGAAATTTCAGTGTCACATTGTTAATTTCTAGTAGGAAGTAGTCATGTCCTTTTACTTGAATTATTTAAAGTACTAAATGCAGAAAAATACTTGCCAATTTCTGTCAGTTGACTAATGGATTAATCAACCATTTCAACTGTATTTGTATGTACTGTTAGGTAGTTTAATATATGACAAAAACATCATATTTTCTAAGCTCTAAGTATATTTTGCATGCAAACATCAGAATTTATAATGTAATTATTAACTTGTGTTGTCAGATAATTGTAGTTAAGAGTAATATAGTTAGTCAATAAGAAGAAAATGCCAGTCTCACTGTTTTCTTGTTTTTTTCAATGTAAACAACTTTCTTTTGCCACTGTGAAAGCTGCCTTATTTTTTATCACAATTACTATTACTGAAATTTTTACCAGATACTTTCTAGCACAATAAAATTGACACATTTTTTTTGTGGTGAAATCATCAGAACAATAGATGAATTAAGTCATATCACATTATTCATGGGGAAAATCAATGGTGCTTTTACTTCCTAAACCAGAGGCACCCGAACTTAACGACTATAATCTTGAGAGGGAATCTGTGCCGCCATACAAACTCTCCTTCAGAAAGTTCAGCGTCTTCCTCCAGGCGTCTTCCTGAGCACGAGAATGTGCCACCACCTCTCCACCCAACAGAGCCATCCCTGCAAAGACAACAGACAACCAAAACATTGTTAGACCTCAAAACTTAAGTCCTGACTTGGCACCTTCATTTTTAAAGGTGCAATCTGTAATTACTTGCCTACACTTTCCAAAAAAAAAAAAAAAACCAGAGGGCAGTATTTCATCCTGTGCAAGTTATGCATGTTTTAGTTTATACAGTGATGACTGTAGTGAAGAAACTGGGACTAGGCGTTAGTTCAGGGGTTTATCACACAGTTCACACCGGAGTGCCGGCCAGAGCACCAACTTAAGGCCAATTAACATCTAGAGGGTCCAAATGATGAGGCAGGTGATGGCTAGTGCAGGTGATTTATTTCTGTCTTTGCAGGCAAGGTCATGTGTGGTTTTTCTAAAACAAAGGAATAATAACAAATATACAAATGAATAAAGAATAAAGAATAAACTCTTAATCTCTAATAAACATAATAAAGCAGTAAAAGTACCAAATGACTAAATCTCCATTTGTCTCTAATTAACACTATCCCACTTCTGAAACACACTTCACCTAACTTACTAACTTATTAACACATCTATAAACAACATCACATAGTAACATTTACACAACACTCACTGTAAACATCACACTTATAAGTCAGAACGATAACAATAACATAACATGTGACGTGACATACACTCGGACGACGGCAGGTGAGCTAAATGCTACAATTAACTGAATGGCAACCGCATGGCAAATATTACAGCTACACATCAGACCAACAGACATAATCTATGGCTACAGCAACTTAAGTACAGTAAATCAACATCATATACAGACATACTCACTTTCATTCACGCACAGACCACTTGAAGTGAAGTTACTTAGCTGCTTAGGCTATTGCTCACTCTGCCGCACAGTAAACCAGACAATGTACACAAAAATGTATTGTGAACTTTCCAAAATAGCATTAAGGCCTCTACATAATCTGATCTGAACTGGGTCCCAGCTCACATGACTCACTTCTCCTTCTCTGTACACTACAATGTGAGAGTACAGGGACTTGCTACAGTCTCTTAAATGCAGAATCTCAGTGCGAGTGTAGATCTGAAGGCAGACTGCACCATTCAGTACCCCATTTCAGACTGCCGTTTCAAGCCAAGATAATTGGTAAATCGACAATGGACTGTACTTGTAAAGCTCTTTTCTAGTCTTTGCAAGACTGCCAGTTTGATTCGAGGCAAGACAGAAAATACATGATGTACATTTGTGCGACCAACACCAGCGTACAACACCTGTCTCTACAACGAGAAACAGCCCGACGAGCATTTATTCTACATCATTGTTTTGAATTAACTAGTGGCTGCCATCGTTTATTGTACACAAACTGCCGCTGCCCTGTTACACAGCATTACCGTCTCAATGCCGGAATGCAATGTGAATAGTCACCAATATTAATACATGTCGCAGAATCACTGTAAATGTCCTCAGGAAAAATGAAGGCAGACTTTGTTACGGCACTTTTGTGAAACGCAGAATGAAAAGGGGTAATGGCTCACTATTGTCTTTATAGAATAGTATAGTATATAGTATAGTAGTAAAGTATATAATTAATATTAGCGTGTTAATTTCATTAGCTATCTCTTCAATACATAGATGTCTTAAACATAACATAAACACTGTCACTTCATTATATTCTGAAAAGTGTAGATTAATTCATTTTTATATTGTTTCAAACTACAAATCTGGCCATATCCTAGACATTGCTGAGTCTCAAGATAAACCTACCCATCTGAGGTAATTTGACTGATCGGAAGTTGCTGAATCTGACAAACGGCGTGAACGGAGGTTCAATCAGGTGACCGGTGTTTGGGTACAACAGAACAGTCAGCAGGTGACTGTTCCCGGCCCGCTCCATCATCTCCTTCATCTGAAAAACAGGAAGTATTAAACCAAAGTTGGGTTCCAAAATCGCATACTTACTTTTTACTTTAGTATGTCCGGCAGCTGCCTTTACAAAGTACCTACTGTTGCGTCCAATTGGGACATCTTACGTCATCATAACATCATGTCTTGAACTTTGACCCTCAGGCTAATAAATATGCTGTGCAGAGGATTGTGGGTCAGAATATCCAGAAAAGCATGGATACATAGTGGAAAACGCTTCCGGATGCAGCTGGACATCCTGGTATTTTTGGATTTTAAAGTATTTTGGTAAAACAATTACACAATGAATCTCATGTCTCTCAAATGGTTTCCTGAAGTGTTTCTTTTTCTTTTATTTGCACTGCTTGGTTGTTTTTCTAACATCGTTCGGTGTTTCACTATGGGAATCACCTTGTCGTCAACTACGGAAGCTCCGTAGTTGTCCGTTGTCCGTAGTTGTCCGTAGTTGTCCGTTGACCTGTCTGTCAGTGACAGACAGGTCAAACTGTGCAGGGGCCACGCCTTCTCCTATTACCACAGATATTCCATGGCCCTTCCTGAATCATTCTCACTTTCTTCCCATGAAGCTCCCTCAGCTCATTAAGGCCAGCTTGGATATCTTCTCAACTGTTCATAGACGAACAGTAAAGGACCACGTCACCGAACGCAGTTCCCAGCTCAAGTCTGGATTTGCTGAGTAAGTACTTCGTAAGAAGTTTACTTTGCCGTTACATGGATTAGTTCGAGCAGTGACCGCGTTAAGGCAAACTGCCCTGTATTTGTTTACTGGTGCATTTGGTTATTGTGTAACGTTAGCTTTATACCACTGGGACTCAGTTAGCATTAGCTTGTTAGCTGAGCCGGGTACCGGGAGTTCAGCTAACGCGTTAGGACGAGCTAAGTCTTATAGTACGCAGTTAGCGCGGGCTAAACCCTGTCTGGTAGCGCTACAGACAACATGGTTTGTATGGCAGAATATAAAACATTATTCCACTTTACAAGGCAAAATATCTTAAGCTACTACCCCCGCCAAAGGGTCGGAACCGAAGGCTAAAGAGGCTGCATTCTGCCTGTGCCCTGCATCATGCAGGACGTCCATCTGGGGCAGGGACCCTCACCCGATGTGCATAGGTTGCATGGGCGCTAAACACACTTAAGCATCTCTGGCTGACGCCTAGTCATGCTCTCACTGAGCGTCAATGCCGGAGAAAATATTGGAAAGGAGGCTGAGAGGGGCTGTGTCAAATAACCAGGAACCCTGTCTGTCAGGAGCCACAACAGCTGGGTGGACATGATGGATGCTGAATCCCCGGTCATGCCTCCACTTTTCGAGCAGCTCCTCAAATTGGGACCAGGCGCTGAGGACACAGAGGGCGATGCCAACTCTAACATCCTCAACATGGACGAAATGGAGGAAGAGGAGGATGACTCCATTTTTCCTGTTCAACAGTCCACTGTCATGGACCTCTCCCTCCGGGCTACGGTGGTGACGTCACTGCAGTGCAACTACAGGGGCCCTTTACCTGTCAAAACAAGACAGCTGGCGCGCATGCGCAGTTCACCCGTGAGTTCTGTTCACTGTTTTACAAGGGTACAGACTACAGTTTGCCATGAAACCACCAAGATTCAACCATGTGTTAGTTTCAGTGGCCAGGGAAGATTAAGCACATGTCCTAGAGGACGAAATAACATCCCTGTTACACAAACACGCTATCAGAGCTGTCCCGAGTGCAGAGGCTCAGCAAGGGTTTTACTCCAGTTACTTCTTCATCCCGAAGAAAGGGAGCTCATCTCTCCGTCCCATTTTAGATCTCCGTGTGTTAAACAGACACTACGAAAATACACATTCAGGATGTTGACATACAGGGTGCTTTGTCGTTCTTTTCGTCCAGGAGACTAGTTTTTGCAACAATCAATCTCTGGGACGCGTATTTTCACATTGCCATTTATCCCACACACAGGAAGTTTCTCAGGTTTGCATATCAGGGCAAAACCTACTGTGATGATCCCCTCCCCCTCTGTGTGTTGTGGCATTCTGGATTTCTCTTCCTGTGTAGGAGGAGCCACAGGACATGCCACTCCTCCAGTCTGCAGAGGCTGGAGGAGGCTGGAGGAGCACACCTGACTCCCGCCTTAATCACTGAGGTTATATAGAGGAGCTGAGGCCTCAGTTCTCTCTCTTCTCCTCCACAGCCACCACCTTGGTTTGTTTAGTTGGTCTGGTTATGTTGGTTTTGTTTAGTTGGTTGGTTACTTTGGCTTATACACCTGCATTTCACCACATCGCATGCATGCACACACCTCACCACTGATATACTGACTCACATAATTAAGTTTCTCTGTGTTGCTTACGGTTAATTAAATAAACATTATTTTATTATAACTTGAATACATGTGTGGTCTCCTTGTTTTGTTATGCTCTATGAGCCAGTTCATGACACTACGAATATCAAGCAAACCTGTTCGAGCTGTCATTAGCCTCGAGGGTGTTCAGCAAGTGTGTGGAGGCAGCGCTGTCTCCGTTACGCAACAGTGGCATCAGAATATTTTCATACATAGGCGACTATCTGATATGCTCCCACTCGGGGAGCAGGCAGTCAAACATTCCACTATGGTGATTAATCATTTCAGGGATCTGGGGTTCAAAATAAACTGGGCAAAGAGCCGGGTGGTACCTGTGCAATGTACAGCGTATTTGGGTCTCATCATTAACTCCCTATCTTACTGAGTCACTCTGTCAGAGGGGTGGTTATCGTCTATGTGCAGTGTCTCTCCCTCTTTCACTGGGGGAAAGATGTATTGTTCAGGACATACCTGCGCCTGTTCGGCCTCATGGCTTCAACGATATCAACATTGTACATTTGGGGCTTTTGATGATGAGGGATTTTCAGTGCTGGGTCTTGGCATTGCACCTGTGCGCGCCATCACCTCAGCCACAGCGTGAAAGTGACTCCGGCATGTGTCCGGCATCTGTTGAGAGAGCTCTAGCGTCTGGTGTCCCGCCGGGGGCAGTGTCGTCGAGAGTAACCATGACAACGGATGTGTCCCTGTCAGGATGGGGGGGCGACCATGTTAGGCAGAGTGAATGGCACATGGAGATCGAGGCTGGCTCAAGCTCCCAACAAACCTCCTGTACCTTTGGGGGGTGTTCTTTGCACTGAAGCATTTTCACCAGTTACTCCAAGGTCGCCATGTCTTGGTAAAAATAGACAATTCCACTGTTGTGGCATACATCAACCGCCAGGGTGCTCAGTGTCCACTGATTTTCTCCCTGTAGGACATAAATGTGCCTCTGGGTGTGGATGCTCTGGCTCACCCATGGCCAAATATGCTGCAAATATATTGCATTCCCCCTCTCAGCCTGATCTCCCCCACACTAGCCAGGGTGAGGGAGCAGGGCTTATCGCTAATCCTGATAGCGCCACGACGGTCATCCAAGCATTGGTAATGGAAATAATTCAGCTCCTGGCGGACGAGCCATGGCCTCTCCCCATACACAGAGATCTTCTGTCCCAGGCAAGCGGGGAGATCTACCACCCTCACCCAGATCGCATAGCTCTTTGGGCTTGGCCCGCAAGCGGTGGAACCAGAACGTTGCAGGCCTGCCTGCGCAGGTTATTGACACCAGTCAGAGTGCTAGGGCCCCGTCCACTCACTCTCTTTACAGTGGTAAGTGGCAGCTTTTTGAGGAATGGTGCGACACACTATTCCTTCTAAGTTCTCGGTGGTTGACCTGTCCTGCAAAAATTAGTAGATAAGGGGAAGCCTTCTCTACAATTGAAGTGTACGTAGCGGCCATCTCAGCTTGTCATGTGGCTTTGCTAAGCAGCATCCTTTAGTTAGTCTCTTCATGAAGGGTGCACACAATAAGCTGTCAGTTTCCAGGCCCCTAGTTCCTTTGTTGGACCTGTTGGCTGTGTTGGACGCCGTCTCTCATCACCCATTTGAGCCTATAGAGGCGGTGGAGATGAATTCCGCCATTCCTGCTAGCAGTTTGCACCAGGACAGAATGTGTTCATGTCAGTAAACTCACATCCAGTGCAGATTCTTGGGCAGCCATGTTCTGATCGTCCTCACCTACAACCAGCAACAGAGGACACTGGAGTCTTCCCACCTGCTCAGAGAACAACAGAATTTCAATTTTCATCACCAGCTGAAAATTTCTGCATCAACTACCATCACACCTGGAATCATTTATCGACGGAGATACATAACAGATAAATTCAAGTTTTAAGAAAATTGCTGAGATAAATTCTGTCTGGTGGTACTCACATCCACTTTGAGTGAGGGGTCTTTGGTGATGGGCAGGACCCAATTTCGCGAGATTACGTGGTTTTCCTTGGTAACCTGAGTCTTTGCATCACTGATTGGAAAAAAAATACAGAAAAATATGTCAGAGAGAGTGCAAAGTTTTGCCTGAGAGTTGAGGAATGATTATGGGGTCATTAAAGTCTTATGTGTTTATTCTCTGTGGACAAGGAAAGGCAGCAGGACATTTTAATGAAACAATCTGAAATGTTGAAATGTTGTAGTAAATTTTGAGTTGCTGGACACAGATCTTATAGTAACTGAAGGTAGATCAACTTACTCATTGAAGTAACTCAATACTTGCACCACAGGTCGATCAATCGGCTGCACATGGATCCCACTAATACACACTGCGCACCTGAGCTGGGAGACCACATACACACCGCATTTATATATGGTAAGACAGACAGAAACCTGAAATCAGAATTCATTTGATAGACAAAAAATAGTTAAATTAATAGTTCCAAAAGTAAACTTTATTTCTTCTATAGCCATCTTACTTTTATAACTTGGGAATAAACAGCCATTCTGAGGGTGACAGAGGCGCCAATGGAAAAACCCAACATGGCGATCCTGCTGCTGAGGATCTGAGGATGCCGCTCCAGGACTCCATAGGCCTTCTGTAGTCGTCATTGTTTTTTATAGAATTGTAATTGGTGTTAGTGTGATTTTTGGTGGATTTGCATATTTCACATTACCATGAATATCAAACCTGGTATCTTTGTAATAAGCAACAGACCCAGACTATCAGCTTTTCTTCCAGTGTCTGTCAGAAAGTTGACTTTACAAAAACTAAGTCTGTCTCAGTCAAACTCTGAATGACATTTCCTCCACTTTTTTTCTTTGCAACACTAGGCTCTGTAGAGGGTGATTAACCTCTGAACCTGTGTTGTCATTGTTAAATACACACAGAGATAACAGACACAGATGCGGGTGTCTGCAGCAAAGACTTTTAAACTTATATCTTAAAAGGGCACATTAGGTTTTGATCATTAATTTTGATTATTTTGGGCTTTTCACAAATAACGTTGTTTTTTAAATTCAGAAGCTAATCGATTTCACCTCAAAGTATGTGTCGTCCACCATCTTCCCAGTTTCCCTGACCACTTTAGGTGACAGGTAGGCAAGGGTCATGGCAGCGAAGCCATGGGAGGCCAGCAGTGCTGAACGGTACTCCACCAACTTCCCTGCACCCCCCCACAGGTCCAGGATGCCGGGGAAAGGTCCTGGTCCTTCAGATGAGTCAAAAAACCAAAATCAGTTTACAATTTACACAACAATACTGTTCATTTACATAAACAGAAGTGCTGGTGCAAAAATAAACTTATTTAATGTCTGAGAATATGGAAAATATGCTCTGAGTGAAATCCAAATAAAAGGATATAACCATATATAAAAAAATAGGGCCGGGACTCAATTAAAAAAATCTAATTAATTAGAGGCTTTTTAATTAATTAATCGAAATGAATCGCATTTTAATCGCATATAAATATTTGACCTGAGAACAGTGAGAAGTGATTTTTTTCATATGGATTTTTAGTATACCGTTGAATACCACATTAGCGTCCATGCTAGCTGCTATATGTTTTGCATTGAGGTGATACTTGAGGCTCGTTGTGCTGCGGTGATATGTGAATTCCTTCTTACATAACTTGCACACAACCATGCTCTTATCGACGCTTCCATCCGTTGGTTTTTTGTAACAAAATGTCCCATCATCCACAGGGCCAACCAAAGCGTCTCATCAGCTTCTTCCTTCATGTTCACTGTGGCTTGTTGTTGTCTGAACTCATGAACGCTAGTTGGTGCTCCAGTATAATCGGTCCGCCTGAAACTCATCCAGTGAGAAACGTTCCGCGGTGCAAAAATAAGTGTGATTAAAATGCGTTTTTAAATTTTTTTTAACGCGTTAATTTTTGTGTAATTAATTAATCTTAATTAACGTGTAAAGTCCCGGCCCTAATTAAAAGAGATAAATAGATGTGACTATTGAGCTTGTCGTGTAATTTGCTGGTCCAAGTTGTAGGTCAAATAGCTCATAAATTTGTTTTTAAAGGAGTCCAATTGGAAAAAATTACTTCTCTATGTTTAACAGTTATTCAAAAGCCCAGTTGGAAAACAGCTCAAAAAAACTCTCTAACAGGTCTCAAAAATCTTCAAGCAGGAGTCCAAGATGTTGTGACAACACTTTATTATCGATAAAAAGTGGAGAGAACAAATATAATACACACAAGGTGCAGTCCATAAGCTCTCTAACTCGAAATGAAACTTACATGAGGTTTTATAGAGAAATCACACACATCTGTCCATCCTATCATAAATATTCATTATGACCTTTCCTCCAATAAAATTTGTTGATTCTTTAGATTTCTCCTCCTAGGGGCTGCTCCAAATCCGCCCCCCTAGGTGCAGGTGGCATTACCTCATCTCCTGGCAGTGAGACACCAATATGTTTAGGGGTTGAAAATACTCAGCATAAGTGGCATTACCTTATCACTATGATTTTGAGTCATTCGTAAGTTCCCATAGGGCCTTTCTATGCTTTATTCAACTCAACTCAACTCAACTCAACTTTATTTGTAAAGCACTTTAAAACAACAACAGCCGCAACAAAGTGCTGTACATAAACAAACAGAACAAGAGACAATAAAATAAATAAAACAGGAAATAAACACTAAAATAAATAGATTTATTGCTTTTTAAAAGACAATTTAAAAAACAATAAATAAAAGCAAACCATAAAACACTAAAAACAAGAGCAGAGTCTCATGCGTGGTTAAAAGCCAAGGAATAAAAATAGGTTTTAAGATGACTTTTAAAAATGGACAGTGAGGAGGCTTGTCTGATGTGTAACGGTAGCTCATTCCATAGTCTGGGGGCTGCAACAGAAAAAGATCTGTCCCCTCTGAGCTTCCGTTTTGACCTCGGTACCTCCAGGAGCAGCAGATCAGCTGACCTGAGGCACCGAGCAGGAGCGTAGGGGTGGAGGAGCTCAGAGAGGTACAGTGGGGCGAGACCATTTAAAGATTTAAAAACAAATAAAAGAATCTTAAAATGGACTCTAAAATGCACAGGCAGCCAGTGGAGGGAGGCCAGGATGGGAGTTATGTGCTCCCTCTTACGAACTCCAGTTAAGAGGCGAGCAGCCGCGTTTTGCACTAACTGGAGCCGTGCGAGGGAGGACTGGCTGACTCCAAGGTAAAGTGAGTTGCAGTAATCCAGCCGAGATGTAACGAAGGCGTGGATTACCGTTTCAAAGTGCTTGTGTGTGAGAAAAGGCTTCACCTTAGCCAGCTGCCTGATATGAAAAAAGCTTGACCTCACAGCAGCGCTAATCTGACGATCTAATTTAAAATCACTGTCCATCTTAAAACCTAAATTTGACACAGTTGGTCTTATAAAATCTGCCAGAGGGCCCAAGTCAAAAGGAGGGGTCACACAAGAGCCACTAGGGCCAAACACTATCACTTCTGTTTTCTTCTCATTAAAATTTAAAAAGTTCAAGGCCATCCAGGCCTTGATGTCTTTGAGACATGACAGGAGCGGTGTGAGGGAGAAAGCATCTTTTTTCTTCAGTGGCACATAGATCTGACTGTCGTCAGCGTAGCAATGGAAAGGGATGCCGTGCTTTCTCAAGATGGAGCCCAAAGGCAGTAAATACAAAGAAAAAAGCAGGGGGCCTAAAATCGACCCCTGTGGAACCCCATACAGCAGTGGAGCGGGGCTGGACTCCGAGGTACCAAGGCTTACAGTTAAACTTCTGTCGGTCAGATATGACTTGAACCACTCTAGCGCAGTACCACCGATGCCCACTAGGTGGCGTAACCGAGCCACTAGGATGCTGTGGTCCACGGTGTCAAACGCTGCAGTCAGGTCCAACAGAACAAGAATTACATGGTCACCGGAGTCATTAGCCAGGAGGATGTCGTTAAAAACTCTGAGTAGAGCTGACTCTGTGCTGTGCATAGTTTTAAAACCAGATTGAAACACCTCCAGGACACCATGTACATCAAGAAAAGACTGTAACTGACCGTATACAACCTTCTCCAAGACCTTAGAGATAAAGGGCAGCTTGGAGATAGGCCTAAAATTGGCCAGCACGCTGCGATCTAGGCCAGGTTTCTTAAGTAGGGGCTGCACCACTGCATGTTTAAAACCTCGAGGAACACGACCAGTAGACAGACTACTGTTGATTACATTTAATACAGACTGCCCTATACTGGGGAAAACCTCTTTGAAGAAACGTGGGGAGACAGCATCACAGGGAGAACCTGATGGCTTAATATGGCCAACCAGATCCTCTAAAAAAGACAGAGACACTGGCTCAAAACCATCAAAAGCTGCAGAACAAGGAGCAGTGACTGAGGGGTCAGATGTAGGAGCAGAGATGAGGGCCCTAGCAGTAGCAACCTTGTCAATAAAAAAGTGCAGGAAGTTATTACACATTTCAGGAGATGTCTCCAAGCTGACAGGCTGTGGAGCATTTAGAACAGAGTCAATGGTTTTGAATAAGACACGCGGGTTGTGGTGGTTGGTCTCAATGATGTTTGCCAGGTATTCTCTTTTAGTCTCTTTAACGGTTGTCTGGTAGCGGCGCCAACAGTCTTTAAGGATATGGAAGGAAACCTGCAGCTTGTCCTTCTTCCACTTCCGTTCAGCTCTGCGGCATTCCCGCCTAGCTTCACGGGTTCTGTCGTTAAACCAGGGCTCAGATTTAGCTTTAGGCTGCACAGTTTTTAATGGAGCCACAGAGTCCAGTATGGTCCTGCAGGAGGAGTGAAACCAGGAGCTGAGCTCCTCAGTGTCAGCAGAGACAGGAGGCACACAGAGCTGGTCAAAAGCCACAGAGAAATGACCAGCAGTGCAAGAGTTAAAAATCCGACGTTTCTGAACAAGAGCGCCGGATTTAAATTCAGCACAGGAAAAAGCGACTTCAAACAGTACAGGCAAATGGTCAGAAAACACATCGTCACAGATCTCCAAGTTAGACACAGATAAACCATGAGAAAGGACGAGGTCTAAAGTGTGTCCATGCTCATGTGTGGGACCAGACACACACTGCACCAAATTAAAAGAGTCAATAAGGCTCAGGAAGTCCTTCACCAGCGGCTTTTCAGGACAGCACACGTGAATATTAAAATCCCCAAGGAAAAGGGCACAGTCATATTTCGGCATAATCTCAGCCAGGAAACCAGAAAAGTCATTCACAAAGTCCTAGTATTCACTATGATTTTGAGTCATTAGTAAGTTCCCACAGAGTCTTTCTATGTTCTTATCTCTCACTCATCTCTGTTTGTCATATACAAAGCCTTTTTTATTTTTCATTTCTCACTTATTGTATGCTACTGTATTTAGCCCTTGTTAATGCTAATAAGATCACAGGTGTTTTTTCTGGCACAAACTTAACATGCTTATCTAGGCCTTATTTTACTTCTCCTCTCTTCCAGTACTTCTCCACCTTTCAGTTAAATCTCTGCAGCATTTTGATTATACATATAACATCATATAGATCACTCAGGGTTACATTATTTAATCACAATTTGTCATACAAATAGCTACGTAGTCCCTCTAGAGACCCTCATAAAGAGATACTAGCTAACTCTCACCACATTATTTACTCTACAAGCTCCACTCAGAGGACACCTCCCTCCAGACTCCTACCTGAGGGGAGGAAAAGGGTCGCAGAGAGTCTTTCCTCTGTGATCGGGATCCTGACGACACCAGGTGCCATGTACCAGCGCTCCACCACCACACCAGCCAGTGGCACCTGATCCACCAAGCCCTCAGTCTGATGACCCTGGTACACAGAGATTTTGACCACCATGGGAGTCTGGACATTGATCTTCTTCATCCTGGGGGGTGATGGGAGAAAGTTGATTCTGAAACTGATAAGGTCATATAAATTGGGCAATTTCTGTCAACCCTATCTTTGTTGGCCTACCGGAGCCCAGGTTTGCTTCCTGGAACTGGTCTGAGGCTCCAGAGTAGACCCATTGGTTCAACTCCAGAATATGTCCCGCCCAGACTGGGATCCTCTGAAACTGTAAAGGAAAAGACATTTTGATGTAAAGCTAACACTTTTATAGAGTCATGGAGCAAGTATTTTTATTCTTCATTTAAAGGAGCTGTACACCACTTAAGAAAAGTACCTTAGTGTTACTGACAAAATGCTCAGATTTTTTTTAATTATTCAATTATTATTTATGTTTTGTCATCTCTGAAGTCAGCAAAAGCCAACTCCTGTTTTACACATTTATTTTTTACTACAGCTAAGAATGAGTAAAAATGCCATTCAACAGTGAAACATTTTGCCACTTTTCTCTTCTACATGGATGCACGAGCATTGTGGTTGTAACAAATGTTGGCTTGATTAATTGAACTTCATTAAAGCTCAAGTCAACCAGTTCTTATATACAGTGGAAAAAGTTTGTTTTTGTGCATCATTTTGATACAGTTGTGGAGAAAGTACTTTTATTCTTTACCTTAGTAAACAGAATGTACACCACTAAAGGAAATGTTCAAAGTCCTGCATTGAAGCCAAAGTATCTGAGTGTTATCAACATCATGATCTGAAATTGTCAACTGTTAGTGTACAACAAATTAAAAATTAACCCTGTGAAAAGACTTGTACAAATAAATGAATCTGGTAACACTTTACAATAACCATCATTTATAAATGGTAAACAGATAGTTTATTAATGTTTAATCATCATTTATGAACAGTATATAGGCCATTTAAAATGATAAATACATAATTTATTAATGTTTAACTAACTAAATAATTTATAAATGGCTAATAGATGGTATATTTATGTAAGTTTATAGTTACTTTACCATTAACAAACAATTGAATTATAATTAATCGTTTATTAATAGTTTTAGTTGCACTCATTTTAACATTTTTAACACCATATTAAGTATGTTAATGATTTTGAAATGATTCATATACCTTTAAGAAATTGGTTAAAAACATTTAACAATTAATATGTATATCAAATATGTATAGCACTTTGGAAATGGTTAATAATTGGTCTATAAACCATCTATAAACATTACTTAGTTGGTTATTGTAAAGTGTTACCATGAATCTTTATAAACCCAACACAGTGAATTATACACAAATACTGTCTCCGTCTCTTTCTGTTCATGCATTTCCATAGTTTCAAAACAATATATGTTTTCAAACTCGACAATGGGAACATTTTTATATTAATTTTCCTGAATTACCGTTTACTGTCCCGGTAGCATTGGCGGTGTAGTGAGAAAATGCCTCCCAGCTGTGTCCATGGTCACAGGTGTGGAGGGCCTGGATGGTCAGCTGGAAACCAGGAAAGACTTTCCGGACCAAGATGATAAACTTCTCGTCCACAAGCCCTCTGGATGGCTGGACCGACAGCTTCACACAACACTTTCTGTCCATCCTGAACAAGGCAGACGCATAAACACAATCTGCAGCACAAGGTGTCCTGGAGATAGCAATGTACCAACAATGCAGCTGACCACACCTCCTGGTGAATTACACTGTCCAAACAAATCATCGTAATCAATGGTTTCTGGTTGTTCAATCCAAGCACATTTAAACAACAAAAACGTCTCCAAAGTGCTGTACATAGAGTCAACAATAAAACAAACATTTCCATATACCAATCAGCAATAAATAATAAGTGTATAAATATAAAATGATGCTATAAATAAAACAATACAATCAAACAGATAAACATAGTAAAATAAATAAAAGGCATAGTTAAAAGTAGTAAAATAAATAGAAGAAAAGACACAGAGGACCACAAAACTCATGCAAAGCTAAAAAGCCAAGGAATAAAAATGGGTCTTATTTTGTTCTTTTCTCCCCTGTGTACCAAGCTATCCATTACAGCTGCTGGCTGTCTGGGGTTAATGTGTTACTCATGCATCATTTTTTACTGAAGAAAACAGGCAAATAAAATAACCAGTTGCAGACAAGGTATCCCGGAGATGGCAATGTGCCAACAATGCATCTGATCTATCTCAAATGTCCTTGCCAGAGCTTTGTGCTTTTATAATCACTGTTTTATGATTATTGATTGTAATTTAGTTTAATTGCCATTAACCAAGCTAGCCATTATAGCTGCTGGCTGTAATAGCTGCTGTTTTGCTCTTTCATTCTTTACTCTTGTGGACTCTATATCCACTAGATTTATTTCTGTATTGCAGCACCCATTAAGAAGCAGTGTTGATCATTGATGTGGTCACCTCATGTTCTCAAATTGTCAACAGTCAAAGTCCTCCACGCAAAATAACCTTTTCCTTATTGCGTAAGTTATTTCTTTACAAATAATTGACTCTTTATAAAACCCAACACAGCTTAACTTAGAAAATTATCATTAGTTAGCCTATTTTTCATCATTGAGTATTTTTACTTTTAATATTTTAAGTAGATTTGTCTGATTGTACTTTTATTATATTAGCTTTTTAATTGACTTTTACATGTAAAAAGTATATTATAGTGCAGTATAATAACTTTTATCAAAGTAAAGGGCCGGAATTGACTGACTTTAAACCAGGTTTTTATTGGTCAGTGGCCCAATTGCTTTCGTCTGCCTGGACATAGCAATTTATTTTTATTTTTTAACAGATACTTTCTTCACTGTCAACATTTTGTGATGTTATATCAATCAATAGTACTCATCACTGCACAACAAGAGTTTTCTCAAATCTTTTCACTCACATTATCAACACATCATATCCTTTTACCATCCAGCATTTGTTACGTTGAGATAAAAAATAATAATAATACATGACACAACTTGACAAGAAATATATTGTGTCTGCATACAATGATTCTCCTATCAACTATTTAGTATCACATTAATGTAAGGGCCCCATATTTTCACAAATACCTCCTCATCTGCTCATAATTGGCTATGTTATATTATTTCCAGTGCCTTAGAATATTCAATAGCAAAATGCAGCCTACACCGGAGAGTGTTGAGTAACTTCACTACCTCTGTTATTATACCTGATACACAAGAGCACGGTTTTTAATAAATAAAAAAAAAAACATTTTTTCTTTTTTGTTATGAGTTATTATTATTATTTACCCATAAAATGCATGTGTGACGTGTGCCCCTACTCTTATCAGATCTCCAGCTAACATCAGCTACAGTCAGAGAGGGTTAGCTGCAGAGCTGCAGACAGGAGACTCCATGTGGTGTAAGAGGTTGGCTGAGTTTGGTGGCCCTCTATTGGAGAACAAAGCAATTCAGAATGCTGTTGTTTTTACATTGAAAGCAGTCCAGTATATGAATAAAGTCCATCTGTGGCATACCTGTGTTCCCAACACACTTTTTTACCCTCAGCCATCTGGCATTGTCTCAAAATGTATCTAATCAAGTATAACAGCGAGTTATGGGCTGATATAAACGCCTCCTTGTGTACAAAACATACATGAAACATGAATATAGAGCATGACTGAGGATGTGTTGTACCTTCAGAATAACATGTAACATTATAACCAGGCTTGTAAACGGGGAAACTATGGATAACTATTGTGGCATCTCACCTAAAGAACGGCTAAAAAAACAGCTCACCCTTGAGTGTGAGATTAGTGACATAACGATGCCCTCCATTTCACATTGGAATTGTCATCAGGCTATGGCAGAAATAAATTCTTCCATTTCCCCAACAAAGCAAAGCTGTGTTGCCACAACTCCCAGCACAGCCAGGT
The DNA here is from genome assembly GCF_030273125.1 of Centropristis striata. Taxonomy (NCBI): domain Eukaryota; kingdom Metazoa; phylum Chordata; class Actinopteri; order Perciformes; family Serranidae; genus Centropristis; species Centropristis striata. The sequence continues at coordinate 33,923,234 of NC_081522.1, forward strand.
ACAGCATATCATATCGAAGCCCCTTCTCCTGCAGCCGCTTTTTCACTCCATTAAACTTTTTGCAACTTTGAGTGATGTCTTTTGAGAGACCCTGGAAGAAAGATATCCAGTTTCCGTCCTTCGGCTCCTTCTGCTACTCCAACAATATCGACATTAATTTTGTGTCTCACTATGGAAAAAAGATTGACTCCCGTATTTCCAGACAAGCCTAATACATAGACTGTATATAAATAATGGACGTACTCACCATGACGTCACCCATTGGTTTGTGGACTGCCCGTTGGAAGCCTCGAGTTCAGCGTTACACTCGTCGCCATCTTGCATCGCCATCTTGCATCGCCATCTTGTTTCCAATGCGCGAAGCAGACCATAATTGGACTGTGGCGGAGCGCGAGGGATCTGACGACACTGACTACACGCCTCTCTACACCGGCAACCCGACTGAGAGAAGCCGCTGCTAATTCATGTTAGCATTAATTGGAGCATTAACTGGGATGTTAGTTGTGGCTAGCAAAAAAACAAAAACAAAATGTATCTTTCTTACCTCAGAAAACTGAGCAGCGACTCCGTGGAGCGTTTGTTAGTCCAGCCAAACGCTGAACAAGACATTTTTACTGAACAAAACGTTCAAATAAACTGTCATTAAGTGAAAATACAGTGTGGAAGGGTCAAAGTTATGGGACCAAATCGGTAAACGTCCTCTTTTCTATCTATATAACGTTATATATAACTTTATTGACACGTTTTCATGGATACGCATTGCTCTGCTTCTCTCCTGGTGACGGCTCGCCTTGTCAGTGACCTGTCAATCAAAGCTTGAAACGCCCCAAATCATACGATTCTTTATCTTCTAGTTTCTTCAAAATGGGGCCATTATTAGAACTATTGACATCAAATTGTCTTGAACAAGATTTTTTACTAGCGATTGAGACCATAATGTTGTCCCTGAAAAATTTTTCTGAGGTAATAAATCAAGTGAGAAGTTTTCAAATTTAGCACTGAAATGAATGGGCAGATTTCTTTTGCAGCCAAACTTAGCACCCCCTACTGGAATTTTCGGTGAATTGCAGGCTTTATGCACTTCCTGGTGGCCTCCATGCTCAGACACGGAGATTGCCGCCTGGCCTAATATGAAAACGGATGTTCCTCAGTGGCCCTTTTCCCAAGGGTAGTCACGCCCTAAAAAGAAACCGAACTGAGGACTGAATTTGCATGGGTTGGTGCAGTAACATCCAACTTTAAAATCTAGCAAAGGTGTGAGCTGAAGCCAAGCATGTTGCACACACCTACTGCATAGAGACTTCTTAAAAGAGAGCCCATGAGCTTGCTAGACCTCTGGTGGAGTGTGCCCGTAAGCCTGCAGGAGGCTGGAGGCCCTTGCTAATGAATTAGCATTTACAGTCCCGGTAGCATTGGTGGTGTAGTGAGCAAACACCTCCCAGCTGTGTCCATCATCACTGGTGTGGAGGGCCTGGATGGTCAGCTGGAAACCAGGAAAGACTTTCTGGGCCAAGATGATAAACTTCTAATCCACAATCCCTCTTGATGGCTGGACCAACAGCTTTAAACAACTTGGTTTCCTGTCCATCCTGAACTAAGTAGCAAGATAAAATAACCAGAGGCAGATTAATATGCCCTATTTACACAATCTGCAGCACACGGTGTCCCGGAGATAGCAATGTGCCAACAATGCAGCTGACCACGCCTCCTTCAAGACCAACATGCCCATGTGCACACTGATGGGAACCAGTAGATTTGCTACTCCCTCAACGTCGGCACTGAGCATGAAAATAACACTTAGTCCAGTCCAGAACTCGTAATGAAAGCAGCAATCATTCGTCATTGGCAGAGTATTTATTCTTCCTGTCATGAGGGACAATGTAAACAATTTGACGTGTATCAACCTTAATCGTTACTGTATCTCACCGGGGAGCTGCTCCAGTAATCTAGTGGCATTCAACTGTCAGATTCTGCATCACTGCACAGCAACCAGAAAACCAGCAGATGAATAATGTTCACTCTCAATGCTTTCTCATTCCCAACAACAACATAGGGATTCCTGTACTCATCAAACTATTATGTGCAACATGCCGCTCTAGTGTCAGTTTTGCACATGCAAGGCTGCCATAAAGGAGAAAATTCATTTGTAGTATGAAGAGCAAAAAAGTCTGTGTAAAGGAGATCTGGGTGGTCAGATTCCTGGAGGTATCAACTAAAAAAACGTGTAAAACCAAGATTCAGTGGCAATGTGACACTTATGTGTTTCCAGTGTTTATGCATAGGAATGTGAAAGATCTTTAACTGTAGTTGTAAACAGGTGATTCAGCAACATGTTTATTCATTTTGGATTTTATTAATTCAATACTGGTACAATATGCAGAATATAAAAAGTTTTACATCTTTATGAATCACTCCACAGAAAATGCATTTTGATTGATAAAAGCATGGTTTGATTTGATTTGATTTGATTGATTAATAATCATTTATCATGAAACAAGACTAGGTCAAAATAAAGGTATTATATTATTATTATTATTTGATTGCTTATTGTTTGTAAATGTCATTGTTTTCTTGTTTTTTCAATGTAAGCAACCTTATTTTGCCTCTGTGAAAACTTTTTATCATGATGACTATTATTTGAATTCCAGATACTTTCTAGCACAGTAATTCATCTTTGTTCTGACGATTTCACCACAAAAAAATTGTCAATTTTAAGTTATTTCACATTATTTATGGGGAAAATCAATGGTGCTACTTCTTAAACCAGAGGTATCTGAACTTAACGGCTATAATCTTGAGAGGGAATCTGTGCGGCCATACAAATTCTCCTTCAGAAAGTTCAGCGTCTTCCTCCAGGCGTCTTCCTGAGCACGAGAATGTGCCACCACCTCTCCACCCCACAGAAGCATCGCTGCAAAGACAACAGACAACCAAAACACTGTTAAACCTAGAAACTTAAGTCCTGACTTTGGCACCTTGATTTTTTTTTTTAAAGATTATTTTTTGGGCATTTTTTTGCTTTTTTTTTTTTTATTGAAAGTGATAGACTGAAAGGGGGTGATAGAGGGGAAGACATGCGGCAAAGGGAGCTCAGGCCGGATTAGAACCCGGCTCCGCCGCAGCAAGGACACAGCCTTAATAGTACTACCAGTGCTCTACCAGTGTGAGCCACCGGGACGCCCCAAGCACTTTGATTTTTAATGGTGTCAATTTACTTGCCTACATTTTCCAAAAAAACAGAGGGCAGTATTTCACCCTGATGTTTTAGTTCATGCAGTGATGACATTCATCAAGATTGTGCACACTCAGACTAGGGATGGGAATAATAAATCAATGATCAATTAATGGTCGTTAAGAAGTTGCTCAATCATGTGGAATTTTATCAATCTGTGTATTTTTTAATTGTAATTTTATCTATGACTGCGTATCAGTACTCACTGAACTGAATAGCCGAGCGTTTAGTTCTGCGGCCGTACGTCAATAAGCCAATGAGCTGAGAATTAAGTTGGATAAAGCTACAGTTTGCAAACTGAAAGTTTTATAAGAGTATTAATTTGAGCAAAACTAGCTTACTGTATCAAACCTTGCTAGCATGTTTTATTTTATTCTAAACTTATTTACACAAAACACACTTAAATATGTTAGATTACTGTGAAAACTAACTGTGTTAGAAAACTAACATCATGCCTCTTTGGGGGCAAAAACATAAAACATTGAACTCCTGACTTTATCTTTACAGTTTAAACTCACTTGAGTTAGTTATACAATCAACAGAAAGTCTCTTTTCGTCCTTTCAAAATAAAAGCGTCCATAATCAAAACTGGCTTTTGCATGGTACTCTATATATATCTTTTATTTTGCCCATGTATGCATGCAGCGATTAATCAATTAATTGATCGTTAATGTTATAGATAATGGAGTTGGCAGGTTTCTTCCAAACGCCCATCCTTAACTCATGCACACAATTAACCAGACATAGCATTAACTGCATAAACTGACCTGAACTGGGTCCCGTCTCACATGACTCACTTTTCCTTCTCTACATGACCCAATGTGAGAGTACAGGGACTGAGCCATTGCTACAGTCTCTTAAATGCAGAATCTCAGTTTGAGTGTCAACCTTGATTTTAGTTTCAGTTGTAAACTAAACTACTGCTTCTTCATCTTCTCTGAAGGCAGACTGTACCATACAGTAACCCCCCTTCAGACTGCTGTTTCAAGCCAAGATAATTGGTAAATGGTAAGTGGACTGCACTTGTAAAGCACTTTTCAAGCAAGACTGACAGTTAGATTCGAGGCAAGACAGAAAATACATGATGTACATTTGTGCGACCAACACCAGTGTACAACACCCGTCTCTACAACGAGAAACAGCCTGACGGTCATTTCTTACACCATCATTGGTTTGAATGCACTCGTGGCTGTCATCGTTTATTGTACACGTACTGCCGCTGCTCTGTTACACAGGACTAACGTCTCAATACTGGAATGCAATGTGAATGGACACCAATATTAATACATGTTGCAGAATCACTGTAAATGTCCTCAGGCAAAATGAAGGCAGACTTTGTTACGGCACTTTTGTGAAACACAGATTGAAAAGGGCTAATGGCTCACTATCATCTTTTGAAGCACAAGTGGTGTCACATAACAGGAAAGCGCTATTAGCATGCTAATTTCAGTAAATATCTCTTCAACACATAGATGTCCTAGACAAAACATCAACACTGTCACTATGTTATATTCTGTAAAGTGTCGATTAATTCATTTTTAGGATGTTCTAAATTACAAATCTGGCCATATCCTACAGATTGCACCTTTTATCATCCAGAGCACTAATCATACAGCTTCTGAGTCTGAAGAAAAACCTACTCCTCTCAGATGATTGAGCTCTTCGGAAGTTGCTGAATCTGACAAACGGCGTGAACGGAGGTTCAATCAGGTGACCGGTGTTTGGGTACGACAGGACAGTAAGCAGGTGACTGTTCCCGGCCCGCTCCATCATCTCCTTCATCTGAAAAACAGGAACTATTAAACCAAAGCTGGGTTCCAAATCACATACTTACTTTTAGTATGTCAAGCAACTGCCTTTACAAAGTACCTACTGTTGCGTGCAAAAAAAAAATTGAGAACAAGCCTGGTTTTTGAAGTAGAAGACAGCTACAATTATTGGTAAGGTTTCTGGAATATTTTTTCTTGACTTTTGATGGTGATTTAAGCTGATTGTCAGCAGTGGATCGCCCTGGTATGTGAACACACTGCTTCACTGTAGCGTCAGCCATTCTGTTTCAGCCCTCATTGTGTGAAGACCGAATTGGGTAAAGACCTGCAAGTCTATCTGCGCGAGTCCATCAAGCAAGACATAGACATTTAAGCCCTTTCTACTTTTTCTACTTACGCACGCAACATGTGCAATGAAAAAATCCCCGTCATTCATGTCTACCAAAAACACAAGCCTGTCGCAGTCGATGCAACCCTGAAAACCTCACTGACCCACTCACTCTTCCCTCAACTTTGGCCTATGGAACTGCCAATCAGCTGTAAACAAGACAGAATTCATCCTAGCTAATTTATCTAACATGCAATTACTAGCTCTGACTGAAACCTGGATTCTAGAAAACACGGCCACACCACCTGCACTCTCTACTGACGCCACTTTCTCCCAAACACCCAGATCTGTCGGACGCGGAGGTGGCACTGGTGTCACTGTCACTGTCTCTGCTCAGCAACCTCTCCTCCTTTGAACATCACGCAATGAGGGTTACATCTCCAGCGAAACTCATTGTGGTCATCTTATATTGCCCGCCAGGGTGTCAACAGGAGAACTTCGTTGTAGAGCTCGACATGCTACCCTCTGCCCTCCCTGATGATGGAACACCACTGATTGTCATGGGAGACATGAATATCCACACAGAGAAAGCCCAAACTTCTCACAAAGCAGGCAATACACTGGATCTGATCTTGACTCATAACTGATCAACAGCAAACCTCTGTCTGTCACCCCTCTACATCCATCAGACCACTTCTTTATTCAATTCACAATCTCACTACTGGATAACCCTCATCCTTCCCCACGCAGGGTTTCCTTTCACCGAAACCGTCCGGCACTTACACCAACCCAGCTCTCCAATGGCGTTTTGGCCAACCTGCCTCCTCTCAAGGAATTTTCATCATCACTTGGTGTTAACGCGGCCACTGACATTCTCTGCTACTCCCTAGCCTCCTCTCTTAACAACCTCTGTCCTCTAACATCCAAACCTGCACGCGACACCCCTCCCAGTCCATGGCTCACTGAAGTCATCAGAGAACATAGTGCCTGCCTTGCTGATATATCTTCCTGGATGACAGAATATCACCTCCAGCTCAACCTCTCTAAGACGAAGCTTCTAGTCATCCCGGCCCACCCAGCCCTACATCAGCCTATCAATCTTGAGCTTGGATCCATGCAACTTGTGCCCGCAAGCTCTGCATGGAATCTGGGTGCCATGATTGATAACGAACTGACCTTCAAGACTCATGTGTCTTCAATTGCCAGATCGTGTCGATTCGCCCTGTACAACATCAGGAAGATCAGACCCTACCTGACCGAACAATCCACACAACTCCTGGTACAGGCCCTCGTGACATCTCACTTAGACTACTGCAACTCTCTACTGGCAGGACTCCCTGCATGCACCACCAAGACTCTGCAGATGATCCAGAATGCGGCAGCGTGTCTAGTCTTCAAACAGCCCAAGAGAGCACATGTCACTCCACTACTCATCTCTCTGCACTGGCTCAGTCGCAGCCAGCATCAAATTCAAAGCCTTGTCTCTTGCTTACAAGACAACAACGGGAAAAGCTCCTACATATCTGAACTCCCTTGTTCAGGTCCACAAACTTTCCGCCCACTACGCTCTTCAAGTGAAAGACATCTGGCTGCTCCACCGCTGAACGGCTCTATGTCCCAAACCAGACTCTTCTCCTCTGTAGTGCCCCGGTGGAGAGAGACTGAAGACCCAGCTCTTTACTGATCACCTACACACATAATCAACACACAGCACACAAAACAAACCTCCACTTGCGTCCCAAAAACAATTACATCCTCAAAGCACTTACGTCCTAAAAGTATTTATATCCTAACAGGACTCAACATAATATATGCCACTTTTTCTTGCTTGTTCTTGTGTTGTTTCATGACTTCATCCTTGCTTGAATGATCTCTCAAATGTACGTTGCTTTGGATAAAAGTGTCTGCTAAATGACATTGTAGATTGTAGATTGTAAATTAGCATCGATGGCATTACCCTGGCCTCCAATACCATCGGAATTGGAGATGGAACTGCTCCTCTCCTGCGGTTCACTCTACACTAACTGCATCACTACTGGCCAATGGTGGAGCGTTATCAACTGCTGCTGTACCCCTCCCAGAACTCCTGCTCTTCTCCGCCCATGATGTGTTCATGTCAGTCAACTCACATCCAGTGCAGATTCTTGGGTGGCCATGTTCTGATCGTCCTCACCTACAACAAGCAACAGAGGACTCTGGAGTCTTCCCACCTGCTCAGAGAAAAACAGTCGCCAAATTTCAGCTTTCATCACCAGCTGAAAATTTCTGCATCAATTACTATCACCTGTGGAATAATTTATCGACAGACAGATAACAGATAACAGATAAATTCACGTTTTAAGAAAAATGCAGGGATAAATTCTGTCTGATGGTACTCACATCCACTTTGAGTGAGGGGTCTTTGGTGATGGGCAGGGCCCAATTTCGCCAGATTACGTGGTTCTCCTTGGTGACCTGAGTCTTTGGATAAAATCTGATTGGAAAAAAAATACAGAAAAATGTGTCAGAGAGAGTGCAAAGTTTTGCCTGAGAGTTGAGGAAAGATTATGGGGTCATTAAAGTCTTATGTGTTTATTCTCTGTGGACAAGGAAAGGCAGCAGGACATTTTGAAAAATGTAAATGTTGAGTTGCTGGACACTAATCTTATAGTAACTAAAGGTAGATCAACTTACTTGCCTATGTAACGCGATACTTGCATTACAGATCCCTCAACCGGCTGCACATGGCATCCATTAATACTCACTGCACACCTGAGCTGAGAGACCACATACACACCACATTTATATATAGTAAGTCAGACAGAAACCTACAATTAGAAGAAGCAAAATTGTTAAGCTAATAGTACCAAAAGTAAACTTTCTTTCATCTATAGCCATCTTACCTTCATAACTTTGGAGTAAACAGCCATTTTGAGGGTGACATTGGCGCCAAAGGAAAGACCCAACATGGCGATCCTGCTGCCGAGGATCTGAGGATGCCGCTCCAGGACTCCATAGGCCTTCTGTAGTCGTCATCATTTTTGATAGAATTGTAGTGTTAGTGTGATTTTTTTGTGGATTTGCATATTTCACATTACCATGAATATCAACTCAAACCCAGAATCTTTTTTCAATAAGCAACATACCTAGACTATCATGTTTTATCCCAGTGTCTGTCAGAAAGTTGAAATTCCAAAAACTAAGTCGGTATCTGTCAAACTCTGAATGACATTTCCTCCACTTTTTATCTTTGGAACACTCGGCTCTGTAGAGGTGGATTAACCTCTGAAACAGTGTTTTCATTATTTTATATTGACACATAAATACACACAGAGATAACAGACACAGATGCTGATGTCGCCAGCAAAGACTTTTAAACTTAAAAGTAAAACTATTCTTAAAAATGAACATTACGTTTCGACCATGTTGATGGTTTTTAAATTCAGGAGCTAATCGAGTTTACCTCAAAGTATGTGTCGTCCACCATCTTCCCAGTTTCCATGACCACTTTAGGTGTCAGATAGTCGAGGGCCATGGCAGCGAAGCCGTGGGAGGCCAGCAGTGCTGAACGGTACTCCACCAACTTCCCTCCACCCCCCCACAGGTCCAGGACGCCAGGGAAAGGTCCCGGTCCTTCAGATGAGTCAAAATACCGAAATCAGTTAACAATTTACACAACAATTCTGTTCATTTCGTTTACATTTACATTTACAATACAGTTAATTTCTCTTGCATTACATTTGATGGAAAATATTTTTGAGTTTTTTTCACTGTGTTTCTAACATTTTTATCACTGTTTCATTCTATTAGTTCCATTTAAATTCAATGGTGGACTCAAGAATGCAATTTCTGAAGAAACTGCGGAAAAGAAGTGGGAAAGCTGGATGCAGAATAGCTGAAACTATGCTGCCAAGCTGGATGGGATGTGTCAGAAGACTTTAAGTGGGATTCAGTGAAATTAATATGAATGTAATAAAAATATGAATCAAACCAATAATGTATTAAAATGTGGAATATAAGCAGCCCAAAGCATGACTGAGTAATTAAAGAATGAAAATGTGTCAAGAGTTAAATTTGATTTGTCCCATCATTGGAATTGAGAAAAAATCCCCAAATATGTGGAATTTTTTATCTAAAATTATGAAAGTTCATAGTAATCGAAAAAGGCAGCGGAATAATGATTAATTGGCTATAATAATTATGTTTATATAGCATTTAATGGGCTTAAACATGAATTGTTTTCCAGATTAAAATATTTACAGACTGAAAATTAAAAATCCCTGTGTGTGGCATTCAGAAATTAGGTATTGTTTATCAAGCAGCACTGAGACCATACATAAACAGAAGTGCTGGTGCAAAAATAAACTTATTTTATTTATTTAATGTCTGAGAATATGGAAAAGAGAAATGAGCACCCTGCTCTGAGTGAAATCCAAGTAAAAGGATCTAACCATGTATCAAAACAAATACATAGATGTGACTATTGAGCTCCACTCAGAGGACACCTCCCTCCAGACTCCTACCTGAGGGGAGGAAAAGGGTCGCAGTGAGTCTTTCCTCTGTGATCGGGATCCTGCGGACACCAGGTGCCATGTACCAGCGCTCCACCACCACACGAGCCAGTGGCACCTGATCCACCAAGCCCTTAGTCTGATGACCCTGGTACACAGAGATTTTGACCACCATGGGAGTCTGGACATTGCTCTTCCTCATCCTTGAGGGTGATGGGAGAAAGTTGATTCTGAAACTGATAATGTAATAAAAATTGGGCAATTTCTGTCAACCCTATCTTTGTTGGCCTACCGGAGCCCAGGTTTGCTACCTGGAACTGGTCTGAGGCTCCAGAGTAGACCCATTGGTTCAACTCCAGAATATGTCCCGCCCAGACTGGGATCCTCTGAAACTGTAAAGGAAAAGACATTTTGATGTAAAACTAACACTTTTATAGAGTCATGGAAGAAGTATTTTTACTTTCATTTAAAGGGGCTGTACACCACTTTAAAATAAAATATCTAAATGATATCGACAAAATGCTCGAAATTTTTATTATTTAATTATTATTTATGTTTGAAGTCGGCAAAGGTCAACTCCTGTTTTACACATTTCTTTTTTACTACAGCTAAGAAGTGGTAAAATTGCCATTCAACAGTGAAACATTTTGCCACTTTTCTCTTCTACATGGATGCACGAGTATTGTGGTTGTAACAAATGTCTTGATTATTTGAGCTTCATTATAGTGGTCAACCAGTTCTTATATACAGTGGAAAAAAGTCTGTTTTTGTGCAACATTTTGATACAGTTACTAACCTTAGTAAACAGGATACACACCACTAAAGGAAATTCCAGGAAAGTCCTGCATTGAAGCCAATTCTGCTTGTTATCAACATCATGACCTTAAATTGTCAACTGCTCGTGTACATATTAACCCTGTGCAAATACTTAAAAAAAAATACTGTCTCAGTCTCTTTCTAACAAAATATGTTTTCTCTGTTGTTTACAAATTCACAATGCATACATTTTTACATTAATTTTCCGGGATTACCATTTACAGTCCCGGTATCATTGGCGGTGTAGTGAGCAAACGCCTCCCAGCTGTGTCCATCTTCACAGGTGTGGAGGGCCTGGATGGTCAGCTGGAAACCAGGAAAGACTTTCTGGACTAAGATGATAAACTTCTCATCCACAAGCCCTCTGGATGGCTGGACCGACAGCTTCACACAACACTGCTTCCTGTCCATCCTGAACAAAGCAGACGGACAAAATAACGAGTGGCAGTGAAATGGGCTCTATTTACACAATCTGCAGCACAAAGTGTCATGGCAATGTGCCAACAATGCAGCTGACCACACCTACTTCAAGACAAAGGTTGAAAATGGAGCACTCAATCTTTTTCTTTTTTTTTTGATCAAGGTCTTTTTGTATTTTTCAAATTTTTCAAATACATCAGACAAAGAAAATACAATTCTCACATGAGACAATCAAGTCTAGTTCCCGTCCAATCAAACAAACCTCCCAATGCCCCCCACCCCCAAGTACTGGACCCCAAGCAAATTTCAATACATCCAGACACCGACACAAACTAGGTAAATAAAAAAGGAAATCACAACGGAGAGAAAAGAAAAAAACAAAAACAAAACAAAACAAAAAACAGATACATATATACATTTGGGTTACATAGAAATGTTAGTAGCTGCCATGCTTTCAACAAAGGAAATAAATGGCTGCCAAATGACATAGAATTTCCTGGTGGTCCCTCTTACAGTAAATCTAATTTTTTCTAAGTGAACATGACTCATGACCACCCTAATCCACTGGTCATATGTTGGGGGAAGAGCATCTTTCCATTTAAACAGGATAAGTCTCCTGGCCAACAAGGAGCAGAAGGCCATCATGCCTAAGTGGTTCCCAGAAAAAGTGGCACCTACCGGAGCCACACCAAATAGTGAAATCAGCGGAGATGGGTGCACTGTTTTCCCACATATTCCAGAGAATGCCTCAAAGATAGAATGCCAGAAACTGTACAGCATAGGGCATTACCAAAACATGTGCAGTAATGTGGCAGGAGCTTGTCTGCATCGATCACATGTAGGGTCAATACCCAACTTAATCTTAGACAGTCTATCCAATGAAGACGGTGGACTATTTTGAATTGAACCACAGTGTATCTGAGGCATATAGAGGAAAAATAAATTCGCTAAATAATTTTTTGCCATATTTCCTCTGAAATCGCTTCATCTAGGTCAGTTTCCCCCTTTGTTTTAAGGCTATCCAGACTGTTCATGTTATGTGTATTGAGTAATGTATAAATCCTACTTATTATTTTTTTCATGTTGACTTTACCTTTTAAAATTGTTTCAAGCAGAGATTCAGGAGGGCTCAGTGGGAAACAGTCAGAGTTGGAAGCCACAGTCATCTAAGCTGCAAATACCTATAGAAGTGTGATTTGTGAAGACCATATTTCTGTTGTAGCTGCGCAAAAGAGGCAAACTTGTTTTCAATGTAGAGATCAGATATTGTACCTATTCCACTTCCCGCCCAGACATTAAAAGCTTCATCCATCATTGATGGGACAAACATATGATTCTTTATCAATGGTGTAATAAGTGAAAGATCAGTTAGATTAAAGGTCCTTCTAAACTGGTTCCATGTTTTAATTGAATGTATAATAACTGGATTAGTAGAGAAGGCTGAGATAGGCTGTTCCAAAGGCAATTTGGAACATAATAGAGCTGCTGGGGAGGAGGATTCGATGGATGCCCTTTCCAACTCCGCCCATTCAGTACTATTAACATCCGAGCCATTATCTCTCAACCAATACAGCAAAGCTCTTATATTGGCAGCCCAGTGGTAATACATAAAATTTGGAAGTGCCATACTACCCATCATGCGAGGCCTCTGTAATATATTTTTTATTAATCCTGGGCTGCTTTTTTGCCAAATAAATGCTGAAATCTGGCTGTTTAAATTGGAGAAAAATATTTAGTTAAAAAGATAAGGAGATCTTAATTGTATTGATCCTCCCCCCTAAGGAGAGAGGGAGAGGGTCCCAACACTCTAGGTCTAGTTTAAGATTACTTAAGAGGGGATGATAATTGGCCTTATAGAGATCTTTGTGATTACGTGTGACCCAAATACCTAAATATTTGATTTTGTTAGGGCTAAATTTGAAGTTTAATTTATAGCCAGATAATCTTCCAAACCTAGTGAGTAAAGTCAATAATTCAGGAAGGCTTTTGAGAGGGGGTCCGATATAAATAATAACATGTCGTCGGCGTAGAGTGAAACTTTATGCTCCAAACCTGCCCGCTGTATCCCTTTGATGGTGGAACACTGCCTCAGGGCTAATGCAAGTGGTTCGAGTGCAACTGCAAACAAAAGAGGTGTCTGTCTTCATCTCACTCACAGTTTCTTGTAAAGTAACCACTTCATCCGACCATGCTGATAGCCCCCCCTCCACCTCTTTGATGCTAACTTTAGCCTGATCGATCTCGTACTTCAGCACTGCAGTGTTGTTTATTATCTCCGTTTTCACCGCCTTCAGCTCGTTCTTAAGTATTTCAAAATCGTCAGCGAGGGCATTTTTCAGTTCTGACTTCAACACCGATGAAATGTCCGCTTTCAGAGAAAGCAGGATTTCTGACTTCAAGCCTTCAATGTCCATCTTTCCCTGAGCAACACTTGCAGGGATCTCGTGGTTCAAAACTGTGGTTAGATGGCTACCAGAGTTATTAATAATTATCATCAATAAGTGTTACTGACAAAATGCTTGAAATTTTTATTATTTATGTTTGAAGTCGGCAAAGGCCAACTCCTGTTTTACACATTTATTTTTTACTACAGCTAAGAATTGGTAAAATTGCCATTCAACAGTGAAACATTTTGCCACTTTTCTCTTCTACATGGATGCACGAGTATTGTGGTTGTAACAAATGTTGTCTTGATTATTTGAGCTTCATTAAAGTGGTCAACCAGTTCTTATATACAGTGGACAAGGTCTGTTTTTGTGCAACATTTTGATACAGTTGTGGAGAAAGTACTTTTATTCTTTACCTTAGTAAACAGAATACACACCACTAAAGGAAATGTTCAAAGTCCTGCATTAAGCCAAAGTATCTGAGTGTTATCAACATCATGGCCTGAAATTGTCAACTGCTCGTGTAAATATTAACCCTGTGCAAATACTTTAAAAAAAAAAGAATCCTCATGAAACAAAAACAGCCAATTACACACAAATACTTTCTCAGTCTATTTCTGTTCATGCAATTCCATAGTTTCTTAACAAAATATGTTTTTTTTCTGTTGTTCACAAATTCACGATGCATACATTTTTACATTAATTTTCCTGAATTACCGTTTACAGTCCCGGTATCATTGGCGGTGTAGTGAGCAAACGCCTCCCAGCTGTGTCCATGTTCACAGGTGTGGAGGGCCTGGATGGTCAGCTGGACGTGTGATTCTGCGAGCTAACAACAAGTAATCCACAGTTGACAGTTCATTTGTCAGTTCATTCAGGGGCAGGTGAGGGCGGAGTTACTTTAGCTGGGGTCTTGGCAGTACTCTGGTCCCGGGAGGTGTCGGGCCTTGTGTTGGAGAATCCAGTATACATGAATTTATTCAGCCTTTTTTCCATCTGGACGTCGCCGTGGATTTGTTACACTGTCCAACTGAGTTTAGAAACAGTTTACTGCAGCATAAGATGGATTACACTTTACTTCTTTCGTTTAAAATAGAGGTTTAACGGGAGCTCACATCGAACACAGCCTACTCCATAGCGGTCAAGCCACGCCCCCCCCCCCCCCCCCCCCCCTGGCTGAGACTGCACTCCTGGCTAACAACGAATCAGAGTTTGGCAAGAGGAACTGGTCAATCATGTGAACCACCATATCCTCCTCTCTACACGTACTGTTTTTTGTAGCTCAGGTCTGTCATTTGATGGTTCATGTCCTACCTTGTAGGGAGATGCTTCAAAGTATCTTGGAAGGGGAAAGTGTCAAAACAGCATATCTCATCCCTGGGGGTACCTCAAATGTCAGTGCTAGGCCCACTTCTTTTTTTAATATACACCACTTCAATTGGCATACCATCTCATACCATTGTTGCCAACGATAACCAGCTATTCTTGTCCTTTCTGCCAAACAACCTCACCGTCTTAGCTTGTATCCCTGCTTGCATGGCTGATATTGCTACATGGATGACAGAACACCACCTCCAGCTCAACCTCTCTAAGACTGAGCTTCATCTTATTCCAGCCCATCACAATTTAAATCGGCCAACCAATATTCAATATCCCTTTATCATCCAGGAATTGTTATAGTGAAAAAAATATCTGTTTAGCTGCTCATATCTGGCTATGTCATGTTATTTGTTGTATATGTTATGTTATGTTATAACTTCACTCCGTCTGTTATACATAATACAAAAGAGCAGGGTTTTTTAATAATAATGGTTCAAAAACTTTGTTGAGATGAGTTATTATTATTATTTACCCATAAAATCTATGTGATACGTGTGCCCCTACTCTTAACACATCTCCAGCTAATATCAGCTACAGTCAGAGAGGGTTAGCTGCAGAGCTGCAGACAGGAGACTCCATGCAGTGTACGAGGCCTTTTTGACCAATGAGGTTATCACAAATCTGTAGGGGGCATTAAAATGTAACTTGATCCTTTGGCTGAGTTTGGTGGTCCTCTGTTGAAGAACAAAGGAATCCAGAATGCCTTTGCTTTTACATTCAAACCAATCCAGTATGTACAAATGACAAAAGCCCATCAGTGGCAAACCTGTGGTCCCAACACACATTTTTACCCTCAGCCATCTGGCATTGTCTCAAAATGTATCTGATCAAGTATAACAGCGAGCTATGGGCTGATATAAACGCCTCCTTGTGTACAAAACATACATGAAACATGAATATAGAGCATGATTGAGGATGTGGTGTACCTTCAGAATAACATGTCACTTTTTGACTATAGCTTATTAATTATGAACCCCTCATCTTGGAGAAAAGGTAAATGAATGACAATGGAAAAACCTTTAAATCTCTTCAAATAAAATGAACTGGACCATTTCCATGAATTGTTAACATTATTGAATACAACATTATAACCAGGCTTGTAAACGGGGAAACTAGGGATAATGTTGGGAATTAAGGATGCCTCTTTTCTGAATAAATGATACCTTGCACAGGATGTCAAATGTGTATAAAAAAGGGCGTTATCATAAATGCTATCCCTCCCATAATGATATCAAATATGTAAGGATGAACCTGAGCAACACTTGCAGGGATCTCGTGGTTCAAAACTGTGGTTAGATGGCTACCAGAGTTATTAATAATTATCATCAATAAGTGTTACTGACAAAATGCTTGAAATTTTTATTATTTATGTTTGAAGTCGGCAAAGGCCAACTCCTGTTTTACACATTTATTTTTTACTACAGCTAAGAATTGGTAAAATTGCCATTCAACAGTGAAACATTTTGCCACTTTTCTCTTCTACATGGATGCACGAGTATTGTGGTTGTAACAAATGTTGTCTTGATTATTTGAGCTTCATTAAAGTGGTCAACCAGTTCTTATATACAGTGGACAAGGTCTGTTTTTGTGCAACATTTTGATACAGTTGTGGAGAAAGTACTTTTATTCTTTACCTTAGTAAACAGAATACACACCACTAAAGGAAATGTTCAAAGTCCTGCATTGAGCCAAAGTATTATTTGAGCTTCATTATAGTGGTCAACCAGTTCTTATATACAGTGGAAAAAAGTCTGTTTTTGTGGAACATTTTGATACAGTTACTAACCTTAGTAAACAGGATACACACCACTAAAGGAAATTCCAGGAAAGTCCTGCATTGAAGCCAATTCTGCTTGTTATCAACATCATGGCCTGAAATTGTCAACTGCTCGTGTAAATATTAACCCTGTGCAAATACTTAAAAAAAAAAAAGAATCCTCATGAAACCAAAACAGCCAATTACACACAAATACTTTCTCAGTCTATTTCTGTTCATGCAATTCCATAGTTTCTTAACAAAATATGTTTTTTTTCTGTTGTTCACAAATTCACAATGCATACATTTTTACATTCATTTTCCTGAATTACCGTTTACAGTCCCGGTATCATTGGCGGTGTAGTGAGCAAACGCCTCCCAGCTGTGTCCATGTTCACAGGTGTGGAGGGCCTGGATGGTCAGCTGGACGTGTGATTCTGCGAGCTAACAACAAGTAATCCACAGCTGACAGTTCATTTGTCAGTTCATTCAGTTTGTAATGTCTGGGCAGTTATTGGCTATCTATCTTGGATAAGCAAGGACAGTAGTTAAAACAACATCCCGATACACACAACTGTAATGACATGGTGGAACAATAGCTACACATTTCATCTTCAGGGTTAGTGAGAAAAATGTTAGTTATGTACTATTGTTAGGTGAGAGGAGAGAAGGGTGTGGTACTATGTATGACTTATTGTGATATCATGGTAGTGTGTCCTAAGCTAATGTTAAACAAATTTTAAGTAATTTCAAATTATTTATGCGGAAAATCAATGGTGCTTATACTTCCTAAACCAGAGGCACCTGAACTTAACATCTATAATCTTGAGTGGGAATCTGTGCCGCCATACAAATTCTCCTTCAGAAAGTTCAGCATCTTCCTCCAGGCGTCTTCATGAGCACGAGAATGTGCCACCACCTCTCCATCCAACAGAAGCATCACTGCAAAGACAACAGACAACCAAAACACTGTTAAACCTAGAAACTTAAGTCCTGACTTTGGCACCTAAGTTTGAGCGAAACAGCCCGACGGTCATTTCTTACACCATCATTGGTTTTAAAGCACTTGTGGCTGTCATTGTTTATTGTACACATACTGCTGCTGCTCTGTTACACATCATTACCATCTCAATAACGGAATGCAATGTGAATGGACACCAATATTAATACATGTTGCAGAATCACTTTAAATGTCCTCAGGAAAAATGAAGGCAGACTTTGTTACGGCACTTTTGCAAAACGCAGATTGAAAAGCGCTAATGGCTCACGATCATCTTGTGAGGCACAAGTGGTGTTACATAACAGGAAAGCACTATTAGCATGCTAATTTCAGTAGATATCTCTTCAATACATATATGTCCTAGACAAAACATCAACACTGTCACTATGTTATATTCTGTGAAGTGTTGATTAACTGATTTTTAGAATGTTTTAAATTACAAATCTGGCCATATCCTACAAATTGCACCTTTTATCATCCAGAGCATTAATCATACAGCTTCTAAGTCTGAAGAAAAACCTACTCCTCCCAGATGATTGAGCTGAAGGTAAGTTGCTGAATCGGGCAAACGGCGTGAACGGAGGTTCAATCAGGTGACCGGTGTTTGGGTACGACAGGACAGTCAGCAGGTGACTGTTCCCGGCCCGCTCCATCATCTCCTTCATCTGAAAAACAGGAACTATTAAACCAAAGCTGGGTTCTAAATCACATACTTACTTTTAGTAAGTCAAGCAGCTGCCTTTACAAAGTAGCTACTGTTGCGTGCAATTGGGACATCTTACGTCATCATAACATCGTGTCTTGAACTTTGACCCTCAGGCTAATAAATATGCTGTGCAGAGGATTGTGGGTCAGAATATCCAGAAAAGCATGGATGCATAGTGGAAAATGCTTCCAGATGCAGTCGGACATCCTGCTATTTTTGGCAAAGCACTTTGGCAAAACAATTACACACAATTAATCTCATGTCTCTCAGATGGTTTCCTGAAGTGTTTCTTTTTCTTTTACTTTCATTTGCACTGCTTGGATATGTTAAAACTTTCCTCTTTGACAAAGCCTATAGTTAGGACTGGCTGAGGTCTGCCTTGGACCAGCCCCTAGTCATGTCGCTATAGGCCAAATGTGTAGGGGCACACGATACACGGGGCCTCTTTTCTTCTCTCTCTCTGATGTCCCAATAATACATGTCACAAGCTTGTATTTTCCCAGACTACTCGCACATTTCTTTGCTCTCTCTTTCACAGGGTGTCAAGCCGTGGTCCTGCTCAGCACTCACTCCTGCTGGTCTCACTGCTGTGGATCTTGGTCGGCCCCAGATGGGAATGCTCCTCTCCTGCAATTCACTCTACACTAACTGCATCACTACTGGCCAATGGTGGAGCGTTATCAACTGCTGCTGTACCCCTCCCAGAACTCCTGCTCTTCTCTGTCTCTCTCTCTGTCTTTGGTTCATATTAATAAAATTGACCTGACTTGACTTGACTTAATGTGTTCATGTCAGTAAACTCACATCCAGTGCAGATTCTTGGTGGCCATGCTCTGATCGTCCTCACCTACAACCAGCAACAGAGGACACTGGAGTCTTCCCACCTGCTCAGAGGAAAAAAAGTTGCCAAATTTCAGCTTTCATCACCAGCTGAAAATTTCTGCATCAACTACTATCACCCGTGGAATAATTTATCGACAGATACATAACGGATAAATTCACGTTTTAAGAAGAATGCAGAGATAAATTCTGTCTGGTGGTACTCACATCCACTTTGAGTGAGGGGTCTGTGGTGATGGGCAGGGCCCAATTTCGCCAGATTACGTGGTTCTCCTTGGTGACCGGAGTCTTTGGATCAACTCTGATTGGAAAAAAAATACCGAAAAATGTGTCAGAGAGAGTGCAAAGTTATGCCTGAGAGTTGAGGAATGATTATGGGGTCATTAAAGTCTTATGTGTTTATTCTCTGTGGACAAGGAAAGGCAGCAGGACATTTTGAAAAACAATCTGAAATGTTGAGTAAATGTTGAGTTGCTGGACACAGATCTTATAGTAACTAAAGGTAGATCAACTTACTGATTGAAGTATCTTGATATTTGCATCACAGGTCGATCAACCGGTTGCACATGGATCCCACTAATACACACTGCACACCTGAGCTGGGAGACCATATACACACAACACTTAAATATGGTAAGACAGACAGGAACCTGAAATCAGATTGATTTTGATAGACAAAAAATAGTTAAGCGAATAGTGCCAAAAGTAAACTTAATCTATAGCCATCTTACCTTCATAACTTTGGAGTAAACAGCCATTCTGAGGGTGACAGAGGCGCCAAAGGAAAGACCCAACATGGCGATCCTGCTGCTGAGGATCTGAGGATGCCGCTCCAGGACTCCATAGGCCTTCTGTAGTCGTCATTGTTTTTGATATAATTGTAAATGTTGTTAGTGTGATTTTTTTGTGGATTTGCATATTTCACATTACCATGAATATCAACTCAAACCCTGAATCTTTTTTCAATAATCAACATACCTAGACTATCATGTTTTATCCCAGTGTCTGTCAGAAAGTTGAAGTTCCAAAAACTAAGTCTGTGTCTGTCAAACTCTGAATGACATTTCCTCCACTTTTTTTCTTTGCAACACCAGGCTCTGTAGAGGTGGATTAACTCTGAACCAGTGTTTTCATTGTTTTACTGACACATAAATACACACAGAGATAACAGACACAGATGCTGTAATGTAAATCTACATTATGTTTTGATCATGTTCGGTTATTTTGGGCTGTTCACAACTAACGTTGATGGTTTTTAAATTCAGAACCTAATCGAGTTTACCTCAAAGTATGTGTCGTCCACCATCTTCCCAGTTTCCATGACCACTTTAGGTGTCAGATAGTCGAGGGCCATGGCAGCAAAGCCGTGGGAGGCCAGCAGTGCTGCGCGGTACTCCTCCAACTTCCCTCCAGCCCCACACAGGTCCAGGACGCCGGGGAAAGGTCCCGGTCCTTCAGATGAGCCAAATACCGAAATCAGTTTACAATGTACACAACAATACTGTTAATTTCATTTACATTTACATTAGCATTTACAATACAGTTCATTTTCGAGGCTTTTAATTAATATCAGGCCACTAATATTAATTGGTTATAATAATTTAATTTATATACCACTTAATGGGCTTAAGCATGGAGTGTTTTCGAGATTAAAAGATTACGGAATATAAATTAAAAATCCCTGTGTATGGCATTCAGAAATCAGGTACATGAGAGCACAGAGTGTTTATCAAGCAGCACTGAGCCCATACATAAACAAAAGTGCTGGTGCAAAAAAAAACTAAATTTAATGTCTGAGAATATGGAAAAGAGAAATGAGCCCCCTGCTCTGAGTGAAATCAGTTCAGTTCAGTTCAGTTCAGCTTTTATTTCGAACATGTGCGAGTAACACAACAAAGTAAACTCAAAAACAAATACATTCAATGAGAATAATCAAAACAAAAAAATAGCAATAGTCAAAACAAAAGCTGTAATGTGAATGCAACATGTCCGAAAAGGAGTAGGATGAAGCATATGCTTATTTAAACGTACCCCTTCTCCACTACTCAATTAACACTTTTTTCCCCCCCTAAACATACATATTTAAATAATACATATTTACAAAAAAAATGTTTTGAAAATAAATAGATTACATAAACAAATACATGAATAATTTATCATTTATGAAAACACCCGATTGTTAAAGCCTTTCTTCCTCCCTGTACCTTGTGAAAACCATGTGGTTGTACCGCTTTTTAAACTGGATCATGCTTGGACATTGCTTGAGCTCCACACCCAGTCTGTTCCACAGCCTCACTCCACAAACTGAAGGACAAAAACTTTTTAATGTTGTACGTGCCCGCTGAGGTTTTAGATTTAACTCACCCCTCAGATTATAACCCCCAACTCTGTAAAAAAAAATAATTTTTGAATATTCCCAGGAAGTAGATTGTTTATTGCTTTGTACATGATTTGTGCTGTTTGGAAATGAACCAGGTCAGTGAATTTTAAAGTTTTTGATTTTAAGAATAGTGAATTTGTGTGGTCTCTATAACCCGTATTATGAATTATTCTTATGGCTCGTTTCTGCAGTATTGATTGAGATTGTATTGTACATTTATAAGTGTTACCCCAAACCTCTGCACAGTATTGTAGATATGGTAAAATCAGTGACTACTAGAGAATGTGGAGTGATTTGTGGTCCAGAATATGTTTTGCTTTGCTCAGAACTGAAATGCTTCTTGACAGTTTGCTTTGTACATGCTTTATATATGAGACTTCCAGTTTATTTTATCATCGTTACCCCAAGAAACTTGTGTTCATATACTCTTTCAACGTCCACCCCATCTATTTGTAACTGTACTTGTGTATTCTTATTGCAATTGCTGAATAGCATGAATTTGGTTTTACTTAAGTTTAATGATAATTTGTTTCTGTCAAACCACATTTTCAGTTTGCACATTTCAGTGGTGATCCTCCCCAGTAGATCCTTTAAATCCCCCCCAGAACAAAAAATACTAGTGTCATCTGCAAATAATACTAATTTTAATATTTTTGAAACTCTGCATGTCATTTATGTAAAGTATGAATAGTTTTGGACCCAATACTGACCCCTGTGGGACGCCACAAGCAATGTCCAAGCATGAAGATGAATGTCCCCCCAACTTCACAAATTGTTTTCTGTTACTTAAATAACTTCTCACCCAGTGCAATACTAACCCCCTGATCCCGTACCATTCAAGTTTATTGATTAATATGTTATGGTTAATTGTATCAAAAGCTTTTTTGAGATCTATGAATACTCCAACTGAATACAATTTGTGATCTATAGCGTTTGTGGATCCTCAACTGATTCTGTTAATGCCAGTGATGTTGAGCTGTTGGCTCTAAATCCGTATTGACTGTCAGAAAGTAATTTATGTTTATTTATGAATTTGTCTAATTTGTTATTGAATAGTTTTTCTAGAATTTTGGAGAATTGTGGAAGTAAAGAAACTATTGTTTCTTATTGTACTGTAATTTGTAAATTTGTAATTTGTGAAGTGGTGTCTATCCCCAGTTTTATACAGCGGCACAACTTTAGCTATTTTCATGTCCTTAGGAAATTTTCCGGTTTGGAATGATAAGTTACAGATGTATGTAAGTGGTTCAGAGATCCCCTCAATGACCCGTTTTACAATTTTCATATCATTTTCATTTGAATCAGTAGATGTTTTGTATTTACATTTATTTACCATATCTATTATTTCTTTTTCTTCCACTGCTGTGAGGAACATTGAACTGGGATTTTTCACTATAAGGTTATCATTCCAATCATCAGATAACAACGGATCTGGAATTGTTTTTGCCAGGTTTGGTCCAACATTTACAAAAAAATGATTAAAGTCGTTGACCACATCGTCCATATTGTCCTTTTTAAAATTATTATCAATAAAATATTGAGGGTAGCTCTGTTGTTTAGCACTATTTTTAATAATACTATTTAATATGTCCCATATACCTTAAATATTGCTTTTGTTATAATATAATATTTGACTATAGTATTCTTTCCTACATACCGTTATAATATTGGATAACTTGTTTTTATAGGTTTTATATTTCTTTTCTGCTTCTTTAGTCCTTTGTTTTATGAATTATCTATATAGTGTATTTTTCTTTTTACAGGCATTTTGTAATCCCTTCGTGAACCATGGTCGATCTTTGTATTTTTGTTTTCTGTAGTATCGTTTTATTGGACAATTTTTATTATATAATGATGTGAATATTCTTAAAAAGGTTTCATATGCAGCATCAATATCACTTTCATGATATACCTTTTCCCAATTTTGTGTCAGTAAATCATTCCTAAATGTATTCATAGTTTCCTCTGTCCTCACACGTCTGTATTTTGGTTTTTCCTCTGGCTGATTTCTCTGGTAGTTACTGTTATAAACTGTAAACACTGGTAGGTGGTCACTGATGTCGTTAATTAATAGTCCGCTTATTGTATTATTTTCAATGTCATTAGTAAATATGTTGTCGATTAAAGTGGCACAATGGGTTGTGATTCTACTAGGTCTGGTGATTTTTGGATATAAGCTCATGCTGTACATTGTATTGATGAATTTGTCGGTCATGTTGTGCTTATTTGGATTGAGCAGATCAATATTGAAGTCACCACAGATGAAAACAGCTTTTTGATTAGTTTTTGAAAACATTTCCCCTATCCAGTCCTTGAATGCTTCAATACTAGATCCCGGTGCTCTGTATATACAGCTGATTATTACATTTTTTTGTTTTTTTCTTGACATATTTCAATTTAGTGGAGCGGCTAAGTGCTCATTTTTGCCAGAATCTTTCAGTTTATGATACAAGCGTGAAAATTGGCATGAACACTCTCCATGGGTCACTTAACAAGAAAATTGTCCGAGACATTTGAAATTTTAAGATGGTGGCCATTTTTCAAGATGGCCGACACCTAAGTGGAGCAGTTAAGTGATATAATGGTTTATTTGGTGATACAAGCATACAAATTGGCATGAGCAGTCTCTGCTGGTCACTTGACAATAACCCACCCACAGTGACTTGAAATTCCAAGATGGCGGCCATTTTTCAAGATGGCCAACACCTTAGTGGAGCAATTGAATGATATAATGGTTTATTTGGTGATACAAGCATACAAATTGGCATGAGCAGTCTCCATGGGTCACTTGACAATAAGCCACCCACAGTTACTTGGGTTGACAAAAAAACACTCCCAGCCACTTGAAATTTCTATATTTCAAGATGGCCGCCCCC
Source organism: Centropristis striata (assembly GCF_030273125.1). Taxonomy (NCBI): domain Eukaryota; kingdom Metazoa; phylum Chordata; class Actinopteri; order Perciformes; family Serranidae; genus Centropristis; species Centropristis striata. Next base: position 33,947,614 of record NC_081522.1, read on the forward strand.
TGGATCCTCAAAAGATCAATTTTCTCATAGAATTGTATTGGGTTTTAGATTATTCTGGAAAACAAGTTTTAACACATTATAATACAGTTGTGTTGATTTGTTGATCGTAGACAGATTAGACAAGAGTGAGTATCTGCACTACCAGGGCACACCGGTGATATATGACTGCTGTTAAACTCAGGGTGGGGTTCAATGTCAGCCAATTGTAAAGTTAGTCAAAGAAGAGACGACAACTCTCTGAGTAGTTTTAGTTAACCGGGTGGTGTACAGATTGTACAGGGTAAAAATGGCATTGGATGAACGATTGGACTAAGTGTAGGGTTAAGGCATGAACTTAGTTGTATCCCATACATTAAAGTGCGTATTAAAAGGTGGTAAAAGGCTAAACCCTCAGCCTCTGCCTTTGAATTTGCTGCAGACATTGCAGAAGCCATCATAACAGTTGAGAAAACAAACAGCAGGACACCAAGATCATACTGGTAATGATACCATTGCAAGAAATGTTCCATTATTTCATAAAATAAATGCTCTGCCTATCTTACGTAGTCCAACCCGACTAGATGAAGGTGATGGCATAGAAAGCACATTGACAAGAAACAGAGCAAAATATCATTCAAGCTGTAAACTTATGTTCAACAATCACACAGCTGGAAAGGGCACAAAAAAAGGCATCTACTGCTGCTAAAGACACTAAAGATACCAAAGATATCCATGTCAAGAGGTCAAGAAGATCCCAGACTTCTTATGAGGCTGGATATGTATGGGGACAGGCATTGAAGAGACATCCACATATGCCGAGCCCGTCCGACTGGGGATGGGTTAAACAGGACAAGGAGTGGAAAGTCTTCTGGACTCAACTTCCACCTATTGCAGAGACTTGTTGGGAGTTGACAAAATGTGGGTGCACCAAGGCTTGTACTGGAAAGTGTAAGTGCTACAGATATGGACTCAGTTGCCCCTGCTAGAACTTATTTGCTTGTTTCTTTTGCCAGTATTATTCCCTGTTGTCCTTTGTGTTTTCAAGTGTAGGCCTATGGCTCGGCTTCCCCTCGCCACATCGGCGCATTATGTTCTGTTTTATCACCAGCCTATTACTGTGACATGTTCAGTTTTTACTTTGTAACATTGCTTTCACATTTTCAGTTTAGTTCCCTAGTATAGTTTCAGATACTGTTTGTCATGGTTCAGTTTCAGCCAGAGCTGCTGTTGCCTCTGGATCTGTCATTATTGCCATTCAGTATTAACCATTGCTCAATTATTATTTTGGAGCACTGTCCGTTCAGCACCACAACTGTGTTTCCCTACCCCTTAGTATTTATTTGGCATGTTTAATGGCAGTAGTAATGGTTAGTTATAAAAAAAGTATTTAAAAAAGCCCTCATGGTAAGGGAGCCTGTGTACCTCGGTGAACCCGGAGAGCTACGCCGGTGGGAGGGAACTCCTGTCAGGTTTTACCAAACTGGACAGGTCGTGGGCAAGGAGTCAGACAAAGCACAGTCAAACAACCTCTCTTGAGGAACCCAATACATTTCTATGAGAAAATTCATAATTTAAAGGTCCACATGGCAGGCGGCAGTCATCCTGAAAAAAAAAATTGCTGCCTTGAAATTTCAAGTAGCTGTGGCTAGCTTATTGTCAAGTGACCCACAGATACTGCTCATGCCAGTTTTTATGCGTATATCACCCAATAAACCATTGTATCACTTAACTGCTCCACTAAGGTGTCAGCCATCTTGAAAAATGGCCGCTATCTTGGAATTTCAAGTAACTGTGTGTTGCTTATTGTCAAGTGACCTACAGATACTGCTCATGCCAATTTTTATGCTTGTATCACCAAATAAACCACTATATTATTCAATTGCTCCACCAAGGTGTCGGCCATCTTGAAAAATGGCCGCCATCTTGGAATTTCAAGTAACTGTGGGTGGGTTATTGTCAAGTGACCAACAGAGACTGCTCATGCCAATTTGTATGCTTGTATCACCAAATAAACCATTATATCACTTAACTGCTCCACTTAGGTGTCGGCCATCTTGAAAAATGGCCGCCATCTTAAAATGTCTCGGACAATTTTCTTGTCAAGTGACCCATGGAGAGTGTTCATGCCAATTATCACACTTATCACTTAGTCGCTCCAGTAATTGTTATACATTCTAATAAGTTATCAATGACAGTTGTCATTTTTTTCTACTATTATAGAATTCAAGCTGTTATCCACATACACAGCCACTCCTCCTCCACTCTTGTTTTTTCTGTTTACACAGTTAAATTCATATCCTTCCAGTTCAAAATCCATTCCTTTATCTGTATTGATCCACGTTTCTGATATCGCAATTATTTTAAACATTTTTTTAAATTGACTTAAATATTCCTTGATGTTATTAAAGTTTGCATACAGACTTCTGCTATTGAATTGAATTATAGACAATTTGCTGTCCGTTTTAATGTTCTGATTGTACTGTTCAGCTGTGTAGTAGCAGCAGTTGTCGTTGATGTTAGAGAAGAAGTTGTTGTCCGGGTCTATATCATGCTCCAAGTCCAGTAAATTATGGTCAGTGTATTTAAATGTTCTTAGTTCCAGTTTTTCATGATCAGCGATACTTTGAATTATATCCCTTTTGTCTCTAGTTGTAGATTAATTAGTTTTTTCAGTAGATGAATTCGTTTTTTCAAATCCAAGTAAAAGGATCTAACCACGTATCAAAACTAATACATAGATGTCACTATTGAGCTCCACTCAGAGGACACCTCCCTCCAGACTCCTACCTGAGGGGAGGAAAAGGGTCGCAGTGAGTCTTTCCTCTGTGATCTGGATCCTGCGGACACCAGGTGCCATGTACCAGCGCTCCACCACCACACCAGCCAGTGGCACCTGATCCACCAAGCCCTCAGTCTGATGACCCTGGTACACAGAGATTTTGACCACCATGGGAGTCTGGACATTGATCTTCCTCATCCTGGGGGGTGATGGGAGAAAGTTGATTCTGAAACTGATAAGGTCATATAAATCTGGCAATTTCTGTCAACCCTATCTTTGTTGGCCTACCGGAGCCCAGGTTTGCTACCTGAAACTGGTCTGAGGCTCCAGAGTAGACCCATTGGTTCAACTCCAGAATATGTCCCGCCCAGACTGGGATCCTCTGAAACTGTAAAGGAAAAGGCATTTTGATGTAAAACTAACACTTTTATAGAGTCATGGAGCAAGTATTTTTATTCTTCATTTAAAGGGGCTGTACACCACTTAAGAAAAGTACCTAAGTGATACTGCCAAAATGCTCAGATGTTTTTATTTTTGAATTATTATTTATGGTTTGCCATTTCTGAAGTCAGCAAAGGCCAACTCCTGTTTTATATGTTTAATTTTTACTACAGCTAAGAATTTCGCCACTTCTTCTACATGGATGCAGAGTGAACGAGGCATAAGCGAACTAAGCGGCTGCTTAGGGCCCCGGAGTTGGCTGACTTATTCAAGAAGCAAAGATGCAGTCTATTGCTTTTTCTGCAAATGATTTTCAAAAAAGTCTTAAAACTGGCAACCGAGGTACAACAGCATTGGGTCAACATAGGTGCACTGCTAAAACAACATGAAAATAGTGAAGGTCATTGCAGCAACATGGTCAAATGCAAAGAATTTGCCTTGCGTCTTTCAAAGGGGGAAATTATTGATGAGACAGAAATGGGCCTCCTCGAGGCAGAGAGGAATCACTGGAGAGATGTTCTCACACACTTAATCAGCATTATCCAGTCACTCGCAGAAAGGAACCTGGCGCTGAGGGGATCTGTTGACACATTACATCAGGACAACAATGGGAACTTTCTAAAAGAAGTGGAACTGATGGCTAAATTTGAACCTGTGTTGAGAGATCTTGTGAGACGCATTGACAGTGGATCAGAGCATATCACATACTTGGGGAAAATTCAAATGAGTTGATAACCTGTGTAAGTGATAAAATAGTGGACACAGTGGTGTCTGAAATCAAAGATTCAAAATACTATGCGATTATACGCCAGATGTAAGTCATCAAGGACAGATGTCTGTTGTTTTGTGCACTGTAAATCTTGACAAAACACCAGAGATGAAGGAGCACTTCTAACTACTAATTCTTCAGAGGCTTGAAGAGTTGAACATCCCCTTTGAGGACTGAAGGGGACAATGGTGCAAACATGAAAGGGACAAATAAAGGTGTACAGGCAAGGCTTTTAAAAAACATACACATGCTTTGCCTTTGCCATGTGTCTTGTGGAGCCCATAGCTTAAATCTAGTGGTTTCTGATGCTGCTGAAGCATCCATGGATGCCACTTGCTTTTTTGGAAATGTGGAAAAAATATACAAACTCTTCTCAGGTTCCCCTCAAAGGTGGGCCATCTTGAAGAAGCATGTGAAATTCGCACTCAAGTCTTGAAACACGATGGGAAAGCCGGGTTAAAAGTATCGAACCATTATGCTACCAAGCAGACAAGGTGAGAGAGGCTTTGTTAGAAGTCAGGGAAAAAACTACTGAACCCACAGTAAAAGTTGAGACTGACTCGCTTGCAGAAGAAATCGGGTCATACAGATTTCAAATTTGTTGTGCGGTTTGGTATGACATTCTGTCCCAGATTAACACCACAGGCAATCTACTTCAGTCAGCCAACATGCAGTTTGATGTTGCAGCGGGCCTCATTCAGAAAAACAAAGAAAATTTAATCAGTTATAGGGCAACTGGTTTAAAGATGCACCGATCTCAGCAAAAGAGATATGTGAAAAAATGAACACCGAAGCAGTGCTGAAACAGAAGAAGTTGCGAACCACAAAAAGGCACTTTGCCTTTGCCTGAGATGCCTGATGAGCCACTATCTGACGCGATGAAAAGGCTAGAAGTATCCTTTTTTAATGCTGTGGTAGACTGTACCATCCAGTCTTTGGAGGACCGCCTTCAGTCCCTAGGGGACGTCAGAAGCGTTTTTGGAGTGCTTTTTAACGTCCTGCATTGAAGCCAAAGTACCTCAACATCAACATCATGATCAGAATTGTCAACTGTTAAAGTACAACAAATTAAATAATAACCCTTTGCAAAAACTTTTGCAAATAAATTAATCTTTATGAACTCAACACAGCGAATTATACACAAATATTGTCTCTGTCTCTTTCTGTTCATGCAATTCCATAGTTTCATAACAAAATATGTTTTTCTGTTGTTCACAAACTTCCCAATGCATTTATGTTGACATTAATTTTCCTGAATTACCATTAACAGTCCCAGTATCACTGGTGGTGTAGTGAGCAAACGCCTGCCAGCTGTTTCCATGGTCACAGGTGTGGAGGGCCTGGATGGTCAGCTGGTAACCAGGAAAGGCATTCTGGACCAAGATGATAAACTTCTCATCCACAAGCCCTCTGGATGGCTGGACCGACAGCTTCACACAACACTCTTTCCTGTCCATCCTGAACAAGGCAGCCAGGCAAAATAACGAGTGGCAGAAAAATGGGCCCTATTTACACTATCTGCAGCACAAGGTGTCCCAGAGATAGCAATGTGCAAACAATACAGCTGTCAACACCTCCTTCATGCCTATGTGCACACTGCACACAACCTTAATCGTTAATCGAAATTTAACATAAAATCCCTTACTTGAGAACAACCTGTACCATCCAAATTAGTCTGGCTTCAAGCCTGGTCATTCTGTTGAGACTAATCTCTTGGCTAGAATCAGAGTTTGGCTAGAGCAACTGATCAATCGTGTGAACCACCATATCCTCCTCTCTACACTTACTGAGCTTTGTATCTCAGTTCTGTCCTCTGATGGTTCATGTCCTACCTCGCAGGGAGATTCCTCTAAAGTATCTTGGAAGGGGCAGGTGTCGACACAGCACATCTCATCCATGGGGGTACCTCAAAGGTCAGTGCTAGACCCAGTTCTCTTTTTAATATGCTGTTACGCCGACGATACCCAGCTATTCTTGACCTTCCTTCCTTACGACCTCACTGTCTTAGCTTGTATCTTGCTTGCATGGCTGATATTTCTACCTGGATGACAGAACACCATCTTCAGCTCAACCTCTCTAAGACTGAGCTTCTTCTTATCCTGGCCTGTCCCGATTTAAATCAGCCAACTAATATCCAGCTCGGATTGACGCAACTTGTGCCCACAAGTCTGAAAAGTTTTAACATTGTAACAAAACCAACACGCTCATGTGCACACTGATGGACGCAAGTTAATTTGCTACAAGTTGGGCGCTGAGTGTGAGGTCAGTCGGAAACTTGCTATGCCAGCTGTAATACGCTGTCCAAAAAAAATCATCATAATCAATGTTTTCTTATTGTTGTGTATATTTTCTCATTTTGATTTATTTTTTCTGCCCTGTTTACCAAGCTAGCCATGATAACTGCTGGCTGTCTGGGGTTAATGTGTTAAACATGCATTTTTTACTGAACAAAGCAGACAAATAACATAAACAACAGCAGAAAAATGGGCCCTATTTACACTATCTGCAGCACAAGGTGTTCACGAGATGGCAATGTGCCAACAATTACCAAGGTGGAAAACTAGAGCACTCAGTCTTTAACCAAAATTGCTTTTTTGAGAACAACCTGTACCACCCAAATTAGCCTGGTTTCAAGCCTGATTATTCGGCTGAGACTGCACTCCTGGCTAACAGAATCAAGAGTTTGGCTAAAGCAACTGCTCAATCATGTGAACCACCATATCCTCCTCTCTACACTTACTGGGCTTTGTATCTCAGTTCTGTCCTGGGATGGTTCATGTCCTACCTCGCAGGGAGATTCCTTTAAAGTATCTTGATACTTACTAATAATTATATCTGGAAGGGGCAAGTGTCGACACAGCACATCTCATCCATGGGGGTACCTCAAAGGTCAGTGCTAGACCCAGTTCTCTTTTTAATATGCACCACTTCACTGGGCGCAATCATCCCCAATCATTGGTTTCTCATACTACTGTTACGCCGACGATACCCAGCTATTCTTGACCTTCCTTCCTTACGACCTCACTGTCTTAGCTTGTATCTTGCTTGCATGGCTGATATTTCTACCTGGATGACAGAACACCATCTTCAGCTCAACCTCTCTAAGACTGAGCTTCTTCTTATCCCGGCCTGTCCCGATTTAAATCAGCCAACTAATATCCAGCTCGGATTGACGCAACTTGTGCCCACAAGTCTGAAAAGTTTTAACATTGTACAAATTGCAACATTGTAACAAAACCAACACGCTCATGTGCACACTGATGGACGCAAGTTAATTTGCTACAAGTTGGGCGCTGAGTGTGAGGTCAGTCGGAAACTTGCTATGCCAGCTATAATACGCTGTCCAAAAAAAATCATCATAATCAATGTTTTCTTATTGTTGTGTATATTTTCTCATTTTGATTTATTTTTTCTGCCCTGTTTACCAAGCTAGCCATGATAACTGCTGGCTGTCTGGGGTTAATGTGTTAAACATGCATTTTTTACTGAACAAAGCAGACAAATAACATAAACAACAGCAGAAAAATGGGCCCTATTTACACTATCTGCAGCACAAGGTGTTCACGAGATGGCAATGTGCCAACAATTACCAAGGTGGAAAACTAGAGCACTCAGTCTTTAACCAAAATTGCTTTTTTGAGAACAACCTGTACCACCCAAATTAGCCTGGTTTCAAGCCTGATTATTCGGCTGAGACTGCACTCCTGGCTAACAGAATCAAGAGTTTGGCTAAAGCAACTGCTCAATCATGTGAACCATCATATCCTCCTCTCTACACTTACTGGGCTTTGTATCTCAGTTCTGTCCTGGGATGGTTCATGTCCTACCTCGCAGGGAGATTCCTTTAAAGTATCTTGATACTTACTAATAATTATATCTGGAAGGGGCAAGTGTCGACACAGCACATCTCATCCATGGGGGTACCTCAAAGGTCAATGCTAGACCCAGTTCTCTTTTTAATATGCACCACTTCAGTTGGCGCAATCATCTCCAATCATGGTTTCTCATACTGCTGTTACGCCGACGATACCCAGCTATTCTTGTCCTTGATTCCTTACGACCTCACTGTCTTAGCTTGTATCTTGCTTGCATGGCTGTTATTTCTACCTGGATGACAGAACACCACCTCCAGCTCAACCTCTCTAACCCCTAAATTCCACTGCATGGGTAATGGCTGCAGATCCGTCGGTGGAGCCGTTACGCACTCATTATTATCACTGTGTGAGATTCCACCGACTCCAGATCCGCTGCGTGGTGAGTCCATCGTCGCACGGCCATCCGTCAGCCTTGCAACACTTGCGCAGAGCTTCTATTTTTGACGGACGATGGAGCATGGTGCATCAATTCAGCACAGAGCAGATCGTTCGGGGCAGGAAGTCGTGCACAGACACAAAATAAAACACCCAGTATATTTTCAAAATAAAATACCTCAAGTTCACGGCGGATCGTATTTCACAACTTGAAGACGTCATGATGGGCGGGGACAGACCTGAAGTCAGCAGGTTAGAGGTTTTCACTCATCTTTTCACCCCACTGACACCGCTCACTCTGGTGCTTGTTGTAAACAAACAGAGATCGCTAAGTGAACACCTCCTGCAGCAGCAGCAATTACAAACTGTACTGCTACAAAGCTAACTGTAGCTAACTGCCGCTAACGAGGTCGGCCGGCCGAAACTCAGAAAAGCACAGTCACAGTTCTATTCAAACATCAAAAGCAAAAGTCCTGGAAAGTCAAAACAGCTTTTCTCAACCATAAATCATCTCCTCAAGCAACAGACCCTTTCACACACCGAAATCACAGAAGAGCAGTGCAACAGCTTCATCACCTTCTTCAGGACATAAGTCAACACCATCTGATTTCTTCGCTCCAGCTCCCCTCCTCTGGCTGTCCCTACTGCCGACCCACAGCCTGGGACTTTCCAGCCTCTCTGCTACTTCCCCGACATCTCTGAGCAGGAGGTTGAGGACATCGTCCACAGGATGAAACCTTCCACCTTTGCCCTGGACCCTTTTCCTACAGCCCTGGTCAAATCAAAAATTTGCACTCAAAGTTCCTTGATTACTCAAGTCATCAATAACTCACTCCAGGCTGGTTATGTTCCACCTGCTCTGAAATCCGCTGTCATCAGACCCCTTCTCAAGAAACCCACCTTAGACCCAGAAATCCTCTCCAACTACAGACCCATCTCCAACCTTCCATTCCCAGGGCTTGAAGCACAAGCACAAGCACCTGTGCCTGAAATTTTTTTATGCATGGGGGGGGGACAAAGTAATTAATCATATGGTACTGACAATTAAAAGTATCGAACCAAACCATCGAACCAAAGTATCGAACCATGCCCCCCCGGGAGAAAATTTGTACATTTTTAAGTAAAATGCATCTATTTTGTGCACTTTGAGAGCTAAATGAGAGCAAACATCTAGAGGGCACCAAATAATTTTTTGCACGTGTAAAGGGCAGCCAATAAGGCACTTCCTCTTGTTTTCACCACTCTAGAGGCACTTTAGCGTGCTTTTTCAACCATGGAGGCATGAAGGGGGGCGGTTGCCCCTCCTGCCCCCCCCCGAGTCCACCACTGATGACATAACATATTCTTTCTATGAGGATAGATGGTCAGATCAACAGATCTTCCACATCGGAGAAGCAAAGTAAGCTGTTTGTTGTTGTTGTTTGCCTTATACACAGTTTATCACGGGATCTCGTGGTCTCCCGTATGGTCAGGATTATCGCGTGTTCTCGTTATCTCGCGTGTATACGGCTGGCTCCCGGTGGGAACTTACGCCGTGCAGAGGACGGAGCAAACCCGCGGCGGAGCCGTTCCGCGCCCGGTGGAAATGTGGGAGAGCGCACGCATGGACCGTAAAGCCGTGTTTCGACTACCACCGGGAAAGTCTCATGCCACACCCTCTCAAATGTCCGCTCACTCTGCGTGTCTCCACAACAAGTTAGCCCCCAGAGCGATTTAGAGACTCTGGAGGTGTCGCCGTCGTTAACTGTGCACAACAAATGATCATAAACAAAGCAGCATGACTAATTATTATGCACAGTGTCTCCGCTGATCATAAACATAGTGATCGTGAATTAATGGTACGTGCTAACTGCGCACAGAGTGTCCGGTGCTTGTTGGAAACAAACAGATCGCTGTTTCTCCTGCAGCAGCAGCACATACACACTGTACTGCTACAGAGCTAACTGCCGCTAACGGCGGCTCATCTTAACGAGCCGGCCTCCGGCTCATTAGCGGGTCGTTAAAAAGAGAGTAAGAAGGAGTCGCTGGATTTGTCTCCAGTCACTTTCTTGAGAAATAGTAATGACGTGGGTCTAAAGCACGCTCGCCGATGAGCCGCCTTCTTCTTCTCAGGCAGGCTACGCTATCCACCGCAATGCCGCCCTCCCCGATCTTACCCAGATCTAACTAACTAAGGGTTTTTATTGGGTTTTGGTTTTTTTAAAACATGATTTAAAAAAAAAAAAAAAAAAAAACACCAAAAAAAATCCCGAGGAGGTCTTCAAGCCCTGCATTCCTGTCAAAAGTGCTGGAAAAAGTAGTTGCTGCCATCTTCAGGACCATCTCAACTTACACTCCCTCTTTAAAAATTCCAGTCCGGTTTCCGTTCAGACCACAGCACTGAAATAGCTCTGGTCAGAGTCACCAATGACCTGCTGATGGCGGCTGACACTGGTTCACCATCACTCCTCATCCTCCTGGATGTGTCTGCAGCTTTTAACACAGTCGACAACAACATCTTCCTTCAGTGCCTCCACCACACCATTGGACTCTCTGACTCCCCCCTGAGCTGGCTCCAGTCCTACCTGTCTGGAAGAACAGAATATGTCTCCTTGGGAGGGGCAAAGTCAGAGACACAGACTGTCCCTCAAGGGTCAGTTCTCGGCCCAACCCTGTTCACCCTCTACACTCTACCCCAAAGCCGCATCATAAACCAGCATGGAATATCATTCCACTGCTACGCTGACGACACACAACCGTATATAAAAATGACGAAGGTCTGTACTGAGGGTGATCGGGCCTTCTGCTCAGCCGTTCCTCTCCTGTGGAATTCACTCCCAGACCATCTGAGGGCTCCACAAACAACAGACTCTTTTAAGAAAGGCCTAAAAACCTTTCTCTTTAAAAAAACTTTTCTTAAATGTATCGTTGTACTTTGGCTTTTGAACCTGTTTTTAATCTTGTTGTACTCTGTAGCACCTTGGGATGGCTCTTAACAATGAAAAGTGCTTTACAAATGAAAATTCTCATTATTATTATTAATAATCAAACTATTATGTGCAACATACCCCTCTAGTGTCAGTTTTGCACGAGAAATTCAGAATTTGTAGTATAAAGACCCAAAAAGTCTGTGATCAAGGAGATCAGGGTGGTCAGATTCCTGGAGGCATCAACTAAAAAAAATGTGTAAAACCAAGAGTCAGTGGCAATGTGAGACTTATGTCTTTCTAGTGTTTATGGAAATTATTCCCAAACACCTTTTTTCATTTTGGATTTTATTCATTTAATAATGGTACAATATGCAGAATATAAAAAGTTTTCTGGAACAGATCTATGTCTTTATGAATCACGCCACAGAAAATGCATTTTGATAATTGATTAATGATTTAAGTAATTTATCATGAAACAAGACTAGGTCAAAATCTAGTATATGGCTGACCATGTTGGGTCAATGTGATTTGTTTGATATTGTGTGTTTACAGGAATAGTAAATTGTACAGTCTGTTATGTGAATAATTTTAATACCAAGACACGGATCAAATAGGATTTCATTCAATCAAATGTGTCAATCCCCACTGAGATGTAAGACAAAACACTCAGGTCTGCCTGACTTGTTTGAAAACAGGCTCGTTCTGCAAATGTAGAAGTAGATCCACTCATTCAGCAGGTCACATACACACCCGTGTGTAGGGCTATCCTCTGGAAATCAGCCATAAAATCTCTCAAGTATATGAATCAGAATGTGTTTGAATCACTTCTGAAAATGTATTTTTATCAAAAGGCTTAGTAAATTTGTTTGCATGCGGCTATTCATAGTAGGCGTGTATGCAGATAGATTGATGAATGTATGAAATACATATGTATGTTATTTTGTTTCTTCAGTTATTTTGTTCTATGTAAAGACATTTTTGCAATTGGTGCAAGTTACAACTTTTCAATGCACTCACTTTATTTCTGGACTGTTACATTTACTTGTATTTATTGTATCATATTTAAAATCTTATTTCATATAAGTTGTCTATTCTGTTTCCCTTTAATTGCTTGTTGTTTGTAAATGTCATTTTCTTTTTTTTTTAATGTACATTTTTTTTAATTTTGCCTCTGTGAAAGCTGCCTTGTTTTTAATCATGATTACTATTATTATACTTTATACCAGATACTTTCTAGCACAGTAATTCATCTTTTGTTCTGATGATTTCACCATAAAAATTGTTAATTTTAAGTCAAGTCACATTATGTATGGGAAAAATCAATGGTGCTTTTACTTCCTAAACCAGAGGCACCTGAACTTAGCGATTATAATCCTCAGTGGGAATCTGTGCAGCCATACAAATTCTCCTTCAGAAAGTTCAGCATCTTCCTCCAGGCGTCTTCCTGAGCACGAGAATGTGCCACCACCTCTCCACCCCACAGAGCCATCACTGCAAAGACAACAGACAACCAAAACACTGTTAAACCTCAAAACTTAAGTCCTGACTTTGGCACCTTCATTTTTAAAGGCGCAATTTGTAATTACATGCCGACATTTTCCAAAAAACAGAGGGCAGTATTTCACCCTGTGCAAGTTTTGCATGATTTAGTTAATGCAGCGATGACATTCATCAAGATTGTGCACACTCAGAAACACAGTAAACCAGACAATGTACACAAAAATGTATTGTGAACTTCCCAAAATAGCATGAAGGCCTCTACATAAACTGATCTGAACTAGGTCCCAGCTCACATGACTCACTTCTCCTTCTCTATACACTCCAATGTGAGAGTACAGGGACTGAGCCATTGCTACAGTCTCTTTAACGCAGAATTTCAGTTTGAGTGTAGATATTCATTTTAGTTTTAGTTGTAAACAAAACTACTACTTCTTCATCTTCTCTGAAGGCAGACTGCACCATACAGTACCCCCTTTCAGACTGCCGTTTTAAGCCACGATAATTGTTAAATCGACAATGGACTGTACTTGTAAACAGTTTCTCTAGTCTTTACAAGACTGCCAGTTTGATTCGAGGCAAGACGGAAAATACATGATGTACATTTGTGCGACCAACACCAGTGTACAACATCTGTCTCTACAACGAGAAACAGCCTGATGGGTATTTATTCCACCATCATTGTTTTGAATGAAATAGTGGCTGCCATCGTTTATTGTACACGTAAAAAATGACGGCACTTTGGTGAAACACAGAGTCTTTTGAGTGTTACATAACAGGAAAGGGATATTTGCATGTTAATTTCAGTAGATATCTCTTCAATACATAGATATTTTAGACAAAACATCAACATTGTCACTATGTTATATTCTGTAACGTTTTGATGAATACATTTTTATAATGTTTCAAACTACAAATCTGGCCACATCCAACAAATTGCACCTTTAATCATTCAGAGCTACAGCTTCTGAGTCTGAAGATGAACCTACCCATCGCAGATGATCCAGCTGATCGGAAGTTGCTGAATCGGGCAAACGGCGTGAACGGAGGTTCAATCAGGTGACCGGTGTTTGGGTACGACAGGACAGTCAGCAGGTGACTGTTCCCGGCCCGCTCCATCATCTCCTTCATCTGAAAAACAAAGTATCAAACCAAAGCTGGGTTCTAAATCACATACTTACTTTTAGTACGTCAAGCAGCTGCCTTTACAAAGGACCTACTGTTGCGTGCAATTGGGACATCTTACGTCATCTTAACATCGTGTCTTGAACTTTGACCCTCAGGCTAATAAATATGCTGTGCAGAGGACTGTTGGCAAAGCATTTTGGCAAAACAATTACACACAATTAATCTCTTGTCTCCCAGATGTTTTCCTGAAGTGTTTCTTTTTCTTTTACTTTTATTTGCACTGCTTGGAGATGATTTGTCAGTCTCTTATAACCTTTATGGTAGGTTTGTCAAATGTCAGTGAACTCACATCCAGTGCAGATTCTTGGGCGGCCCAGTTCTGATCGTCCTCACCTACAACCAGCAACAGAGGAATCTGGAGTCTTCCCACCTGCTCAGAGAAAAACCATCGTAGAATTTCAGCTTTCATCACCAGCTGAAAATTTCTACAACAGCTACCATCACCCATGGAATCATTTATCGACGGAGATACATAACAGATAAATTCATGTTTTAAGAAGAATGCAGAGATAAACTCTGTCTGGTGGTACTCACATCCACTTTGAGTGAGGGGTCTGTGGGGATGGGCAGCACTAGATTTCTCCAGATTACATGGTTCTCCTTGGTGACCTGAGTCTTTGCAGCACCTCTGATTGGAAAAAAAAACATACAGAAAAGTGTGTCACAGAAAGTGCAAAGTTATGCCTGAGAGTTGAAGAAAGATTATGGGGTCATTAAAGTCTTCTGTGTTTATTCTCTATGAACAAGGAAAGGCAGCAGGACATTTTAAACATCAATCTGAAATGTTGAGTAAATGTTCAGTTGCTGGACACAGATCTTATAGTAACTAAAGGTAGATCAACTTACTCATTTAAGTAACTGAATATTTGCTCCAAAGATCCATCAACCGGCTGCACATGGCTCCCATTAATGCACACTGCACACCTGAGCTAGGAGACCACATACACATCGCATTTATATATGGTAAGAAAGACAGAATCTTGAAATCAGAATGCACTTTAATAGACAAAAAAATAGTTAAATTAATAATTCCAAAAGTAAACTTTATTTAATCTATCGCCATCTTACCTTCATAACTTTGGAGTAAACAGCCATTCTGAGGGTGACAGAGGTGCCAAAGGAAAGACCCAACATGGCGATCCTGCTGCCGAAGATCTGAGGATGCCGCTCCAGGACTCCATAGGCCTTCTGTAGTCGTCATTGTTTTTTATAGAATTGCAAATGGTTTTAGTGTGATTTCTGGTGGATTTGCATATTTCACATTACCATGAATATCAACTCAAACCCTGAATCTTTTCTAATAAGCAAAAGACCTAGACTATCAGATTTTTCCCAGTGTCTATCAGAAAGTTGAATTTACAAAAAACATGTCCGTCTCGGCCTCTGAATGACATTTCCTCCACTTTTTATCTTTGCAACACCAGGCTCTGTAGAGGTGGATTAACCTCTGAACCAGTGTTTTCATTGTTTTACTGACACATAAAAACACACAGAGATAACAGACACAGATGCTGGTGTCGCCAGCAAAGACTTTTAAACTCATATCATAAAAATGTACATTATGTGTTGATCATGTTCTGTTATTTTGGGCTGTTCACAACTAACGTTGATGGTTTTTAAATTCAGTAATCGAGTTCACCTCAAAGTATGTGTTGTCCACCATCTTCCCAGTTTCCCTGACCACTTTAGGTGTCAGGTAGTCGAGGGCCATGGCAGCGATGCCGTGGGAGGCCAGCAGTGCTGCGCGGTACTCCACCAACTTTCCTCCACCCCCCCACAGGTCCAGGACGCCAGGGAAAGGTCCTGGTCCTTCAGACAAGTCAAACACTGAAATCAGCTTACAATTTACGCGACAATACTGTTCATTTTAGAAGTTATTCTGCATTACATTTGATGGAAAACATGTTTGAGTGTTTTAAACGTACTTTTCCACATTTATTGTGTTTATTCAGCCTCTGGTCCTACCTGAGGGGAGGAAAAGGGTCGCAGTGAGTCCATCCTCTGTGATCGGGATCCTGGCGACACCAGGTGCCATGTACCAGCGCTCCACCACCACACCAGCCAGTGGCACCTGATCCACCAAGCCCTCAGTCTGATGACCCTGGTACACAGAGATTTTGACCACCATGGGAGTCTGGACATTGATCTTCCTCATCCTGGGGGTTGATGGGGGAAAGTTGATTCGGAAACTGATAAGGTAATAATTGGGCAATTTCTGTCAACCCTATCTTTGTTGGCCTACCGGAGCCCAGGTTTACTGCCTGGAACTGGTCTGAGGCTCCAGAGTAGACCCATCGGTTCAACTCCAGAATATGTCCCGCCCAGACTGGGATCTTCTGAAACTGCAAAGGGAGAGGAACACATTTTTTTCTCATTTTGATGTAAAACTAACAATTTATACGGTCATGGATAAAGTATTTTCATTCTTCATTTAACCCATTGAAGCCTGGAAAGCGGATACGTTGTTTTGTAGTATTTGTATAAGCTCTCAAATACTTTTTGAATTCCATTTCTATCTGCTACAGAGGCTGAAAAATCTATTATTTAGTAGAAGAGTTGACACTTTTTTTTCCAGAATTTCCAGAAAATTAGAGGCTTATTTTAAAATCGCCCAGCGGTTTTTCAGGCCTCAATGGGTTAAAGTGGCTGTACACCATTTAAAGAATACAGTAAAATTAAAAAACAGTAAAAACACTGAATCCCATTCACCCAAGTTTTATCAACAAAATGTACAGTCAAAGTACTCCAAACAGAACATGGTCCCTATGCAAAGACTTCAGTTGTTCCTTTACAAGCCAATGACCATTCCTTTCCATGCAATTCTATAGTTTCATGACAAAATGTATTTTTCTGTAGTTTACAAACTTCACAAGGCTGCAAACATTTCTATATCCATTTTCCTGAATTACCATTTACAGTCCCAGTAGCATTGGCGGTGTAGTGAGCAAACGCCTCCCAGCTGTGTCCATCTTCACAGGTGTGGAGGGCCTGGATGGTCAGCTGGAAACCAGGAAAGACTTTCTGGACCAAGATGATAAACTTCTCATCCACAAGCCCTCTGGATGGCTGGACCGACAGCTTCACACAACACTGCTTCCTGTCCATCCTGAACAAAGCAGACAGATAAAATAAGCAGAGGCAGATAAATTGGCCTTATTTACACAATCTGCAGCACAAGGCTGATTCAAGACGAACATGCCAATGTCTCACACTGATGGGCCCAAGTACATTTGCTATTTCCACAATGTGGGCACTGAGCGTGAAAATAAAAATTAGGCCAGTCTGAAACTCGCAACTCAAATACTGTCCTTCTTGTGTATCTCAAATAGGGCTGCAACTAACAGGTATTTTGAATAGTCGAAAAGTCACAGAGTTTTTCAAATGATTTGTTCAATAATCAGATAATTCATTGCACAATAACTTGACTGTAATTTAGCTATCATGCTTTTAAATTTAATTTGAGGTTCTTTTAAGCATGTGTTATCCATCAATTGAGATAAATCATTCCAAAATATGCCTTTCATTTGACTACTGCTGATATTTGCCACTAGTAATACGAAAGACAAAAACAGAATAATATAATTTAATAGGCCCAGGAACTGCTTTGCTCGAAAAGAGGTATTAGTCTCATTCAATCCTGTGGAAACACTGGTTCTTAAGCTTGTTTTGTAACTGCTTAGTTGCATTTCACCACTGACAGTACTAAATGTAGCTACTTAGTTACATTTCACCACAGACGGTACTAAATGTAGCTACTTAGTTACATTTCACCACAGGCAGTACTAAAGTAAATGTAGTTACTTAGTTACATTTCACCACAGACAGTACTAAAGTAAATGTAGTTACTTAGTTACATTTCACCACAGACAGTACTAAATGTAGTTACTTAGTTACATTTCACCACAGACGGTACTAAATGTAGTTACTTAGTTACATTTCACCACAGACAGTACTTAACTAAATGTAGTTACTTAGTTACATTTCACCACAGACAGTACTTAACTAAATGTAGTTACTTAGTTACATTTCACCACAGACAGTACTAAATGTAGTTACTTAGTTACATTTCACCACAGACAGTACTTAACTAAATGTAGCTACTTAGTTACATTTCACCACAGACAGTACTAAAGTAAATGTAGTTACTTAGTTACATTTCACCACAGACAGTACTAAAGTAAATGTAGTTACTTAGTTACATTTCACCACAGACAGTACTACAGTAAATGTAGTTACTTAGTTACATTTCACCACAGACAGTACTAAAGTAAATGTAGTTACTTAGTTACATTTCACCACTGACAGTACTTAACTAAATGTAGTTACTTAGTTACATTTCACCACTGACAGTACTAAAGTAAATGTAGTTACTTAGTTACATTTCACCACAGACAGTACTAAAGTAAATGTAGTTACTTAGTTACATTTCACCACAGACAGTACTAAAGTAAATGTAGTTACATAGTTACATTTCACCACAGACAGTACTAAAGTAAATGTAGTTACATAGTTACATTTCACCACAGACAGTACTAAAGTAAATGTAGTTACATAGTTACATTTCACCACAGACAGTACTAAAGTTAATGTAGCTACTTAGTTACATTTCACCACAGACAGTACTAAAGTAAATGTAGTTACTTAGTTACATTTCACCACAGACAGTACTAAAGTTAATGTAGTTACATAGTTACATTTCACCACTGACAGTACTAAAGTTAATGTAGTTACATAGTTACATTTCACCACTGACAGCTACATTTACAGTACTAAAGTAAATGTAGCCACCACTGACACGCACTTTGAACTCAACCACAGAAGCCTCAGAAATAATTTACAGAGACAGAGAAGTTACTTGGACGGGGGACGCTAAATGTATTATTTACGGTCACTGTACTCGTCTGTGAATATATGCTCTGCTGATATAAGTTAACAAAAACAAGAAAGAATCATTCAGTACCTTAGTTGAATGAGAGCAGACCTCAGAGCCGTGACGTAGCTTCACGTTTGTGAACTGTGTCTTGGCAGTTGGTGTTATAACAGGTTATTGTTACAGCCCGTGGTAATTGAACTCTGACTGACATTATATGATGCTTTATGAACGGTCTAAAGTTCAACCGGACTGTGAGGAGCTCCAACATCTAACAGCAACTATCTCCTACCACAGCAACGTCAGTTTCCGCACCATAGACTCATAGACATATGTCTATGCATAGACTGGTCCGAACACAAGATGGCGCCGTCGACTCATCTTCTTCTTCTTCTTTGTGTTGTTTTATGGCGGTTGACAAACAACTTTTTGGTGTATTACCGCCACCTACTGATATGGAGTGTGGACCGGGACTTTACACATTCCTGAGTTTAACTAAATAATAATAAAATAATAATAATAAAAATAAATAAATCAAAAAAAAAAAAAAAAAAAAAGGAGAAAAAACTAAACTTAAACTGAAGGTTTAAAATAATAATAACAATAAAGAATGTATATATAAAAGACGGGAGCTAACCAGTCCTAAGCTAACGCTACTTTAACCACTGCAACCGTCCATTGCCACTAGCGCCAAACATACCGGATATGCGCAACAACTGTCGTCAGCCCAAGTGCATTGTGGGAAATGTAGGCGCCAGATTTTTACATTATAACGTCCCCCTGTTAATAATAGCCCAACTCATTTTTTCAAGTTTTGCAGGAAACACAAAAAACTTCACCAAAAGTGTAACATATGACATTTATTGATCATTTCACTCAAAAAGGATGTAACAAAGGATGGCTATTGGCATAGTAATAACACTGTGTGTAAATTATGTAACTTAAGAGAAATAAATTACTTAGGCAATTTTTGAACATGCCTTTATGACTTAAGCAAGATATGGTAACACTTTATTTTGAAGGTGTCTACATAAGAGTCACACAAGCCTGTCAGAAACATGACATGACAAGTATTATGAGCATTATGTTACTTCAAAGTGTCATTAATGTTCATGACACATCCCATGTCATGTTTATGACACGCTCATTTCACTCTTATGTAGACACCTTAGAGTAAAGTGTCAACAATAAAACACTGATAAACTGAACTGATAACTAAACAATCTCCCTCTAGCTCTTCTTTGCTAGGTTCTTATCTGATGCCTATGAATGTGGCAAATTGTCAAAGAAGTGATGGTCTTAAAGGGGTAAAATCACATGATCTGATCAACTGAGGATGTAGGAGATTTTACCATAGGTGGCCGGCGTCATGAGGAGATGATTTTGGCAAAAAAAAAAAACAATTTTGACAAAAAATGACTTAGGTGATTATTTTAACAGTGTGACGATAAGCTTATTTATGCTTCACTTAATGAATGTAGCAATACAATGTAGAAATATTCTGATACAAGAGAGATTCCTGCATTCAAAAAGTATAAAATCTGACATCTACTGGCAGTTTGTTCCAACAATGAACAGCAAAGTAACTAAACAGCCCCTGATTGATTAATAAATAAACAATAAATTTATAAACAAACAAAATAATAAATAAATAAAAACACTAACAAGTGGAAAGAGTGGAGCAAAAATTACTAACACAGTCTGAATAAACAAAAATGATAATTCATATTTAATGACATAACAGAAAACAAACTCACCTTCAATTCATCCACAGAAAAGTGAAAAGAGTATTTATATATATTTCATAATTTATTATTAATATATATATATATAAATATATATATATTCTTTATATATATATAAATATATATATATTCTTTATATATATATATATATATATATATATATATTCCTTATTATGTCTCCAGACGAACCCG
The DNA here is from genome assembly GCF_030273125.1 of Centropristis striata. Classification (NCBI taxonomy): domain Eukaryota; kingdom Metazoa; phylum Chordata; class Actinopteri; order Perciformes; family Serranidae; genus Centropristis; species Centropristis striata. Next base: position 33,968,233 of record NC_081522.1, read on the forward strand.
AACACCCTCTGACCTTTAACCTTTGAAGAGAATGGAGAGGTGGGGGTGGTTGCTGTTGTGCAACTGAGCGCACAACAAAGTGTTGTCAGCTGGTTGTCATCCAGCTGTCCCTTGGGGCCCCTCTGACTTTATAAGGGGACAAAACATGTAACATGTAGGCTACCAGGGTCCCCTCTGGTTTCTCTGGTTCCTCTGGTTCTTATCATTCATGTGGTATTTCTGCTCTTCATTTTCTTAAAGGAACACTCAACCTAACTGACACATTTAAGGAAATCCAGACATCGCAGGTATAACAAATGTGTGTATTGAAAACAGAACATCCTTATTGATTCTATTATCCTATTAAGTCAATGCAATTTCACATGTTTTGGATGGTAATTGATATGTTTTTTTATGCATTCAACTCCTGTTAAACATACATTTGTTTAAAAGACATGTTATAATTGTTTTATAATCTTCCTCGAACCTGATCATAAGGTTTAATCATAATCGCTGTCATGCCCCTTCAATCTTCCCCTGTTAAACACAACGCAAAATGAATGATTGAATCCTGTTTTGGATTGTGTTTTTTTCTGTACACAAGAAGCTGAGTAATTTGGTACAATCCGAACCATATCAAGTGGAAGTCTTCAAGAAGAGGAGCCTAGTTTAGCACAAAGACTGAAAGCTGGGGGAAACTGCTTGTGTAGCATCATCTAAAAGAAACTTGCACCTTCACAGCACTGTTAAAACTCTCCAGGACAAGTTTATTGTGTTGATATGTATGCTACACTAGTAAGCTGCATGCTACCCTACACATCAACCAGCAAACGCTCCATGGTTACAATGATGTATGTGTGTGTCTGATTTATTTCTTTAAACACAACATGCTTCAATGATATTAACAACCCTCAACTACCAGCAGCCTGGCTGCTACGACGCTAACAAAGCTAATAACAACTCAATGTGAAAAAAAAACATATTGCGACAACTTAAGAGGTCAGAGGTCGGCTGTCTCCGGACCTGGTGAAAAATGTCTCGAGCCACGCCTCCTTACCGCCTCCCCGGCTGTCTACACGCACACACACACACACACACACACACACACATTAAATCAATGAGACGGGCTAAAGAAAGCAGACTGAAACGCTCAGCTGCTTTAGAAATATATTCATACATTTAATATTCATGGGAGTCACGCATCATTGTCTGCTTATTCTGACTGGAGAGAGGGTGGGGTGAGGTGGGGGAGCTGTCTCATTCACAACAAAGAGACACAAAGGAGGGGACACCTGTTTCCATCAGGACTGAGGTCATCTGTGTGTTTTGACTGAAATTTAAGTAATTTGAGGAAAATTTTTGCAAAGTGTCAAATGGTTTAACTAAACGTTAGAATGACTATATATATACATATATATATATACACAATTGATATAAGTTTTTGTTGCCATTTTCAGGTTTATTTGATAATGGTAGAGATATAGAGATAGAGAAAGACATGAACCTGTGTTGCAAGGACTATGCCTTAATGGTATACACTCTACCGATAAGCCACTGGGACGCACAGAAAGACAATATTAAGGACATTTTTTATTAGAGTTTTTCTGAGAACCAGTCCTGTTTTTTTTTTTTTTTAAATCAAAAGCATTGATCAGTTCATAGATTTTCTTCCTTCCAAGCAGCAATGCCATTTGCTTAATTTCTATGAAAATCAACTCTCAGGGAGAAATTTACCAAAGCCAGCAGTCACACTATGGCTCGGAGGGAAGGATCAAAGGGAAGGCAACATTTTCAAACGTCAAATTGATTGAATTCTGAATTAGAAAAATAGAAAAACATGGATGTGAATAATATAGTAGTGATCAGTTTGACCCTGACAGACTTGATAACGTTAAGCGGTTTCCACTGGATAGCTAATTTCATGACATCTGTGACGGGATGAATTGCTTTTTAAATTGCCCATTCAATTTATATTGACTGGCCTGAAACGCGACCGGTACAACACATTTATGCTGCTCGTCTTGATCTTTATAGACAGAGATTACATTCTTATGAACACTGAACGTAAGATTTTAATGTTAGACTTTGTTGTAAGCTAACGCTAGTCCGCTAACCCGCTAATGCAAGCCCGTATCAGTGACATTGCAGTTAAACAAATTAAATAAAATGAATAGTTCATGTTTTAGTTGGTCCTGTTGGTCACGATAATCCCGCCCCCAGTTCCTGACGTAATTGTTTTTATTTGTAGTTCAAGACCAAGCTGCAACCTCCGGGTCTGAGCAGTGAGGCAAACTAGGAAGTGCAGCTGCAGAAGCATTTGGGTCAATTCATTTCAATTCAAAATGAGAAAACTTGATTTATTATCTCAGAATTTTATTTAGGACAACACTATGGTCTCAATCGCTAGTAAAAAATATTCTTCAAGACAATTTGATGTTAATAGTGTAAATAAAGACCCCATTTAGAAAGAAAATAGAAGATAAAGAATCATATGATTTGGGGAGGGGCTAGCTTTGATTCACTGGTCACTAACAAGGCATCAGGAGAGAAGCAGAACAATGCGTATCCAGCACAGACATAATAAAAGATTATTGCATTTATTATGTCTATGGTATCCAGCCGTGAACTTGTTTGTCGTCATCTCATAACTTTGACCCATTCACACTGTATTTTAATTTAATGACATTTTGTTCATTTAAAAATGTCTTGTTCAGCGTTTGGTTGGACTAAGGGACACTCCAAGGAGTCACTGTTCATTTTTCTTAGGTAAGTAACGTACATTTAGTTTTTGTTTTTTGCTAGCCAAAACTAACATCCCAGTTAATGCTCCAGTTGATGCTAACATGAATTAGCAGCAACTTCTCTCAGTCAGGTTGAGGTGTAGAGATGCGTGTAGTCAGTATCGTCAGATCCCTCTCGCTCCTCCACAGTCCAAATATGGTCTGCTCCATGTTTTGAAAACAAGATGGCGACACAAGATGGCGAAGAGTGAACTCGATGCCTCAAATGGGCCACAAACCAACAGGTGACGTCACGGTGACTACGTCCATTATTTATACAGTCTATGTTCAAGACCAGCATACAGTTGGTGCCGTTCTGGAACAAAGTTTTCCTGGACGAGAGTCTGGAACTGCCTTGGTCGAAAAAGGGGTATAAGTAATGTTTTTAACGCAGGATTTTTACTTGTGACAGAGTATATTTCACCATCCACGATCGATGAAATGAACGGTTTAACAACCAGTTTAAAAGTCTTTTTCACTCCTTTGAGCAATGGTTGTTCCCGGCATAGCACAAACACACACCATTGAGGCTCCTTAATGCCACCTTTGTCTAAAGAAGACCAACTTTATGTCGCTTCACTCTGCAGTCTATAAAAAGGCTCTTTTTTTCCCCACTGAGAGAGACGACCATTTAAAGTCTGCACACTGGTGATGAGGAGACAACATCATCTTTGTGAAGGAGGCAGTAAAGAGGAGGCTCTGGTGGGGGGTGGTTGTTTCTCTGACAAGCTGAGAACATCCCCTCCAATATAATATGCAACATTTATAACCTTTAGTTTTATTATAACCTAACTGACCTTATTGGTCAGCATTTTCTGTCCGTCAGTCAGTTTTTACATTTATTAAAGGTACATTTCCCTGTTTTTCTAAAGTGAATCCCTGAATTTCTAATCTTAATATTTCATATTATGTATGCATTAATTGTAATAATCTTTATTTTAATGTGCTTTTAAGGAAGGAATATATTAATGAATGTTAAGGTATTACTATAATAATGGATTATCTCCACATTTTAAAGGGTAAAAATTGCCTTAATATGAGCTTCATTTTATCAATTGAGATGAAAATTTAAGGATGTCTTTCATGGTTTTTGATGGATTTTAAGATTTTTTTAACCCCTGAAATCACATCTGCAATAATAAATACCTTAATATAAATTATTACATAAATTATGAATCCTTAAATGAATGGACTTAATTGTGTTGCTTTTAGGCACAAATCAAGGAACAGAAAGTCACATACCTCTTAAAAATGTACTTAAATTGATCATTTTAGGCTCTTGAGAAAGTTTTTTCAGGGTTTGAACCTCTTAATCTATCACATCTAAAATACCTTAAATTGTTAATAATTTTATTTTTGTATACCTTGTGTACCTTCAGGGCAAAGTAATTATATTTTATGTTTTACTTAATTTCTTAATGAAGAATAAACAAAATATGTTTTTTAAAGATGTGTTTTTTGATTTTTCAAATTAAAGGACACATCTAATAATAATGAATAATAAAAACGGATATTAGGGGTTTTAAGGGGTAAATGAGACAATAATGATATTTTAATGGATTATTGTTTCACACTGACAGCAGTTCAGCGAGAGGTCAAGCTCGGCTGAATGCCTGAGATGTCAGGGTGAGGATCAGGGGTCAATGGCTTCACAGCAGCAATGACATCACCACTTCTTACAACCGTGTGTATGTGTGTGTGCGTGTGTGTGTAAAGGCCCTATTTAGACTGACCTAGATCCTCTGCTGTGCTGGTGGGATAAAAACACACTGCATGTAAACATGAGATCATGAAACACGCATTTGACCTGCAGTCAACAACAAATCTCGCTGGTTATCGGCCAATCTGATTGTTTTTTAAAGCTGTTATCTGTTGGTGTGAAGAATAAAGGAAAAAGAGCAAAACATCACATCTCCTGTTTTGAGGCCGAACAACAAAAATATCTTGACTTCAGAGGTGAAAACTTGACCTTTATATACAGTCATGGAAAAAAATGTTAGACCACCCTTGTTTTCTTCAATTTCTTGTTCATTTTAATGCCTGGTACAACTAAAGGTACATTTGTTTGGACAAATATTATGATAACAACTAAAATAGCTCATAAGAGTTTAATTTAAGAGCTGATATCTAGACATTTTTCCATTTTCCATGCTTTACACGTTTGAAATTAAAGCATTTCAGGACTGCAATGAGGCAAGTACAATAATATTAAGACTTCATAGGCTGAGCTCGTCTTCATTGTAAGGCTCAAAATAAAGCTTTGCGACTCCATTCTGATATTTTTTACTCTTTTTTTTTGGACAACAATGGCTTTTTGGTTAGTAAAGGTTGCCGACCCCTAATCTAGACAACACAGAGATGTCTGCAATTTAAAAAAATTATAATTATAGATCTTTACATAAGCGAAAAAACTGATGTTTTCATTGGGGCACAACTCACTAAAATTTTAAGTTTAATTTTTCAGATAGATATCAAATCTACCATGGCATAAACATTTTGTTTTTTTCATGAACATTGAATATTTTTTAAATGAGAATTTGCAATTTCTCTTCACGGAATTTTCTGAATAATCCTGTCTTCACTTTCTTTCTAAAGTGCTTCATTTTAGCGCCAGTTTCTTTAAACTCCTCTCCCGAAAAGCCCAGTCTGTTCTGATTGACTTGGGGAAAAAATTGGCGTGTTAATTCTCAAATCAAGTGGAGATACGGATGGGAGTAGGGCCGGGCGATATGGACCAAAAATCATATCCTGATATATTTACGCTGAATATTGATGTACAATATATACATCCCGATATTTTTATTGCAAAGTGTGAGCAAATGCTCAGTCAAAGTCAAAGACGACATGTCACAAGTAGTTTCATTGAAATTGTTTATATAAGTGAACATAAATACTATATACCTTTTTAAAAAATCTAAAGGTGTGTTTCCACTATAGTCGAAAAGCGATCTCTGTTTGTTTACAACACTCTGTGCACAGTTAGGGATGCCGGTTTGTTTATAATCAGCAAAATATTTTTTATATTGATATATTGCCCAGCCCTAGATGGGAGGGTCATATATTCTCATGTGCCTGCTTGTTATATATGAAGAGCAGTTTGCTGAATCATGTTTTCTGATCTAACCAGCCCACAAACTCCAGACACCCAAATCTACATGCACAAGCACTGAAAAGGGGAGTTTTTCATGATATGTGCCCTTTAAAAGTGAGTTTTAATTGCAAAAGGAAGTGAAGCAGACATCAGCCCCCCACATCATGTGTTCAGACTGATAACCTGATTAATGTCCACAGAGAGAAGCTCATCCATCACTGATTCAGAGCTCTGCTTCCTGGCTTCGGTCCCAGACTCAAGCTCCGAGGTTGTGGAGGGCGTCGGTCCGAGCGTCGTGTCCCGGCCTGACCCCGGTCTCTCTCTTTTTATTCTGGGTCAGATTTAGCATCGCTGCCTGCTGCTGGCGTCCCGCCCGGCTGCTGCCCGTGGTGCCTGGCTCTGCCTGCCGTGAACCCCCATCATCGCCGCCCCGCTCGGTGCCAACAGGAAACAGAGGCTGCTGCAGGAAACAGAAGCTCTGTGTGAGGACAAACACTGCATGGAGCTGCAGAGTGCAGAGATAAAGGGACTGCATTAGAGACATCAGATTTACATTTATAACAGAGAGATGATGGAGGACATGTAGTCTGTTTTTCTTCTTACATGTCCCTTTAAATTTTTTTTATAAAAATCACAGCTTTATACAATATTTTGTGTTTTAGATGAAGAATCATTGTTTGACTTTTTATATTATTTTATTATTATTTTTTTTTATTTCATTAGTTTTTTAAAGCACTTTTTAACCTTTAATAGCATGAGAAGACATACAGGTGCATCTCAATAAATTTGAATATCATAGAAAAGTTTATTTATGTCAGTAATTGAAAAAGTGGAAATAACACATTATATAGATCCGTTACACACAGAATGAAACATTTCAAGTCTTCATATATTTAGTTTCTTCTAATTATGATGATTATGGCTTACATTTAATGAAGACCTAAAATTCAGTGTCTCAAAAAAAATGTAATATAACAAAAGATTAATTTCAAAAAGTATGTTTAATATGGAAATGTTGGCCTCAGAAAAGTATGTCTATCTATATGACTCAATACTTGGTTGGGGCTATTTGACTTGAACTACTGGAAATGGACTTTTCCATCATATTCTAATTGATTGAGATGCACCTGTACTCTAGTACAGAAGTCCCAAGAAGGGAAGAAATATATACAGTGTATAACATCACACACACAGATATTGACATGAACAAACTAGAACGTCACCCAAGGAGACAAGGCTACAAAGAACATGTGTTGTTGCACAACTTAAAGCTCATGAACACAACGAAATCCAAGGAACAACTTCCAAACTTGGGATATGGGCCTTTCATGAAGAGCATTTGAATGCATCATTAGCATTGGCCAAGGTCAATTTGTACAAAAGAGATAAAAAGAAAATCAAACATATAAGCCAACAAAGATAGAAAATCAGTGAAAAAGAATGTACATCAATGATGATTTAAGCAAATATTCAGGCGAATATTCTCAATAAAACAATCCATATCTTCCTCAAAGGTAACGTACTTCCCCTTAATTATCAGTGTAAAATAGATTTTTGATAGGAATACATGAGCACAGTCTGGTCAAAGTCCCTTTTCTCCAATGATTTGTGTTCCCTTTACCCTTAAATCCAAGAGCCAACCAAGAAGGGCAGCACTACAGGAAAGTGTTGTAGGAGAAACACTATTCACAGTCCAAACATGTTGACAGTTCAGTAAATCCCAGAGCAAATGAAGTGGCTACTGCAGCACGAGAGCTTCTGGCAGCTGGAGCAGAAACGTCCACACAGAACCACTTCTGGGGAAACCCTTCATCTGCCGGCGCGGCTTCCAGGTTTTATCATCGACGGCGTACTCCAGAGTCATGCTCCTGTTGAGCGTGAGCACAGAGTCGCCTCTCACCACCGCCGTGAACAGCGAACCTTTGCTGTTGGCGAAGTGTCCGGGCAGAGACGACCACTGGCCCGTTCTCAGGTTATAACAGTCCATCAGGCATCGCAGGAAGTCGTCCGATGGACCGTTCCTCATGATGTACAGGTTGTCCCTGTGGCCGACCATGCAGTGGCCATAGCTCTGCTTCCTGATCAACGTGGTCACCAGCTGCCACTCGTCTTTCCCTGAGACGTACTCGTAGATCTCCGTGGTCTCCATTGGCCTCCATAAACACACAAATATCCTGCTCATGGTTTTGGTGCATGCCGCCCCTGCCGCCGGTCGAGGTAAGTGAGCGGCGAACCCCCACCTCCCCGTCTTAACGTTGTATGTTTCCACAGACGACATCACCGTTCGCTCGTACTCTCCCCCGATGGCGTAAAGACGACCGTCTACACCCACGAGGCTGAGGTTGTATCGCAGCTGTGCCGGACTGGAGATCCGGCTCCAGCTGTTGTTTTCCACGCTGTAGCAGAAACAAGACTCGACGACTTGTTTTTGAAGTCCATGAACACCTCCGACGATGTAGAGTTTGTTGTCTAAAACAGTCACTCCAGCCATTGAGGTACTGGCCTCTAGTGGAAGATCTGTCAATACTTTCCAACTGTTGCCAGTTTCATCCAGGTAGCAGACCGTCCTGGAGGCAGCGTGGATAGTTTTATCTCCGCCACAGGTCACATGAGCGCCCACAGCCACGAAAACACTCGGCCTCAAAGACTCCACGTAGGAGATCAGCTCTGTCGGTAAGGATTTCTTAACTTCCAACTCCAGGTCGACGTACATGTTCCGGATGAAGAGCGCAGCAGCGTGGTAAAGGTCCATGAGGCCGAAGGTTGCAGCGGTGTGATACATCAGCAAACAGTTGTCAGAGTCAATGAGGTTGATGAGATGCTTAATGAGAGGCGCCACCTGCAAGAAAGCAGCGCATTCGATGGCTTCAACGATGTCGTCGCCGTCCAGGTTGGGCATCTCACCTCGCAGCACTGCCAGGGCGATAAGGAAACCTTGAGCACGCAGAGACTTGAGGTGGATTTCTTGCTGCCGACACTCCTTCATCCCAGAGCGATACAGAGCTTGGAAATAGTCGCAGCTCTGAACAAGAAGCATCTTCTCCTCAGAGAAGTGAGTGTCACCGACCACGATGGTTAATTTAGCTGCGGGACAACATGGCAGATAACTTACGTCTGCACTGTCACAGCTGCTGCCGTCCTCGGATTCACTGCTGTGTGCTGACATTGCAATTCTCTGATAAGGATTTATCGTCCATGAAAACTAGAAGCTAGAGGTTAAAGCGTTTCTAAAAGTCCTGAACAGGAGCGAAGTGATTCAATACGAAACAGCTACACTCTCAGTTCTTTCACAGCCTTTAAAATAGATGCAGATAAAAATAGAAGAGAACAAATGACCAGAGTCACATTCATGTTGTGGACAACATGTGAACACTTGGCCACTGATATCTGCTGCAGACTTTAAAGATCAGTTCAATGAGTTTGTTTAATCTGTACAAAAAACTATTGAAAATACAGAATCGACAGCTTGCCTCTATACAATGGGTTATGTGTATGGCTGGGCAATATGGACCAAAAGTCATATCCCCATATATTTAGTCTGAATATCGATATACAATATATATCCCAATATTTTTTTTATCGCAAAGTGAGAGCAAATGTTCAGTCAAAGTCAAAGCCAAATATGACATGTCTCAAGTAGTTTTATTGAAACCGTTTATTTAAGTGAACATAAATACTGTATAAAGCTCAAAGCTCCATAGATTGCAAATTTAAATTAAAAATATATCTTAAATAGAAATATCATATGAAATAAAATAGGCCTATCTTTTTCTGAAATAAATATATTTATATGAGAAAAGAATAACGAACATTACAAAAGAACTAAATATGACAAACCCTCGTAAGGGCAGCATTTATATATAAAGAAAGAAAAAAAAGTAAACTAAATCGATATATGGGATATGTTCTAATTCCATATCACATTTAAAAATATATCAATGTATTGCCCAGCCCTAGTTATGTGCTCGATTTATTACCTTTTGACAGAGCCAGGATAGCTGTTCTCCTCTTGTGTTTGGTTAAGCTAAATAGCTGCTACTTTGAGCTCCATAATTAGTGGGCAAATGACATTGGAGTTGATCTTCTCATCTAAAGCCATTTTCACATGTGTACTGCAACATCAAACTTATCTAGACATTACCCGAAGGAGACGATGTAAGCAAAATGTCCTAATCAGTTGGACCGGACACACAACAAATATTCCCTTGCCAGCTCCAGAGTGTAAAGTCTGTGTAAATAATTAAGGCCATGTGTGAATAGAGATGGTCATTGTCTGGAGAATTCACAGTGAGCAAGTGGTAATGTTGGCTGGGGCAAAAAGAGTGAAAAAGAAGGGAAATTTACACAGATGCTAACGGAAATGTCTAACTGGAGAAACAAAAAGATTTGGGAACTTATTTAGGTAGGGTCCGACGCCAAAACTGTTAAAAAACAGTAAGAGTTGTTTAAATAACTGCAGTGTTATTTGTTCGCTCTTACTAGAAGCTTGACTAAACCAAACGGAGGAATTCGAGGAGGTCAGAACTTGTCTGACATGTATAATCACCTCTTGTGTGCTACATATGTGAAAGAACAATTCCAGAAATGTAACTTTTTGTTTTTTACATCTACATCTTGGGAGTTGGAAAGCTAAAAAAGTTAGATTTCCCAAAATATCTCCTTTAATTCATCATATTTAACAGGAATATCCGTCTTCTCATCTGACTCTCCACAAATCCACAATCATGACAAATTCCACATATAAACACCAGAGTAATGCAAATGAGAAAATAAAAGTTTGAGTGTAAAGTTGTGTGAAAGTCTGAATATACACAAGAGAAACTAGACTTTTTGAACCCAGTGGTTTAAGGGCCAGGGAGTAAACACTGATATGATTACAGAGGTCTAGCCTTTGTGAGTGGCTGTGGGCTCAGATTAGTGTGAAGAACAACAGCCGCAGCTCTTTGTTTCTGTCTTTACATCTGTTTTCTGTCGATCTGTCTCTTTACATTGACTTACAGTGAGGCCGAGGAGGGGCTGACCTACATATGGGCTCTGTGGGGCAGAATTACACCAGGTCATGTGACCCAGCCACTGCCTCCTCAGTTACAACAATCCCACCGGCTCTAGCAGTTTAAGAGCAGGCAGAGGGGATTGTGGGAAACGCTGTGCTGCCACTTTGAGCTGCAGGTGCTGCACTTGGTTATATGAGGACAAATGCACTGCAATAACCAGAGGCTGTTGAAATGTAAAAAATACCATATTTTATGTGGAAAATGGATGTAAACAGGTATTTCATTTAATTATTTTAATTTACACTCCTGCACCATGTAGTGGAGGATTGAGCGGCTAAACAGACAGATATTTTTCCTTAGGAGATGGTGGAGACCAAAAACAGATTGAAAATTGGACTTACATTCATCTAGTGCAGGGATGGGAAACTGGAGGCCCGGGGGCCGCATACGGCCCGCACCCTCACTTGAAGTGGCCCTCAGTACAACACCATGCATTTGAGCATGAAATCTTAAAAGTGCAGTGTAAAAATGCACAAAATTACTTGCAAATAAAGTTGGTCTGCTGTTCTTGCACTAAAAATTAAAGAAATCACAGTAAGTGTTGTTTTTTTTTGCTTCAAACCTTTTGTATTCCTATTTATACTGTTATACATGCATTTGAGCATGAAATATGTTAAGTTACTGCACTGTAAACATATTTAAAATTGCAGTTTCATCATATCTGGTTAAGTGCACGGTCCTATATGTGGCCCTGTGGTAGTGTCCATTAAAAATTCTGGCCCCCTCCAGCATTTAAGTTGCCCATCCCTGATCTAGTGGATACAAACACAAAACCACCAGTAAATTATAATTTTGCTCTGTAAGTGCTGGATGTGCTGTTAAACTGTCTGCTAAAAAAGTTTAACATCAACTTAAATGGTGATGATGCTAATTCACAACTTGTTTCTGCTGAAAACAAGTGGCCAGAAAAATCTGCTATTTGCAGGTTAAAATATCATAATAAGCTTCTGTAGGCAAGAGTTTGTAGCCTTGTCAATTTGTTGTTCTAAATGTTATATGTATGTATGTAATTGGAAAGTTGTCAAAACTGAAAAAGAAGAATTAGAAACATACCCAAAAATGTATGCAAGTTTTATGAAAACATGCTAAAATGCATGTGTTAATATGTTAACAGTAGGCCTGTAGAAATTATCTTTCAAATAAAATAGACGGGTAATAATAATAACTAGAAAATTTCCTCTGGGGAAATTCTGAAAGGGCCACGGGGGCTACTGCCGGTGTGTGTACACTATGATGAGGTTCTTCAGAGATTTCAAACTTTGCCCTTTAACCTCAAAATGTGTGTGTGTGTGTGTGTGTGATTGTGTGTGAGTGAGTGAGTGTATTTGTGTGTGTGTGTGTGTAGCGAAAATCGCATAAAGTTACCTGTGTGTGTGTGCACGTGTGTGCGTGTGTGTTTGAAGCATGTGTATGCATGTGTGAGGAGTGTGCGCGTTTACGCTCATGTGTGTGTGTGTGTATCTGTAACTGTAATCACATCAAAGATCAAAGGCAATGAGATCAAAGCAATCAACAGAATTAACTGGCACCTGTTCCAGTGACAGCAGAGGTGGACAGACTGCAATTTCTGTCCTCGAATAGAATCCCGATCAAACCGCACGTTTTGATATATAATTTGTCCTGCAACTCTTCAAGTTGTACGACTAGTAGCAGGACGAAATTGCGTCCGGAAGAGGAAGAAGAAGAAATCCACAGTATAACAGTAGTGCTCGGTCCGATTGCCCCGAGGCCCTAATAATAGGCCGTATGCAGGAAAACCTGAGTGAGAATACAGCATGTAACATTAGTGTCTCCAATTCAGTACTTCCACACACTTCATTTTCTTCACTCTGTCAGGGCTTTGGAGGTTGCATATTGGCAACAAATAGGATGACATGACAAGATAAAGTGTTGCATCTGGGATGAGTTTTAGCATTTTTATAAAATATAGGTCTGCTATTTTCATGCTTTTATGCAAGTGTTATTAGTATTAAGGGGGATGTGTTTCCTGCATCCACTCCAAACATACGCATGTGCAGCACAGACAACTGCAAAATAAAAACCATCACATTTCTCCCATGTACCTGTTTCATGCACTTCTGTTTTGAAATGCATTTTGGGAAATGTAGGAAACCCCTGCATATGGGTAAGGCTGAGGGCAATGGGTTCAGCTGAGATTTTATAATACATACAGTATCCTAATGTAAGTTCATGAATATATAACATTCACTTTATTACAATTGTCCAATATAAATATATATTTATTCTAATTCATGAATTGTGTTTTTGTTGCTTTATTACCTTTAGATAAGATTTTCATGAAACGATTCTCTTCTTTTCCCTCTCTGATGAACCGCAGCACAACCTGAGTAAGCCCCTCTGAATCCCTGCGCTGGTTCTACTACGTAAAAATAGTCCGCCTCTTTTCACATTAGTTTAAAGGTAGCTTTCTCCCGTCACGGACTTTAAATTGACCGTGTACGATACAACTCGTTAAATCGCAGTTTATGCATGTATTATTTTGGATATAAAGCGGGGGGTTCTGTTGTGTTATTTAAGGTTCAGCTGAGGGCAGGCGGAAGGATCTATTTTGATCTTTGTAAATATTGGCACCGGCGGTGCGCGATGCAGAGTGGCGCGTTTCTCTGGATGCTGGGGCTTCCTTTGAGCGGACTACCGATGGATTTTCACCGTGTAGCGGTTTTATTTCGCCCGTGAGAAGAAGCGAGGGCTTCGCTAATAATTGGGATTCATTACGCCAATATTTTCCAGGTGTATTTTCTTTTTTGGGGGTGTTGTGGGAGAAGTGACGGGCAGCATGCTGCTCTCTAAACTGGGCTCCTTCTCCCACATGTCGTCCAGCATGGATCTACCGGCGAAGCTGCAGCAAGGTAACGGATTTAACCTTAACATGCCGGTGTTACGGCGTATTCCGCGACCCGGAAGATTCTATGACCAGATTTACTTTAGCCTTACCTAACCCCAACCGGTAGACGCCGAGCCAAAACCTGAACGTTAATGTGATTTTCCAAAACAATCAGGACAAATCGGGTCACAGAATCTGACTGGTCGCATAACACAACGTAACACGTGGTCCAGCACTTTGACTGGTTAACATAACATCAACTAACGGCTATTTTGTACACTTTATCACATTAACAGTTACCAACTATGTGTGTTACTTTACCATTAAAAAAAAGAAAAATATATAAATATTAAATGAATTCAGCAGATGGTATCATATATTCACATATGAGATGTTAAAACCACGAAATTTTTATGAAGCATTTTCACTCAACTATTTGATATACAATACAATTGCAGCTAAAGTGCTGTTTTAATATGCAGAACGAAACAGGATTAATTTACCTGTGTTCAAACTGTCCAATAATTGTCTTGAGGTCTGCAAAAAGATTAAATACCTTGGTCATTGTATTGCATATGAATGATGATGATGACATATACAGACAGTGTTGTAAGTTATATGCACAGGTAAACACCATAGCAAGTTTATTTAAAATAATACCAACTTACTGCTATTTTGTACACTTCATCACACTTGCAGTTACAACTATGTGTGTTACTTTACCATTAAAAAAAGAAATATATAAATATTAAATTAATTCAGCAGATGGTATCATATATTCACATATGAGATGTTAAAACCACTTCATTTTTATTTTTTATTTTCCCCAAAGATATTTGAAATCAAACATTTTCTCTCAACTATTCGGTTAGTACATGTGTTATACCCATAGACTGTATAAATAAACTGTTGTTACAGCATGTTGTTTAACGTTAAATAAAACGTTGGCCATTTTGAAAGCCAGGTGTTGTACTAAATTTGGTAGCTATCTCGTTATAACGACGATACCCCTCTATTAAAAAGACATCTTTTTACTTTTACCGCAATCACCAAGCTGCCGTTGTTTAAACAGTTTGTATTGCAGCCGTTGATGCTGTCGACAGTCCACCATTTTTAAACGGCTGGCACGAGAACAACAAGGGTCATATGAGGTTGTTTGGTTGCACGATCTTGTGTAGTTATTTGCAGGTATTTTCTAAGTTTAACATATATCGTATTTTCTTAAAACCGCGTTTATTTAGAACTATGTGTTAATAGTCTAACGCGGCAAAAAAAACGCCGGTGACAAAACGAGGCTACACCGGCACAGAGAAGGGGGGGAGGGGGTAAAGATTTTGGCGCAACACCACCAAGTCCCAACCGTCCGAACTCATTTAAAAGTCCTGATTTGTATATTCTGTGTTTCTTTTTTCAGCTAAAGCAGACAAGCAGCCGTTTGACAAGCTGTACCGGCTGGACTCGGTGCTCGGCAGCGGAGGATTCGGTACCGTCTACTCGGCGGTCCGCCTCGCCGACGGGCTGCCGGTAAGAGCTGGGAGCTGCTTTGTTTTGGTCCCCGGCACATGGCCGCGGCTCGCAGCGTCAAGCTACACACTGCGAGCAGCTTCGTTTCCGGCACCTGCCTTCAAAATAAAAGTCTTATTGAAGTCTTAAAAAGTACATGATACAAGAAGTTCTTAAAATTGGAAACGATAGTTAACAAAACAAATCATTCTTGAAAGGAAGGTTATACACTGAGCACATAAAATTTGTACTATTTAAAATCTTTTGTCTTTGTTTTTTTGAAAAGGCATAGTTGATGCTGTACCCAACAACGGTTCAACATTGTTTGGGCCTGTGGGCTTTAATTTGAATTCCTGTAACTTCCTGTTTCACTCCGGTCAGCTGTGTAGCTTGACAGCCCAGTCCAGCCTGCCATGTGGTCTTTGTTTTCACAAAGAAATGGGTTTAATGAGGCTTTGTCATCTTCTTATACTGAGAAGTAATCCCGCTATTTTGCTTTATACTCATCTGGGGAACAAGAAGTGATTATGGATTTCCTTCAGAAATATTGTCCTCAGTAAAATGTGATCAATTTGCTTTTTTTTCTTTAATAACAAAATCATTACTATTAGACAAAACATTACTGCCCTAAAACCTACAACTGAACTTGCCCTCCCTTTCTCCAGAAACTCCACCTGTGTCATGCCTCATTTTAACTGTTTAAATCTGAAAGAACTTGGTGATATTGTTGGTCAGCTCAGGTCCTCCACCTGCTGCCTGGATCCCCTCCCAACTGCATTTTTCAAAAATGTTTTTAACTGCTTAGCACCAGAGGTTTTACATATCATTAACACGTCTCTTCAGTCAGGTATATTTCCCACATCACTAAAAACAGCTGTCATCAAACCACTTCTGAAGAAAAACAATCTGGATCAAAGTGTCATTGCAAATTACAGGCCCATCTCCAACCTACCATTCCTCAGTAAAATACTTGAAAAAACAGTTTACATTCAGCTCAAGAATTATCTAGCATCAAATAGCCTCTTAGATACGTATCAGTCTGGATTCCGTCCCCACCATAGCACAGAAACAGCACTTATTAAAATCCTAAATGATCTACATATAAACACAGACTCCAAAAAAATTTCCATTCTTGTTCTACTTGACCTTAGCTCTGCATTCGACACCATTGACCACAATATCTTACTGGAAAGACTTGAAAGGTGGGTTGGTTTATCAGGCCCAGTTCTAAACTGGTTCAGAACCTACCTTCAGGACAGACAGTTTTACGTTTCCATCGGTGAATTTCATTCAAACAAAATGAACATTACATGCGGGGTACCACAAGGGTCAATTCTAGGACCACTACTGTTTAATCTCTACATGCTTCCACTCTCACATGTCATACGCAAACATAAAATAAGTTATCATAATTATGCAGATGATTCACAACTTTACATTTCACTACACCCCGATGACCTATCACCCATAACATCCCTCACTCAGTGTATCAAAGACATTAATCAATGGATGTCACACAATTTTTTACAACTAAACAAAGACAAAACAGAAATACTCATCTTTGGTGCACAGGCTCATAGACTGAAAATTGCAGCACACCTCAACTCTCTCTCCCTTGACAGCAAAACTGAAGCAAGAAATCTGGGTGTAATTATCGACAGCAATTTAAATTTCAGAAGTCATATCAACCACATCACCAGATCATCTTTCTACCATCTCAAAAATATCTCTAAATTGAGAGGCTTTCTGTCAAAATCTGACTCAGAAAAATTAATCCACGCATTTATAACAAGTAGACTAGATTACTGTAATGGTTTATTCACTGGAATCTCCAAATCAAGCATTCAAAGGTTACAACTAATTCAAAATGCAGCTGCACGTATTCTCACTGGCACCAAGAAATATCAACACATCACACCCGTTCTTAAGTCCTTGCATTGGTTACCCGTTAGAACAAGAATTGATTTCAAAATACTGCTCCTGGTTTATAAAGCACAACACGGCCTTGCACCTCAGTACATCACAGATATGCTCATCACCTACACCCCAGCAAGAACACTTCGGTCAACAGGCAGTGGCAACTTACTCATCCCTCACACCAGATCCAAAGAAGGAGAAGCAGCTTTTAGTGTTTATGCCCCAAGAAAGTGGAACACCCTGCCTGACACAGTTAAACTTGCCACATCAGTAGCCATTTTTAAAAACAGATTAAAAACCTATCTTTTCTCTACAGCATTTGGTTGAATTGTGTGCATGTGTGGTTGTGGGAGTGGGTGCACATGTGTGAGTAAGTAAGTGTATATGTGGTGAATATGGCATGGCTTGTCTACCTGCACTCTTCAATTAATTTGTAATCGATTTGTTTGATTTTTCTGTGTTTTTTGTTGTTGTTGTTGTTTCAAACTGTAATTATGTGTATTGTGAAGCACATTGAGTCTGCCTTGTGCATGAAATGCGCTCTATAAATAAAGTTGAATTGAATTGAATTGAATTGAATATGGATTTGATAATATTTTCATAAAATTCCCCCAAATTCAAGAAAAACACCCTTTTTATAGTAATTATTAAAGATAAACAAAACACTTTGTGTTACTTGCGGTCTTTCATGGCTTCTGTTTTTTGATGTTTTATTAAGTAGACATTTTATTCTGCCCTTCAATATTGTTTGTTATGTATATAACTGTGCAGTGGCTGTGTGTTTATGGTTGTGTCTGTGTATTTTCAGGTGGCAGTGAAGCATGTGTGCAGAGACAGAGTGACTGAGTGGGGCTCTCTGGTGAGATTAACCTTCTGATTTAACTATTTTATAACTGCCTCCTGTTGGATTGGTGACTAGTTTTGCTGCTATATTAGTTATTTAATCCTTTAACGAAAAAGGCAGTATCACTGAGATTAAGATCCTTTTACAAAAATTTTACGAAAGCATTAAAATACACTATTTACATACACAATAGACACATTAGTTTCATTTAAAAATTAGGAGTGATATTCAGAATACCTGATTGTTTTTAAAATCTTTAAATTGAATTAACAATTTGACTTCAATGTTTTTTGGGGCTCATTCTTTCCTCCAAGTTCTTCCTCACATTTTAACAATATTCTAGATAACATCAGAGAGTAGAGCTATTGTTTAAATTAGGTGTCTATAAAGTATTTTTCCACCAGTTTTTATATTATGTGACAGTGCATTTTGTAATTGCACATAAAAAACTAGAGTGGAAACTTGGAAAAAATTACCTCAAAATATTAATTTAGTCTTAAGTCTAACATGGTTCTGTTGATTTAAAAGCTGGAACACAACAAAAAAGACTGACGATTTGAAAAATGCATCTGTTGTGTAGAAAAAAAACATATCTGTCTAAAAATGTGCACTACACCACAGAGTGGTAGAAATATATAGATTGTAAATAGAAGAGGAACAAGAATAGACTCTTGTGGGACTCCTATATTTATTTGTCATTTCTATATCTGTGGATGTATTGTTTATAATAATTTTATGGTCAGTGTGTTGATGATATATTTCTCTCTCAGAGTGGCTCGGTGGTTCCTCTGGAGATCGTGCTGCTGGAGAAGGTGGACGGGGCGCTGGGTGGTGTGGTGCAGCTGTTGGACTGGTGGGAGCAGGCGGACGGCTGGCTGATCGTGATGGAGCGTCCCGAGCTGGGGCAGGACTTGTTCGATTACATAACGGAGCGCGGCGTGCTGGACGAGGCAGCGGCACGCGGCTTCCTGCTGCAGGTGCTTGAGGCGGTGCGCCACTGCTACACATGCGGGGTCATCCACCGGGACATCAAGGACGAGAACCTGCTGGTGGACCTGAGGACCGGACAGATCAAACTCATCGACTTCGGCTCCGGGGCCCTCCTCAAAGACACGGCCTACACTGAGTTCGATGGTGAGTCAGATCATCGAACAGAATATAAGGAGGAGGAGGAGGAGGAGGAGGAGGAGGAGGAGGAGGAGGAGGTTGGTTTAGCCTAAATATCAATGTCAATAAGATGACATCATGCTTCATTCCTTGTGTTCTTTACTTTTGGGAAAGTGGGGACATTTAAAAGGCGGGGACATTAAACAAAGGACACTTTTGAAAAGTGAGGACCATTTTAGAAAGCGGGATGTTTCACAAAGTGGCGATGCTCTTTAGAAAGTAAGGACAGCTGTGTGGACATTTAGTGTTAAATTGGGGAAAGTTTTGAAAGTTGATTAGAAAGTGAGTTGTTTTTTTTTTTTTTAACCATGAGGACATTTTTTTTAGAAAGACAAAAGGATAATAATGTATTTTTTGGAGATGTTACAGTTTTGTTAAGTGAAGATATTTTTTCCAGTCCTTTCCATGTAATTTAAATATGCAACTAAATCCCATATTTATTTATCCATTATGATCTTAATTAAATTTCTGTCTGCAGTATTTTTGTTTTACACAGAATGACAAATGTTACTGAACCCGTCAGTGAAATTTCACTTCAGGGTGTTTTTAAATAGTTTTATGGATCTGCAGCGACACCGTGTGGCCACAACTGGGAATACAGAAACCTGGAAACACGGGAACACCAATTAAAAAATGACTTCCTTTTAAAAAAAAAAAAACAAAAAAAAAAAAACTTTTTGAGGGTTTTGACTTGAGTTTTAGGGTTATAATCCTGTTAGGAGTAGGGGATTATATCAATAATGGTCAGTCAGATCACTGTCTTGTATTATTGAATATAAAAGATATCTAACGCTCCTTCCCCTCTTCCTCCCGCCAGGTACGCGGGTGTACAGTCCTCCGGAGTGGATCCGGTTCCGCCGGTACCACGGCCGCTCGGCTACCGTCTGGTCTCTGGGTGTGCTGCTGTACGACATGGTTTGTGGGGACATCCCCTTCGAACAGGACGAGGAGATCCTGAGAGGACACGTCTACTACAGACGTGAAGTCTCATCAGGTCAGTCACATCTACGCTCTGCTTAGATCAGCCATTCTCAACCTTGGGGTCCCGACCCCAATTGGGGTCGCGAGATGATTTCTGGGGGTCGCCAAATCATTTTGGAAAAAATATAAATGCACAAAATTAATATTAAATAACATCATTTCAGACGGGGAGATGTTTTAGTTGTTGTCTGCTTCATTATTTGTTCAAAATTCGTCGCATCAACTGAGTTTGTCTGATCTGAACTGTGCGTGTTAGATTCTGTTCAGTGAAAACAGCGGAAAAAATAAACAAACAAAAAGAAAAAAAACTGGCGCGTTGTTGCTTTGCCGCAGCTGCAGTTTGCTAGCAGTTAGCTATAACTGATGCTGGAAAAATGGAGCGATGGCTGCAAAGAAAAGCTCCAGACTGGGTCAGCAGCAGCAGCAGCAGCAGGGGTCCCAAGGTCTAGCAGCAGAAAGACTAACGGGACCACCAGCCGAGAAACGGAGGCGGTGGGGCCGACACCGGCTAGGCTCCCTAAATATCACTTCACCTAATACCTCTTCTTGAAGTATGGCTTTTCGTGCACGACAAAAAACAACACAGGATATCCACAGTGTGTCATTTGCTCTGAAGTGCTGGCAAACGAAAGCTTGAAACCGGTAAAACTGAAGAGACAAGGGGGGGGGGTTACAACATGCATGTTAAATCGGGGGGTCGCGACTCAAAAAGGTTGAGAACCACTGGCTTAGATCACAGGGTCAGGTTTTACATTGACCTCCACTGACTGAGGCAGCTCCGTTAATGTTCTTCATCTTGTGGTCACAGAGTGCCAGCAGCTGATTGGCTGGTGCCTGAGCCAGCAGCCGTCGGAGCGGCCGACCCTGGAGCAGATCCTCCTCCACCCCTGGATGACGGGCAGCGACAGGCAGCAGACGGACAACGCCAGCATCACGCTGCACGCCATCTCAGCCGACTCTTCGTCCTCGTCTTCCTCCTCCAGCCAGCAGAGCCTCTGATTGGTCGACACGAGGCTGCCGGAGGGTTGCAGCACTGACTTGATTGACAGCGGTCTTCCAGTGGCATTCGAATGCCCTTGTTTATGCGGCATTGGCCCTGTGAGGAAGTGTTTGGGTCGCAGTTCAGGAATGCGGTAGACTCTGTGCTGCTCCACAGCGCCCCCTCCTGATCACAGACGATAGAGCAGCTCTTTAAGAGCCTCGACACTTGTCTGGTGTTCTTGTTTCAAAGTGCCTTGAGATTCAAAACTGCTATGGTGTGCTTTTCCGTGGCAAACCAGCTTGGTTGCTGGAGGTGTGGAGGGTTATTCAGAGGTTCCTAATTAAGTTTGAACTGAATAAGACAAGTGTTATTGATCTACTCAGCAAGAAAGTGAAATAGGAGTTCCCAAAATGTCAAATGTTTACAGGAGCAACCCTCCCTGTAGTGTGGGGCGAAGGACCTTCACCTGCTGATGTTGTGGGATACTTAAAACACACATTCAACACACACCTCTGTAGAGCTGGGAGTCTAAAGTTTCCATTTTCGAGTTTAACTGTTTTCTTCCTTTCCTTTGTCTGGAAACATTATGTCCTCCATATTATCTCTCTCCCGCAGTCTCTGGGTGTAAAATGCACAGTCAATGCAAATATTCTGTTTTGTATTATGAATATACTGTATGTATTTGTTTTCTATGTATTTCTATATCATTTGTACATTTGTTTTATACATTTTTACATTTTATTTATTTAGTAAAGAGACATTCCCCCGTCCTGTGATTATTTATTTCTTATTTTTGTAATTATTTTTTGTCTTTCTGAAAACAAACTCCAGAATCTCATTTGCTTTTTGTGTTATGTTCAATTCTGAAAGAAAGTATTTTTTCATTGAAATCTTTCAAAAATAAAAGTTTGTATGAAAACAATGTAAACAATAAGTTTTCTGTGTGATGTGTTTGATGCCCTTACAGGAACTTCTCTCTACAAACCACATTACCTTAAAAAAAAAAAGTTTGTTGATTCAGTTATTACTAAGTAACTTCAATTGAATTATTTCATTATTTAGTGGTTGAATTGAAAGAAATCACTCCCTTTCAATGTAATAATTTGATTTAATATAAATATATTTCACATTTATGACAATTTAATGCTGTGAGCAGTGCAAAAAAAATAGGCAAGTAAATCCCAAATGTATTTTATTTATCCAGTATTAACCTAATGCAATTTCTGTCTGAAGTATTTCCGTTTAGAATAAAATGTTAATTTATATTAACTTTTTTAAATTTAAATATTACAAAATAAATTAAAATTTCACTTCAGGGGGTTTATAAAGAGTCGTATGCATCTGCAGCGACATCGTGTGGCCGCAACTGAAAATACAGAAACCTGGAAACTGGATAAAAAAGGACATTAAAAAAATCGTACATAAGAGTTGTCATTATTAAATAGGCCGTATGATTTAAAAAGTTAAAAAGTATTTAATTTTGTAGCAGAGATGGAAAGTTCGGCAGCATAATTTTGAACAGGCGCTTCGGGGACAGCTACCGCCAGAGGTCCTCCCGTCGTCAACACCGGAACAACACGTGAACAGTAAGTTCATCAGGCAATGCTTTATAAAGTGTGTTTAAATTAGATATCGTGTTATTGTTTTACATGAATTGTTTAGTATAACTATGTATGTATTCAGCTCGGAGACGTACAGAGACCTAACGTTAACCCATAAGCCCAGACAGCCGCGAAATAAGCAGCTTCTGCTGCACTCTACGCCGAACCCCGTTTTAAAAACGAATAAGTCAAGATTAACCGGTCTTGGCCACGATAACAGTGTTTATAAAATTCAAATCAACTACATTTTTAGATTGACAACGATGTGCTGTTAAATTCGGCTGTCATAGAAATAAACAAACGGCAGTATTTAAAAATAAAATCCTGACTTAAGTTGGTACTCACTTGTTCATCACAGTGTAATTTGGTTTGAGCAGGCGGACTGAAAGTAATGCTTTAAAAAGGTATTAGGTAATGGTGGAATTACGAAATGCATTGACCAAAAAATAAGAAATACTAATAATTTGCAGTATAAAACAAAAATATTCTAGCAGAGTTGTTCATCATATACAGTCATGGAATGTCGCGAATGTTTTCTTCAATTTCTTGTTCATTTTAATGCCTGGTACAACTAAAGGTATATTTGTTTGGAGAAATATAAGTTGTAAGTATAGTTATGAGATGATATCTAGCCATTTTCCATGGTTTTCTTGATAATAACCACATCATTATCAAGAAAACCATGGAAAATGGCTAGATATCAGCTCTTAAATTAAACTCATATGAGCTATTTTTGTTGCTGTCATTATATTTGTCCAAAGAAATGTACCTTTAGTTGTGCCAGGCATTAACATGGACAATTAATTGAAGAAAATAGGCGTGGTCTAATCATTCAACTGCAAGAGAAATCAGTGTACATGTGGCTGGTGTGTTACTGGTTCTGTGTGTGTGTTTTCCATCAGAGGGGTCAAAGGTCAGGATGGGTCGCTCCTCCAAAGACAAGCGGGACATTTACTACCGTCTGGCCAAAGAGGAGGGCTGGAGAGCGAGGAGCGCCTTCAAGCTGCTGCAGCTCGACCACGAGTTCAACTTGTTCACAGGTGAGACCTGCAGGACACCTGAGACGATCGACCCGAGACATTTAAACGTCCAAGCCTACATTACAGACCCCTGGAATGGGTACAATCGAGTCTGGATCTGGTTTCGGTGCTCCTTTAAGACTACTTTGGTGTTATGGCTGGGCGATATATTGATATAAAAAATATACATTAATATATTTTTAAATGTGATGTGGAATTAGACCATATCGCATATATCGATATAGTTAAAAAAAAATTATTTCTTTAAATTTCTTCATAAATAACGCTCTTCTGATTGAAAGTAGGGCTGGGCGATATATCGATATAAAAGATATATCAGTATATTTTTAAATGTGATATGGAATTAGACCATATCACATATATCGATATAGTTCAATTTTTTTTCTTTCTTTATATATAAATGCTGCCCTTACTAGGTTTTGTCATATTTAGTTATTTTGTAATGTTAGTTATTGTTTTCTCATATAAATATATTTATTTCAGAAAAAGATTGGCCTATTTTACTTCATAGGCGATCTTTATTTAAGATATTTTTTTTAAATGTGCACTTTATGGAGATTTATGTTAACTTAAATAAACAGTTTCAATAAAATTACTTGTGACATGTCATATTTGACTTTGACTGAACATCTGCTCTCACTTTGTGATAAAAATATCAGGATATATATATCGTATATCGATATTCAGCCTAAATATATCGGGATATGACTTCGGTCCATATCGCCCAGCCCTATTTGGTATCCGTCCTTGCATCGGTCCTCAACTGTATTCCTTTACTGTCTGTAGCGGCACTCCGTTTGGTCTTCCTTCTTAACTGCGCCACTTCTAGAGTCAGTCGACAAAAACGCGAGCGACGAGACATGACAACTTCTTTGTCTTTTAAATGTTTACTTAAAAAAAACAAAGTAAATTACAAGTCTGACGCACGGTCAAAAGACTGTTGCTTCCACCATGTTCTGACTAAACGAAACTTAAGATACATAGTAATGTTTTATGGGTTAAAAATGTTTCAATGCTTTAAATTTTACATTGTGATGTCACTATATAGTGGTAACTACGGCAACTGACTAATTGTATATTTTAAACTAATATACTTTAAGCATTGCATGAATTACAATGAAACTATCATCATTCATTTTTAACTGTTTTTAACTTAAATTATTATTGCTGAACTGGCCCTTAATGGCCCTTAAACTGTCTTTTAAAAAATGTCCGATTTGTCATAAACACATTTATTTTTCTCTCTCAGGTGTGAACAGGGCAGTTGATCTGTGTGCAGCTCCTGGCAGCTGGAGTCAGGTCCTCAGTCGAAAGCTCAGGTTTTTACTTTTGCTCTTTTGCTTTTTTTATTAACATACACTCACATGGACAGAAATGAATCATTTTGTTTTGTTTTTCCACTCAGAGGGCAGGAGGAGAAGAGTGAAAAGGCCGAGAAGGGCGAGGAGGTGAAGATCGTGGCGGTGGACCTGCAGGCCATGGCTCCTCTGCCAGGAGTCACTCAGATCCAGGGAGACATCACCAAGGTCAGGACATGATGAATAAATATGTAACACTGAGGGAATTAACAAAAAGTTGGTGCTGCTGGTTCGTCTTTTCTTCCACATTGGGGTTGAGAAGGTTCTGTGGGTTCTTTAGGAGATTCCAGTTATATTTTTAAAAAGTTTCAGCGATCCTTGAGTAAGATCTAGTTCTCTTTGAGCTTATGTGGGTTATAGCTATGTTTAAAAGGTTATTATTATTAGTTTATTTAAAAGGGTACAGTGCAATAGTGCAACAGAAGGCTAGTTTTCATCTGTAGTCCCCTGGCCATGATGTAAAAAAAGGTTCCAGTAGATGTTGAGGAGATTCAAAGACCTGTCGATCCCAGAGAACAACAGTAACCACCATGCTGCATCTGTCTGGATCAGGACCACTAATACTTTAACATTGTCCATGCTCTTGTTAGTGTTTGTAGACTTCTACAGGAGCATCTCAATACATCAGAGTGTGATGGAAAAGTCAATTTCCAGTAGTTCAAGTCAAATAGCCCCAACCAAGTATTGAGTCATATAGATGGATATACTTTTCAGACACCAATATTTCCATATTAAACATACTTTTTAAAATTGGTCTTTTGTAAAATTAAAATTTTTTTTGAGACACTGAATTTTAGGTCTTCATTAAATGTAAGCCATAATCATTATAATTAGAAGAAATTAAATAAATTAAGACATGAAATGTTTCACTTTGTGTGTAATGGATAAAATATAATTGTTATTTCTGTCTTTTCTATGATATTCTTTGTCGCTATATTTAGTGACAATTCAGAACACTAGCGACTTTTTAAAAAAAAGACACTAGCGACAAACCTAGCGACTTTTTCTGGTGTTATTAGAGACTTTTAGAGACTCGTTCCTACTCTTCTTAATGAGTAGCAGGCGCCGTCCCAAAGCACTCACAAGCGGCCCAGTCCTCCCACAGCAGTCTCTCCCAGCTGCAGTCAGAGCAGGAGATGTTAACCCCTCAGTGTCCAGTTTGCACCAGTCTGCAAATGAATCACGCATGCGAAATCGCCGCCTCAACCATATCCAACCAGCATCGACTAGTTAGTGCGGCTCAGAAAGTAGCTAACTGAGGCAGGTACTTTCTGAGCCAGATCCTCTCTCCCAAGCCACACCCATAGCAGCTCAGTAGAGGGAAAAGTACCTTTTTTTTTTTTTAGATTTTATGAACACAGTGTATAAATATAGTGCAGGTATGAATTGAATATGTTATAGAAATATATATATATATATATATTATATATATATATATATATATATATATAATATATAGTAAAGAATGTACAGTAAAGCAGCAGTGCAGATAGATGAATGGATGATAATAAATAGTGATAAATAGTCAAAAATAGTCCTCATGGAAACGCGCCTTATTTCCTACAGAAACAGGATGCAGTCGCAGTGTGTCTTGACCTGCGTCTTCTTCTTCCTCCTCTCAGGTGTCAACAGCTCAGGAGATCATCCGTCACTTTGAGGGTCAGCCAGCCGACCTGGTGGTGTGTGACGGGGCTCCAGACGGTGAGCTAAAGTCTCTCCTGTCTCCTACATGTTTTTATTCAGCCGTCTGAGGTTATTTACCGCTCTGTTCCAACAGTAACGGGGCTCCATGATGTGGACGAGTACATCCAGGCGCAGCTCCTGTTGGCTGTGAGTACAAAACTGTGTTTTATCAACAGATTGTGCTTGTGATGTCAGTGTAACACGTGTTTGTCTCTCAGGCTCTGAACATCACAACTCACGTCCTGAAACCTGGAGGGACGTTCGTGGCCAAGGTGAGTCAGACTTTTATTCTTATAATTTATTATGAATACAATTTCCTTAGGTTTTATGTACAGTCATGGAAAAAAATATTAGACCACCCTTGTTTTCTCCTTGCTTTGTTGTTCATTTTAATGCCTGGTACAACTAAAGGTACAAATATAATGATAACAACAAAAATAGCTCATAAGAGTTTAATTTAAGAGCTGATATCTAGACATTTTCCATGGTTTTCTTGATGATGATTTTGGTTATCAAGAAAACCATGGAAAATGACAGAAATTAATTTTTAAATCTCGAGAATATTAAACATTGAAATGTGAAAAAAAAAAAAAAGAAAATATCCTAGATAAATAAAACTTAAATAAATAAACTACCAGCAAAACATATAAAATAGACTTTCAGGCTCTGTTGACAAATCATTGCAATTAGATAATCATTATGTTTTATTATTTCATTAAAACAACAGATAAACAGCTGGAATGGCTGCTTGGGAAATATAACTTTTGAGCCTGTCAAACATTTGCAGCATTACTTTAAACACAACACAAAAAAGCACAAAAAGTCACGGCACGTAAACGACAATATACTGAGTCCAAAAAAAACCTATCGCGTCCATCTTTAGATATCGAACGATGAGTCGATATAGTAATTATAGTGACAGGCCTACCTCCCAGCACCTCCAGAGCTCACTAATTAACTTGTTATATCTCATTTGTTTGTCCAATATCCCAAATCAGTGGTCTAAAATCACATCTGTCACTCTGAATAACTCCTACAATGTCAATTATTTCATGCAGTGGTGCATTATGGTCCTCGAACACTGTGTCAGACTGTTTTAACCTGTCATGTTCCCCATGTATTTCAGATCTTCAGAGGTAAAGACGTGACTCTGCTGTACTCGCAGCTGAAAATCTTCTTCAGTGGTGTGACCTGCGCCAAACCTCGCAGCAGCAGGAACTCCAGCATCGGTGAGCGACCTCGACCTCGCTGACTCATCACACAGGAGACAAACCGCCTCTAGCTCACATAGTAACACTTCATACACCTCAGACTTTTATAACAGTACAGTTATAAGAAGTGAAATCTGAGGTGCACACGAGGGATGGGAATAATTAATAGATGATTGATTAATGGTCATTAAGATTTTGGTTGATCACGTGGAATTTTTAATCGATCTGTGTATTTTATTTTAAAATTATTTTATCTCTGACTGCGTATCAGTATCACTGAACTGAAACATGGCCGAGCGTTCAGTTCTGTGGCTGTACGTTAATAAACCAATGAGCTGAGAAATATGTTGGATAAAGCTTCAGTTTGCAAATAACAATTATAAAACACACAGAAATACAAGAGTATTAATTTGAGCAAAACTAGCTTATTGTATCAAACCTTGCTAGCATGAATTACTAGGTTTAATTTTATACAAAACTTATTGAAACACAAAACACATTTAAATATGCAAGATTACTGTGAAAACTAACCTCATGCCTCTTCAGGGGCTAAAACATAAAACACTGAACTCCTTGACGTTTTCTTTACAGTTTAATCTCACTTGAGTTAGTTTTATGATCGACAGGATCAAGTCTCTTTTCGTCCTTTCAAAATAAGCGTCCGTTATCAAAACAGGCTTTTGCATAGTACTGTATACAGTCATGGAAAAAATGATGAGACCACCCTTGTTTTCTTCAATTTCTTGTTCATTTTAATGCCTGGTACAACTAAAGTTACATTTGTTTGGACAAATATAATGATAACATTGTCCATGGTTTTCTTGATAATGATTTTGGTTATGATCAAGAAAACCTTGGAAAATGTCTAGATACCAGCTCTTAAATTAAACTTTTATGAGCTATTTTTGTTATCATATTTGTCCAAACAAGTGTACCTTTAGTTGTACCACGCATTAAAATGAACAAGAAATTTAAGAAAACAAAGGTAGTCTAATCATTTTTTTCCATGACTGTATACAGTACTATGCAAAAGCCTGTTTTGATAACGGACGCTTTTATTTTGAAAGGACTAAAAGAGCCTTGATTCTGTCAATTGTCATTTAATATTTTTCCATGACTGTATACATCTTTTATTTTGCCCATGTCTGCATGTTTTTATACATGCTGGAGTAAGTATAAAAACATATTGATTAATTGATCGTTATAGATAATCGAGTTGGCAGGTTTCTTCCGAGTTCACACAGTGTTCGACCAAGTGATCCAAATCCAAAGTAAAAGCAGATTAAATCATGTGTTGCTTTCACTACATGTGTTTTGCATCTGAACCCGTGATATTTGCATGAACTTTGCTGACTGTGTCTGTCTGTCTGTCTGTGTGTGTCTGTGTGTGCAGAGGCCTTCGTTGTCTGTCAGAATTACTCTCCTCCTGAAGGTTACGTCCCCAACATGTCCAACCCGCTACTGGATCATTCCTACGGTAACTATGAGTCCAGTTCTGCGTGTGATCCGTGTCTAGGTATCTGATCTGAATCAGGAAAACACAACATGTTAATGTACCGTGAACAGAAATGCAAAAAAGCAGCATCACTTCCTTTCACTTGAGATACAGCATGTTTGATGACAAGTCAGCCAAATTTCACCCACAAGATGATCTTTTTTTGGGGGCATTTTGTAGCTTTATTTATTGACAGAGATATTTAGATTGAAAGGGGGAGACAGAGGGGAAGACATGCGGGAAAAGACCTCAAAATCCTGAAGACACAAATCGAATTATATTTCCAAAAACTGAAAAAAATCTAGTTGAATTGACGTACACGGGCCGTGTTGAACAACAGCAAAATGATATCCCACTCTATTTTAAATTCCTCTGCATCGACTGAATAAATCTATAAAGCTTGAAAAAAAGTGCCCAGTAGGGTGCCTTTCCAGTGAATAACACATAATAAAGTGCCTTCTAGGATTGCCTGTTTTTTCCTGTGGAAAAAGGTCATGAAATGCCCTCTAGGGTGCCAGTTATCGGAAAAGATATGATAAAAAAGGCTCTTCCACTAAAGAAAACATGATAAATGCCCTCTAATGTTTCCTTCCCGTGGAAAAGATTACCAAATGTCCTTTACTTGCCATTAAAATGGAGAAGATTTGAAAAGAGTGCCTTTCCAGTGGAGAAATCTTGATGGAATGAAATCTAGGAAAAACATGATAAACTGTAGTGTTGTCCTAAAAAAAAATTCTGAGGTAATAAATCAAGTGAGAAGTTTTCTCATTTTGCACTGAATTAAATGGATAGAACTTTTTTTGCAGCCAAACTTAGCGTCCCCTGCTGGAATTGTTGGTAGAATGCAGCTTAAAGCACTTCCTGGTTTGCCTCCAAGCTCAGACACGGAGATTGCCGGCTGGACTAGACTGGGACTAAAAACTCTAATCACTTGTCTTTAGATGTGAGCTGATAGTTTTCCGAAAGTCTTTTCCAAATCTTTTCAAAGTCTTCTGGTGTATAGGTAGCATTAGTCTGTTCTCAGTCGAGGTTCTGGTCTCTGTCCTTCAGATGTCGACTTCAACCAGTTGGAGGGTCCAAACCGCGTCATCGTTCCCTTCCTGGCGTGCGGTGACCTCAGTGCCTTCGACTCAGACAGGACGTACCCTCTGCAGGTGAGGACACACTGAACAACAGGAATAGGTTTTTATATTAAAACAAGTCATAAAACAGTCACTTTATTATTTTTATAGTTGTGATTATCATGATTTATTTTTTATCACTATGGAATTTAAAACCACTTAACTTTTTAAATGAAAAAACATTATTTATTCATTATAATTAAGGTATTTTACTGGATTTTAAGGCGATAATTAAGGGGTAAATTAACGGATTTGATATTTTTTTATTATTATTAAACCTTTATTAAACCAGGAAAAGTCCCATTTAGATTAAAAATCTCTTTTTTAGGGAGTCCTGGCCACGACAGAACAGCAGCACAAACAAAAAAAAAGTCAAAAGAAAACAGACATAAGACAATATTACAACACATAGTGGTCTATGACTCTAAAAATACTTAAAGTACAATACAAATCATGAACTAAACAACAACCACAGCTAAAACAACACCTGGCTGAATCACTCTCTTGTTTTTGCAATGTGGATTTAAAAGAGATAAGATCTTTGAGTTTTAAAACATGTAATAATTTTATAATTTTATACTGAGACTCTTTTGAAGGGGAAGAAACTTAAAATGTAACAAATAACATGCAAGCCATCCTTGGTATATTAGATCAGTGCAGCTTCTCAGTTAAAGTGAATATACAGGAATATCTTTCATATTATATTATATAAGAAACATATAACCAATAGCTGTAGCTCTTTATGTAAATGTTCTGTTGTATGAGAATGATAAAATAAATGCAGCAATGTCACATATTCCATGTTTGAAATGGACTTATTAAATATATATAGAAAATATTATTAAACCAACCAATAATGGACTTGAAATTGTGATGTAGCACTTAAAATCTACTTAATGTGTTAATTTAGGTGTTTTAAGGGGATTTGTTTCTTAAATAAAAGGGAAAAATTAAAGGATGTCTGCCTTGGTGTAGATTGAGTTGCTGGGTGTTTTCTGGGGTAAATTGTGGATGAATTTTAAGGGTATTGTTGTTTTAACCCTTTGGAGTTTGGGGCTATTTTGATGGGTTTTGACTCATTCTGCCTGTATAAACAGCTTAAAAAATGTTTGTCATTCCATGCTGATATCATTTTTTCAGCACAACCTCACCTGATTATTATTTTGTCATTTTGAACAGAAAATCACACAAAAAATACAACAACCACACAAAACAAAACCCCAACATAAAACACACAAAAAAAACACAAAAAAATGACAAAAACAGAAAAACACACAAAAATACAAAAAACACATGTGAAAACACAAAAAGCACACAAAAAATTACAAAAAACACAGGAAAAAACACAGAAAAGATTGCATAAAAATCCTGAATGCACACTGCAAAATGCAATTAAATCTCTGCAAAAACTTCAGTAATATCATGTTACACTTGGTTAAGGGTGGTTTTGCTAAACAGGACATGAAAACTTCTGGAAAAGCCAAACCTTTATAGCGATGCTGCTTCGTTTTTACATTGCAAAGTCATGAGGTGTCATGCTCCGGCGCTTTCATGGACTCCAGAGGGTTAAGTTTGCATCGTATCTCACACTTGTTGATGGTTTTCCTTCTTCAGCTGGATGCTGGTAAACAGTACCAGTACACGCCCCCCACCCAGCCGCCCATACGGCCCCCCTACCAGCAGGCCTGCCACCTCCGCAAAAACAACCTGCTGTCCAAAGAAGATGGCGACCGTCCCGACCAGAGCCGAGACAAGACGGATCCACCGACCGAGTCCACCTGACAAAAGATAAAGACCTTCAGGAACACTAAAGGAACAGTGCGGCATTTTGGGAATGTCGGTTTTTTTTTTCTGCCTGATAAGAAGATGGAAAACCAGTTTCACTTCTGTGCACCCAGTACAGAGTTTAGCTTAGCTTAGCACAAAGACTGGAAGTAGGGGGAAATTGCTAGCCTTGTGCTAAGCTAAGCTAAGCTAAGCTAACCGTGCTCTGACTGATCGCTGTACTGGATGTTAATCGGAGTATTTTTTACTGTTTTGTCTAATTATATGTGGAATGTTTTACGACCGAGCCTTCGTGCATCAGGCTTGAAGCGTTGTAAACATTTTATATTTTAAAATTAAAAGTCAACATTTTGGTTCACATGAATGGTTTTGTAAGAGTGATTCATTTCAGAATGTTTTCTGTCTGTAAGCAATTTGGATTTTCTGTTGTAGATGTTCAAGGTTGTGCTGATTTTAACGGCTTTATAAATGTGATAAAGTTCCTTCCAGTGGAGAAAACATGATACGGTGTCCTCTAATGTGCACATAAATCTATAAAGCTTGAAAAAAAGTGCCCTCTAGGTTGCCTTTCCAGTGAATAACACATAAAGTGCCCTCTAGGGCTGTCCTTCCTGTAAAAAAACGTGACAAAATGCCTTCTTGGGTGCCAGTAATTGGAAAATACATAATAAAAATGCCCTTCCGATGTAGAAAACATGATAAAGGCCCTCTAAAGTGTCCTTCCCATGGAAAAGATTACCAAATGTCCTCTGGTGTTCTTTTAAAACAGATAACTTGCCATTAAAATGAAGATTTGAAAAAAGCACCTTTCCAGTGGAGAAAACATGATAAAATGCCATCTAGGAAAAACATGATAAAGGGTGCCCTCTCATTTGCCTTTAAACTGAGAGAGCACAACTACGTGCCCTCTAGAGTGTCCTTCTCGTGGAAATAGGTGACAAAAATATCCTCTGTCAATGGAGTGTCTGTAAATGGAGAAAACTTCTGACCTCTAGAGTGCCCATAAATGGAAAATTCCATAAAAAGCATTTTAGGATGCCTCGAAATGCGGGAAAACCTGATAAAAGTTCTCTCTGGGGTGCCCGTAATTGGAGAAAACTTGAAAGAAATGCCCTTCTAGTTGAGAAAACATGAAGTGTGTCCTTCCTGTGGAAAAAGTTGATTACATGTACTTTAAGGTGCCTTTCCCATGGAAAAGGGTGACGAAATCTCCTTTTGGTGTGCCTGTAAACAGTGAAAATGTGCCTTTAAAATGGAAAAAACTTGCCTTTCCAGTTGAGAAAATATGATTAACTGTAGTGCCTTCTAAGGTGCCCTTAAAACTATAAAACATAACATGCCCTCTAGTGTGTCTTTAAATGGGGAAAACATGATAAAGTGCCTCTCCAGTGAAGAAAAAAATCCTTCCATGTTCCCTCCAGGCTGGCATACAAATTAGAAAGCCCTTAGCTGTGTTTTAGCCCCCTAACCTTCAGACAGGTTTCGTCGCCACTGCCAAGGGCCTTAGAAATAAACCAACCTTGTGTATATCAAATCAAAAACAAAATTACTTTATTTATCCCCAAGGGGAAATTCAGTTAGTCTGGTAGAATCTCTTCGGAAGGATCTTTTGTATCTCTCTGTCCTGCAACGGAGAGAGAGGAACCGTCCACTGCTGTTTTTTTTGGTCCATAAAGGTTTTGTGTAGCAGATGATCTGGGTATTTCAGGATGGACTGGAACATGTTGACAGTGCATCTCTCCACCACCTCCTCCAGTGTGTCCAACCTGGCTCCAACCATAGAACCAGCTCTTTAGACTAGTCTGTCCAACCGCCTTGCATCTCTGTGTCTGATGCAGCATAAAACAACACACCTTACAGAAATAGAGGGCCACCCAACCATAGCACACAGCTCAAAATGTATTATAATTATAATTATAAATTATTATTATTATTATATATTATTATTATAAATAATAAGTACTATAATTATTACTTATTAGCTTAAAGTACAGTACTTCAGTAAATGTACTTAGTTACATTCCAGCCAGCACATGTGTAGTAGTAGTAGTACTGTACTGGCAGTAGTACCACCTCCACAGATCCAGGGCTACCTCTTCCTATCGTTTGTACGCGGTGACGTCATGACGCACGGACTCACACAACCGCATTGTTGTTGGGGGAAGAGAAGCTCGGGCAGCCGCTGAGCTCTGCCGCTTATTACCGCTTCTTAACAGTCCTATTGATCCGTTATTATCCCGATCAAAGTGATAACACTCTGAAACCGGCTCCGTCGCCCTGGATACCTGCCGGTCACTCTCCGGTTTCACGAGCCGCGGCCGCCGTTGGATGAGCGGACTGAATGTGGATTTAAGTGCTGCTTTGCTCCGCAGGCCGCGCCGCCATTGCTGCTGTTTTTATACGCTGAATTCGTGAAAATACCGAGGTAAGTTCCGCACCACTTTGTCCTCACATCTTTTATAGAAGTCCCCTACAGTGTGGGCTGGTTAAAATAGAAAACCAGCCTGCCGTGCTCTGAGGAAAAGCCTCCTTTTCCAATCGAGGCAGTTTCTTGTTGTGTTGGTCGCCATATTTCCTCCCCCCTTCAGTTTGGGTATTGCTAGCAGGCTAACGGTAGCCTGGTTTGTGGACGGAGTGTCCTAATGCGTCTAACCGGCCACCGATGAGGCCGCTGCCTGGTTAGAGGACACCACCGGGTCGTCTTTGTATGTCACAGACCCGTGTTTAGGATATCACTTGAAAGCTGGCTCGATTCATAACAAAGATCGGCGTTGTGGGTTCGGTAAAGAGGAGCTAACGCTAGCTGGTTGTTAGCATACACCATTCAACCGAGAGAAACCAGACAAGCTGCAGCTGCTGTTAGCCGAGGATGGTCAGCAACAATCGGCTGCAGTCAGGCGAGCTGAGCCGACCGGAGCCTGGCTGTAATCGGCTTGGAGGTGTGCTGCTCTCGGTACATTTGTCATTCATCCAGTGAACGTTTTCACACTCTGTTTCCGCCCCCTTTAAAAAAAACTACAACCAGCAGCCAACTGAAAACACGGTCTAATCAACTGAAGCTGCGTAAACACACATCGGGACTTTAATTTTTAAAAGCCGCAAGCTGAACGTTTACGGTTACAGTGGCAGCTGCAAACTGTTTTGAGTAGTGCACAACTTTATTGGCCAAGTATGTTGATTTTTTTGTTTTTAGCTGCTCTCTGCCACTGACGGAAGCAGTAGTTATATATTTTAAGAAAGTAGAAGTAGCAATACCACAGTGTAGAAATACTGTCACTAGTAATAATCTCGCAGTTAAAATCTTATTTAAACTTGGATGCATCAAAGTATACTTAAAGTACCCAAAATAATAGGACTAATTCTGCAGAACGGTCAATTTCAGAATCATATATGCTTTATTATTGATTCTATTTAGTGATGCATTAATATCCACATAACTGTAATGATGCAGCTGGTAAATGTTCATCTGAGTTTTATTATTCTACATCCTGCTGAAGTGCCAAAATCTCCTATAATACATCATGTTTTGTACCTAAGGTTTATGTATATGTGGCAAGGGTACAATTGTAGTGAAGGAGAAAGCAGCCTTAAATTAAAATACTCAAGTAAAGTACCTCAAAACTGTGCTAAGTACTGCCCTTGAGTCTTTATGTCCAGGACCAGAAAAGCTGGTTTTCTTGTTCTCAATGAGAATTAGCTGCTATGTTTTGGTTGTGTAGTGTTGGTCAGAGGTAGCTGGACATTTAAATATGTCAGCCTGTGCTCTGGGAAACTGTGACAGACATTTTCACCAAGTAATCAAGAAAACAGTTGATAACATAGATATAAACTGTTGGAACGCTAATGTTTACATAACAGTGAAAATGACAGTTATCATTCGCTGTGTGTGTATTATTCACAGTGCAGAGGTCAAATGTGAAGGATGATACAGATACACTAATAAGGCTAAACAGAGATAAGGAAACGTAAACACAGAGCTGGGAAACACACAGTAGTGGTAAAGTGCCTGGCAGTGCAAAGATTTCTGAAATAAACCCTATGGATAATAATGAAATCGTCTTAGTCTGCTAATCAATTCATTCCTCCATAAAGAGGGCTCTATGTAGAGGTGAAATGATAAGCTGAATATTTGATATGTGGGTCTACCGAATATGACATCTATTTTGATAACTGATTAATCACGCTTGTCATTTTTAAGCAAATGTGCCAGCTCCTGAAATTTGAGACTTTTGATACTTGATATTTGAATCCTTCCCATGAACTACAAAAGACACAACATTTCAAGTTCAAGGCTCCCTTGTGCAAACCCTTATACGTTAGTGGAATATAGCGTTAACTTATTTTGTATCGTTGTATAAAGTTGTGTATATAACCTTTATACATTTTATTTGGTAACTGAAATTTGTCTGTAGTCTCTAGTGTCTAAAAATGTCAATTATGAAAATCTTTTTCAGATTTTGAGTCCTAGTTGATTTGATCAGTAAACTAAACTAACTTTATATTTTATTACCTTTAGAGAGTGCTCTTTATTTAACAGGGATATGAATAGAGGAATGATTATTTATGCATCGTTTGCTTTTTCACAGAAAATTATTATTATTTTTGCAATTATCTGTACCAAATAAAGAATAGAATACCATTTTTAGGCCGGGACATCTCTGTAGAACTACAATACTTCTATTAAAATGGTGTTTTGACACATATTTTGCCTTAACTGGCTCATGCAATTTGAAGATTGTATTAGTAAACATTGTGATTTTGATAAAAAATTCAGAGTAATTGTTCAGGTGCACTGCAAAATAAATATAAAGTATTAGAACTAAAATTACTTGCATGTAGAGAGAAAGTAATATTTTTTGTCTTAACACATGTCTCTGGTTGAAGACTGGAAGACAGCCTTGTGTAAACACATGAACTGCCCATCATTGTGTCTGCAATGCTTCATTGAGAATTAAGGCTGTACATGATTACTGCAGGTTTCTGTTAGATCCTACACACACTGCCCAGTGTGCTGGTTGTTGCTTCACAGAGTGAATGACATAAAAACTGTTTGCTGACACGACATTACGCAAGTGTGCCACTGACACTGTTGTTTCATCGCTCCCGCTTGCAGGGTTTTTTTACGGCTTCAAAATGAAGAAGAAAAGTCGACATCACCGACCAGCGGTGCTGAAGAGGGATTCCTCTCCCATCAAGCCGTCGCCCAACCGGGAGACGCTGACGTATGCGCAGGCTCAGCGGATAGTGGAGCTGGAGGTGGACGGCCGCGTGCACCGGCTCAGCATCTACGACAAGCTGGACGTCATCTCCGACGACGACCCCACAGCGCAGGAGATCATGGAGTGCAACAGCAACAAGGAGAACAACGAGAAGCCCCAGCAGGTCCTGGTGCGCTCCGTGCGCCTCAAAAACAACCAGCAGAAGAAGAACGCTTCACTCGTGGCCTCGCAGGGAACCGGCACGCACGGCAGCAACAGCGGCCTGTTGGAGGCAAAGGTCAGAACGGTTGAATACAACTTGCCCGTGGTGCCGAAGAGGCCGGCGGCGTATTACAAATACACGGAGAGGACAGCGGAGGAGCTGGACGACGAGGTGGAGTACGACATGGACGAGGAAGACTACGCCTGGCTGGAGCTTTTCAACGAGAAGAGGAAGAGCGACGGCATCAGCCAGGTGTCGCACAACCTGTTCGAGTTCCTCATGGACCGCTTCGAGAAGGAGTCGTACTCGGCCACCCAGGGCCAGAGCGACCTGCAGTCGCTGGTGGACGAGGACGCCGTCTGCTGCATCTGCATGGACGGAGACGGCGCCGACAGCAACGTCATCCTCTTCTGCGACTCTTGCAACATCGCGGTGCACCAGGAGTGTTACGGCGTGCCGTACATCCCCGAAGGCCAGTGGCTGTGCCGACACTGCCTGCAGTGTCCGTCGCGGCCCGCAGAGTGCATCTTCTGCCCCAACCGGGGCGGCGCCCTGAAGAAGACCGACGACGACCGCTGGGGCCACGTAGCGTGCGCTCTGTGGGTGCCCGAGGTCGGCTTCTCCGACACGGTTTTCATCGAGCCCATCGACGGCGTCCGCAACATCCCCCCGGCGCGCTGGAAGCTCACCTGCTACCTGTGTAAAGAGAAAGGCGCGGGAGCGTGCATCCAGTGCGACAAGATCAACTGTTACACCGCCTTCCACGTCAGCTGCGCCCAGAAGGCCGGCCTCTACATGAAGATGGAGCCCGTCAAAGAGGTGACGTCGTCCGGCGCCGCCACCTTCTCCGTGAAAAAGACGGCCTACTGCTGCAGCCACACGCCCGAAGGCTGCGACTGCCGGCAGCTCAACATCTACGAGGAGCCGCACCCGAAAAACGGAGCTTGCATCAAGAGGAACGACAAGAGAGGGAAGTCCCGAGCCAAGGGCTGGCATAAGAAGAAGAGTAAGAGAGCGGAGCCCGAACCAGAACCGGAACCCGAGACCCCCAATAACACCGGGCCCAGTATCACCGCTTCAAGGTAGGCAGGCAAACACGACTCTCAGAACGCATCTGTCACATGAATTAATAATAATAAACTCCGTCTCACTGTCAGGGTTCTTTAGGAGTCACATCATTGTTGAAATAATCATGTCAACGACCAATAAAATGTGTACAGAAAAGTTTACAAGCAGTGCATCCCAAGATCCACAGAATACAATCTGTCTGGGTAACACAGAATATTATAGAATTTTTTAATGACTGTTTAAGAGAACAGTCAAGGGAAAAAAAATATTAGACCGCTTTTTTCTTCAATTTCTTGTTCATTTTAATGCCTGGTACAATTAAAGGTACATTTGTTTGGACAAATATAATAAAAACAACAAAAATAGCTCATAAGAGTTTAATTTAATAGCTGATATCTATCCATTTTCCAAAAGCATAATCAAGAAAACCATGGAAAATGTCTAGATATCAGCTCTTAGATTAAACTCTTATGAGCTATTTTTGCTGTTTTTATTATATTTGTCCAAACAAATGTACCTTCAGTTGTACCAGGCATTAAAATGAACAATAAATTGAAGAAAACATGGGTGGTCTAATCATTTTTTCCATGACTGTATTAATAAGATCAGCATCCTGATCCAGCATTATTGCAATACAGCGCACACTAGTAACCGAGTTGCCTTGTGAAACTACTAGTCATTTAAACCAGATTCCAGATCCAGATTTTTAGAAAAGTAACAGGTACAGTTCAGTTTTCTACAGGTGTGTTTCGGATTGGAACCACAAATTTGGACAATAAGCTTAAGTTACGTCCAGTGTAGTTTAAAGAAAACTGTGACAGTGTAATAACTGCATTAAAAAGCTGAATGTAAAGTTAATTCTGGTTTATTACAACTTTGATCTTATTTTTGGAATAATGGCACAGTTCTTATCCCTCTTTAAACCTCTGAAGTCCAGGAGGTTTTGGTTCAAATTTGTCAACTTCCTGTGCATTCATTTCTGTCTCTGTTTAGCATCTTTCAGTCTGTCTTTACATCACATGCATGGCTCCTTTTTCTCCACACAAATTTGGCTATCAGTCAGATTTTTTATTTTATTTTAATTTACAAAGTATAAAGCTGCCAGGAACCGAAAATACAAACAAAAGACACAGGTGTCTTTGGAAATGTACCTTTTTGTTTTACCATTTATATACACAAAAACAGCAGAAAAAATAATAAATAATAAAACTACAAAACAGTCTATTTGCATGTAAATAGTTTTCATTGTAGAAAGAAAATTCACATTTTAAAAATGGTCTAGAAACATAAATGGCACACTGTGAAAGCTCCTATGATTGAACTTTCAACTGGCTTTCTCTGCTTGCCTACATATCATATATAAATACAGTTATTACTGTAAATTAAACATGTGTATTTTCAATAAATAGATGGACTCCATAGGGTTAATGATAAGTATTTATTGATGAACACCTCTTTTCCCCCGTGGAGCAGCTTCGACACCATCCTGAACCAGGTTGCGGTTCAAAGGAAGCGCGTCTTCGTGGAGCGGGTGTTGAGCTACTGGGTGCAGAAGAGGCTTTCGAGGAACAACGTGCCGCTGATCCGCCGGCTGCAGGCCAACCCGCAGCCCACCAAAGTCGAGCAAGAGGTCAGTGACGCTTTCACTCTCAGTCGATTATTATCCTTTAATGTCGTTCTTCTCACACAGTTGGGTTTGTGTTTTGTAGCAGGAGCGCATTGAGACGAACCAGACGCTGAAGGAGCAGCTGAAAGAGTGGCACCGCCTCCGCCACGACCTGGAGCGAGCCCGCCTGCTGCTGGAGCTCATCAGGAAGAGAGAGAAGCTGAAGAGGGAGGAGGTAGAGTCACGTCATCTTTTATTTCTGTTCTGTAACTGGAGAGTCGCCGGTTCCAATCCCAGTACTGACAGATCAAGGACTGAAGTGCCCTTGAGCAAGGCACCTAACCCCCCTGTATAGCTCCAGTAATGTGCTGCCTTGCATGGTGTGTTCACTTGTGTGTAAAAAAGGATGGGTTAAATGCAGAGGTTGAATTTCCCCATTGTGGGATTAATAAAGTAATTCATCTTAATCTTAAAATCTTAAAAATTGACCAAAGGTTTCCTGTCTGGCTGTGTTTTTGATTTTCAATCACAGACCAAACGGAAATTAAGTAAAATAAGTCTAATAAAGGCTTGATGTTACACTTTTTAACAGGGTTCGTACGGGTGCCTGAAATCCTTGAAAATGCTTAAATTTTAATGTTGTATTTTCAGGGTTTAAAAAGTGCTTGGATTTTGGAAAAAGTGCTTGAAAATGCTTGAAATTGTTACTGTATTTCTCTTGCAATCTGACTATAGATAAACACATGTTCAATGAAAAAAATACTAAATTGAATATTGAGATTAGCAAACTGTACTTTTGGTTGTTAAAAGTGTAAAACCATCGCTGTCGGTATGGTTTAGTGAAATTACCCCCTTTAGCATGTAAGTAGTCATCTAACACATGCAACTTACAACTGTTGTAAGGTCCTGGAAAAGTTTGAAAATGGACCTTAAAAGTCCTTGAAAAGTGCTTGAATTTGACCACTCAAAAAGTGTATGAACCTTGTTTTAAGTTTGAATAAATAATTATGTTATTAATGCATTATGAAGCTATATAGTTGCTGTCAGGTTCATCAAAAACCCTCCATATTTCACTTAGTTGTTCTTAAGGGGTATTCAGACTAGGGCTGGGCGATATGGACCAAAAGTCATATCCCAATATATTTAGGCTGAATATCGATAGACCATATATCCCGATTTTTTTATCTCAAAGTGAGAGCAAATGTTCAGTCAAAGTCAAATAAGACATGTCACAAGTAGTTTTCATATAAGTGGACAGAAATACTGTATAACAACAGGAGTACCTTTTTTTTTCAAATCAAAGCTCCATAAAGTAGACATTTAGGTTAAAAAAATGTCTTAAATAAAAATAGCCTATAAAATAAAATAGGCCATTTTTTTTTTCTGAAAGAAATATATTTATATGAGAAAAGAATAACGAACATTACAAAATAACTAAATATGACAAACCCTAGTTAGGGCAGCATTTATATATAAAGACAGAAAAAAAACTAAATCGATACATGCGATATGGTCTAATTCCATATCACATTTAAAAATATATTGATATATCGCCCAGCCCTAATTCAGTCACAATGTGAAGTGAATTTCCATTTCTGTCATTTTCTGTTGTGCTCACAAATTTGACCACTCCCTCCCTTGTATTTAATTTGCCTCAAACACTTCAATGTTGTCACAGTGATGCGGTGCCTGTTTTACTAATAAACAGCTGACCCTCTGTGTCTTCTCTCGTCAGATGAAGCTGCAGCAGTCGGCGCTGGAGGTCCAGCTCACCCCCTTCAGCATCCTGCTGAGAGCCGTGCTCAGTCAGCTGCAGGAGAAGGACCAGTACAGCATCTTCGCTCAGCCCGTCAACGTCAAGGAGGTCTGCCGCCTTTCATCACTCCATTAAACAAGCCATGAAATCAATTACACTGTTGCACTGCAGTAGCCAGAGTTACTACACGTTCTGTTTATTAATAAAGTTATATTCAAATTTGTCATACGGAACGACTCACACACTGTTTTGAGTGTGTGAGAATCGATACAGGATAGTAGCACAATGTTTTGCTTGGCAATATTATATCGATTCATGGCCGCCAAGTTTCGATATATTGTATTTTCGTTGTTTATTTCCGGAGGCTAGTGGGCTCACTTTTAGGAATATACTGGAGATCTGGTATCATATGAAACTAAAAAATCTAAGGTATCTATAGGAAACATG
Source organism: Centropristis striata (assembly GCF_030273125.1). Taxonomy (NCBI): domain Eukaryota; kingdom Metazoa; phylum Chordata; class Actinopteri; order Perciformes; family Serranidae; genus Centropristis; species Centropristis striata. Next base: position 34,010,968 of record NC_081522.1, read on the forward strand.
TGTGTCAAGATATCGTGTCGGGAAGTTGTCGAAACAAGGTTTTTCTTTATGTTTCATTAAAAAAAAATCAGAGCAGTGAAGCTTAAAGTTGAGGAAAGTTTGATAAAATGCTGCAGTTTGTTGTCGTCCATACATGTTTGATATCAGTTCAGTTCAGTTTGACTGAATACTTTGTTGGTCAGTCTGTGGGTTTGACTCTCATTGTGGAGAAATAAAAAGACTGAAGTGAGATAAATAGACTGAGAATTTTCTCTTATCTGACAAAACAATTCTTAATTGAATTTAATTTTGTGGACACAAAATGCAGTTAAACAGTTAAATCACAATATATTGTATCGCAATATTCACCGTATCGCCAAATGCTTAAAATGGCAATAATATTGTATCGTAACTCAAGTATCAGGATAAAATCGTTCTGTGGGGCCAATACGCTGATTCACACCTCTACAATCTAGCGAGGTCGGATAAAGAATTAGATTAGATTAGATTAATTGTCCCCAAGGGGAAATTCATTTTCGCATCACTGTAAATTCAACAGAAAACAAAGACGCTCAACATTAACATCACACAACATGACATAGAAACATCACATGGAAAATGCTCTACTCGTCCCCCGAGTCCCCCCATAGTGAGTCCCTGTAAATATCCTGCAGCCACCAACGTGTCCCCTCTGTCTCCTGCAGGTTCCTGACTACCTGGACCACATCAAGAACCCCATGGACTTCTCCACCATGAGGAAACGCATCGACGCCTACGACTACAGGAGCCTGGAGGAGTTCGAGGCCGACTTCGACCTCATCATCTTCAACTGCATGAAGTACAACGCCAAGGACACCTTTTTCTACAAGGCGGGTCAGCGGATGCAGGACCACGGAGGAGCCATCCTCCGCAGGGCCCGCAGAGAGGCCGAGAGAATCGGCTTCGACTTCCCCAGCGGGCTGCATTTACCCGAAGCTCCAGTACTGGAGCCACCGCCCCCCTTCACCTGGGACGAGGGTAAGTCGATTGATCGTTTAGAAACAAAAATCACTGACATTGTTGGTAATCAGTGACATGTTTATTTAGATTCTAGTCAGTCGTTTTATCAGGGTTACTGCAGGGTTTTAAAAGGTAGTAAATGAAATTAGAAAAAAATAAGGCCAATAAAAAGTAAGAAACGTCATCTGACCAGGTATTACATTTTCGAACCATCCACTGCTTTGTGCCGTGACAGGTGCCGCAGACAGCAAACTTGGTGCGCATCAACATTTCTATGTCCGTTTTTAACTGCCAGGACGTCAAATACTTGAGACGTTATTACAACCGAAACAGCAACTGCGGGAGCACTCTGTTAGCATCACTAGAGTTTCTGTGGAAACACTGATTCTAAAGCTTGTTTTGCAGTCGAGTGTCATTTTCTATACTTTCTAAATTGCTGATTGATATTTACACAGTCACACCACCCAGAGTACAAATAACCGTAACAGAAAAGTAAAAATAAATGAATCACTTACTCTATAATAAGTTAGCCCCAACACTGAAGTTAAAAAGGTTTCCGCAACAGTTGCAGATCAATGTCGTGTTGGTATTAAAAAATATTCTGAAGGTATTAAAAAAGGTATTAAAAGGTATTAAATAGTGGTCGAACGATTATTTTGACATCAGTCTTAACCGATCCCCGATATGTGCTGCCGATTTTTTTTGGGCCGATTCTTGAAGCCGATATTGCCTTTTCTCCCTCCATTTACATGATAAAAATGACACAATGATAACAAATGTTACACAAGTCTCAATTTAAACAAAAAAAGAAACATTTATCAACAAAACAAACAAAACATTAACTGTTGGATAGCAAACAATGTGTATGTTGTTCTAGGCCTGGAGGTGGTGGCGCCTCAGATGATCCACATATTTGATGTGTTTTTCTTTTTGGCTAATTGATCGGCGAATGTAAGCACGTATCGGCCGATGCCGATACAAGTAAAAGACGCAAATATCGGCCAGCCGATATATCGATCGACCTCTAGTATTAAATTCAACTTAAATATTTCTGTATATACCCTGTAATAAGTGACATGTTTAGTACAATTCTAGTCAGTCATTTATGTGAGGCAAATTCTAAACACAAAAGTGCAATGGATATAATGGAGATTTAATGATGTCATGTGACCATCTCTCTCTCAGTGGATCGGCTGCTGACCCCCACCTACCGTCAGCTGACCCCTCTGGAGGTCCAGCTGAAGGAGCTGCTGGAGAAGCTGGACCTGAGCACGGCCATGAAGCACAGTCCTTCCCGCAGCAAGAGGCTCAAACTGCTCAAAAAGACCATCATGGAGGTCCGCAGCGAGATGAGCCTGAAGAATTCCCTCCGAAAGCTTCCACCCGCCCCCCCGGAGCCCACCCCTCCCCCCACAGAGCCCGAGGAGAAACCACTACCTGAAACCCCGGCAGAGCCGTGCGCACCGGCGGAGGAGAAGCCTTTACCTCTGCCAACGTTAGAGCTGTTAACGTCTCTGTCGCAGCTCCAATCTCCACCCCGCGACTCAGAGCCGCCTCCTCTGAAAGCCGTCAAACCCAGCGTGGACCGTACTCCTATGGAGCTCGACGGCGACACCAACACGTCTACCTCAGTGCCCGCGGACACACCCAACGGCCACGCGCCAGAAGCGCCGCTCCCCAACGGCGACATCCACACCGAAGCCTCAGGCGCCTGCAACCGACGAAACAACGTCCTCTTCCGCAAGTCCAAGAGCATCAGTCCTCAGAAAACACCCAAGACCCCAGAGTCAGCTGCGTTATCGCCACCCCTGGGCACCAAAACCTTCCTGTCGGTGGTGATCCCTCGCCTGGAGACGCTCCTCCTGCCCAAGAAAAGAAGACGCAGCAGCAGTGCCGACGGGGAGGAGGAAGAGGACGAGGAGTCGCCGATAAAACGCCTCGGAACAGGTACTGAGACCGGTTGTCCTGCTTCAGCAAAACAAATCTCCTCAGTGACAGGAAACACACGTTTATTTTTTTGAGTTTGTTTTTTCCCCCTCAGGTATAGCAAATGGTTTTGTGGTGGAGGATGAAGAAATCTCGTTGTCTCCCCGCCTGCTGGAGCCTCGGCGCCGCTGTGCCTCCGAGTCGAGCATCTCATCTAGCGGAAGCGTCCTCTGCAGCACAAGGTGAGCGCAGGAGGAAATATTGTTTTATTTATTAAAATTAGTGATGCACGATGTTGGATTTTTTGCCGATATCCGGTAAGCCGATTTTTTACAACTCATTTAGCCGATTACAGATACCGATATTTTTTTCCCGCACAACTAATACCCACAATCAGGGCAAATTTGGCCAATTTCCCAATTGACATAATAAGTAAACATAACCTCTGTTTTCTGTGAAACAGAGTGAAAAACATGTGAAAAGTGCAACTGTACAGCAATTAAACCCAAATTGAATAAAACGTCATGTACCTTACAGACTGCTGCTTAAATTCAAATTTAACTTAAAACAGGAGCCCAATATGTGACGACTCAATCTGCACTGTGCAAACAAAATCACAAAAAGTACCAAAAATATAAGCAGCTTCAGTCCCTAATCAGAACATAAATAAATAGGTGGGCTCAGACTACACTGCACAATTCTATGAGCTACAAACAAGGTGCAGCAGAGTGGTGATGTGCACCACATTATTTAATCACTTTATTATATCGGAGGATATCAGAGTGTTGGCCGATGTCCGATAATTCATTTTCAAGCCAATATCGGCCGATACCGTTAACGCGCCGATAATATCGTGCATCCCTAATTTAAAAAGTTTTTACCATCAGTGATGATTATAACCTACTGACCAGGGGTTTCATGCTTTCAACTCTAAATCAAAAATCAATTGAAAGTTGCTTTCAACTTCAGTTAACAAAGGTTGGGATTAGGGATGGGCGTTTGGAAGAAACCTGCTAACTCGATTATCTATAACGTTAATGATCAAATAAATGATTAATCGCTGCATGCATACATGCACAAAATAAAAAAAATATTTATACAGTACTATGCAAAAGCCTGTTTTGATAACGGACGCTTTTATTTTGAAAGGACAAAAAGAGACTTGATCCTGTTGATCGTTATATTGTAAAGATAACGTCAAGGAGTTCAGTGTTTTATGTTTTAGCCCCCGAACAAGCATGAGGTTAGTTTTCACAGTAATCTTGCATATTTGAATGTGTTTTGTGTTTAAATAAGTTCCGTATAAAATTCAACTCAGTAATTCGTGCTAGCAAGGTTTGATAGTAAGCTAGTTCCGCTCAAATTAATACTATTTCTGTGTGTTTTATAATTAGGGCCTCGGGGCAATCGCACCGAGCACTACTGTTATACTGTGGATTTCTTCTTATTCCTCTTGCGGACGCAATTTCGTCCCGCTACTAGTCCTACAACTTAAAGAGTTGCAGGACAAATTATATATCAAAACGTGCGGATTGATCGGGATCAGTGTGCTATTACTTTTCTCTACGGAATATTAATTTTTCGTGACGTAAGTATTTTCAATTTTAAAACTGCGCTCCAGGCCGCAAATTCCACTCTACAGAAATAATTTATACATAGAAACGTAGGAAAATTTGTCTTCTCACTCACAATCCTCTGGTAAAGCTGTCAGAGTTATAGTTTGGGCGTACGACGCACAGATGCGGCACCAACACCACCAACAGCCTCATTGGCTCCCATATTAAAAACGCAGGAAGATTTCGGAAAAAGTGAGATTTTAAAGTTTTTTTAGATCGCTCTAACAAAGCAATTTTTTTCTTTAAAAAAAACATATGTAGATGTTCAGGAAGAACTCAGGACACAAAGTGAAGTCGGATCAATGATAGGTATTATGGTTTTGCCAAAAATGCTTTCTGTTCGAGGCCAGAAATTCCAGTCCACCTCTGGCTGCTGTCACTCTTTCATTAACAGGTGTCAGTTAATTCTGTTGATTGCTTTGATCTGATTGCCTTTGATCTTTGATGTGATTACAGATACACACACACACACACGCGCGCAAGCGCTCACACTCCTCACACATGCATACACATGCTTCAAACACGCACGCGGACACACACACACACACACACACAGACACACACACAGGTAACTTTATGCGATTTTCGCTACACACACACACATTTTGAGGTTAAAGGGCATAGTTTGAAATCTCTGAAGAATCTCATCATAGTGTACACACACCGCCAGTAGCCCCCGTGGCCCTTTCAAAATTTCTAAAAAGGAAATTTTCTAGTTGTTATTGCAACTTTCAGTTTGCAAACTGTAGCTTTATCCAACTAAATTCTCAGCTCATTGGCTGATTGACGTAAAGACACAGAACTGAACGATCGGCGTGTTTCAGTTCAGTGATACTGACACGCAGTCCGAGATTAAAAAAAATAGACAGATCGATTAAGAATTCCACGAATCGACCAAATTCTTGACAACTATTATTCGATCATCAATTAATTACTCCCATCCCTAATTGGGATGGCATTCAGGAATGCAAGAAATATTACAAAATGAAATTATTTTGATGCAACTCGAAAAAGGACCATTTTGAAATTCAT